>NC_086444.1:1001491305-1002130305 GCF_028390025.1 Pseudophryne corroboree | reverse complement strand
AATAGGCTACCCATAGGTACCTGTATTCCACTCAACTTGTTGAGAAAAGATGTGGTATCCAATAAATAGAATTTATGATCAACATTACACAGCTGTAATAGAGAATCAATGTATACTGTGCAATTCAGGAATAGAGAACCTTAGGCTGATATTATAGGCCTGCCTGGAGGTGAAGTCAAATTTTTATTCATCTTACGGAGTGTATAAATTAAAGGTACATTAGGACACTTGGGTACGAATGCGTTAGCTAAAGATTGTGGAATTATTCCATCCGTAACAGCAATGGTCAATCGTTTAGTCAATTGGTCCTTAAATATGTCAGTTGGATCTGAATCCAATAATTTATACACTGTAATATCAGACAACTCTCTTTCAATCTCCAATTTATATGTTGACAGATCCTGTATGACAATTGCCCCACCCTTATCCGCGGGGTGAATGATGATATCAGTACATGAAGACAAATTGCGCAGAGCACAGGATTCTGCAACAAAAAGGTTACCGTGAACAATCTGCTTAGACATAACTACTTCTTTATTAATTTGCTGATCAAACATGCGTGAAAAAGTCTTAATCGATGCGTTATTAGTAAACGGTTCAAAACTGGATTTAAAATGTTCATGCAAGCGTAATTGTCTATTCAAACGATACTTTTAAACCTCCCAATAGAACCTATCAAATTTACACGTTGGTACAAAAGATAAACCACGGTTAAGTACCATGGATTCCCCAGGAGTTAAGGAGCAAGAAGATTAATTATGATCTCTCGGGAAGGGGTGGTCTGCCAACCCTTCCACATCACCACCTTGGCATGTGGGTCTCCTTTTGGATTCCGCAATTGTCGTCAGGTATGTACCCCTAAAGGGGCATGAGTATTGTCATGTCGAGCACTCTCATCATTACAATCGGAGTCACTGGTGGTGAATCCCTCAGGCTGGGTGTCATAATCATATTGTGCTCTCCGATTAAAACTACGATGAGGCTGGGATATATCACCACGGGTACCACCTATCCAGTTGTATACTCTGTTGTGATCATAGTCAACAATGACTTTGTTGAGCTTCTGTTTTTTGAATTGCACCAGATCTCGTTTATATGTAGCAATTTGTTTATTTAATTTCTCAATCCAATCAACAGAAGAGTCATTCACAAAGGTAGATTTATGCAAAGTCTCAAACGTCGCTAATTTCTCTTGAGTAATAGCCAGCTCCTTCCCCGATTCTTCTATCACCAATAACATTAAGTCATAACTGCATTTATTAAGTACGGTTATCCACCATTTGCAGAAAGAGCTATTGTATCGACCAATAGTTGGACAATTTTTAACGCGAAACCCCTGGGGTATGAATTTCTCCTTATAATACTCACTAGGCATGACGCCATGGTAATAAAAGTCTTGTTCACTTTGTTTTAGCTTAATCCAATCATGGTACAAATGCTCCAACGACTTAAATTCTACATCACCACCAACAGCATCTTTAAATAAAATACTTTCCGCTTCCGATTCAGAAAAGACAGCGAGGTGCCTTGTGTAATCTTAGAAAGATTAACAGATTCATGAATAAAGTCCCCTGTTCCGCTTGTACCCTCAGCCATCTTAAGGACATAGCACAGTCCAAATATTCAATGTAGTCAGGCGATCAGGTAAAGTATAACATCTGGTGGGTGCTGCATTTAGTGTAGGTCATTTACTGCCACATGACTTACACCAATATCAACATCATGAAGGAGAGCACACCCATAGAAACAACAGATACTATCCCAGTACCATATATATATAATTACAGTGCATAGGCTCTTTCGTAAACATGTTAAACAACAGAGACAATAAGGGTGTGTAGCCTGGACGGGCAGGGCATAGAACGCTAGTCTTACTGCTCTCCGGTATATCCCATATACTTACAGTATCCTGTGGTAGAAGAAAAGCTAAATTACCTTGTTTCTGTGCTTTATCTTCTCCTGGTTCTCTTGCTCTTTGTTGTCCAGAGGCGTCCTTCCTGCGTGGATGGCAGCTCGTTGCTGCTGCCATCTCCAGTCGGCTGCTCTGCTGGTTGCTGGGGCTTTTCTCAACTCAGTCAGCGGGTTCCTCTCTGTTAGCCTCTGTTCTCCTGTGTCGGTTGCACTGCCAGCCACTGCAGTTCTGGTTCCATGGAGAAGAGATCTCCTGCCGTCATCTTAAAGGTAGATATCTGTCTGCCTGATTCTCCGCAACTCCTGTTGCTGTGATTTGGGCTGCTGAGCCTTCTGGCCGACTCTGTTGACCTGGCTCCTCCTGGATCTGCTGAGCTCTGTGGTACTGATCTTCTGCTGCGGCCTCATGTCCCCGACATTTTAAGACCTGCATGGTTTGTGCGGCTGAAATTGCTGCTCATCATGGAAGTTTCCGTGTCATTGCTGCAGATTTTAACAATCGGCACCCAGAAAGACTAGTAGCCCTTTTTGGATGACTACTCTGTGCCACAGTCCTAGTTTCTCAGAATTTGGAAATTAGGCACCTGACAGTGTTATGTGAAATTGGAGGTCTTTCTGGGTGCCAGTTTTTAAAATCTGCAGCTATGACATGGAAACTTTGTTCTCCAGACATCAAAATGACCTCAATTCTCTACTCTTTTGTCAAAGCCATCTTCAGTTACCTGCCACAAAAAGTGTTGTAACTTTTTGAACCATAACCGGTATATCAAATCTGTTTGCAGCAATAAACTTTTCATCAAATTCTATTAATGTTTGACATGTTACACGACCCCCTTTCCATTTAAAAAAAACTGACTTAGATTCAAGATGGGGATTTAAATATGGCGTCCATGATCGGTACATACCCTAAAAGATAGCCCACCTCACCCATACCTTACTGGAGTATTCAATTTGCCCATTTCCTACACAGTTTTTGAAACAAAAGGGTGTACTCTGACTTTTGAATCACCTCGTGTGTGTGTATGTATGTATAAACAGAGCCTTATCTAGAGGGAGACTCTTCAAATACGTTTCTTGCAAAAAAAATCTTTATTACATGGATCCGGATGCTTCCCTGAGCCTTCATTAGGTTAGAGACTTATTTGAGCTTGGCGGTCTGGGAGTAGTAGTCTTCCAAGATTTTTCTACAGATGCCCGAGAGACTTTAGCATGAGTCACATCACAGGCCCCAGGGCAGGACAATCCTCCTTCAATGATTTATGTGCACTGGTTATCCTTATTGATTTTTCTATGTAATTCTACCACTGTATAATTTCAGATTTCAATTATTGTATCCTGTTTTGATGTGTTCTTCTGCTGATATCTATTTTCAAAATGCTTAAAATTATTATAGTTGTTTTTACTTTTATCTCAATGTCTTTATAATGTCATATGCTGTAACTGTTTTTTTCTCCATTGGAACTTAATTGTCTATAGGATTTGATCCATTTTCTTATCCTCTGGTTTTCCTGCTTGCCATTTGACTGGTTAAGTCCCATATTTAAAACAACGCGGTACTTAGGTACTTCCTAGCGCCAATTCAAAACAAGGAATCTGACTGAGGAAGCCACTGATAGTTTCCTTAGGTGGGGAAACGCGTCTCAATCATCTGTAAACCCAAGCTATTGGAATACACACAGATCCTGTCTCTTAACTGGGAACTTCACTTACCTCCGGATATGTCTCACTGAAAGGTTGAAGCACCAGAGCCAAGAGCTAATGAACACCTTCTTCACCAGAGAGAGGAAGTGGTAATAATTACATGCTTAAAATTACTAACATTGCCATGTTTTATTAATAATTGCTTTGCATGGAAAAGTCTGATTAAAAACTGTCCAATTGTCTGTATGGAAATGTTTGACCAAAAACTGCCTAGCCATCTGCATGATTACTAACACCTGGTGAAGAAAATGTGCTAATGCCTGTAAAGTGATTTTTTTTTTTAATTCTTTATTTTTGCATGGTCAAACAAAGTGGTTAACAATAAGAAAAAGGACAAGCGGTCAAAAAACCAACATCCAGCAAAATATTTTTAGAATAAGGAACAAGAACAATCAAAAAAGAAACATTGGCAATAAAGTATCAAATGTAGGGGGGAGGGGGAGAAAGAAGGGGTGGGGTTGGGGACCATGGTGTAATCAAATCATTGTAAGTATTTTGAGAACAGTTAGATGAAGAAAGAAGGGCAAAGGGAAGAAGAAAAAAAAAAAGAAGGATGGAGAAGAAGCAGTGGGTGACGCCCATGGGTCTGCGGATGGAGCTAAGAATAATAGGGGATGGGTGGTGATCTACTGTACGTTCTGCAATGAGTCAAGGGGCCCAGACCTGCTCAAAAACGTGACCTCGATCATGGAGGTAATATGTAATCCTCTCCATTGATGCAATATGCCAGATTTTGCCTTTAAGGGAAGGGAGAGAGGGGGGAGAAGGATTTTTCCAATTGAGAGCAATCAACGATTTTGCCGCAGTTAGAATGTGTGTAGTCAATTTTTTGGAGAATTTATTGAGGATCGGGGGAGGGTAACACAGCAAAAAGATCCAGGGGTCTTTCAACACGGGAGATTCCAGAAAGGAGTTCAGGAGGGAATGAACTAGGTTCCAGAAGGGAACAATGATTGGGCAGGTCCACCATATATGAAGCATAGTGCCTCTACATCCACAGTTCCTCCAGCAGTTAGGGGAGGAAGATGGGAAGAGTTTACTGAGTCTATCAGGGGTATAGTACCAGCAATAGTAAATCTTGTAAGCCGTCTCTTTGAAAGCAGTGGCAATAGAGCTTTTAGCTATCCCCAGTCTCATGTCTTCCCAGTCCTCGCTCTCCAGGGGGGACCCAAGATCACGCTCCCAAGCGAGTTCGTGGGACCTGGAAGAGGGAAGGGAGGAATCTAGCAGGAGGGAGTAAAGTTGGGATATTAAGCCTTTGGAGAGGTGGGAGTTTTTACATAGACTTTCAAAAGGGGTAAGGTCGCGGAGCAAAGCAGAGGAGGGCAAGGAACCTAAAAAGTGGCGAATTTGTAAGAATTGAAAGGGATTAAGCGTGTGCGAAGGGGTCTTCTGTTGGAGATCCGATAGGGACAACCATTGGCCTCGATCGGCAAAATCAATCGGGAATTTAAAGCCCAACTGTGTCCATGCATGGAACCTCGTAATCGAGAATCCAGGAGGAAACAGAGGGTTCTGCCAGATAGGGGTCAAGGGTGAGGGAGTGGTGGTAAGGCCCATCTTCAGAGAGTGAGAGTCCCAAATTTTAAGATTAAATTTAATGGTGGGGAGTAGTTTGGACGTTGGGGGCCGGGAGGTAGAGGATAAACCTCTCAAGGGGGTCAGGTCGGGAAGGTTAACGTAGGCTGATTCGATATCCAACCAGGAGACGGATCCAGGAGGAGCATAAGACTGTAAAGTGATTTTTGTGGTCAAATATCGGACACTTCCCAGCTGGATACAAACTTTCTAGGCAGTGAGTGCCTGATATAAGAGACTTTGTAGCAATAAGCTTGCTAAAATTTATGAACACCTGGAGCTACAGGATCACTGAAAATAATCTTTGTGTCTATAATGATGTGGATGTATGTGTATATAATGTGACTTTGTTGAATTAACAATTGTTATCAGCTAAAGTTTACAAAGAGATAATATCTTTTAAAGGATAATAATAAAATTATTTTAATTATAATCTGTCAGTGCTATCTGTGTTCTGTTCTATAAGTCCCATATTTGGTTAGGCTGGTAGGTTTATTATTTTTGGTAGTCTCTTCATAGCCTTCTAGTTCATGGGCTGGATATATCATGGACTTAGAGTTACTAGGAATAGTTGCCCCCAAGTTTAAAAGTCACGGTGTAGTTGGGGTTGGTGGTGAGTGTTCAGGGATCCTGATATGTTGTGAGTTGGGAGTATGGTCATATAAGGTGAGGGGATTCGGAGGAGTGGGGATTCTTTGCTATAGTCTATTTGTATTTCTTTGTAATTTGTTTAATATAGGTCAGCCCTATTTGGAGCAGGATGGCATTGGGGCAGCTCAGTTTGGTATTGGGTCCTGTGGTGTGGCTACAAAGCATTGATCCTTTTCTAGAGCTGAATTTGCATTTGCTACATTGCTACCCACTAGTTTACTGGGGCCTTGGTATGTGGAATTGAATGGTGCTTTCATATACTGTAACTCTTCACTATTAATGTGGCTTCCCTGGACCTTATACCGCTGGGTCACTCATTCTTTATTATTCTATGCTTTGTTTTTGTAATGTCCTCCTTATGTTGTGCACTCTCCATGAGTGTCCTAGACAGTTCAGGAGAATATCAGTATGCTATACTGGTCTCCAGGGAGTGTTGATCAGCCTCTCGGGTTATGCCCATTTTGCTGGAAAAGTGCTTTGTCTGTGGCCCAACCCCCTACAGCACTGTGCTGCAATTTATGTTATCTCAATGTCATGCCGCACCATCACCACCACCTGGACCTACACGCCCAAAGGGAAGCTGAAGATAAACAACAATAATGTGTTGGGGACATCCGTTTAGCAAGGTATCAATTTCAGTGCATCTGGAAAGTATTCACAGCGCTTCACTTTTTCCACATTTTGTTATGTTACAGCCTTATTTCAAACAGGAATAAATTCATTTTTCCCTCAAATTCTGCACACAATGACAACGTGAAAAAAGTTTTTTGAGATTTTTGCAAATTGATTAAAAATAAAAAACTAAGAAATCACATGTACATAAGTATTCACAGCCTTTGCTCAATACTTTGTTGTTGCACCTTTTGTAGCAATTACATCCTCAAGTCTTTTTGAATATGATGCCACAAGCTTGGCACACCTGTCTTTGAGCAGTTTTGCCCATTCCTCTTTGCAGTACCTCTCAAGCTCCAACAGGTTGGATGGGAAGCGTCGGTGCACAGCCACTTTCAGATCTCTCCAGAGTTGTTCAATCGGATTCAAGTCTGGGCTCTGGCTGGGTCACTCAAGGACATTCAGAGAATTGTCCTGAAGCCACTCCTTTGATATCTTGGCTGTGTGCTTAGGGTCGTTGTCCTGGTGAAAGATGAACCGTTGCCCCAGTCTGAGATCAAGAGCACTCTGGGGCAGATTTTCATCCAGGATGTCTCTGTACATTGCTGCATTCATCTTTCCCTCTATCCTGACTAGTCTCCCAGTTCCTGCCGCTGAAAAACATCCCCAAAGAATGATGCTGCCACCACCATGCTTCACTGTAGGGATGGTATTCACCTGGTGATGAGAGGTGCCTGGTTTCCTCCAAACATGACGCCTGGCATTCATGCCACGTTCAATCTTTGGTGTGAATTTTATTTCTCATGGTCTGAGATGCCTTCAGGTGCATTTAGGAAAACCCCAGACGGGCTGCCATGTGCGTTTTACTAAGGAGTGGCTTCCGTCTGGCCACTCTGCCATTCAGGCCTGATTGGTGGATTGCTGCAGAGATGGTTGTCCTTCTGGAAGGTTCTCCTCTCTCCAGAGAGGAATGCTGTAGCTCTGACAGTGTGGCCATTGGGCTCTTGGTTACCTCCCTGACTAGGGCCTTTCTACCCCGATTGCTCAGTTTAGATGGCCGGTCAGCTCTAGGAAGAGTCCTGGTGGTTCCGAACTTCTTTTTGCCATGAAGCTATGAAATTTTGAGCTTCATGGCAAAGGCTGTGAATACTTATGTACATGTGATTTCTTAGTTTTTTATGTTTAATAAATTAGCAAAAATCTAAAAAAAAAATTCAGGTTTCATTATGGGGTATTGTGTGTAGAATTTTGAGGGGAAAAATTAATTTATTCTAGTTTGAAATAAGGCTGTAACATAACAAAACATGGAAACAATGAAGCGCTGTGAATACTTTCCGGATGCACTGTATATAGGTAATTGAGGAAGAATGTGACAGTTAAGCAGTAGTGTGAGCTGCAGCATATAAGGGGAGGAGCATAGGTGTGCGCAGCTAATTTTATTAGGGGGTGCACTGCCGATGGTGCGTGTCTAGAATCACCTTTTGGGTGCGTCTAGTACCGCCTTTTGGGCGTGTCTAGCAACGTCTTTTGGGCATCTCTAGCACCACTCATGAACATATCAAGCACTATTTTACATTCAGTAAAATCACATGGCTTAATCTAATTTCTCCCTAGTTCCTAATAAAGTAGATATAATACACCCCAGAGAAATTAAATGAAACATAATGATGTGACCACTGGCCGGTACTGACTGTCCGCTACGGCATTACCCTGAGTCCTAGTTGCCGTTGCACCCTATCGCTGCTTACACTCCCCCAATCTATCCCTGACCCAGTGGCGGAACTAGAGAGTGGTGGGCCTAGGTGCATATACATTCCCCTCCCCCTACACACATCCCACCCCTTGCACCCCCCAGCATCTACACCTTGATTTTGAGTGGCCCATTCTGCAAAGTACAGGAGATTTAGGGGCCGAACTTTTCAGTTTTAATATAACACAAGTAATGTCCCCATGCCCCTTATTCACATAACACCATAGAGTATGAGTCATACATAAATGCATATTATGCCACACAGTATGAGCCACAATTCACATCACGCCACACAGTATGAGCCACAATTCACATTACGCCACACAGTATGAGCCAAAATTCACATTTACGCCACACAGTATGACCCGAAATTTATATTACGCCACACAGTATGAGCCACATTCATGTTACGCCACACAGTATGAGCCAAAATTCACATTACGCCACACAGTATGAGACGAAATTCACATTACGCCACACAGTATGAGCTGAAATTCACATTACGCCACACAGTGTGAGCCAAAATGTACATTACGCTACACAGTATGAGCCAAAATTCACATTATGCCGCACAGTATCAGCCGAAATTCACATTACGCCACACAGTATGAGCCAAATTCACATTACGCCACACAGTATGAGCCAAAATTCACATTATGCCACACAGTATGAGCCAAAATTCACATTACGCTGCACAGTATGAGCCGAAATTCACATTATGCCATACAGTATAAGCTGAAATTCACATTACGCCGCACAGTATGAGCCAAAATTCACATTACACTGCACAGTATGAGCCGAAATTCACATTACACCACACAGTATGAGCCACATTCATATCACGCCACACAGTATGAGCCAAATTCATATCACGCCACACAGTATGTCATTCACATTACACCACACAGTATGAGCCAAAATTTACATTACGCCACACAGTATGAGCCGAAATTTAATTACACCACACAGTATGAGCCGAAATTTAATTACGCCACACAGTATGAGCCGAAATTCACATTACACCGCACAGTATGAGCCACATTCATATTACGCCACACAGTATGTCATTCACATTACACCACACAGTATGAGCCAAAATTTACATTACGCCACACAGTATGAGCCGAAATTTAATTACACCACACAGTATGAGCCGAAATTTAATTACGCCACACAGTATGAGCCGAAATTCACATTACACCGCACAGTATGAGCCACATTCATATTACGCCACACAGTATGCTCCCAGCAGTGCCAGACACACATAAACCCCCCCTGGAACTACTGACTGCTTGTCTCAGGCTCAGCTAATATATTTATGTAACCCTTCTTCTCTTTTTGATTTATTTCCAGAGTGTACCCACATATCTATTTTTTGTGGGGGGAGGGGGAGTAACTTCACTTCTGGATGTAACATAATCAAGTAATTCCCCCTTCCCTGGCCCCCTCTTTCCCCTCCAGCAGGAGCAGGCTCAGCTGCAGGCTGCAGCGCTGAGCGGTGACTTACAATGACAGTGTTTTGCAGAATGTGACCTCCAGCAGCAGCTCGATTCCTCCTGATTGAGAGCGTGGGCAGGAGAAGGCTCGGGCCGGCGTAAAGTGAGGGCGCGGTGTGAGTCACATGACGAGGCAGAGGCTGGACAAAGGATGTTTCAAAGTGACGCAAGTCCCCCCTGTGCGGCCGCCGGTATATACAGCTGTGACAGCCAGTGCATTCATCGGACCGGGCGGCAGGGCCAGCGGGAGATGCACAGTGACAGGAGAGAGCAGCAGGCGGCAGAGTCCTATCACACACCAGCGGGCCGCAACGATCATCACTGTGCTTGGCGTGCGGTGGGGGGGGGGGGAATGCCGGACATTAGGGGGTGCCTGTGCGCACCAGGCACCCCCCGTGCGCACGCCTATGGGGAGGAGGAAAGTTACAGTTAAGCAGCAGCAGGAGATGCAGACTATAAAGGGAGGAGGAAAGTGACAGTTAAGTGGCTATCAGAGTGTCACCTGCAGAGCCACTCTTAACCAATATGATGCTCTAGGCAAGATTTTGGCTGGTGTCCCCTAGCACCGCCGCTGGTTCCGCCTCTGATCTTGAACCCCTTTCCCAGCACCATCACCCCCTCACCCACAGCAGTCCTCCTTTTGGTGCTCCTACCCCCTATATTATAAATAGGAACAGTTCGCACATTCGGCACACAGCTCAAAAAGGGGCGTATTCTTGCTGGGAAGATGCATTGCCACACAATAGTACCCCCAATTCAAATGATGCCACACAGTAGTGCAACTTTATTCATATTTTATCATGCGATAGTGTTCCTTATTCATATTACATCACACAGTGTAGTACCACTTTACCTTATATACATTACTCCTCACAGTAGTGCCCCTTATTTACATTACATCACACAGTAGTACTACTTTTCCTTATATACATTACTCCTCACAGTAGTGCCCCTTATTCACATTACATTACACTACACTGAATTGCTCCTTATTCACATTGCACCACACCATATTGCTCTTTATTAACATTAAACCACACAGTAGTGCCCTTTCTATATGTTACGCCACCCAGTAGAGCACCTTATACACATAATGCCACACATTAGTAATGCATTTATATACATAATACCACACAGTAATGCCCCTTACACATCTGAAACACATTATTAATGTCCTTATAATTTTAATGCGCCTTACACATTATGCCAACCTTTATTAATGCCCTTATACACATAATGTCCCTTACACATATGCTGCACATTATTAATGCACTTATACACATAATGACACACAGTGCTCCTTACACATATGCCGCACATTATTAATGCATTTATACACTACTGCATAACCAACCCACCCAGCACTCACATGGCCGCTAACACTGTGATCTCTGCCTCTGCTTGGATACAGATGTGTCCTCATACATCTTACCTCAATATGCCAGCTCTGCTGACGTTGGGCACATTTTTTGACGAATGATATGCAGCATGCCTATATTCTGTGTGCGACTGTGGCTTTATCTACAAAATGCTATGTTACAGTGATTTCCAGGAATACACTTTAATGTTGCATTTCATATGCAGATACAGCCACAATCACACAGAGACTATAGGCATGGCACATATAATTTTTATAATTTTAATCATTTTAATCAGCAGAAGCTGCTTGTGCCGAAGGCATTTGCCTAAATTGCCTATGACTAGGGCCGGCTCTGGTCACCTGAATGGAAGAAGACAACATTGGCCAGTGGGTCCGACAAGCTGGGCAAATTCTGCTTCAAGGAGCAGAGCTGAAAGGCTGATGTACTGTAGTCTACAAGGAGGAACACAGACAGGGGCTTCAGCAGTGACAGGCTGTGCAGTAAGCTGACTGACATCGGCATCCACCAGTGAGAGCAGCGGTATCTGTAACACACACCTTCCAGGGAGTTGGTCTCCAATTATCTCAGCTCAGCAGCCCACTTAGTTGAACAGTAGTGGTCCTCAGTACTGAGTCCTGCCGGGGAAGGCAAATAGAGAGCAGTGAATACAGCATTGTGATTATTATTATTATTATTATTATTATTATTATTATTATCACTTATTTATATGGCACCAAAAGGGTTCCGCAGCAAGCACATAAACATATGAGCATAACAAGAAAACAATAAATTATAGTGCAAGCCAATGCAGTACAAGTACATGGTTATAAATATGGCTGCATCAACAGTCATGCCATTCTAAAAAGCAGCAGGGTGGCAGTAACTGAGGTCTAGGTGCAGATGTAAAGAGAATGAAGTAGATGATAGTATAAGTAGAAGAAGGAAAAGCACTAGGGAGGCCAATCCCGGGCCATTTTTTCAATCCCGGGTATCGGGATTGAAAAATGGTCAATCCCGGGATTCCCGGGATTGGTTTTCAACTGTTTCCGGCCATCCCCCACACCCCTCCCCGCCCCTCCCCACCTGCCCCGCAGACATTAAAAAAGTACAAACCTGCACAGCCGGGTAGCTGGTGAGGAGGAGGCGGCGGGGGAGTGCAGGGGAGCCGGTGGTTGAGTGCAGGGAAGCTGGGAGGAGGCGGCGGGTAAGTGCAGGAGGAGCTGGGAGGAGGTGGCGGGTAAGTGTAGGGGGAGCCGGGAGGAGGCGGCGGGAAAGTGTAGGGGGAGCCGGGAGGAGGCGGCGGGTGAATACCGCTGTACCTTCCTGCTCTGCGGCTGCTGACAGCGCAGCGTGATCTCACAGGCACAGGTCACGCTGCGCAGGGGAAGCCGAGAGGAGGGAGTCGGGCAGTGTCTGAGCGTCCTGAGGACGCTCAACGCTGATCCCTCAATCCCCGGGATTGGAGCTTCCAATCCCGGGATTGAATCCCAGCCGTTTTTGGGCCTAAATCCCGGGATCCCGCCAATCCCGATCCCGGGATTGGCCTCCCTAAAAAGCACATGAGAGAAGAGGGCCCTGCTCGTGAGAGCTTACATGATAAAGGGGATGGACATATAGATAAGGGTGACACAGACGGGGTAGACTGTTACTGTGAGGCAGTGGGATAGGATGAGAGCTACATTTAAAAAGATGATCAAACTTTGTTTTTACCTATTCTTGTTGGAGTATGGCAATACCTGCTGGTTACTTAGATGACTACACTAGAGGGACAGTAGGTGGCACTGTGTAGACTTTCTTGTATCTTTTTGTCAATCCATTATGCTAGGTTATGCTAGGAAGATTTACATGTGCTGGTCACAGTAAAGTATATATAACAATATTCCATGTAACTGTATGCTTGAACAGAGAAGCATATTCTGTCTTTTTTTTTTTTTTTTTTTCATTTCTGTCAGCAGTGTTTTTTACTTATTCTCTGATTTTTGTTATTTTATTTCAGAAAAAATAATCCCCAACAAATTCAATCTACTTTAATTGAGCCTACGCTTTATTGTCCTCTTGTCTCCAGATTATAATATGAAGTATGCTATCACTTTTACCTAACCACTCTGATTTAAACAGTTTGTCTAAAAAAATACAACTGTTTTTATTCCTAACAAAGCCCCACTTCAAAGCCAAAATGCCCTCTAAGCACACATCAGTGTCTTTAGCTTACTAAATGAAAACATGTTTGTGTTCAGGACTGCTTTCAAGTGTGATCAAAGGTAAAAACAATTCTCTACCTGAATTCTTCCACTACAAAATAAAGCTTTAACTCCGTTCTTTCAACTTCTAAACGAATATTGTTCAGATCACTTATCAAATCCAGAAATCCAGGCCAGCTACTTTTACCTTTTATTCTCTACACCAATGTCCTATTTTATTGTGTCATATTTTTTTTATTATACCATCAGGGCTTGCAAATTATTTTGTAAACAAAATAGCAATTTTACATACAAATATAAAATCCATCTGGCAAATTCATGTTTCCACATCTATATATTCTATTTTTCACTCACTTAAGGGTCTATTTAGTAAAGCAATAAATTGCTTTTCTGCAGCATTTTAGCTGGAGAAAGCAATATACTGTATTTAGCCTCCCTATATTTAGTAAAAAAAAGGCAGAGAAATCTGCCTTTTCATTACCCCTGCAAGATTCCTGCAGCCTCCATACTGTAGGTAACATTAGCAGCTTAGCAGTTGCAGTATTTATAAAGCTGAGAGAAGTTTTGTTTCAACTTTTGTTCAAAACCTAATGCCATCTCTGGATGCCTGTAGTTCTATGTCGGTGCTACTGCTGGAACAGAAATCACTCAGAAAATGATGCGGTAGCCATTTTCCTGGTGATTCGCACATGCACAGTAGAGATTTGTCACAGTGAACATTACAGCCATGTTTTTTTCCGGAGACCTGTATCAATCAGAGCCTGAACATTTCAGGATCCAGAGCCTGGACATTTCAGGATCCAGACAAGCAGCAGGTAGTGAAAACTGCAAGACCAAGCATAAGATAGCGGAAGAGCCTGCCAACTGACCTGATTCTCGTTGGGCAGCCCTTATTTTGGGTATTTTGCTATTCTTTTGAAGGACAAGCTTGCAATAGTTCACACAGCATTGCCTATGTATTTCTAGTGAACTGGAAGGGTTCGGAGAGCAGCCACACACTGACTAAAATGATACCCATGGGTCTTGTACCATGTCAGAAGGAAATGACACTCACGTGAGAGGATCAGGACAGTTATTTTTCTTTCCTTCTTTTCCTCTGATAGTCAAAGACACTAAAGCTTCTGAGGGCTAGGCAGACACCAGATCCCCAGCCATTCACTTAGTTTTAAGCATAATATGAACTGTGAACGCAACAGTAATATTTCATGTTATCTATTTATTTTATTCAAATGACCTGAGTATATATATGAAGCTACAAACACCTTACTGCTTAACAAATTGTACCTAGTGGCAATTTGTCAAGTGGTACATGTTCTGGTGAGGTATTTGGAACTGAGACCACCAAATGTCTAGTTTCAACTATGATCAGCATGTTAGTCATCAAGCATCTGATGATTGAACTGCGTTTGGTTTGGTTTCTTTATAACCCAAGATTACAATTGAAAATAGTTCCCAGAATGTGACTTAGTAGAGGGATTTTTTTTATTTACCTACTAAAAATGTTTGGCAAACTCAAACAAGGGATTGCCATTCTTATCTGAGTAGCTGCCAATAAGAATTGTTCCTCATTTGCATGGGCTGACTTTAAATATGTATACTTCTGGCTCTCCCATTATTACTACTATTTTTGCATAATTTTTCTGCATTTTAAAGATGGCACAAAAAAAAAATAAGGAACTTATATTATTTAGGAAACTATACAACCTTCCACATCAAATGAGGTGTCAATAAACTTTCTTACCCAACTCTGGAATGCACAAAGGATTCCAACATGTGGCACAATAGAATACATTGTTTCACATTATCACATTTCCCATTATCACACTTTTCTGAATAGCAGCTAATTTTGTTCTGTCAAGAATGGTAGTACATTTCTATCAGTTGACTTACAGTCGCATAAATGACTGCATAAAAAGTACAAAGAATCTGTACGGATTCTTGTATTTACATTTGCTGACCATGAGTGAAACAATAAAAAGGGGCTTCCTTGTGTGTAAGGGGGATACAGAAGTTAGTTTTTCAAAATATCCACCACCTTATATCTGGGTATGGATCGTTGGGTTGACTGTAACTCGGGGACGTGCGGTGAGCTAAATGGCTCAGGAGGCACTGACTAACCTCAGAGCCAGAATTCCATGCAATATATGAGCCAAAGGGTACATCTGGGCATTATACACAGGTGCAGCATTATAAACTCCTGGAAATTTGGTGAGTTTTGATCAGAGATGTGTGGAAAGGATACACAGGTGAGGCACTGCCTCACCTGCCATAGACTTTTTACTCCAGAGTTTGGGCTATAAAAATTATTAGAATAATGCAAAGAAGATATTTCAAACAAATTATTAATATTTTTCATATACTTTATTCAGTCAAAACTCTGGTTTAAACGTTAGTATGACAGGAAAGGCTCTGCCTCATCAGCCTCACCCCACCGCACGTCACTGCTGTAACTAGGTCAACAGTCATTAGGTCAACCACTATTGGTTGACAGTGACTAGATCGACACATGACATAGATCAACATGGTCATTAGGTCGACTTGGATAAGGTCAACATGAAAAAAGGTCGACAGGAGGTTTTTTTTTAAAAAATTGTGTCGTTTTCTTCAGAACCCCAATTAGTGCACCTTGTCCCCTCTCATGGTGAGCGAACAAGGTGCCTCACTCCACTACCACTGCACTCGGCACAGGTTACTATTCTCAATCGTAGTCCACGTGGATTGTAAAGCATGAAAAAATTCAAAAACTGGAAAAAAATGTGAAAAACTCATGTCAACCTTTTCATGTGTCGACTTATGCCATGTCGACCTAGTCAACATGCCGACCTAATGCATGTCGACCAATAGTGGTCAACCTAATGAGTGTTGACCTAAATGTTGTTGATCTAAAGACCGGATACCCTTATCTCTACCTACATATCTTTATGGGTGTTATCTTTATACCTTTAGGAGTTTTGTTTGTTGATCATAATAGATAATAGATTACCAGAAAAGAGATTAAAAGGGCACCGTAACTTGAAAAGAAGACTCCCCTCTTTCAAACAAGAGTATTTGAACTTTTTATTTAAAATATATATATTTATTAAAACAAAAAAGGGGCACCCTTAAAACCATGAAGTAGGTCTGCAAATGAAGAACTATTGCCAGAGAGAAGATACTACTCTTCATTGTTTTTGTATATAATTATTTTCAATTTCTTTCTAATAATTCTTCCATTTAGGACAGAGGAAAGTGCAACCATATAATAGTATTTGAGAAAAGACTGATGGCTGACTTAAAAGATTTTATCAAATATTTCTTGCACTAAATTAATCAGGAACAAATTTAAAATGCATGAGAGACAAAATCCAAAGTCGATATACATGGCCCCAAATCATTCTGTATTATTTAACTATCTATCTGGGATGTGCAATTTTTTCCCTGCGGCATGCATATTGACTCATACAGTAGGACATAGCTGCTCATTAAGTAAGTGTCGCCTTTATAACAGGAAGCAATATGTCTTGTGCATTTGCAGTGGATAAGAGCTTAGAGAAGTCTAGCAGAAAGTCAATAAAGTGCATTCACCTTTCCATTACAAAATACTTTTTGCAATGCAATAAATCAAGTATTGTGGTTGTGTATTTTATTTAATTTTTTTCATTTTTTTTTTACATCTATAACATTTACTGTCACACCAAATTAACAAGATACAGTGATTTTCCACAAGTTTCAGGTAGTATGTTATGAGTGATGTGCAAGTATATTAACACTTTAACTTCCGTTTGATCACTACATCACACTGAAATCCTGCATAGAATAAAGGAATTTCACTGTATTTTAATGAATAGGAATGAATCTTAAAATCTTTCTCTGTGTAAAGATGTTTATTACCTGTTAACATTTGAATATTATAATTTCTTAATTCTTATACTGTGACATCATACTGCTAGGCATACAGGTACAAATACATTATTAAACAATAGTTTTACAAACTACAGTACTGTAAGATACAGGTCGAGTATCCCATATCCAAATATTCCGAAATGCAGAATATTCCAAAATACAGAATTTTTTGAGTGAGAGTGAACTAGTGAAACCTTTATTTTCTGATGGCTCAATGTACCCAAACTTTGTTTAATACACAAAGTTATTAAAAATATTGTATTAAATGACCTTCAGGCTGTGTGTATATAGTGCATATGAAACATAAATGAATTTTCTGAATGTACACACACTTTTTTTAATGCACAAAGTTATTAAAAATATTGGCTGAAAATTGCCTTCAGGCTGTGTGTATGATGTGTATATGAAACATAAATGCATTCTGTGCTTAGACTTGGGTCCCATCACCATGATATCTCATTATGGTATGCAATTATTAGAAAATACGGAAAAATCCGATATACAAAATACCTCTGGTCCCAAGCATTTTGGATAAGGGATACTCAACCTGTAGTAGAATTTTGAAAGACAAAGGAAGGTAAATGCTATTTAAAGCAATGCAATTTGCCCTCACTTTACTAGGGTAATTCCATTGCGGGCAATGGATGCAAGGTGCGTTCGAAACTGTTGCAATGGCAGCAATTCACAATCACGAACATTACATCACCAAATTGATCTTGCATTTCGTAGAGTTATACACCAAACTTGAAGATGTTGCAGTACCGTATTCTGCTGCAATGTGCTCATCCGTATTGCGGAAAATTGAAAACATGCTAAAAGTTCAATGCATTTTTAAAACATCCATACTGGTCATTAGCAAATATCAATGCCCGTTGACAGCTGGTATAGCATTTATGTTGTTACATCTGATCATTCCTATATGAATTTGCATGTATTTATGAGAAATAGGGGGGAATTAAATGGTGAGCAAAGGGGGCAAATTGCCATTGCCGCAGCAGTTAAATGCCAGCAACAGCAGCCAAATTCTCACCCTTCGTCCGATTCATACTCATTTTGCTCAAAAGTGCTTGCTACCCTATGGGATATCGAACACTTTTGAGCAGGATCCAGCCACAGTGCAGTGGATGACGCACTAATTTGGCTGGGCGTATCCATTGCCCCCAATTGAATTCCCCCTTATGCTTCAATGGTTGATCTAATAGCTATAGTGAATAATAAAGGGTATCTGAGCGTGTTGTTAAATATTGACTTTGTTAACTATATTTTTATTATTTAGAAATCTATCAATGTTCTACAGAAACAATCTATCCTCCTTCCATTTTCTTATTGGTAAGATAAGGATTTGGAAAATTGTAAACAAAAACAAAGTAATGCTAGAATCTTTTATGGATATGTGGAGGGCATTGCAGTAAAACATGTATGAATACAATACACTGTACTGTTTAGAACAGGGGTGTCAAACTCACTGGCTGCATGCGGCCCCTACCGCTTCCTTTTGTGGCCCACAGACAGGGGTCCTTTTGCGGTTCAAACACCTTGCTTGCAGCAAGGGCAGGAGAGCACAGCACATGCCTCTCCTGCTCCTCAGTCCAGTGTCCGGTGGCAGCGCGGGTATCTTAAATCAGGCGCCGATTCGTGAGCCAATCAGAGCTTGCGTACCAGCAGCCAATCAGGAGCTGCTGGTCTGCAAACTCTAATTGGCTCACGAACCGGTGCCTGATTTAATATACAAGTGCCGCCACGGTAGACCGGACTGAGGAGCAGGAGAGGTGCGTGCTGCACTCTCCTGCCCTCACACACAGCCAGGCAGTAGATCCCTGGCAGCAGCCGCGGTGAGCACATTGGAGGCATATGTTATCTGGCACTGTGGGGGCATATGTATATCTGGCGCTCTGGGGGCATATGTATATCTGGCACAGTTTGGGCATATGTGTATCTGGCACTGTGGGGGCATATGTATATCTGGCACTTTTAGGGGCATACAGTATGTGTACAGTGCACAGTGCACACAGCACCACTAAGAAATTTTTTCCTACTTGCACCACTGCATTAAAGTAAATGTTTTCTTCACGATACTTGACATCTCTTTGTTTATACTTTATTGTAGAGATGTGCACCAGACATTTTTCGGGTTTTGTGTTTTGGTTTTGGCTTCGGTTCCGCGGTCGTGTTTTGGATTCGGACGTGTTTTGGCAAAACCTCCCTTAAGAATTTTTGTCGGATTCGGATGCGTTTTGGATTTGGGTGTTTAAAAAAACAAAACCCTCAAAAACAGCTTAAATCATAGAATTTGGGGGTAATTTTGATCCCATAGTATTAGTAACCTCAATAACAATAATTTCCACTCATTTCCAGTCTATTCTGAACACCTCACAATATTATTTTTAGTGCTAAAATTTGCACCGAGGTCGCTGGATGACTAAGCTAAGTGACCCAAGTGGGCGGCACAAACACCTGGCCCATCTAGGAGTGGCACTGCAGTGTCATACAGGATGGCACTTAAAAAATAGTCCCCAAACAGCACATGATGCAAAGAAAAAAAGAGGTGTACCAAGGTCACTGGATGGCTAAGCTAAGCAACACAAACACCTCAATATCACAGGAATTATTTGTTCTAATCAATGGTATTATTGGTCCAAATCACTGGAAGAAAATGACAAAATCACTGGAATTAAATGGCAGTAGTGTCGGGAATTATATCAAATGGCAGCACCACTGGACATATACGGAAGTGTCAGACATGATGACACTTTAAAAAAAAAACTTTTTTTTTATATGACAGGGACAAACCCACTGTCCTAACAATTGGCAGGGCTGATTAAACAAACAGCCAGGGGGAAACTCCTGAATCCAGTTTTTAACCCTGGGTAATAATTTTTATTACCCGTTTTATTACCCAGGATATAATAATAATCACTAAGGCTCCCCTGTAGTGGTGTAGATGAGATCCCCCCCCCCCAGTGGACCCCCACATGGGAGTCCTTCCGCGTCATGCTGAGGACGCTAACGGAGTAGAATCCAACCTTTGAACCCGTGCACCTGTAGAGGGTGCAGACTTTCTGCTCTTTCTATAGCCTAGCCTCGTGCAGAAGTAGGCCCTCTCGAATTTTCATAATCTGGCAGCCCAAGGGGACAGCATCAGAGAAGCAGAGTTATGTCTTCTCACAGGTGGTGCTGCGGAAGGATTTGTATTCGGAGTGTCCCCAAGCGGTGTCTCACCTGCGAAGGGGAGGTACCTCTTGGATTCGGCGTCTGCGTTCCATTGGCGGATCCAGAGACCTCTGCGAGCCGCTACTGCCATGGAGGATGCTCTAGAATTCATCAGCCCAATGTCCCTCATGGCTTTCACCATGAATTTAGCCGAATCCTTTATGTGACCTAGAATCAAGACAACATCATCCCTATAGATTGTATCAAGGTCTTCTATTAAATTGTCTGACCATTTTAACATAGCCCTAGCTACCCAAGTGCATGCAATAGTGGGCCTAAGGGCGGCTCCAGTAGCCGTGTAAATGGATCTTAGAGTTGTCTCTATCTTGCGGTCATTCGGCTCAGTTAACGAGGCCGAGCCTGGTACAGGAAATGTAATTACCCCTTTATGGCCTGGACACCGAAATGTCCATTATGGGAGGAATCTCCCATCTCCTTCTATCCTCCTCAGGAAAGGGATATGTCTTAAGTACTTTATTTGGGATGTAGAAAACCTCTTCTGGGTTTAACCAGGATCTTTCAAATAGGGTATTCAACTCTTCTGAAACCGGAAATGTCACTAATGATTTTGCAGTTAGCATACAAAAATTTTCCTCTATTTGTATAGGTATTTCTAACACATCCCTAATGGCTTTGATAAATTGCTGAATTTTATATTCCAATCTATCATAGAGCCCCCCTCTAACTTCTGTGTCAATCCCTGTGTCGGCATCGATGTCCGCGTTGGCCTGCAAGACCTGTGTATAAGGAGCTGAGGGGGTCCTAGATGAAATGGACTAATCCATATCTAGAGCATTCTTCGTAGCTTTTTTTCCAGCAACTTAATAGAGTATGCCCTAAAGCACTCTGAGGAATCTTATTTCCTAGGCTATCCAGCCATTCTGTCTCCATCCTAATGGGATGAAACCACTCAAGGCAATCCTGAGTACCTGGTACAGACTCCTCTGAGGAAGACACCTCCACAACCTCCAAAACATTTTGTTCTGACATGACACTGACCAGTGATAATGAGCACAGTTCAGGATACTAGAAGTGACACGGAGCAGCAAGATACAGCAATGGGCTACTGTACTGTACTACCATATACTGGTCACCACAATGCAGCAATGATAATAATGAGCACAGATACTGAGCACTGTTCAGGATAATAGAACTGACACTGGGCAGCAAGAACAGCACTGGACTACTGTACTGTACAGCTATATACTGGTCAGTGGTCACCACAATGCAGCAATGATAATAATTAGAGATGAGCGGGTTCTGTTCCTCGGAATCCGAACCCCCCCGAACTTCACCCATTTTACACGGGTCCGAGGCAGACTCGGATCCTCCCGCCTTGCTCGGTTAACCCGAGCACGCTCAAACGTCATCATCCCGCTGTCGGAATCTCGCGAGATTCGTATTCTATATAAGGAGCCGCGCGTCGCCTCCATTTTCACTTGTGCATTGGAGATGATAGGGAGAGGACGTGTGCAGCGTTCTCTCAGTTGTGTTCAGTGTGCTGCAAATATCTGTGCTCAGTGTGCTGCAAATATCTGTGCTCAGTGTGCTTGCAAATATCTGTGCTCAGTGTGCTGAAAATATCTACGTTCTCTGCCTGAAAAACGCTCCATATCTGTGCTGCATTGTAGTATATAGTAGGAGGACAGTGCAGAATTTTGCTGACCAGTGACCACCAGTATTATATCAGTACGGTACAGTAGTCCACTGCTCTACCTACCTATGTGTCGTCAAGTATACTATCCATCCATACCTGTGGTGCATTTTAGTTGTGCGCAGTAGTAGGAGGACAGTGCATAATTTTGCTGACCACCAGTATATAATATATAGCATTACGGTACAGTAGTCCACTGCTCTACCTACCTCTGTGTTGTCAAGTATACTATCCATCCATACCTGTGGTGCATTTTAGTTGTTGTGCGCAAGAGTAGGAGGACAGTGCATAATTTTGCTGACCACCAGTATATAATATATAGCAGTACGGTACAGTAGGCCATTGCTATTGATATATTACTGGCATATATATCCACACATTAAAAAATGGAGAACAAAAATGTGGAGGGTAAAATAGGGAAAGATCAAGACCCACTTCCACCTCGTGCTGAAGCTGCTGCCACTAGTCATGGCCGAGATGATGAAATGCCATCAACGTCGTCTGCCAAGGCCGATGCCCAATGTCATAGTGGAGAGCATGTAAAATCCAAAAAACAAAAGTTCAGTAAAATGACCCAAAAATCTAAATTAAAAGCGTCTGAGGAGAAGCGTAAACTTGCCAATATGCCATTTACGACACGGAGTGGCAAGGAACGGCTGAGGCCCTCTCCTATGTTCCTCATGACTAGTGGGTCAGCTTCACATGAGGATGGAAGCACTCATCCTCCCACTAGAAAAATGAAAAGACTTAATCTGGCAAAAGCACAGCAAAGAACTGTGCGTTCTTCTAAATCACAAATCCCCAAGGAGAGTCCAATTGTGTCGGTTGCGATGCCTGACCTTCCCAACACTGGACAGGAAGAGGTGGCGCCTTCCACCAATTGCACGCCCCCTGCAAGTGCTGGAAGGAGCACCCGCAGTCCAGTTCCTGATAGTCAAATTGAAGATGTCACTGTTGAAGTACATCAGGATGAGGATATGGGTGTTGCTGGCGCTGAGGAGGAAATTGACAAGGAGGATTCTGATGGTGAGGTGGTTTGTTTAAGTCAGGCACCCGGGGAGACACCTGTTGTCTGTGGGACGAATATGGCCATTGACATGCCTGGCCAAATTACAAAAAAAATCACCTCGTCGGTGTGGAATTATTTTAACAGAAATGCAGACAACATTTGTCAATGCCGTGTGTGGCATTTGTCAAGCTGTAATAAGTAAGGGTAAGGACATTAACCACCTAGGAACATCCTCCCTTATACGTCACCTGGAACGCATTCATCAGAAGTCATTGACAAGTTCAAAAACTTTGGGTGACAGCGGAAGCAGTCCACTGACAACTAAATCCCTTCCTCTTGTAACCAAGATCCGGCAAACCACACCACCAACTCCCTCAGTGTCAATTTCCTCCTTAGACAGGAACGCCAATAGTCCTGCAGGCCATGTCACTGTCAAGTCTGACGAGTCCTCTCCTGCCTGGGATTCCTCCGATGCATCCTTGAGTGTAACGCCAACTGCTGCTGGCGCTGCTGTTGTTGCTGCTGGGAGTCGATCGTCATCCCAGAGGGGAAGTCGGAAGACCACTTGTACTACTTCCAGTAAGCAATTGACTGTCCAACAGTCCTTTGCGAGGAAGATGAAATATCACAGCAGTCATCCTGCTGCAAAGCGGATAACTCAGGCCATGGCAGCCTGGGCTGTGTTAAACGTGTTTCCGGTATCCACCGTTTATTCACAGGAAACCAGAGATTTGCTTGAGGAACTGTGTCCCCGGTACCAAATACCATCTAGGTTCCATTTCTCTAGGCAGGCGATACCGAGAATGTACACAGACCTCAGAAAAAGAGTCACCAGTATCCTAAAAAATGCAGTTGTACCCAATGTCCACTTAACCACGGACATGTGGACAAGTGGAGCAGGGCAGACTAAGGACTGTATGACTGTGACAGCCCACTGGGTAGATGTATTGCCTCCCGCAGCAAGAACAGCAGCGGCGGCACCAGCAGCAGCATCTCGCAAATGCCAACTCATTCCTAGGCAGGCTACGCTTTGTATCACTGCTTTCCAGAAGAGGTACACAGCTGACAACCTCTTACGGAAACTGAGGAAGATCATCGCAGAATGGCTTACCCCAATTGGACTCTCCTGGGGATTTGTGACATCGGACAACGCCACCAATATTGTGCGTGCATTACATGTGGGCAAATTCCAGCACGTCCCATGTTTTGCACATACATTGAATTTGGTGGTGCAGAATTATTTAAAAAAACGACAGGGGCGTGCAAGAGATGCTGTCGGTGGCCCGAAGAAGTGCGGGCCACTTTCGGCATTCAGCCACCGCGTGCCGAAGACTGGAGCACCAGCAAACACTCCTGAACTTGCTCTGCCATCATCTGAAGCAAGAGGTGGTAACGAGGTGGAATTCAACCCTCTATATGCTTCAGAGGATGGAGGAGCAGCAAAAGGCCATTCAAGCCTATACAGCTACCTACAATATAGGCAAAGGAGGGGGAATGCACCTGACTCAAGCGCAATGGAGAATGATTTCAACATTGTGCAAGGTTCTGGAGCCCTTTGAACTTGCCACACGTGAAGTCAGTTCAGACACTGCCAGCCTGAGTCAGGTCATTCCCCTCATCAGGCTTTTGCAGAAGAAGCTGGAGAGATTGAAGGAGGAGCTAAAACAGAGCGATTCCGCTAGGCATGTGGGACTTGTGGATGGAGCCCTTAATTCGCTTAACCAGGATTCACGGGTGGTCAATCTGTTGAAATCAGAGCACTACATTTTGCCCACCGTGCTCGATCCTAGATTTAAAACCTACGTTGGATCTCCCTTTCCGGCAGACACAAGTCTGCAGAGGTTCAAAGACCTGCTGTTGAGAAAATTGTCGTCAAGCGGAACGTTACCCGTCAACAGCTCCTCCTTCACATTCTCCCGCAACTGGGGCTGCGAAGAAAAGGCTAAGAATTCCGAGCCCACTCGCTGGTGGTGATGCAGGGCAGTCTGGAGCGAGTGCTGACATCTGGTCCAGACTGAAGGACCTGCCAACGATTACTGACATGTCGTCTACTGTCACTGCATATGATTCTGTCACCATTGAAAGAATGGTGGAGGATTATATGAGTGACCGCATCCAAGTAGGCATGTCAGACAGTCCGTACGTATACTGGCAGGAAAAAGAGGCAATTTGGAAGCCCTTGCACAAACTGGCTTTATTTTACCTAAGTTGCCACCCCCCTCCAGTGTGTACTCCGAAAGAGTGTTTAGTGCAGCCGCTCACCTTGTCAGCAATCGGCATACGAGGTTACTTCCAGAAAATGTGGAGAAGATGATGTTCATCAAAATGAATTATAATCAATTCCTCCGTGGAGACATTCACCAGCAGCAATTGCCTCCAGAAAGTACACAGGGACCTGAGATGGTGGATTCCAGTGGGGACGAATTAATAATCTGTGAGGAGGGGGATGTACACAGTGAAAGGGGTGAGGAATCGGATGATGAGGAGGAGGTGGGCATCTTGCCTCTGTAGAGCCAGTTTGTGCAAGGAGAGATTGATTGCTTCTTTTTTGGTGGGGGTCCAAACCAACCAGTCATTTCAGTCACAGTCGTGTGGCAGACCCTGTCACTGAAATGATGGGTTTATCAAAGTGTGCATGTCCTGTTTATACAACATAAGGGTGGGTGGGAGGGCCCAAGGACAATTCAATCTTGCACCTCTTTTTTTTCTTTAATTTATCTTTGCATCATCTGCTGTTTGGGGACTATTTTTTAAATCTGCCATCCTGTCTGATACCACAGTGCCACTCCTAGATGGGCCAGTTGTTTGTGTCGGCCACTTGGGTCGCTTAGCTTAACCATCCAGCGACCTTGGTGCACCTCTTTTTTTCTTTGCATCATGTGCTGTTTGGGGACTATTTTTTGAAGTGCCATCCTGTCTGACACTGCAGTGCCACTCCTAGATGGGCCAGGTGTTTGTGTCGGCCACTTGGGTCGCTTAGCTTAGCCACACAGCTACCTCATTGCACCTCTTTTTTTCTTTGCATCATGTGATGTTTGTGGACTATTTTTTGAAGTGCCATCCTGTCTGAACTGCAGTGCCACTCCTAGATGGGCCAGGTGTTTTTGTCGGCCACTTGGGTCGCATAGCTTAGTCATTCAGCGACCTCGGAGCAAATTTTAGGACCAAAAATAATATTGTGAGGTGTTCAGAATAGATTGGAAATTAGTGGAAATTATGGTTATTGAGGTTAATAATACTATGGGATCAAAATGACCCCCAAATTCTATGATTTAAGCTGTTTTTGAGGGTAAAAAAACACCCGAATCCAAAACACACCCGAATCCGACAAAATATTTTCAGGGAGGTTTTGCCAAAATGCGTCCGAATCCAAAACACGGCCACGGTACCAAATCCAAAACCAAAACACAAAACCCGAAAAATGTCTGGTGCACATCACTAATAATAATGAGCACAGATATTGAGCACTGTTCAGGATAATAGAACTGACACGGAGCAGCAAAATACAGCAATGGACTACTGTACTGTACTACTATATACTGGTCACCACAATGCAGCAATGATAATAATGAGCACAGAAACTGAGCACTGTTCGGGATAACAGGACTGACACTGGGCAGCGAGAAAAGCACTGGACTACTGGGATAGACAGGCTCCGCAGGAGACATGGGCACTTTAAGAAAGAATTTAGGTTCTGGTGTGCTCTGGCTCCTCCCTCTATTCCCCTCCTCCAGACCTCAGTTAGAGAAACTGTGCCCAGAAGAGCTGACAGTACAAGAAAAGGATTTTGGTAATCCAGGGCAAGATTCATACCAGCCACACCAATCACAACGTACAATTTGTGATAAACTTACCCAGTTAACAGTATGAACAACAACAGAGCATCAGGTCAACCCTGATGCAACCATAACATAACCCTTATTGAAGCAATAACTATATACAAGTATTGCAGAAGAATTCCGCACTTGGGACGGGCGCCCAGCATCCACTACGGACTACGAGAAATAGATTTACCGGTAAGTAAAATCTTATTTTCTCTAACGTCCTAGTGGATGCTGGGGACTCCGTAAGGACCATGGGGATTATACCAATGCTCCCAAATGGGCGGGAGAGTGCGGATGACTCTGCAGCACCGATTGAGCAAACACAAGGTCCTCCACAGCCAGGGTATCAAACTTGTAGAACTTTGCAAAAGTGTTTGAACCTGACCAAGTAGCCGCTCGGCAAAGCTGTAATGCCGAGACCCCTCGGGCAGCCGCCCAAGAAGAGCCCACCTTCCTAGTGGAATGGGCCTTAACTGATTTTTGCAGCGGCAATCCAGCCGCAGAATGAGCCTGCTGAATCATGTTACAGATCAAGCGAGCAATAGTTTGCTTTGATGCAGGAGCACCAAGCTTGTTGGAAGCATACGGGATAAACAAAGACTCTGTTTTCCTGACCCTAGCTGTTCTGGCTACATAAACCTTCAAAGCCCTGACCACATCAAGCAACTCTGAATCCTCCAAGTCAGTAGTAGCCACAGGCACCACAATAGGTTGGTTTATATGAAAGGATGAAAACACTTTCGGCAGAAATTGTGAACGGGTCCGCAATTCTGCTCTATCCGCATGGAAAACCAGATAGGGGCTTTTATGTGACAAAGCTGCCAACTCTGACACACGCCTAGCCGAAGCCAATGTTAATAGCATGACCACCTTCCACGTGAGATATTTCAACTCCACCGTTTTGAGTGGTTCAAACCAGTGGGATTTCAGGAAAGATCCCAAGGTGCCACTGGAGGCACAAAAGGGGGCTGAATATGCAGCACTCCCTTTACAAACGTCTGAACTTCAGGTAGAGAAGCCAACTCCTTTTGAAAGAAAATGGATAGGGCCGAAATCTGGACCTTAATGGAACCCAATTTTAGGCCCAAATTCATTCCGGACTGTAGGAAGTGAAGGAAACGGCCCAGCTGGAACTCCTCCGTAGGAGCATTCCTGGCCTCACACCAAGCAACATATTTTCGCCATATACGGTGATAATGTTGAGCTGTCACGTCCTTCCTAGCCTGTATTAGCGTAGGAATGACCTCATCCAGAATGCCTTTCTCTGCTAGGATCCAGCGTTCAACCGCCATGCCATCAAACGCAGCCACGGTAAGTCTTGGAACAGACAGGGCCCTTGTTGCAACAAGTCCTGTCTTAGAGGAAGAGGCCACGGGTCCTCTGTGAGCAGTTCTTGCAGATCTGGATACCAAGTCCTTCGTGGCCAATCTGGAACAATGAGTATTGTTCTCACTCCTCTTTTTCTTATTATCCTCAGCACCTTGGGTATGAGAGGAAGAGGAGGAAATACATAGACCGACTGGAACACCCACGGTGTCACCAGGGCGTCTACAGTGATCGCCTGAGGGTCTCTTGACCTGGCGCAATACCTCTGTAGCTTTTTGTTGAGTCGGGATGCCATCATGTCCACCTGTGGCAGTTCCCACCGACTTGTAATCTGCGCGAAGACTTCCTGATGAAGTCCCCACTCTCCCGGGCGGAGGTCGTGTCTGCTGAGGAAGTCTGCTTCCCAGTTGTCCACTCCCGGGATGAACACTGCTGACAGTGCGCTTACGTGATTCTCCGCCCAGCGAAGAATTCTGGCGGCTTCCGCCATCGCCACTCTGCTCCTTGTGCCGCCTTGGCGGTTTACATGAGCCACTGCGGTGATGTTGTCTGACTGAATCAGAACCGGTTGGTCGCGAAGCAGGGTCTCCGCTTGACGTAGGTCGTTGTATATATCCCTTAGTTCCAGGATGTTGATGTGAAGGCAAGTCTCTTGACTTGACCACAGACCTTGGAAATTTCTTCCCTGTGAGACTGCACCCCAACCTCGGAGGCTTGCGTCCGTGGTCACCAGGACCCAGTCCTGAATGCCGAATCTGCGGCCCTCGAGAAGGTGAGCACTCTGCAGCCACCACAGTAGTGACACCCTGGCCCTGGGGGACAGGGTGATCAACCGATGCATCTGAAGATGTGATCCGGACCACTTGTCCAGTAAGTCCCATTGAAAGATCCTCGCATGGAACCTGCCGAAGGGAATGGCCTCGTATGATGCCACCATCTTTCCCAGGACACGAGTGCAGTGATGCACTGACACCTGTTTTGGTTTAAATAGGTTCCTGACCAGTGTCATGAGTTCCTGAGCTTTCTCCATTGGGAGATAAACCCTTTTCTGGTCTGTATCTAGAATCATGCCCAGGAAAGGCAGATGAGTCGTAGGAACCAACTGCGACTTTGGAATATTTAGAATCCAGCCGTGTTGCCGTAACACTTCCAGAGAAAGTGCTGCACTGATCAGCAACTGCTCTCTTGATCTCGCTTTTATGAGGAGATCGTCCAAGTATGGGATAATTGTGACTCCTTGCTTCCGCAGGAGTACCATCATTTCCGCCATTACCTTGGTAAATATTCTCGGTCCCGTGGAGAGACCAAACGGCAACGCTGTACCACAAATATGAGGTACGCCTGATGAGGTGGATAAATGGGGACATGAAGGTATGCATCCTTTATGTCCAGAGACACCATAAAATCCCCCCCTTCCAGGCTTGCGATGACCGCTCTCAGCGATTCCATCTTGAACTTGAACCTTTTCAGGTATATGTTCAGGGATTTTAAATTCAGTATTGGTCTCACCGAACCGTCTGGTTTCGGGACTACAAACATGGTCAAATAATAACCCCTTCCCTGCTGAAGGAGGGAACCTTGACCACCACCTGTTGAAGATACAATTTGTGAATTGCAGTTAACACTATTTCCCTCTCGTGGGGGGAAGCTGGCAGGGCCGATTTGAGGTATCAGTGGGGGGGCATCTCCTCGAATTCCAGCTTGTATCCCTGAGACACAATATCTATTGCCCAGGGATCCAACTGGGAGTGAACCCACTTGTGGCTGAAATTTCGAAGACGTGCCCCCACCGGGCCTAGCTCCGCCTGTGGAGCCCCAGCGTCATGCTGTGGATTTTGTAGAGGCCGGGGAGGACTTCTGTTCCTGGGAACTAGCTGTGTTGTGCAGCTTCTTTCCTCTGCCCCTGCCTCTGGCAAGAAAGGACGCACCTCGGACTTTCTTGTTTTTCTGTGATCGAAAGGACTGCATTTGATAATACGGTGCTCTCTTAGGCTGTGAGGAAACATATGGCAAAAATTTTTACTTTCCAGCAGTAGCTGTGGAGACCAGGTCCGAGAGACCCTCCCCAAACAATTCCTCACCCTTGTAAGGTAAAACCTCCATATGCCTTTTTAAGTCGGCATCACCTGTCCATTGCCGAGTCCACAGGACCCTTCTGGCAGAAATTGACATAGCATTTATTCTAGAACCCAGCAGACTAATGTCTCTTTGATCATCTCTCATATAAAGGACAGCGTCTTTAATATGTCCCAAGGTCAACAATACAGTATCCTTGTCTAAGGTCTCAATTTCCTCAGATAAGGTATCCGTCCATGCTGCTACAGCACTACACACCCAGGCCGACGCGATCGCCGGCCTCAGCAACGTACCCGAATGTGTATAAATGGACTTCAGGGTAACCTCCTGTTTGCGATCCGCAGCATCTTTGAGGGTAGCCGTATCCTGTGACGGCAGGGCTACCTTCTTGGATAAGCGTGTTAAAGCTTTGTCCACCTTAGGGGAGGATTCCCAGCGTAACCTGTCCGTTGGCGGGAAAGGATACGCCATAAGAATCCCTTTGGAAATCTGCAGTTTTTTATCTGGAGATTCCCAAGCCTTTTCACATAACTCATTAAGCTCGTGTGAGGGGGAAAGGTTACCTCCGGTTTCTTTTCCCCATACATATGCACCCTCTTGTCAGGGACTGGGGTTTCCTCTGTGATGTGCAACACATCCTTAATTGCTATAATCATATAACGGATGGATTTAGCCAATTTAGGCTGTAACTTTGCATCATCGTAATCGACACTGGAGTCAGAATCCATGTCGGTATATGTGTCAACAATTTGGGATAGTGGGCGCTTCTGAGACCCTGACTGCCTCTGCGACATAGGATCAGGCACGGGTTGAGACCCTGACTGTCCTGAGGCTTCAGCTTTTTCTAACCTTTTATGCAAGGAATTAACATTATCATTTAAAACCTTCCACATATCCATCCAATCAGGTGTCGGCGCCGTCGGCGGAGACACCACATTCATTTGCTCCCGCTCTGCTTCCACGTAGCCTTCCTCGTCAAACATGTCGACACAACCGTACCGACACACCACACACACAGGGAATGCCATTATTGAAGACAGTTCCCCCACAAGGCCCTTTGGAGAGACAGAGAGAGAGTATGCCAGCACACACCCCAGCGCTATAAACCCAGGAATAACACAGTAACTTAATGTTAACCCAGTAGCTGCTGTTTATATTGATTTTTGCACCTAATTATGTGCGCCCCCTCTCTTTTTACCCTCTTCTACCGTGTATCTGCAGGGGAGAGCCTGGGGAGCTTCCTCTCAGCGGAGTTGTGGAGAAAAAATGGCGCTGGTGAGTGCTGAGGAAGAAGCCCCGCCCCCTCAGCGGCGGGCTTCTGTCCTGCTTAAATGTACAATTTTTTGGCGGGGGCTCATACATATATACAGTGCCAAACTGCATATATGCTAAACTTTTGCCAAAGAGGTCCCAATTGCTACCCAGGGCGCCCCCCCCCCCACCCCCCACCCCCCTGCGCCCTGCACCCTTACAGTGACCAAAGTGTGTGAGGTGTGTGGGAGCAATGGCGCACAGCTGCAGTGCTGTGCGTTACCTCAGTGAAGAACGGAGTCTTCTGCCGCCGATTTGAAGTCTTCTTTGCTTCTCATACTCACCCGGCTTCTGTCTTCCGGCTCTGCGAGGGGGACGGCGGCGCGGCTCTGGGATCGGACGGCGAGGGTGAGATCCTGCGTACGATCCCTCTGGAGCTAATGGTGTCCAGTAGCCTAAGAAGCAGGACCTAGCTTCTGAGAGTAGGGCTGCTTCTCTCCCCTCTGTCCCACGATGCAGGGAGTCTGTTGCCAGCAGAGCTCCCTGAAAATAAAAAACCTAACAAAATACTTTCTCTCAGCAAACTCAGGAGAGCTCACTGAGAAGCACCCAGCTCGTCTGGGCACAGTATCAAACTGAGGTCTGGAGGAGGGGCATAGAGGGAGGAGCCAGAGCACACCAGGACCTAAATTCTTTCTTAAAGTGCCCATGTCTCCTGCGGAGCCCGTCTATCCCATGGTCCTTACGGAGTCCCCAGCATCCACTAGGACGTTAGAGAAAATGAGCACAAATACTGAGTACTGTTCAGGATAATAGAACTGACACTGGGTAGCGAGAACAGCACTGGACTACTGTACTGTACTACTATATACTGGTCAGTGGTCACCACAATGCAGCAATGATAATAATGAGCACAGATACTGAGCACTGATCAGGATAATAGAACTGACATGGAGCAGCAAAATACAGCAATGGACTACTGTACTGTACTACTATATACTGGTCACCACAAAGCAGCACTGATACTGAGCACAGATATTGAGCTGATATTTAGCTGATATTGGGCTATTCAGGCAGAGAACATAGCCACGTCCTCTCGCTATCTCGACAATGCATGAGTGAAAATGGCGGCAACGCGCAGCTTTTTATATGGAATCCAAATCTCGTGAGAATCCGACAGCGGGATGATGACGTTTTCCCCAGTTCGGGTTTTGCATGTAAGGCGGGATGAACTAAGGCTGCCTCTGACCCATGTAAACCACGTGAAGTTCGGCGGGGTTCGGATCTCGACGAACCGAACCAGCTAATCTCTACTTTATTGTTGGATTTTCTAAAAAAAAACAACCTTTGAAAATTGCATATAAGACCTTTTCTTTTTCTTGCGGCCCACACAAGACTTAGACCATGATTAATCAGCCCAGTTGGGATTTTGAGTTTGCCATGCCTTGTATAAAAAAAGCTAAAGGTTTTATAACTATAAGAAAAAAATAGTTTTCTATTGTTTTACTTGTTATAGTTAATACTTATCAAAATGTTATCATCACTAATACAGAATTTTGTGGCAGGTCAGACAATTCATATATATCCCAAATGGTTTACAAAATAAAAGAAACGAAGTTCAACATTACAAACCAAATATACATAAACATAGATGTGAATTATTCATTCCCATGGTAATCATAAGGGTGTTGTGCTCTCTATCTACATATCTTTAAGCATATACAGACATTTTTTAGGTACAGAGTGGTTCCAATATAATAAAAGTGGGAGTTTGTCATATATCCTTATTTGAAATGGGGCTTAGATAATAAAGGTTTGTGGTTGAAGTTAATGCTTCCTCAAAAAATTCATCAAAGCAAATTGATAGGGAATATTGTTATGAACAAATTTAAAAAAGGAATTCTGTTTTTATAAGCTACATATTGTGTTTTCCATTATACTTTGAAACATGTTGTCAATATTTTCTTTACATAAATAATTTTCAGAAAGTAAAATAATGTTTTATTTATCCAATTCAGGAATTATCTTTATAACCAATTAATGCTAACAGGTCAAATCATTATCTTTAATTTCCAGTTAGAAAGTTATTGATTGTAGACATGGAGGATTTATTATCCTCAATTAATTATTTCTAGAGATGTGCGGCTGACACTTTTCATGTTTTGGTTTTGGATCTGGATCCCCGCTCGTGTTTTGGATCTGGATTGGTTTTGCCAAAACCTTTGGTTTTTGATCTGGATGATTTTTGAATGGGGATGTAACCTCCTACGCTGACAAGGTTACCGGCTGCACTAAACACTCTTTCAGAGTACATACTGGAGGGGGGGGGGGGGGGGTAACTTAGGTAAAATAAAGCCAGTTTGTGCAAGGGCCTCCAAATTGCCTCTTTATCATGCCAGTATACATATGGACTGTCTGACATGCCTACTTGGATGCTGTCACCGATATAATCCTACACCATTCTTTCAATGGTGACAGCATCATATGCAGTTACTGTAGACATGTCCGTAATAGTTGGCAGGTCCATCAGTCCGAACCAGATGTCAACACTTGCTCCTGACTGCCCTGCATCCCTGCCAGCGGGTGGGCTAGGAAATGTTATCCTTTTCCTTCCTTGCAGCTCCAGTTGCAGGAGAAAATGAAGGAGCAGCTTTTGACCGGTCACGTTCCACTTGAGTTGACACTTTTCTCACAAGCAGGTCTTTGCACCTCTGCAGACTTGTGTCTGCCAGAAATAGAGATACAGGCTTTAAACCTAGGTTCAGCCAAAATGTAGTGCTCTGATTTCAACAGATTGACCACCCTTGAATCCTGGCAAAGCGAATGAAGGGCTCCATTCACAGGTACCACATACTTAGCGGAATCGCTTCATCTTAGCTCATCCTTCAATTTCTCCAGCTGCGTCTGCAATAGCCTGATGAGGGGGAATGATCTGACTCAAGCTGTCAGTGTCTGAACTGACTTCACGTGTGGCAAGTTCGAAGGGTTGAAGAACCTTACACAACATGTAAATCATTCTCCACTGCGCTTGAGTCAGGTGCTTTCCCCCTCCTTCACCTATATCATAGGTGGATGTATAGGTTAGAATGGCCTTTTGCTGCTCCTCCATCCTCTGAAGCATATAGAGTGTTGAATTCCACCTCGTTACCACCTCTTGCTTCAGGTGATGGTGGAGCAGGTTCAGGAGTGTTTGCTGGTGCTCCAGTCTTTGGCACGCAGTTGCTGAATGTCGAAAGTGGCCCGCAATTTTCCAGGCCACGGACAGCATCTCCTGCATGCCCTTGTCATTTTTCAAAAACTTCTGCATTACCAAATTAATTGTATGTGCAAAACATGGGACGTACTGGAATTTGCCCAGATGTAATGCACGCACAATATTGCTGATATTGTCAGATATCACAAATCCCCAGGAGAGTCTAAGTGGGGTAAGCCATTGTGCGATGATGTCCCTCAGTTTCTGTAAGAGGTTGTCAGTGGTGTGCCTCTTACAGAAACCGATGGAACACAGCGTAGCCTGCCTAGGAACGAGTTGGCGTTTGTTAGATGCTGCTACTGGTGCCGCCGCTGCTGTTGTTGCTGTGGGAGGCAATACATCTACCCGGTGGGCTGTCACAGTCATGTAGTCCTTAGTTTGCCCTGCTCCACTTGTCCACATATCCGTGGTTAAGTGGACAGTGGGTACAACCACATTTTTCAGGACACTGAGGACACTTTTCTTAATGTCCCTGTACAGTCCGGGAATCGCTTGCCTAGTGAAGTGGAATCTAGATGGGATTTGGTACCAGGGACACAATACCTCCATCAACTGTCTACATCCCACTGGACTAATGGCGGATACTGGATGCACGTCTAACACCAGCATGGTTGTTATGGCCTCAGTAATCCACTTTGCTACAGGCTGACTGCTGTCATATTTCATCTTCCTTGCAAAGGACTGTTGGACAGTCAATTGCTTAGCTGAAGTAGTACAAGTGGTCTTCCGACTTCCCCTCTGGGGTGACGATTGACTCCCAGCAGCAACAACTGCAGCGGCAGCAGCAGCAGTAGGCGTACAACTCAAGGATTTAGGGATTTAGTTGTCAGTGGACTGCTTCCGCTGTCACCCAAAGTTTCTGAACTTGACAATGACTTCTGATGAATGCGTTGCAGGTGACGTATATGGGAGGATGTTCCTAGATGGTTAACGTCCTTATCCCTACTTATTACAGTTTGACAAAGGCAACAGACGGCTTGATACCTGTTGTACGGATTTGTGGAGCAATAATTCCACACGAAGAGATAGCTTTTTTGATATTTTTCCCAGGCATGACAATGGGCTTTCTCATCACATGGACAACAAATGGTGGTAGGCAAATGGTGGTAGGCACCTCCTCTTTCCATACAGTATTGGGAACATCGCAACCGCGGACACACTTGGACTCTCCTTGGGGATTTGTGATTTCTCTGAGCGCACAGTTGTTTTTTCCTGTGCTTTAACAAGCTTAATTTTAAAAAAATTTCAAGAGGGAGGATGGCTTCCATCCTCATGAGAAGCTAAGCCACCAGTCATGAACATAGGCCAAGGCCTTAGGTTTTCCTTGCCACTTTGTGTCGTGAATGGCATATTGCCAATTTTACATTTCTCATCAGATAATTTATTTTTCTGATTTATACATTTTTGCTTCTTGGACTTTACATGCCCTCTATGAAATTGGGCATCGGCCTTAGCGGACGACGTTGATGGAATTGCATCATCAATATCATGACTGGTGGCAGCAGCAGCTTCAGCACTAGGAACTGGAAGTGGTTCCTGATCTTCCACTAGTTTTTCCTCCAAATTGTTCTCCATTTCACAGGACAGCACCCCTTTATTATTACAGCACACAGAACAGTGCCCCTTTATTTTCACAGCACCCCTGTATTCTTACAGCATATGGGACCAGTGTGCTTTTATTTGAACAACAGAAGCACCCCTGATTTTTTACAGCATACATGGCCAGTGTAATATTATTTTAACAGCAGCACCCCTATATTTTGACAGCATACAGGACCAATGTGCTTTTATTTGAACAACAGAAGCATCCTGAATTTTTACAGTGCACAGGGCCAGTGTAATATTATTTTAACAGCAGCACCCCTATATTTTTACAACATAGAGGACCAGTGTGCTTTTATTTGAACAACAGAAGCACCCTTGAATTGTTACAGCATACAAGACTGGGCCAGCATCCCTGTATTTTCACAGCATAGAGGACCAGTGTGCTTTTATTTGAACAACTGCACCCCTGAATTTTTACAGCATACAAGTGGACAGTGCCCCTGCCCCCTTTACAACACAGTGACAACCAGGACAGCAACAACAATGTACAGCTGCAGAACCCCTAACAGCACATGAAACACCAGTGACAGCCAGGCAGCAACCCTACAGAGCACACACTGACCGCACCCGACACCACCACCCACAGACAGATGTCTGTCTCCCTCACTCTTCAAGTCCAGAGTGAAAATGGAGGCGAAGCATGACTGTTTATATGGAATCCAAATCCCGCGAGAATCTGACAGTGGGATAATTATGTTTTGCCTCGTTCTGGTTTCCGAGTCTGCAGGAAATCCCGAGCCGGACTCCGATCCAGGCTCGGAATGGGATGTTCGGGGGAATTCGGTTCTCTGAGAACCGAACCCGCTCATCTCTACTTATTTCTCTTTGAAGATGCTTTGGAATTTAACAAGAAGTCTGGAAGGCTTGTAGCTAGGGCCAGTGTAAGTTATGTAGGCACCAGCCCTAGGCAAACTTACACAATAGTGCCCTGACTCCACCCAATAGTCTCTGCCCATCCCCTTACATACACATATACACTCATCCAACCCTTTTCCTGGAACCCTGGTCATACACAGTCACAAGTTTGATTTGTGACCCTGAAAAGATGCTGAATGATCAAATATATGCATGTATTCTACAAAACTGCAACTTTCGACTGCAAAAAGCCAACATTTTTCTTTGTCTGACTCTGAATAAGGGCCACTACTGCATATTTATTAATTATCACATTTTAGACCTAATAGGTAGAATTTCTTATCACCACTTATCATGGAAATAAGAAATGAAGTATTAAAACACATACAAAGACTGGATGCATTCGCAATACTGGCATTCAGGATGCTGGCAGTTGGAATACCAATGCTAGGTGTAAACACTGAAGGGGCGGTTAGGGTTAGGCACTGAAAAGGGAGGGCTAGGGTTAGGCACCAAGGGGTTTGGATAAGGTTAGGCTGTGGGGGGCATCCAAAGCACTGGCATCCCGGACCCAACCCACAGGGACAATTACTTCTATATGAGCCCGTCCATGAGATGTGTTAGAAATGATCAATTCACTTCTACATTGGGAGAATGCTTACTAAAATTGTCAATTAAGCAGCTCCCACAGAAACCTATTGGGACTGTTTTGGTGTTTGAAAATGAGGAACTGTAGCAGATATCTACTACTGTATGTATGTGTATGGGTATGTTTTAGGTGATTTCCCACAAATATTTTGTTGAAAAATAGGCTGCTTAAAGTTTCAAAGTATTTATAAAAACAGATATGTTCCATTTAAAATTGTAATAAATGCATCTGATTAACAATAAAAAATCCATAAGCCTAGAGAAAAAATATATAAGTTAATATGAATTATTGATAAATATATTGCCAGCTCCAGTGTCGAGCTAGGGCATGAAGGGCCCGCCAGGGGAGGGCAGTGATAGGGGAGAGGGTCTGGCCAGCCACCACAGAGGCTATGCTAACCAGAGGACATAACCTGCAGACAACAAGCAAACTATAGTGCATAGACTGCTCATATAGCCAACTGATCCTGTAAAAGCCGGGATGTCTGTGTATCCAACTGTGACCCCTCCGGACCTCTTGTGATGTGGGGGGAATATATATTTTATATATTTAATTAAATTACTTGTGATATCCAGTCACTCAGCTTGTGGTAAAACTAAAAGTAATGAAAAATAAAAATAGTGGCTTACGGGCCCATTCATCATTTAGTAGTATGTATCAACCACAGACATGCAGACAAACCTCTGAATATGACATTTTGACGTGCATTCACCATGTGCACCAAGCTCCAGAAAGTGAAACTTTTCAAAGCTTGGACCTGATAGGCAGTGCCATCCATCTATAGTTGGCATTGCCTAATTGATGCCTATGGGTTTCTCTACGCTGTATTTCCTGAGAGGGTTTCAATCGTATCCCTCCAGTATACCCCACGGTGTCCCCATCTTCACTGCCATTTGTTCCCGACACCCTGTGGAGGTCCAGGTAGCGAAGAGGGAACCATTCTGAGCTCTCTGACCCTATTGTCTCTCTCCATGCACATGCATGAACTAAGTTCACAAATGCACAGTATCAATGCGTTGACAAAGGCTGACGGTGTAAATTTTCATAGCTACTAATTAGTGGTAATGGTGGGAGTGTTAGGGATCGCCAGGACACTTTTCTGAAACAGACAGCTAAGGGGGGGCTACCAAAAATAATAAATAGAACTGTTAGTGTAGTGTAGCAGGCTGAAACATAATCGAAATACAGAAGTCATAGCCACAAGAAACATTTAGTGACAAAAGTAGAAACTTTAGGTACATCAAAACCAATCATGTACATCTATACCCTCACAAATTAGTAAAGTTCTGTCTGCTGTGCTTATCCCAACCTTAACTAAAATCTGTAAACTCTCTCTGTCAACTGGTATCTTTCCTTCTCTGTACAAGCATGCAGTGATTACTCCCAAAAAGAAAAAACAAAATGCTGACCCTAACACTCTCTCAAACTACCGTCCCATCTCTCAGCTCCCATGCCCCTCCAAGCTACTTGAGAGACTTTCCTACACTGGCCTCACACTTTCTTTACTCACACAGCCTATAGGACCCACTTCATTCCCAACACTCCACAGAGACAGCACTGACTAAGGTAGTGAATGACTTGGTCACTGCTACAGCTAAAGGCCATTACTCACTAGTTACTCTCCTTGATCTGTCTAGGCTGAGTGTTTTTGTGAATCTGTTAACCCTGGACCAACCAAACATGTAGGTGCTGGGGTATGATGAAAGCAGGGAGGACGAAGAAAGTTCAGTTTCCTATATTTATTAAAGGCAACAATTCTAGTAAGGAGTTAAATAACAAATTATTAATCACCATATACGTATTGCAATGAATGGTATAATGATTGATAAACAGGAACAGTCTTAAAGATGCATTGAAGAAATGTTCATATAACGGAGTTTATAAACAGGCTGTGAGTGAATGAATGACGAAGTGTCCAAATGAAGCAATGATTGGTGCCAAACTGTAAGCAGTGTTAACTGGATATTGCAGACAGAAATGAATAACTGTAGAGACTTGAACTGGAGCTTAAAGATTAGACTGTAAGATTGTGAAGAATTGTCCTTGATTGCAGCAACAATGAAAATACAATACTGAATGGAATACTTGCGAGTTGTGAAGATAACACAGCACTATGAAACTGCAGCAGACAACAATGGTGATGAATGGGTTAAGCTGAGAGCTGATTAAACGAACACCTGAGTTTAGTAGAATCTTCCAAAGGCTGTGTGATTGAAGCAGTCAGACAGTGTAACCTCTCACAAGACTCTGGAAATTCACTTGTTGCCACTGGGAGAGCGATTGACTGACAGCACAGCAGGGAGCTTGTGGATCTTTTGCAATCAAGGCTGCAGGCAGACCTCTGGGAGCGGAGGCAATATCTGGACCACTTGAATCACAAGGAAATCCACGGAGAGAGCACAGAGCTAGGGCATAGAGTAGATACAACAAAGCACTGGCTCAGAGTAACATAATCCCAGCCTACTTAAAGGCAGCACAAGCAGGGGATTGGCTAACACTTACCCACAGGTGTTTCACAAGTGCTCTCAGGTGCTCATTTGGTCTCCAACATGGCCACCTCCTATACTGCAGACACACAGCAGTGCCTTTGCCATTTGGTCCCCACACTCCCGTCTCCCAGAACCTACATCACCTCCGCCGCTGACCACGCCGCATCCCCACATGACCACACAGCACCGCTCAGGCAACGGATGGACCTCGGAACCCGCAAAGGTGAGTGATCGGTTCGTGACACTGTTGACCACTCTCTTCTCATACAAACACTACAATCCCTATGTCTTCAGGACACAGCCCTTTCTTGGTTCTCATCCTACTTATCTAATCACTCCTTCAGTGTTCGTTTCTCTGATTCCACCTCCTCTTCGCTACCTCTCTCAGTTGGAGTACCGCAAGGCTCAGTCTTAGGTCCTCTGCTTTTCTCTATCTATACCACATCTCTTGGCAAACTAATCAACTCTTTCAGATTTCAGTACCATTTGTATGCAGATGATATTCAAATCTACCTATCCTCCCCAGATTTGTCACCATCTGTATTGGACCATGTCACTGAATGCCTTTCTGCCATTTCATCTTGGATGACATCTCAAACTTAATATTTCCAAAACAGAATTAATTATATTTCCACCGGCCAATAGTAGTTACCAACCTTATATCTCTATCACTGTTGATAACTCAGCAATCATCCGTACCCCACAAGCTCGCTGCCTATGTGTCATTCTTGACTCTGAACTGTCCTTTGTTCCCTACATTCAATCTGTCTCAAGATCATGTTACATACATCTAAGAAACAACCATATCTTACACAAGCACATCAACAACTGTAATCCATGCTCTGATTATCTCCCGCATTGATTATTGTAATAGTCTCCTGACCGGTCTTCCCAAATATAGGCTCTGCAAGGCTAATCTTCCTCACCAGATGTTCATCGTCTGCAGATCTGCTCTGTCAGTCCCTCCATTGGTTACCAGTATTCTACCGTATTAAATCTAAAATACTTTTACTTACATATAAGGCTATTAACCAAACTGCACCAACATACAGTACATCTCTTCACTCATCTCAAACTATCTCCCTACCCGACCTCTCCACTCTGCACAAGATCTTCGTCTCTCATCCACACGCATTACTTGTTCACACTCAAAATTACAGGACTTTATCCAGGCTTCACCCACTCTGTGGAATGCCCTCCCATGCACAATAAGACTCACCTCTAGTCTCCAAACCTTCAAGCGTTCCCTGAAAACTCACCTCGTCAGACAAGCCCATCAAATTCCAGACCCACCCACATAACCTTCAGTGCTTCCCTATCTAATTACATCCTCTCTGTACAGTACACATAACATCACATATCTTTTCTTTCTTTACTCTCACACCCTCCTTACACTTGGCCAACATTGCTGGGTGATCGTATCATAAAACCCATTAAGAACCTAGCAATCTGGTGGACCATTATGCAATAGGTAGCATCTATCCTTGTGTATCAATGCCTATTTCCCTATAGATTGTAAGATTGTGAGCAGGGCCTTCCTACCTCTACATCTTTCTATTTTTACCCAGTTTTGTTCTATTACTGTTCTAATTGTAAAGCGCAACGGAATATGCTGCGCTATATAAGAAACTGTTAATAAATAAATAATAAATGTACAGTGTGGTAAAGGGTGGTGATTACACAATACATATCATATCACAAAACATAATCTCAAAAAGATTCAGAAAGAATTTGGTGGGTTTTGTACATAATCAGCAGCTGTCAGCTCCTTGTATCCTGTCTGAGGTGGAGCTGAAATTTCTCATATATGCTAGCTGAGGGGAAGGAAGTCTGAATTACAGATGTGCGGCTGGCACTTTTCGTGTTTTGTGTTTTGGTTTTGATTCTAATTCCACTTTCGTGTTTTGGTTTTGGCTTGGTTTTGCCAAAACCACCCTTACGTGTTTTGGTTTTGGATCTGTATGATTTTTGAAAGAAACAAAAACTGCTAAAATCACAGAATTTGGGGGTAATTTTGCTCCTATGGTAATATTATCCACAATAACATTTATTTCCACTCATTTCCAGTGTATTCTGAACACCTCACACCTCACAATATTCTTTTTAGGCCTAAAAGTTGCATCGAGGTGGCTGTATAACTAAGCTAAGCGACACAACCACCTGGCCCATCTAGTAGTGTCACGCAGTGGCTGAATGTCAAGAGTGGGCAACAATTGTTCGTTCCATTGACAGCATCTCCTGCACGTCCCTGTCATTTTATAAAAATACTGCAATTGATGGACTTATACGGCAGTACCCCAGGACTAATATAGCAGTACCCCTGGACTCATACGGCAGTGTCAGACAGGATGGCACTTTTCAAAAACTAGGCCCCAAACAGCACCTCATGCAAAGATGTTGAAGAGGTGCAATGAGGTAGCTGTATGACTAAGCCAAGTGACACAAACAATTCCCACTGGAATTATACATCCAAATCACTGTAATTAAATATCAAAATCACTGGAATTATACGTCCAAATCACTGGAATTAAATGGCAGTACCACTGGACATATACGGAAGTGTCAGACAGGATGGCACTTTAAAAAAAATAGTCCCCAAACAGCACATGATGATAAGAAAAGAGGTGCAAGATGGAATTGTCCTTGGGCCCTCTCACCCATCCATATGTTGTATAAACAGGACATGCACACTTTAACAAACCAATCATTTCAGTGACAGAGTCTGCCACACGACTGTGGCTGAAATTATTGGTTTGTTTGGGCCCCCACAAAAAAAGAAGCAATTAATCCCTCCCCACCAAAAAGAAGCAATCAATCTCTCCTTGCACAAACTGGCTCTACAGAGGCAAGATGTCGACCTCATCCTCATCCTATGATTCCTCACCCCTTTCACTGTGTACATCCTCCACCTCACAGAGTATTAATTTGTCCCCTCTGGAATCCACCATCACAGGTCCCTCTGGACTGTCTGGAGGCAATTGCTGGTAAAGGTCTTCCCAAAGGAATTTATAATTAACTTTGATGAACATCATCTTCTCCACATTTACTGGAAGTAAAATCCTACGCCGATCGCTGACAAGGTTACCGAATGCACTAAACACTCTTTCGGGGTACACACTGGAGGGGGGGGGGCAACTATGGTAAAATAAAGCCAGTTTGTGCAAGGGCATCCAAATTGCCTCTCTTTCCTGCCAGTATACATACAGACTGTCTGACATGCCTACTTCATATAATCCTCCACAATTCATTCAATGGTGACAGAATCATATGCAGTGACAGTAGACACGTCAGTAATCGTTGGCAGGTCCTTCAGTCTGGACCAGATGTCAGCTTTTGCTCCTGACTGCCCTGCATCACCGCTAGCGGGTGTTGTAGGAAATCTTATCCTTTTCCTTGCAGCCCCAGTGGTGGGAGAAATTGAAGGAGGAGCTGCTGACGGATTACGTACCGCTTGAGTTGGCAATTTACTCACCAGCAGGTCTTTGCACCTCTGCAGATTTGTGTCTGCCGGAAAGAGACATACGGCGCTACCATTCAGGATATGCATATAAATATACAACCATTTACATAAATATGATCGTATCTTTAGGCCTCCAGTGTCTGAAATTCAGAAGGAGAACAAATAATGGTGCAGTACAATAGACAGAATGAGCAAATAATGAATTTTTATTGATCCCACTCACAATTGAGCAAATGGATTATTTGCATATCATCCTTATATGGTATATATCTTCAATCTTTGAGTCGTCTTCTTTAGAACTAAAACTTTAAATAGATATATAGTGCAATACTGTTTTTTTTTAAAACACGTATTTAATACCAAAATGCACTCACATAGATAAAAACAAAATAGGCATATCACCAATATTGGACAATCTCCCCATGGAGCACCATACGATCCAAATTGACACAAGATGTTTAAGGTCAAAAGAAGGTCCCTCTAGGGCTCCGGAAACCATAGAAAGATAGTCCCTCTGGAAACCGCTGGTACTGCCACTGGATAAGTCCACAAAGGAATCCCTGCTGCTTAAACGCGTTTCGGACACAAATGTCCTTCCTCAGAAGCATAAGGGACATGCTGTATGTGTCTCTATTTATACCCTGTCTCATTGCTTTCAAAATTAGCACCTCCTGACGCTCCCACCGGCTTCACCGTCATAACCGGAAGTGCGTCACCGGAAGTGCGATCATCTTCTTCCTGTTTGCGTTCCACCGCCTGTATCTCGGCATATTTAAAATATTGTAAACATGATTTCTTTTATAATAATTGTTAAATAACAATACCAAAAAAGGATGATAAGAGTATAGTGAAGAGAAAAATAAGGAAATTTCATATATATATACACACACAAGGAAAAATTCACAAATGATATAATTGGAGAAATGTAGAAGAGGCTTATAACAATTTACAGGAACCATTTTAGCTCAAAGTCGCTTGAGTCAAGTGCATTACCCCTCCTTTGCCTATATCGTAGGTGGATGTATTAATGGCCATTTCCTGCTCTTCATCCTCTGAAGCATATAGAGTGTTGAATTCCACCTGGCTACCACCTCTTGCTTCAGATGATGGCAGGGCAGGTTCAGGAGTGTTTGCTGTCACTCCAGTCTTCGGCACGCGGTGGCAGAATGTCGAAAGTGGCCCGCAATTTTTCGGCCACCGACAGCATCTCCTGTACGGCCCTGTCATTTTTTAAAAAATTCTGCACCACCAAATGAATTGTATGGGCAAAACATGGGATGTACTGGAATTTGCCCAGATGTAATGCACGCACAATATTGGTGGTGTTGTCCGATATCACAAATCCCCAGGAGAGTCCAATTTGGGTAAGCCATTCTGCGAAGCTGTCCCTCAGTTTCCGTAAGAGGTTGTCAGCTATGTGCTTCTTATGGAAAGCTGTGATACATAGCGTAGCCTGCCTAGGAACGAGCTGGCATTTGTGAGATGCTGCTACTGTTGCCACTGCTGTTGTTGCTGCGGGAGGCCATACATCTACCCAGTGGGCTGTCACAGTCATATAGTCCTTTGTATGCCCTGTTCCACTTGTCAACATATCCGTGGTTAAGTGGACACTGGATACAACCGCATTTTGTAGGACACTGGTGACTCTTTTTCTGACGTCTTTGTAGATTCTCGGTATCGCCTGCCTAGAGAAGTGAAACCTAGGTGGGATTTGATACCGGGGACACACTATCTCCATAAATTCTATAAGTCCCACTGAACTAATGGCGGATACCGGATGCACGTCTAACACCAACATAAATGTCAAGGCCTCAGTTATCCGCTTTGCAACAGGATGACTGCTGTCATATTTCATCTTCCTCACAAAGGACTGTTGGACAGTCAATTGCTTACTGGAAGTAGCACATGTGGTCTTCCAACTTCCCCTCTGGGATGACGATCGACTCCCAGCAGCAACAACAGCAGCGGCAGCAAAAGCAGGCGTACCACTCAAGCATCCTCCGGAGGAATCCCGGTTATGAAAGGACTCCTCAGTCTTGACAGTGACATGGCCTGCAGTACTACTGACATTCCTGACTGAGGAGGAAGTTGACGTTGAGTTAGTTGGTGGTGTGGCTTGCAGGAGCTTGGGTACAAGAGGAAGAAGGGATTTAGGTGTCAGTGGACTGCTTGTGCTCTTACCCAAAGTTTCACAACTTGACACTGACTTCTGATGAATGCGCAGCAGGTGATGTATAAGGGAGGATGTTCCTAGGTGGTTAACGTCCTTACCCCTACTTATTACGGATTGACAAAGGCAACACACGGCTTGACACCTGTTGTCCAGATTTGGGGAGAAATAATTCCACACCGAAGAGGTGGCTTTTTTGGTATATTTCCCAGGCATCACAATGGGCTTATTAATCCCATGGACAACAACTGTCTCCCCCAGTGCCTGATTTAAACAAACCACATCACCATCATAATCCTCATCGTCAACTTCCTCCTCAGCGCCAGCAACACCCATATCCTCATCCTGGTGTACTTCAACAGTGACATCTTCAATTTGCATATCAGGAACTGGACTGTGGATGCTCCTTCCATCACTTACAGGGGGCGTGCAAATGGTGGAAGGATCCACCTCTTCCCGTCCAGTGTTGGGAAGGTCAGGCATCGCAATCGCCGACACACTTGGACTCTCCTTGGGGATTCGTGATACCATCTCAGAATGCACAGTTCTTTTCTGTGCTCTTTCCAGCTTATTTCTCTTTTAATTTGTCTAGTGGGAGGACGAGGGCTTCCATTGTCATGTGAAGCTGAACCACTAGCCATGAACATAGGCAAGGGCCTCAGCCGTTCCTTGCCACTCCGTGTCATAAATGAAATATTGGCAAGTTTACGTTTCTCCTCATACCATTTCAATTTCTTTTTTTGGGTCTTTTTACTGAACTTTGGCTTTTTGTATTTTACATGCCCTCTACTATCACAATGGTGATCGGCCTTGGCAGACGACATTGATGGCATTTCATTGTCTACTGTATGTCATGGCTAGTGGCAGCAGCTTCAGCACTAGGAGGAAGTGGTTCTTGATCTTTCCCTATTAACTCCTCCAAATGTTTGTTCTCCATTATTTTTCTGGAATTATATAACACAATATGCAGCACAAGAGAGCGTACCCCTACACCTCACAGGGCAAACCCTGTAAAAATTATTTGGATTAAATATTAATAACCCCCTTATTTGGAGTAAATAGTATACAGCACAGGACAGCACCACTGAATTTATATGGTAGCACCACTGGACTGGATTTATACGGAATTATATGGATTTATATGGAATTATACGGCAGGATCACTGGAATTACTGTATACACCAGTATTACGAGAATTATACGGCAATGTCACAGAAATTATACGCTAGTATTCCGAGAATTATATGGCAATATCACAGGAATTATATGCCAGTATCACAGGAATTATACGCAAGTATCACGGGAATTATATGGCAGTATCACAGGAATTATACCCCAGTATTCCCAGAATTATACGGCAATATCACATGAATTATACTGCAATATCATAGGAATTATACGGCAGTATTCCAAGAATTATATGGCAATATCACAGGAATTATACGGCAATATCATAGGAATTATACACCAGTATTTTGAGAATTATACGCCAATATCACAAGAATTATATGCCAGTATTCCGAGAATTATACGGCAATGTCACAGGAATTATACGCCAGTATGCCGAGAATTATATGGCAATATCACAGGAATTATACGCCAGTATCGCAGGAATTATACGCCAGTATCACAGGAATTATACGCCAGTATCATGGGAATTATATGGCAGTATCACAGGAATTATACGGCAATATCATAGAAATTATACACCAGTATTACGAGAATTATATGGCAATATCACGGGAATTATAGAGCAATATCACAGGAATTATACGCCAGTATCACAGGAATTATATGGCAGTAACACTGGATATATGGCAGAAGAGGACACCACCACTGTGACTGGTCACTGGACTGATGCTGCACAAGACATTTCCCCTAGTCTAATGCAGGACAACACAGCACCACGAAAAGGGACTTATACAGCTACACTGGATATATGGCAGCAGATGACACCACCACTGTGACTGGTCACTGGACTGATGCTGTACAAGACATTAACCCTGGTCTGATGCAAGACAACCCAGCAAAAATGCAAGGGACGTATACAGCAGCCAGCAGCACTGGGGACATATAGCAGCAAAGGACACCAACACTGTGACTGGCTGGACTGATGCAGCACAATACACTGACTACATTGGACTGGACTGAGCAGCACAAGACTCGCCAACCCACTTTCCCGCCCCCACACAGACACTGAGGACAGAGACACGTCCTCTCACTACACTCTCCGAGACTAGAGTTAAAAATGGCCGCAACGCGCGGCTCCTTATATGAAATCCAAATCCCGCGAGAATCCAACAGCGGGATGATGACGTTTTGCATCATTCGGGTTTCCGAGTCAGGCGGGAAAACCTGAGCCAGACTCGGAACTGGGTACAGAGCGTGAAGTTCGGTACGGTTCGGTTCTCTGAGAGCCGAACTTGCTCATCTCTAGACTGAATGGAGGAGAGTTCAGAAGATTGGCGATGGGTCTGCATCACAACAGGCAACAGGCATGTTAGTGCTGTTGTAACCAGCGAGTCAGCACAGAGAAGGGCAAAAGAGCTGGAAGGTATAGCGGCATCCACAACTAATGAGAACCAAGGCAGTCTCCAAGGGATGTCTAGAAGTACATCCTTCATTTTGAGGGAGGACAAACTCTGTGGCGCCTCCCAGTTGCTGAAAGCTACTTAATGGCGGCACCGACCCTGCTCGTAGACTTCATTGTCATGTGGGTTTTTTTGTGGATGATAACTGAACCTATTCACAGAGACATGAAGCACTGTTAGATTTGGTTCATTCTGGCATGGACAAATGAAAAACAAAATGGAGTTACAAACAATATGGACCTTATGGAACTAATCTAAAACTAAACTAAAACCTAAGCACATGTTTGGTAAGATGAAGAATGAACAGACTCTTTGACTTACTGGGAAGATAATTTGAGAGCCTAGAATCTCTATTGGACTTAATATATTTAGAATGATTAAGAAAATCAAAACTGACATGGTTCTAATATAGAAATGTGCAATTTGGTTTTCCAGAAAACTGAATCCAGACAAATTTTGTGGATCCGAATCAACCAAAACACGGTCCGGATCCCCGAAGAGATCTGTTCTGAACAGAGTCCCAGGTCCAGATGTAATTCATTGTGAGATGGCCGGAGCTCTGAGATTCCAGTCGAACTCATACGTATTTTTAAAGCGGCAACCATTTTAAAACCAGGTTGGTTTAGCCTTGTAAATATACTGGCGCTTTAAAACAAAACATATGAGTTCGGCCGGAATCTCGGAGTTCCGGCCATCTCGTACTGCATTACATCCTGCCCCCAGTTTGAATCTTTCCACAGTTTGGAAGTCAGATTTTAAATCCGAAATTTCAGGATTTGGCAATGGTTACATTTTTTTTTTTATACATTTTAAACCGGACCGAAATCCCAATCTGAACCAAAACACTTGAGGGTGGTTTTGCCAAAACCAAAACACGATGAAATAGAGGGAGATGTACTAAGCAGTTAAAACAGTGGAGAAGTGAGCCAGTGGAGAAGTTGCCATGGCAACCAATCAGCTGCTTTGTATAACTGTATAGTATACAAATTATAACTGTTACTTCAATGCTGATTGATGTGGTCCCTGCACATCTCTGCTCTAAAAGCATAGGCCCTTACACAGCTCTATAGAAGAGATCGGAAAAGCTTGTAAAAGCAAACACTTTTGGGTAAATGTAATGAGATCTGAGAAGCCAGAGGTGCGGGTTTTGCCTTGTAAATGATTGGTGCTTTAAAATATAGGCATTCTCGCACAAGCTACTGCGCCTCCAGCTTCGCGCACCCTGCTACATTTACCCCTTGATATTAAAAGATTATTAGGCTAATGAAAATGTAATCCTAGCTCTCATTGGTAACCAACTTTTTTATGCCTCCAATAAAATGGTAGTTACAACAACACAATTAGTGTTATACTAAATTGAACTTGCCTGTTTACCAGTTTCTATTCAGCCATGGAAGGTAGGATCAAAGAAACTGTTGCCCGTGTATGCAGTAAAAGGCAAATTCCAGTGCATATTTTAGAAAACTTTGGATGAAATGCCACATAGGTGATTGTTTTATTTTTTTCTTCAATATGAGGAAGAAGCATTTATACAGTAGATGTGTTTACTTTGGCTTTCCATACAGCAGTATGAGTTAGTTATCATGTTGTTCAGCTTTATGCTTCCCTGATAATAGTATCAATAGTAAGTTGATACAAATTCTGGTAACAGCCACTGAGGATACATTTGTTCTCGCACACTCCTGAGCTGCTTGAAAAAATGTGTGCAAACTCGGCACTCTGGACGCCCAAAGCAGGAGTTTAGATGAGTTCAGCCATTTTAGGCAGCTATACCCGTTCTGTTTAGGCACAACATGCGCAGTGTACCAAACATAAATTGAATTGGGACAATTGTTTGGGCGTCTTAAAGTCCTGTTTAGATGGGATTTTAGATGCCCAAAACAATTGAATCTGCCCCACTGACTGAGTTTCAGTGCAGACTGTATGGACATGCTAGGCAAATTGCAAGAGATTTGTAAGACCCACAACATGTAAGACCCAGTTCATTAACTAAAAGTAGATGTTATGGTTGTCTTTTAGATCCCGTGAGAGCAATATTGGTAGGTAGCAGGTTATTTATTTATTGATCTCAGTAAAGAGCAGAAACTCAGTTATTACAAAAATATCTTTGAGCACCTCACTTTTGTACAAGTATTTTGCAATGGTCACGAGGTCTCAGATGGCACAAACTGAGTTTGGAACTGTGAGATATGATGAATACATGGCCCACACTTGAATTTGAATTGTTCAATTAGCAGTGACGATGAGGTTAGGCAGAGACTTTTCTGTCAAACTAACGTATAAGCCAGAGTTTTGACCATATAAAGTATATGAAAAATACAAAGAATATATTATAAATATCTTCTTAGTATTATTCTAATAATTTTTATAGTCAAAACTCTGGAGAAAAAAGTCTATGGCAGGTGAGGCAGTGCCTCATCTGCCTATCTTTTCCACACATCCCTGATCAAAACTAAACACATATCAAGCAATAAACTGTATTCTGCTGCACCTTTGTATAATGCCCACATTTATTTATTTACAGTTTCTTATATAGCGCGGCATATTCCATTGCGCTTTACAATTGGGCTCATATATTGTGTGCACATTTAGCTCTGGTACTAACCAGCGCCTCCTCAGCATCAAAACACGTCACTTGCAATTAGGAGCAAAGGATGTTGAAATGTCGGGATAGAGGATTTCAATATTTATAGCATAGTTTAAGTTTAAATGTACTAAAACAGTAAAGGGCCTACACACTTGGCGACATCGATGGTAGATATGAACGATATAGTTTAAAATTGAACGATAAATAGTTGATATCATCCAGTGTGGATGTACCAATGATGAACGATGCGCATCCCCGCGATCGTTCATCTTTGGTCTATCCTCGCTTATACATGCAAGCCAATTTGGACAATATAGATGTAATGTACTGTCATATCATCCATATCGGCCATTTATATCATCCAGTATGTATGCAAAAATCATTGGTGAAAAATCGACCAATTACAATTAGAGATGTGCACCGGAAATTTTTCGGGTTTTGTGTTTTGGTTTTGGATTCGGTTCCACAGCCGTGTTTTGGATTCGGACACGTTTTGGCAAAACCTCCCTGAAAATTTTTTGTCGGATTCGGGTGTGTTTTGGATTTGGGTGTTTTTAAAAAAAAACAATCAAAAACAGCTTAAATCATAGAATTTGGGGGTAATTTTGATCCCATAGTATTATTAACCTCAATCACCATAATTTCCACTCATTTCCAGTCTATTCTGAACACCTCACACTATTATTTTTAGTCCTAAAATTTGCACCGAGGTCACTGGATGACTAAGCTAAGCGACCCAATTGGGTGGCACAAACACCTGGCCCATCTAGGAGTGGCACGGCAGTGTCAGACAGGATGGCACTTAAAAAATTAGCCCCAAACATCACATGATGCAGAGATAAATTAAAAAAAGAGGTGCAAGTTGTAATTGTCCTTGGGCCCTCCCACCCACCCTTATGTTGTATAAACAGGACATGCACACTTTAACAAACCCATCGTTTCAGCCACAGGGTCTGCCACACGACTGTGGCTGAAATGACTGGTTGGTTTGGGCCCCAACCAAAAAAGAAGCAATCAATCTCTCCTTGCACAAACTGGCTCTACAGAGGCAAGATGTCCACCTTTTCCTCATCGTCTGATTCCTCAGCCCTTTCACTGTGTACATCCCCCTCCTCACAGAGTATTCATTCGACCCCACTGGAATCCACCATCTCAGGTCCCTGTGTACTTTCTGGAGGCAATTGCTGGTGAATGTCTCCACGGAGGAATGAATTATAATTCATTTTGATGAACATCATCTTCTCCACATTTTCTGGAAGTAACTTTGTACGCCGATCGCTGACAAGGTGACTGGCTGCACTAAACACTCTTTCGGAGTACACACTGGAGGGGGGGCAATTTAGGTAAAATAAAGCCAGTTTGTGCAAGGGCCTCCAAATTGTCTCTTTTTCCTGTCAGTATACGTACGGACTGTCTGACGTGCCTACTTGGATGCTGTCACTCATATAATCCTCCACCATTCTATCATTGGTGACAGAATCATATGCAGTGACAGTAGACGACATGTTCGTAATCGTTGGCAGGTCCTTCAGTCTAGACCAGATGTCAGCACTCGCTCCAGACTGCCCTGCATCACCGCCAGCCGGTGGGCTCGGAATTCTTAGCCTTTTCCTCGCAGCCCCAGTTGTGGGAGAATGTGAAGGAGGAGCTGTTGACGGGTCACGGTCTGCTTGACTTGACAAGTGTCTCACCAGCAGGTCTTTGAACATGTGCAGACTTGTGTCTGCCGGAAAGAGAGATACAATGTAGGCTTTAAACCTAGGATCGAGCACGGTGGCCAAAATGTAGTGCTCTGATTTGAACAGATTGACCACCCATGAATACTGGTTAAGCGAATTAAGGGCTGTATCCACAAGTCCCACATGCCTAGCGGAAGCGCTCCATTTTAGCTCCTCCTTCAATCTCTCCAGCTGCTTCTGCAAAAGCCTGATGAGGGGCTTAGGCTGGCAGTGTCTGAACTGACTTCACGTGTGGCAAGTTCAAAGGGTTGCAGAACCTTGCACAACGTTGAAATCATTCTCCCCTGCGCTTGAGTCAGGTGCATTCCCCCTCCTTTGCCTATATCGTAGGCAGATATATAGGCTTGAATAGCCTTTTGCTGCTCCTCCATCCTCTGAAGCATATAGAGGGTTGAATTCCACCTCGTTACCACCTCTTGCTTCAGATGATGGTGGAGCAGGTTCAGGAGTGTTTGCTGGTGCTCCAGTTTTTGGCACACGGTGGCTGAATGCCGAAAGTGGCCCGCAATTCTTCGGGCCACCGACAGCATCTCTTGCGCGCCCCTGTCGTTTTTTAAATAATTCTGCACCACCAAATTCAATGTATGTGCAAAACATGGGACGTGCTGGAATTTACCCACATGTAATGCACGCACAATATTGGTGGCATTGTCCGATGTCACAAATCCCCAGGAGAGTCCAATTGGGGTAAGCCATTCTGCGATGATGTTCCTTAGTTTCCGTAAGAGGTTGTCAGCTGTGTGCCACTTATGGAAAGTGGTGATACAAAGCGTAGCCTGCCTAGGAACAAGTTGGCGTTTGCGAGATGCTGCTACTGGTGCCACCGCTGCTGTTCTTGCTGCAGGAGGCAATACATCTACCCAGTGGGCTGTCACAGTCATATAATCCTGAGTCTGCCCTGCTCCACTTGTCCACATGTCTGTGGTTAAGAGGACATTGGGTACAACTGCATTTTTTAGGACACTGGTGACTCTTTTTCTGACGTCTGTGTACATTCTCGGTATCGCTTGCCTATAGAAGTGGAACCTAGATGGTATTTGGTACCGGGGACACGTTTAACTCCAACACAGCTGCCAAGGCCTGAGTTATCCGCTTTGCAGCAGGATGACTGCTGTGATATTTCATCTTCCTTGCAAAGGACTGTTGGACAGTCAATTGCTTACTGGAAGTAGTACAAGTGGTCTTCCGACTTCCCCTCTGGGATGACAATCGACTCCCAGCAGCAACAACAGCAGCGCCAGCAGCAGTAGGCGTTACACTCCAGGATCCATTGGAGGAATCCCAGTTAGGAGAGTACTCGTCAGACTTGCCAGTGACATGGCCTGCAGGACTATTGGCGTTCCTGTCTAAGGAGGAAATTGACACTGAGGGAGTTGGTGGTGTGGTTTGCAGGAGCTTGGGTACAAGAGGAAGGGATTTAGTTGTCAGTGGACTGCTTCCACTGTCACCCAAAGTTTTTGAACTTGTCAATGACTTCTGATGAATGTGCTCCAGGTGACGTATAAGGGAGGATGTTCCTAGGTGGTTAACGTCCTTACCCCTACTTATTACAGCTTGAAAAAGGCAACACACGGCTTGACACCTGTTGTCCGCATTTCTGTTAAAATAATTCCACACGAAAAGGTGATTTTTTTTAGTAATTTGACCAGGCATGTCAATGGCCATAAAAATACAGAAATAGTCAACCACTGCGCTCTGGGCGGCTGCAGTTGTGTAGAACCCTGGTGTCACCCAACACCTTACAACACGAACAATGGAAAAAAATGAGAACTACCTCAACCGCGCTCAGCTTAATGAAGTCCACTTGAATGTATTGACCGTTCAGAAGTCTGTCAGTTCCAAACAAAAAAAGAGAGGAGATCGTCTTCCAATCTTTTTTGTATATATACACCTAGTCCATAGGATGGTGAAATTCCCACTGGGATAGTCCAAAGTCCCTCAAAAAAAGAATAGAAGAACAATATCGTGTAGTATGTCCTAGATTCAGGGACGATCAGTATTTCTAGATTCTGTGATTAGTCACGATGGTTCGTACCGTACTCACGTCTACAAAGGAAGAGTTTCCACTCATAAAGGTTTCTTTATGGGTCCAAACTTCTCCTAGCTGGATTGATTGGGATTCGGTCTCCTTTCAAATCCTCCCAAAGTGATCCCAAAATGTAAAAGACAGGGAGAAGAACGACCCAATCAATAAATCACAGTGGCTTTGATTTTTTCACCCCACTGCTAGCTGAAAATTAAATCAGCGTACCGTACTCACACTCAGAATATATCCAATAATCACGTAATGGTATCTTTTAACCGTGGTTTAGACGTTCAAATAGATAAACTTAAATGTCAGAGTATAAATGGGCAAGCGTACCCCACTTACAGTCTTCAAAGGAGATGTTAAGCCCGTAGCGGTTTCTTTTTCCACTCCCTGCCCAGGAAGTGGACTTCCACCGTCAGAAACTTCCAATCTCCTGAATTATGTATCGTTGTGCCGCCAAAACATGCCCTTATTGCAGTGCCATAGTATAGTCAAATGGGCACACTTTGTATTCAACTCCAGTTCAGGTTTGTAGGGATGATTCAGTCACACGGACCTCAGCATACAGAGAAGGGACGTTGCTCAGCGGCTGCTGCGGTACCAGAAGGGTGATAGACCGGCTGCACTGTCCTACTATATACTGCTCACAATAATGCAGCACAGAGATAGTATACTTGACACAGAGCTGCAAGATACAGCAATGGCCTACTGTACTGTACAACTATATACTGTTGGTCACCAAAATGCTGCACTGTCCAACTATATACTGCTCACAATAATGCAGCACAGAGATAGTATACTTGACACAGAGCTGCAAGATACAGCAATGGCCTACTGTACTGTACTATGGGGGTAATTCCAAGTTGATCGCATCAGGATTTTTTTTTAGCAATTGGGCAAAACCATGTACACTGCAGGGGAGGCAGATATAACATGTGCAGAAAGAGTTAGATATGGGTAGGTTATTTTGTTTCTGTGCAGGGTAAATACTGGCTGCTTTATTTTTACACTGCAAATTAGATTGCAGATTGAACACACCCCACCCAAATCTAACTCTCTCTGCACATGTTATATCTGCCACACCTGCAATGCACATGGTTTTGCCCAATTGCTAACAAAAATCCTGCTGCGATCAACTTGGAATTACCCCCTATATGTATACTGCTGGTCACCAAAATTCTGCACTGTCCTACTATATACTGCTCACAATAATGCAGCACAGAGATAGTATACTTGACACAGAGCTGCAAGATACAGCAATGGCCTACTGTACTGTACTACTATAATTATATACTTGTGGTCCCCAGTCCCCACAATGCAGCACACTGAGAACAGATATTTGCAGCACACCGAGTACAGATATGGAGCAATTTCAGGCAGAGAACGTAGATATTTTCAGCACACTGAGCACAGATATTTTCAGCACACTGAGCACAGATATTTGCAGCACACTGAGCACAGATTATGGAGCTTTTCAGGGAGAGAACGCAGCCACGTCCTCTCAGTTCAATCTCCAATGTACAAGTGAAAATGGCAGCGACGCGCGGCTCTTTATATAGAATACGAATCTCGCGAGAATCCGACAGCGGGATGATGATGTTTGGGCGCGTTCGGTTTAACCGAGCAAGGCGGGAAGATGCGAGGCTGCCTCGGAACCGTGTAAAATAGGTGACGTTCGCGGGGGTTTGGATCTCGGTGAACCGAACCCGCTCATCTCTAATTACAATATAGTTGGTAGTAAAAGTCGTCCAGTGTGTAGGAACAGTTTTTCAGAGATTGCTTCCCATGTTTTTTCATCAACAACCATTTAAAAAAACTATTTCATTCACATGGAAAAACAAGGAAGATCTGGACATACATGTAAGTTACTGTTTTGCTTTTGTCATCGATTTGATATGATTGAATTAGTTCATTGCTTTTATTGATCATTGTTAAATTGTAATGTTTAGTACTTTAGTAATTTGCTTGAGCATCATTAGTTGAAATTAATGTTTAATGGAGTAACAGAATGATTGCATAATTAATTCATTAATGTATTTAGGGGTCTAGTCATGGAGCAGTTTAGGGCTTTTCACTGCTTGGTACCACTCACAGAAAGGGTTACCTCAGATTAACCCAGCGGTGCTACTGATGAGTGTAGATATCGCTTCTTCATACAATAGTATGGGGAGAGTGAATCATAGAAGCACAGAGAGCTTAGCTTTCTGTTTTGCTTCTCAGAAAAGTGTCACCATCTCAGGATGGCATAAGGAGTCTGATGAGGGGAGAAAAGCATAGAAAAATGCTGTCACTCTGCCTCCTCCCTGTACTCTCCGCCTCCTTCATGTACATCAGCTAATCAGAGCAGAGAGGTTCCCGGAGAGCATACATGTTAATGAAGTGAACCCGAATATGCCGGGTCACATCAGACTGCTGCCTCCCCACTACAATCGACACCACTGTCTCCCCCCCCCAATCACCACCACTGCTCTGTACCCCCATTGTTGCTACCACTCTATCCTCCCCCTGCCACCACACAGCACTTTCTTGTATATATAGTAATGAAGTGACCCGACATATGCTTGGTCACTTGTTGCTCCCGGCTCACCCTACCCCCACCTCCATTGTCCCTGTTTTGCCAATGTACTGACACCCCCACCCCCTGGATGTCCCTGATCTAACAGTGTACTACCCACCCCACCCCACAGCTGATGCTGATCTTCAGGTGTACTGAACCCCCCCCCTCCCCCCGGCTGTCTGATCCACTGGTGCACTGCACCCCCCCCCTCCACGGCTGTCCCTGCTCTGCCAGTGTAATACCCCTTCCCCCCAGACTGACTGCTTCTGGTATTGTCGCAGTGGACCCCTCAAGCATGCACAGTATCTGGGGGGCCAGGACACAGATGCAGTATTTTGCAAACCGCACTGAGCCGCTGCTTTGCCATAGAGGCTGAAGATCATGGGACACTGCAGAATTAGTAAGTATTACTGAATCACTCAGTAACTTCATGATATATTGCATCGATATGATGAAATCTCTCTTCCAATTTTTCATAATTCAGTTCACTGTCTTTATGAATAGACCCCTTAATTATTTATTTGATGTAATTTGAGGATATTTATTTATTAGAAAAGAAACTTAATTATTGCTGCATTTGCTTTAAGTAATTTTATTGCATTATTGAAGAGCTCTCACATAAATGAAATAAAAAAGGAGTAAGGAGAATAAATAATGCCATCTTCCCAGCGTCAGATCACTTGTGTTTGGATTTGATATAAGTCCCTCCTGTGGTGATTCGGGTGCCATTTCACAGCAGACGCTGTTCTGAGAGCACAGCCACTAACAAATATCAGCAAAATTATCCTGCCCGCAGTGCAGCTTTAACGCTTTATTGAGGCACACTGGTGTGTGCCACCATTACTAGAATTGTGTAAGCGCAGTGATTTGCAGCAGTTTGTATATTAAAAAAAAAAACTTGTGTAAGTTCAGGGCCAGGCTGTACTCCACTGCTTTTATAAATATAAGCACTGCTGTCACTTAGCTTAGTCAGGTAGCTAGCTTGGTGCAACATTTTGGCCTAAACTACTATAGGTGAAAAATATATTGTGAGCTGTGGTCAAAATTGATTGGAAATACAGGAAATAAATGTTATTGAGGTTTATAATACTGTAGGGACAAAAAAAATGCCCAAATTATGTGATTTAACCTGTTTTTATGTCTGCTGTGTCAGTCCAGTGGTGCTTTGCCTGCTGTATCTGAGAGGGGTGATCTGTCCATCCATCTAGGGGCTCCGCCCTAGTGTAAAATTAAATTAATAAAAGCTAAAAACAAAGGGGGTAATTCCAAGTTGATCGCAGCAGGAATTTTGTTAGCAGTTGGGCAAAACCATGTGCACTGCAGGGGAGGCAGATATAACATGTGCAGAGAGAGTTAGATTTGGGTGAGTTATTTTATTTCTGTGCAGGGTATATACTGGCTGCTTTATTTTTACACTGCAAATTAGATTGCAGATTGAACACACCACACCCAAATCTAACTCTCTCTGCACATGTTATATCTGCCTCCCCTGCAGTGCACATGGTTTTGTCCAACTGCTAACAAAATTCCTGCTGTGATCAACTTGGAATTACTCCCAAAAAGCCTAAAAATATAATTATAAAAAAAATATATATATATTTTTGTGCTGTACCCCAGTGTACTATACAATTTTTATTTTATTTTCATTAGTACTGTGACACTGCCGGTCAGACTGTAGTATAATATTATTTTGTACTCATACACGTGTAGTGCAACACTGTTGCACAATACGCAGTGTTCGATTGCTATTTCTGCCTCATACATGTATTGTGTGATGCTGTGGGTGAAGGTGGTACTACAGTAATATATTTTATTTCCTACTCATACACGTATTGTGTGACACTGTTGGTGAAGTTCAAATGCAGTGTAGTATATTTTATTTTGTACTCATACACATGTTGTGTGACACTGTTGGTGAATTTTAAACTGCAGTGTTCGATAACAATCTCTGACTCATACACGTATTGTGCCACACTGTGTTACATTTTTTGTAAAAATTGTGTGTGCTATACTGTACCTCACTTAATTTGTGTTTGTGGATAGATATGGAAGACAAACAAGTGAGAGGAGAGCAGGAAGCACAAACCAGTGGTGCAGATGCTGCCAGCAGTCATGACGATACAAGTCCGTCAACTTCATCTACTAAGACCAATACCCAGGGGCATAGAAGGCTTAAGTCAGAACAAGTAAAATCATTTAATTTTAGAGTGGTAAAGAAAGAAAAATCAAAGGGAAAGTTAGCTGCAGAGGAAGTAAGAAAAACTGTTAATTCAGAATCAGAACCATCAGACATTCTTGAGGAACGTTTAGGGATGTTCACGTCAGCTATGTGTGTCTGTCATTTATCACACTGTCCTCATAGAGAAGCCTCTTTCACCTCTTTCCACCATTTCTGCACCATCTGCACATGTGGGGAGCAGTACAAGTAAAGATGGTGATGATGAGGAGGATTAATAGAAATTGAGGATTCCTGTGTGGAAGTGGGACAGGATGAGGGGGATATGTGAGTACTACCTGACAGTGAGGATGTTGATGATGATGATGATGATGTTTGTGTAAGTCAGCCACCAGTGGCTGTAGTTGCTGACCGTGATAAAAAAAGAAAGCCATTGTGAATCCTGGGCAGAAGACCAAAAAAGCCACCTCTTTGGTGTGGCATTATTTTTACCTCAATCCTGACAATGTTTTGTAAAATCATCTGCTCCATTTGTGAGGCCAAAGTTAGCAGAGGTAGGAAAGTTAGCCATCTAGGCATCTCCTCCATGTTACGTCATTTGTGGCAAAGACATGAATTTATTTTACAAGATTATAATGTAATTAACACCCTCATCAACATCATTAACATCCTCATTACTGATCGGAGGCAGTCTGTATAAAAAATAGTTTTGTGGGGGCCCAAACAAACCTATAATTTCAGCCACAAGTGACAGTCCCTGTCGCTGAAATGATTGGTTTGTTAAACTGTGCATGTCCTGTTTAATATATACAACACAAGGACAATTCCATATTGCACCTCTTTTCTTTGCATTATGTGCTGTTTGGAGCATTGCAAACTGTGACAACAAACATTTGTGGCAGTTTAAAAAATAGTTATTAAACTGCCACCCTGTCTGTCACTGCAGTGCCATATTGTAGTCTAGATGTGCCATGTTGGAAGTTTAAGTGCCACACGTTTGTGCTGCCCACTCCTGTCAATTAGCTTAGTCATCCAACTACCTCGATGCAACCTTTTGGCCTAAACTGGATGAAAACAATATTGTGAACTGTGAGGTGGTCAAAACTGACTGGGAATGAGTGGAAATGAAAGTTATTGAGGTTAACTGTAGGAACAAAAACAGGCCCAAATTCTGTGATTTTAGCTGTTTTTATGATTTTTTTTTTTTAAATACAGATCCAAGACAAAAACAAATCCAAAACTTGCAAGGGAGTTAGAGGAAAAACAAATACAGATCCGAAACACAAAGGAGATACAGATCCAAAACAAGAACCCAAAACCCGAGATTTGGGCCTGCGCACATCTCTAGTTTTTATAAATGAAAAAAAAATAAAAAATAAAGATGCAAAACCAAAACATGTGAGGATGGTTTTGGCAAAGCGAAAACCACAGATGAATTAGAGCCAAAACCAATATATATATAAATATATATACAATATGCACAGAGTCCGGCACTCACTGTTACTTGGAATACTGTCCCCGTTGCCTTCCGCAAATACAGCTGACACTGTTATGTAGAGAGAGATTGAAACGGCGGCACTCAGGAAATAAGGCACAAACACAGCCACTTGTATAGGCCAACGTTTCAAAGCTAGTGCTTTTTCGTCAGGGCGTCTCTCAATAAATATATATATATATATTAGAGATGAGCGGGTTCGGTTCCCTCGAGATCCGAACCCCCCCAAACTTCACCTATTTTACACGGTTCCAAGGCAGCCTTGGATCTTCCCGCCTTGCTCAGTTAACCCGAGCGCGCCCGAACGTCATCATCCTGCTGTCGTATTCTCGCGAGATTCGCATTGCATATAAAGAGCCGCGCGTTGCCGCCATTTTCACTCGTGCATTGGAGATGATAGCGAGAGGACGTGGCTGCATTCTCTCAGTTTCTGTGTTCAGTGTGCTGCAAATATCTGTGCTAAGTGTGCTGCAAATATCTGTGCTCAGTGTGCTGCAAATATCTGTGCTCAGTGTGCTGCAAATATCTACGTTCTCTGCCTGAAAACGCTCCATATCTGTGCTGCATTGTAGTATATAGTAGGAGGACAGTGCAGAATTTTGCTGACCACCAGAATATATATAGCAGTATGGTACAGTAGTCCATTGCTCTACCTCTGTGTCGTCAAGTATACTATCCATCCATATCTGTGCTGCATTGTAATTGTGCGCAGTATATAGTAAGAGGACAGTGCAGAATTTTGCTGACCACCAGTATATATAGCAGTACGGTACAGTAGTCCTTTGCTCTACCTCTGTGTCGTCAAGTATACTATCCATCCATATCTGTGCTGCATTGTAGTTGTGCGCAGTATATAGTAGGAGGACAGTGCAGAATTTTGCTGACCACCAGTATATATATAGCAGTACGGTACAGTAGTCCATTGCTCTACCTCTGTGTCGTCAAGTATACTATCCATCCATATCTGTGCTGCATTGTAGTTGTGCACAGTATATAGTAGGAGGACAGTGCAGAATTTTGCTGACCACCAGTATATATATAGCAGTACGGTACAGTAGTCCATTGCTCTACCTCTGTGTCATCAAGTATACTATCCATCCATATCTGTGCTGCATTGTAGTTGTGCGCAGTATATAGTAGGAGGACAGTGCAGAATTTTGCTGACCACCAGTATATGTATAGCAGTACGGTACAGTAGTCCATTGCTCTACCTCTGTGTCATCAAGTATACTATCCATCCATATCTGTGCTGCATTGTAGTTGTGCGCAGTATATAGTAGGACAGTGCAGAATTTTTCTGACCACCAGTATATATATAGCAGTACGGTACAGTAGTCCATTGCTCTACCTCTGTGTCATCAAGTATACTATCCATCCATATCTGTGCTGCATTGTAGTTGTGCGCAGTATATAGTAGGACAGTGCAGAATTTTGCTGACCACCAGCAGGGCCGGTGCAAGGTCTCTCTGCACCTTAGGCAAAGCTTCAGCATGGCGCCCCCTAACCTGCAAAAAAAACAAACAAACACCACCACCTCTCGGAGGGGAGATGAAGGTGGCCACTAGGTGGGCTGGGGTGAATTAATTGCATCATTATACATATACAGAGAAAAGGACAACACTCAAGGACTTTTAAGGTGAAAACGTATTTGTAAACAAAGTCACAACCTTTTGTGACTTTGTTCGCAGTAAACTTTCACTTTCAAATCCTTGAGTGGCGACCATCTTTCTGCCTATGTATACACACTAGCCGGCATGTTTGGGATTGTATAGTGCACTGAGGCCAATTTTACGTTTTCGCTAAGTGCCGAGATATGCATCCGCATATGGGGTCTGGTGGGGTTATTTAATTATATGTGTATACATACATATATACACACACACACACACACACACACACACACACACACATAGTTGTTTGCTCCTTATTGTGTTCCATTCCCCAATCTGTAAATTCATTACTGACCCCCCTACCTCCACATGTACTGTATTGTGCCCCAGTGTCTATGTTTTCCCTATTATGCTGTTTACAAGTGCAAACCACCCATCGGGCTGTAAGATCTGCGCTGTCTGTGGCGCCACAGAATCCCCATGGGTTACTTACCTAAAATTTGTTTCCTTGTTTTCCCTGGTAATTGGTTCCACTTACAGGCGGCAGCAGCATTACAACAACACTGCTGGGAACTGACATGTAGTCAGGTGCTGCTTGCTGCTGGAGAGCCGTGATACAGGAGCCTGGAGGAGGAGCATCAGGGCTATGAGAAGCGGACATACTGTAGGGGCGCCCCCCTCCCGGATCCACAGTTACATCCACCCCTATGTGCCTTCACATGACTTGATGTTACATGTGTCAGCACAGAGGAAACGCTGAGACACTATGTGGTATAGCCCGATAGCGGCGGCTGCACCTGATTAGACCTGCAGCAGCAGCCAGCGCAGTGTAAAAGGAGAAGCCACATACATATCCTTCAGTTTTATGTCAGATGAATTCAGTGGCGCCCTCCAGAGGATGGCGCCCCTAGGCAGCTGCCTAAAGCTGCCTAATGGTAGAGCCGGCCCTGACCACCAGTATATATATAGCAGTACGGTACAGTAGGCTATTGCTCTACCTCTGTGTCGTCAAGTATACTATCCATACCTGTGCTGCATTGTAGTTGTGCGCAGTATATAGTAGGAGGACAGTGCAGAATTTTGCTGACCACCAGTATATATATAGCAGTATGGTACAGTAGTCCATTGCTCTACCTCTGTGTCATCAAGTATACTATCCAAAAAAGAAAAAAATATATATAGACAGCGCTAGCAGATTTCTTATTAAAATATTTCTATTTTTATTTTCATAAAGTTTTGTAAAATATAAACAATCTCCTTTTCTTACCCTGAATAAAAATATTAATATCTAAAAAACATAGCAATGTTATATAAAATAACAATAATGGCACACACAGCTATATGCTCTATTGTGTGGAGTATCTCCTTTCCACAAACACCCACAGCAGTTAACTGGATACAATTAGCTCACACTTTAATGCTTCAATGTTACAAACGTGTCCAAATCTCCTATTCAGATACTTGGTTGCTCTTTTGGCTCAAAACCCAGACAAGGTGATAATTTATCAGACTTCTATAATAGAGCAGTTGTCGCAAGATCTCTTATTAGAGTATAAACTAATATTCACATGTCCATACTTTTAAACACACTGATCCTTGTTTCCAGACAGATTGAATTGAAAGACAAAGTCTCAATGGTTATTCTCTTCCCTTGAGAGTAATGGTATTTTCAGTGCACATCAGCAATCATTTAGTTGTTATTCAGCTGATACTGGTATATAGTTATATAATGCTTTACTCACGATAGCACAATCATTCATGAGTCTCAGCAATTTAATTTAAACATGGCCATGTTCAATGTAAATATTACCACAGTCCTCAAGGGTTCCGTCGCTTTTATACTCCCAGCTCTGGTGCTCAGAAACCTTTTGAATAAGCCTTATCAGGAGATCTTCAGCATTGTATCCCAGCATGGTGGAGCGGACTCGTGGCGTGCTGATTAGCGGGTAAGTAGGGTTAAATGAGACACGTTTCTCCGCCTATGGATGTCAGCGGCTTCATCAGTCAGAATCTGGTGGTCAGCAAAATTCTGCACTGTCCTCCTACTGCGCAAAGCTCCGTCGTCAGGACCTGACGATGGAGCTTTGTGCTCCGAAACGATCGTAGACTTCTAATACACGCTTTTTGACCTGCTGTTGTCTCTGAGTGCCGTTCCTGCATTGAATTTCTATATATATATATATATATATATATATAGCAGTACGGTACAGTAGGCCATTGCTATTGATATATTACTGGCATATAATTCCACACATTAAAAAATGGAGAACAAAAATGTGGAGGGTAAATTGGTAAAGATCAAGATCCACTTCCACCTCATGCTGAAGCTGCTGCCACTAGTCATGGTAGAGATGATTCAATGCCATCAACGTCGTCTGCAAAGGCCGATGCCCAATGTCATAGTAGAGAGCATGTAAAATCCAAAAAACAAAAGTTCAGTAAAATGACCCAAAAATCAAAATTAAAAGCGTCTGATGAGAAGCGTAAACTTGCCAATATGCCATTTACGACACGGAGTGGCAAGGAACGGCTGAGGCCCTGTCCTATGTTCATGTCTAATGGTTCAGCTTCACATGAGGATGGAAGCACTCATCCTCCCGCTAGAAAAATTAAAAGACTTAAGCTGGCAAAAGCACAGCAAAGAACTGTACGTTCTTCTAAATCACAAATCCCCAAGGAGAGTCCAATTGTGTCGGTTGCGATGCCTGACCTTCCTAACACTGGACGGGAAGAGGTGGCGCCTTCCACCATTTGCACGCCCCCTGCAAGTGCTTGAAGGAGCACCCGCAGTCCAGTTCCTGATAGTCAAATTGAAGATGTCACTGTTGAAGTACATCAGGATGAGGATATGGGTGTTGCTGGCGCTGAGGAGGAAATTGACAAGGAGGATTCTGATGGTGAGGTGGTTTGTTTAAGTCAGGCACCCGGGGAGACACCTGTTGTCCGTGGGACGAATATGGCCATTGACATGCCTGGTCAAATTACAAAAAAAAAAAATCACCTCTTCAGTGTGGAATTAATTTAACAGAAATGCTGACAACAGGTGTCAAGCCGTGTGTTGCCTTTATCAAGCTGTAATAAGTAGGGGTAAGGACATTAACCACCTAGGAACATCCTCCCTTATACGTCACCTGGAGCGCATTCATCAGAAGTCATTGACAAGTTCAAAAACTTTGGGTGACAGCGGAAGCAGTCCACTGACAACTAAATCCCTTCCTCTTGTAACCAAGCTCCTGCAAATCACACCACCAACTCCCTCAGTGTCAATTTCCTCCTTAGACAGGAAAGCCAATAGTCCTGCAGGCCATGTCACTGGCAAGTCTGACGAGTCCTCTCCTGCCTGGGATTCCTCCGATGCATCCTTGAGTGTAACGCCTACTGCTGCTGGCGCTGCTGTTGTTGCTGCTGGGAGTCGATCGTCATTTCAGAGGGAAGTCGGAAGACCACTTGTACTACTTCCAGTAAGCAATTGACTGTCCATCAGTCCTGTGCGAGGAAGATGAAATATCACAGCAGTCATCCTGCTGCAAAGCGGATAACTCAGGCCTTGGCAGCTGCGGTGGTGTTAAACGTGTGTCCGGTATCCACCGTTAATTCACAGGGACTTAGAGAATTGATTGAGGTACTGTGTCCCCGGTACCAAATACCATCTAGGTTCCATTTCTCTAGGCAGGCGATACCGAGAATGTACACAGACCTCAGAAAAAGAGTAACCAGTGTCCTAAAAAATGCAGTTGTACCCAATGTCCACTTAACCACGGACATGTGGACAAGTGGAGCAGGGCAGACTAAGGACTATATGACTGTGACAGCCCACTGGGTAGATGTATTGCCTCCCGCAGCAAGAGCAGCAGCGGCAGCACCAGTAGCAGCATCTCGCAAACGCCAACTCATTCCTAGGCAGGCTACGCTTTGTATCACCGCTTTCCAGAAGAGGTACACAGCTGACAACCTCTTACGGAAATTGAGGAACATCATTGCAGAATGGCTTACCCCAATTGGACTCTCCTGGGGATTTGTGACATCGGACAATGCCACCAATATTGTGCGTGCATTACATGTGGGCAAATTCCAGCACGTCCCATGTTTTGCACATACATTGAATTTGGTGGTGCAGAATTTTTTTTTAAAATGACAGGGGCATGCAAGAGATGCTGTCGTGGCCCGAAGAATTGCGGGCCACTTTCGGCATTCAGCCACCACGTGCCGAAGACTGGAGCACCAGCAAACACTCCTGAACCTGCCCCGCCATCATCTGAAGCAAGAGGTGGTAACGAGGTGGAATTCAAGCCTCAATATGCTTCAGAGGATGGAGGAGCAGCAAAAGGCCATTCAAGCCTATACATCTGCCTACGATATAGGCAAAGGAGGGGGAATGCACCTGACTCAAGCGCAGTGGAGAATTATTTCAACGTTGTGCAAGGTTCTGCATCCCTTTGAACTTGCCACACGTGAAGTCAGTTCAGACACTGCCAGCCTGAGTCAGGTCATTCCCCTCATCAGGCTTTTGCAGAAGAAGCTGGAGAAATTGAAGGAGGAGCAAAAACGGAGTGATTCCGCTAGGCATGTGGGGCTTGTGGATGGAGCCCTTAATTCGCTTAACCAGGATTCACGGGTGGTCAATCTGTTCAAATCAGAGCACTACATTTTGGCCACCGTGCTCGATCCTAGGTTTAAAGCCTACGTTGTATCTCTCTTTCCGGCAGACACAAGTCTGCAGAGGTCCAAAGACCTGCTGGTGAGACACTTGTCACGTCAAGCGGAATGTGACCCATCAACAGCTCCTCCTTCACATTCTCCCGCAACTGGGGCTGCGAGGAAAAGGCTAAGAATTCCGAGCCCACCCGCTGGCTATGATGCAGGGCAGTCTGGAGCGAGTGCTGACATCTGGTCCGGACTGAAGGACCTGCCAACGATTACTGACATGTCGTCTACTGTCACTGCATATGATTCTGTCACCATTGAAAGAATTGTGGATGATTATATGAGTGACCGCCTCCAAGTAGGCACGTCAGACAGTCCGTATGTATACTGGCAGGAAAAAGAGGCAATTTTGAGGCCCTTGCAGAAACTGGCTTTATTTTACCTAAGTTGCCCCCCCTCCAGTGCAGAGCCGGCCTTTGGCATAGGCAAACTAGGCAAATGCCTAGGGCATTTGGTATGCTTAGGGGCACCAGCAGCTTCTGCTGATTAAAATGATATGCGGCATGCCTATATTCGGTGTGTGACTGCAGCTGTATCTGCATACGAAATGCTACTTTACAGTGATTTCCAGGAATACACTGCAATGTAGCATTTCATGTGCAGATACAGCCGCAGTCGCACACAGAATATAGGCATGCTGCATATTATTTTAATCAGCAGAAGCTGCTTGTACATCCTAGCTACATAGTAATGCAAATAAGATGCATTTTTATAAACAAAAGGCGCCAGACATAAGCAGAGCTGCCAGGCATCTCCTGCAGAACTAGTGGCGGTGCTAGGGGGCACCAGCCAAAATCTTGCCTAGGGCATCATATTGGTTAGGGCCGGCTCTGCTCCAGTGTGTACTCCAAAAGAGTGTTTAGTGCAGCCGCTCACCTTGTCAGCAATCGGCGTATGAGGTTACTTCCAGAAAATGTGGAGAAGATGATGTTCATCAAATTGAATTATAATCAATTCCTTCGTGGAGACATTCACCAGCAATTGCCTCCAGAAAGTACACAGGGACCTTAGATGGTGGATTCCAGTGGGGACGAATTAATAATCTGGGAGGAGGGGGATGTACACAGTGAAAGGGGTGAGGAATCAGACGATGAGGAGGAGGTGGACATCTGGCCTCTGTAGAGCCAGTTTGTGCAAGGAGAGATTGATTGCTTCTTTTTTGGTGGGGGCCCAAACCAACCAGTCATTTCAGTCACAGTCGTGTGGCAGACCCTGTCGCTGAAATGATGGGTTTGTTAAAGTGTGCATGTCCTGTTTATACAACATAAGGGTGGGTGGGAGGGCCCAAGGACAATTCCATCTTGCACCTCTTTTTTTTTAATTTATCTATGCATCATGTGATGTTTGGGGCCAATTTCTTTTAAGTGCCATCCTGTCTGACACTGCAGTGCCACTCCTAAATGGGTCAGGTGTTTGTGCCAGCCACTTGGGTCGCTTAGCTTAGTCATCCAGTGACCTCGGTGCAAATTTTAGGACTAAAAATAATATTGTGAGGTGTGAGGTGTTCAGAATAGACTGGAAATGAGTAGAAATTATGGTTATTGAGGTTAATAATACTATGGGATCAAAATGACCCCCAAATTCTATGATTCAAGATGTTTTTGAGGGTTTTCTGAAAGAAAAAAAACACCCGAATCCGACAAAATTTTTTAAGGGAGGTTTTGCCAAAATGCGTCCAAATCCAAACCACAGCCGCGGAACCGAATCCAAAAGCAAGACACAAAACCCGAAAAATGTCCAGTGCACATCAATAATAAATATATATATATATATATATATATATATATATATATATATGTGTGTTCCAAAGCCCCGGCACTCTCGCAATCCGTTGAGGGATAATCTTGCACCGGTGCCCTCCACAGGCCGGCTGGCCTAACATATGTAGCGCAATGAGAGGCGGCACTCGGAGACTTTCAAATAACAAAAAGTGTATTAGTGGTGGTACATCAACGTTTCGGGGACCCCCGTCCCCTTCTTCAGGATAACCAAACAAAACAAGTGACAGTGTTTAAATAGATCACACTCACCCCCCATCGCGTTGTCCCTCTGCAGACGCCGCTCGCCCCGCTGCTCCGGCTTCCTGTCTGGCGTCCCGGCGCACATCCTGTGACGCGGTACTGCCGTCTTGGTTGCCAGGCGGGTGGTCATGACGACACTGTAAACAATCAGACTACGGGTTAGCGTAGAAAAAACCTAATCGTGTAACAAACAAATCATGTGAAAAAACAAATGCATTCAGCATTACATAGTCAAACACTATCAGACATGGTTAAAGTGAACAGCATGTAGTATTTAAAAAAACTATTCAATATAAAAAAAAAAAACTGTAGGGTACTTGTTTACTCATTTACTATAAACACAAAGCCTGTGCAGATATTCTTAAATGTGTTATTAATATTAATTCTTTGATTATTCACTCTTATTTGCTGCTAACTGATGATCCCCGCATGCCCTGCCATATTATATCAGAGCCCATAAGCATGGTTTGATCCTGCCTCCTCCTAAGAACAATGGAACTATCACCTGGCCCCATATTCAATCATCGCCATTTGTTGTTCTTGAACTTTGGACTTAATCTCTTTATTTAATATTACAATATATTTAGGCTCTTAAAAACCACCCTCTCAATTCTGTTCATACCTAGCCAACTAAATAGTCTATAACTTAATCAGCTATACATGGTTTTGACACTTGCCCCCTCAAAAAAATGGTCTGTCCCAACTTTTATCTTATCTTTAGAGGATCCTTATAGGAAGTTTATCAACCCCAAATTATCATTAAAACCCCCTGGTCCAAGGGTGTTCAATTTGTAAATCCACCTGGACTCCAACTGTAACAATTGTTTTCCCCTGGTGCCCCCCCTCGGTGACTCAGGGACGTGATCAATGATCCGATGTTTTAACGGGGCCATAGTGTGTTTGGCTTCCAGGAAATGGCGAGCCACTGGCTGATCGCCTTTTCCCGTCAGGAGTGCATTTCTGATGGCCTGCCTATGACCAGTACCAGTACAGCTATGATCCCCTGAGTACAGGAATATAACCAGCATAGCAATAATATCAGGTGGCTTATGGTCCAGACAGATGAGGAGTTAAAATTAAATAATACTAAACTGATGAGTTGCTACACCAGGAGCTGTAATTTGCGTGACATCTTTTTAAAAACGGATGTTAGATCTAACCAAATTAATAAGAGAAGTAGTATTCAGAGCAGGAATATGGGATGTATATGATGTGCATGTACCACATGCCAGTTCCTGATCCCGGGAGATACATTTTATCACCCAGGATCAGGCTACAAATATAAAATCAGATATACACTGACATGTAATACAAAATTTACAATATACCAAATAATTTGCCCTTGTGGCAAGTCGTATGTGGGCAAGACGGAACGAGCATTTAAAGAACGCATGGCAGCCCACCGTAGTGCCATAAAAGCAGCCATCCTTCAGGGGGATAGCGAACAGCCAGTAGCTCGACATTTTAGTAGAGCTAACCACCCTTTGAGCACTCTACGATACAGAATGATTGATCATGTACCACCTCTAATTAGAGGTGTAATAGATCACTCAAACTACTTCAGCGCGAGTCTGAATGGATATTCAGACTCAACACACTTAGCCCTAAGAGACTCAATGAACATTTGGGTCTAAATTGGTTCCTTTAGCGTTAATGAGTAATGCAGATAGGATGACATGCCAGTTAGGTACATCACTACTTTAGCCGTCTACTATAGCAGTGATTTTTCATATGTTTTTGGCTTCTCTGTAATATGGGTATGAACCTTGTAACATCATAAGATTGAGAACAATAGTTAATTAAGCTAAACACATTAGGCGACACCCTGGCTTATACCATATAATATTCAGGAGTAATTTAGTAAAATACTGTCTAATAATTATGCGCTTTAGGTGTGTGCTATTTGTAATTTTTAAATGTTTGTTGATTATGCACTTGCACTTTTTGTACACTTTATAAGATATAATGTGGTTGAATTAGTGAACTTCCAGCCCGCCCAGGTGAGGCGTGTGTTGGAATGACGTCATTGATGACGAGCGGCCGGACAGGTGGAACGTCCCGGTCCCCGGCTTCCGGCGATTGGCGTCCATGTGGAGGGTACACTTATTTAGGTGAGATATGTTATGTATTTCTTGTTGTCTGATGAAAGTGCCTTAACAATAATAGTGGCACTGAAACGTTAATATACCAGCCTATCTGAGACGTGATTTTCACTAAAGTCCAGGAGTGCCGCACCCGGAGGTCTGTGTATATATATATATATATATATATATATATATATATATATATATATAATATAGGTTCAGTATCCCTTATCAAAAATGCTTGGGACTATAAGTATTTTGGATATTGGATTGTTCTGGATTTTGGAATAGTTGCATACCATAATGAGATAGCATAGTGATGGGACCCAAGAATGCATTTATGTTTCACATACACCTCATACACACATCCTGAAGGTAAATTTAGCCAATATTTTTATTTTTTAAGGTATTTATTACAGTATATTTAATAACTTTGTGTATTAAACAAAGTTTGTGTACATTGAGCCACCAGAAAACAAAGATTTCACTATCTCACTCCAAAAATTCCTTATTTCGGAATATTCCGTATTTCAGAATATTTGGATATGGGAAACTCAACCTGTGTGTATATGTATGTATGTATGTATGTATGTATGTATGTATATATATAAATATATATATATATAAATATATATATAATGCGAGTGTGTGTGTGTGTGTGTGTGTGTGTGTGTCTGTGTGTGTGTGTGTGTGTGTGTGTATATATATATATATATACAGTATATATTAGTGATGTGCACTAGACATTTTTCAGGTTTTGTGTTTTGGTTTTGGATTCAGTTCCGCGGCCGTGTTTTGGATTCGGACGCGTTTTGGCAAATCCTCCCTGAAAATGTTTTGTCGGATTTGGGTGTGTTTTGGATTCGGGTGTTTTTTTACAAAAATCCCTCAAAAACAGCTTAAATCATAGAATCTGGGGGTCATTTTGATCCCATAGTATTATTAACCTCAATAACTATAATTTACACTCATTTCCAGTCTATTCTGAATACCTCACACCTCACAATATTATTTTAGTCCTAAAATTTGCACTGAGGTCGCTGGATGACTAAGCTAAGCGACCCAAGTGGCCGACACAAACACCTGGCCCATCTAGGAGTGGCACTGCAGTGTCAGACAGGATGGCAGATTAAAAAAATTGTTCCCAAACAGCACATGATGCAAAGAAAAAAAGAGGCGCAATGAGGTAGCTGTGTGACTAAGCTAAGCGACCCAAGTGGCCGACACAAACACCTGGCCCATCTAGGAGTGGCACTGCAGTGTCAAACAGGATGGCAGATTTAAAAAATAGTCCCCAAACAGCACATGATGCAAAGAAAAAAAGAGGTGCACCAAGGTCGCTGGATTGGCTAAGCTAAGCATCACAATTGGCCGACACAAACACCTGGCCCATCTAGGAGTGGCACTGCAGTGTCAGGCAGGATGGCACTTCAAAAAAATAGTCCCCAAACAGCACATGATGCAAAGAAAAATGTATGAAAAAAGAGGTGCAAGATGGAATTGTCCTTGGGCCGTCCCACCCACCCTTATGTTGTATAAACAGGACATGCACACTTTAACGAACCCATCATTTCAGCGACAGGGTCTGCCACACGACTGTGACTGAAATGACTGGTTGGTTTGGGCCCCCACCAAAAAAGAAGCAATCAATCTCTCCTTGCACAAACTGGCTCTACAGAGGCAAGATGTCCACCTCCTCCTCATCGTCCGATTCCTCACCCCTTTCACTGTGTACATCCCCCTCCTCAAAGATTATTAATTGGTCCCCACTGGAATCCACCATCTCAGGTCCCTGTGTACTTTCTGGAGGCAATTGCTGCTGGTGAATGTCTCCACGGAGGAATTGATTATAATTCATTTTTATGAACATCATCTTCTCCACATTTTCTGGAAGTAACCTCGTATGCCGATTGCTGACAAGGTGAGCGGCTGCATTAAACACACTTTTGGAGTACACACTGGAGGGGGGGCAACTTAGGTAAAATAAAGACAGTTTCTGCAAGGGCCTCAAAATTGCCTCTTTTTCCTGCCAGTATATGTACGAACTGTCTGACGTACCTACTTGGATGCGGTCACTCATATAATCCTCCACCATTCTTTCAATGGTGACAGAATCATATGCAGTGACAGTAGACGACATGTCAGTAATCGTTGGCAGGTCCTTCAGTCCGGACCAGATGTCAGCACTCGCTCCAGACTGCCCTGCATCACCGCCAGTGAGTGGGCTCGGAATTCTTAGCCTTTTCCTCGCAGCCCCAGTTGCGGGAGAATGTGAAGGAGGAGCTGTTGACGGATCACGTTCCGCTTGACTTGACAATTTTCTCACCAGCAGGTTTTTGAACCTCTGCAGACTTGTGTCTGCCGGAAAGAGAGATACAACGTATGTTTTAAATCTAGGATCGAGCACGGTGGCCAAAATGTAGAGCTCTGATTTCAACAGATTGACCACCTGTGAATCCTGGTTAAGCGAATTAAGGGCTCCATCCACAAGTCACACATGCCTAGCGGAATCGCTCTGTATAGCTCCTCCTTCAATGTCTCCAGCTTCTTCTGCAAAAGCCTGATGAGGGGAATGACCTGACTCAGGCTGGCAGTGTCTGAACTGACTTCACGTGTGGCAAGTTCAAAGGGTTGCAGAACCTTGCACAACGTTGAAATCATTCTCCACTGCGCTTGAGTCAGGTGCATTCCCCCTCCTTTGCCTATATCGTAGGCAGATGTATAGGCTTGAATGGCCTTTTGCTGCTCTTCCATCCTCTGAAGCATATATATAGAGGGTTGAATTCCACCTCGTTACCACCTCTTGCTTCAGATGATGGCAGGGCAGATTCAGTACTGTTTGCTGGTGCTCCAGTCTTCGGCACGCGGTGGCTGAATGCCGAAAGTGGCCCGCAATTCTTCGGGCCACCGACAGCATCTCTTGCACGCCCCTGTAGTTTTTAAATAATTCTGCACCACCAAATTCAGTGTATGTGCAAAACATGGGACTGTTATGCACACCAGTGCCAGCAGGAATGTACTGGTGTCTGAACGGTGAGGGATGCAAAACAAATGAACTCACAGACAGACTGGGGAATATGACATTACATACACAGAAGGTGATAGGGTAACAAAATAAACACAAAGTGAACAGAGAAGCCCAAAGGCTAAGAAACTGGGTGTCTCCCTAATATTAGGAATGCTCAGATGGAAAGAAGCAAGATGTAGTGATTTAATACGTAGAGAACCCGAAATGCTGTTGCTAAGGGCAACAGCAAAACCCTAAAGGGTTACCAACGGGTGTGGCAGTAAACTCCTTGGTCAGAGATGGAATAATAGACACAAGGAGAGTCTCCACAATCCTAGTCCTCACTTGCAGTGCACTTGTTCAGCTTACTGCCACTAAACTGACACCTGAACACCTTGCACAGTGAGAAAGGATTTTGGCAGGCAAGTCTGAGAATACAGCCGCAAACTTGCTAGGTTCACAGAGTAGCAAAAGAACCCCAGCAGGTTAAACGACTGACTCCAGTCTTACTGCTAGGTCTGGATTGGCAGAGTGTAATACCAAATCCCAAGGCCTATTTGCAGTAAGCAGGTGCTGTCCACGCCCCACTCAGACCTCACAGACTGTGAGCACAAAAACCAGCACCGGATCCCCTGCCGTGCACAGAGCCTGTAACCACTGCACAGCAAAAGACCCGAACCGGAGTATCAGCTACGCTCAGGTTACTCCACTAGCACTTGTCTCCCGGTTGCCATGACGACGTGGCAGCACAGAGCAGGAGACCCTAACAGTACCCCCCCTCTGACGAGGGGTCAAAGAACCCCTACCACCGGGTTTATCGGGGAACTGCGAGAAGAAAGAGCGTAACAGTCTGGGGGCATGAAGATCACAACTGCGCACCCACGACCGCTCCTCCGGGCCATACCCCTTCCAGTGCACCAAAAATGACAGCCGACCCGGAACCATCTTGGAGTCAAGAATCCTTTCAACAACAAACTCCATCTGGCCACGTATCAGAAGAGGGGAAGGTCTTCCACTGGAAGAAGGATTACTAATCGCCCGTTTTAAAAGGGAACAATGAAATGTTTTATTGATACCCAAAGAACGGGGTAGATCTAACTGAAATGCCACCGGATTGATAACCCTAGTGATCTTATAAGGACCGATGAACCGGGGGCCTAACTTATGAGATGGCTGTCTCAACTTCAAATTCTTGGTAGACAACCAGACGAAGTCTCCTAATTTGAAGCTGCAGGGTCTTTTCCGCTTATCAAAAACCCTTTTGGTCACTAATGACACAGACACAAGGGCTTTCTTCACTTTCCTTCAAATACCTCTAAGGACCGAAACCACAGAGGAACCACCAGGCGTGGAGTCCAGGGGGTCAAAAGAATTGGCCTTAGGATGATGCCCATACACACAAAGGAAGGGAGAGATCCCTGTAGCAGAGTGAGCCGCGTTGTTATAGGCAAACTCCGCCATGGACAGATGAGCCACCCAGTCAGTCTGACACTTGGAGACATAACACCTGAGGAACTGCTCCAAGGACTGGTTCACCCTTTCAGTCTGCCCATTAGACTGCGGATGGTAGCCTGACGACAAGCTGACAGAAATCTGGAGATCGGAACAAAATGCCCTCAAGAATTTGGCCACAAACTGGGATCCGCGGTCAGAGACCACATCAAGTGGCAACCTGTGGAGGCGCACAACATGCAGCATAAATAATTCAGACAGGCGTCTGGCCGATGGCAGCCCAACCAATGGAACGAAGTGCGCCATCTTCGAAAACCTGTCAACCCAGATGGCTGTCATCCCCGAGGATTTGGGCAAGTCCACCACAAAATCCATTGAAATGTGGGTCCATGGCTTAGATGGAATAGAGAGTGGATGTAATGGGCCAACAGGAACCCCTCTAGGAGTCTTATTTCGGGCACAGATGTCACATGCCCGAACCCACTGATCCACATCCCTAGCCACCGAGGGCCACCACACCGCCCTAGATAGCAACTCCCGAGTTCTGGCAATACCCGGGTGACCTGCCGACTTCTTGGCATGGAATTCCAGGAACACTCGCTGTCTTAACCTAGGAGGCACAAACAAAAGACCTACCGGAAGGTCTGGAGGAGCCTGCTCCTGTGCTCTAAGGACTAATGACAAGAGGTCCTGGGTAATGCCCACTTTAATACATGATGGAGACACAATGGGCAATGGCTCCTCGGTGGTCTCCTGGATTGGAGCAAAACTCAGCGAGAGCGCATCAGCCTTGATGTTTTTTGACCCAGGGCGATATGTTATCAAAAAATTAAAGCGAGCAAAAAACAAAGCCCATCGTGCCTGCCTGGCATTGAGGCGCTTCACTGACTCTAAATATGCCAAATTCTTATGGACGGTGAGAATTGAGACCACAAACTTAGCCCCCTCAAGCCAGTGTCTCCACTCCTCGAGTGCATCCTTAATAGCCAACAATTCCCGGTTACCCACGTCATAATTCATCTGGGCAGGCGAAAATTTACGGGAAAAGTAAGCACAGGGATGAAGGCGATTATCAGACACCCCCATCTGAGAGAGCACTGCCCCAATACCCATCTCAGAGGCATCCACCTCCACCACAAAAGGACGCTCTGGATCTGGGTGTCGCAGCACCTTGGCCGAGACAAATGCCCTTTTGAGACGGGCAAAAGCCGCTTTGGCCTCACAAGACCAGTGAGCAACATCCGCCCCTTTCTTAGTGAGTGCCACCAAGGGCGCCACTATAGACGAAAATCCAGCGATAAATCGTCTATAAAAATCCGCAAAGCCCAGAAAACGCTGAAGCGCCTTCAAACTAGTGGGCTGCACCCAATCCAGGACTGCCTGTACCTTGGAACCCTCCATTTGGAAACCTTCTGGGGAGATAATATATCCTAGAAATGCGATTTGCTGAACTTCAAATTCGCACTTCTCCAGCTTCGCCCCAAGCCGGTGGTCTCTGAGTTTCTGGAGGACTAAGCGTACATGCTTCCGATGTTCCTCCAGGGAATGGGAGAAGATTAGGATGTCATCTAAGTATACAACTAAGAATCTATCCAAATATTCCCTGAGCACATCGTTCATGAAGTCCTGGAAGACTGCCGGGGCATTACAGAGCCCAAAAGGCATCACCAAATATTCATAATGCCCTGAGTGGGTATTTAAGGCAGTCTTCCATTCATCCCCCTCTCTTATTCAGATTAGATTGTACGCACCACGTAGGTCAATCTTAGAAAAAATGGTGGCAGTACGAAGCTGGTCAAACAAGACCGAAATGAGAGGCAGTGGGTATGAGTTTTTAATCGTGATGCGGTTCAATTCCCTGAAGTCGATGCAGGGTCGCAACGAACCGTCCTTTTTACCCACGAAGAAGAACCCCGACCCAACTGGAGACTGTGAAGGTCTGATAAATCCCTTAGCCAAGTTCTCCTGAATGTACTCTGCCATAGCCTGAGTCTCAGGACGTGACAGGGAGTACAACCTGCTCTTGGGAAGCTTAGCATTCGGCAACAAATCAATGGCACAGTCATAGGGGCGATGGGGAGGTAGTACCTCTGCAACTCTTTTGGAGAACACGTCCGCAAAATCTGCATAACATCCTGGCAATCCTGGCAAACTTAGCTGCAAAAGCCTAACTGGAAGGCTCAAGCAACTCCTGAAACAATCAGTACCCCAACTAAGAATCTCCCCAGAGACCCAGTCAAATTGAGGATTGTGGGCCCTTAACCAGGGTAACCCCAACACCAATGGGGCAAAAGTACAGACAGTCACATAAAAGGAAAATTTTTCAGAGTGTGTGGCTCCAATAGACAAAGATATCTGGCTAGTGCAAGAGGTAATTTTACCCTGGGATAATGGTTCCCCGTTTAACCCACAAATCTCAATTTCCGATGCCAAGGGTACTAAGGGAACAGAGTGTTTCAGGGCGAATTGGCGGTCCATAAAAACCCCGTCGGCCCCACTGTCCACAAAGGCCTCAGTCTTGACAGTTTGACCGAGGATCTTCAAGGTCACCGGAATGATAAAAGTCTTCTTGGGAAATTCTGACTTCTGGCCTGACAGGATATTTCCCATCACCCTCAGGCCCTAAAGTTTTCCGGCTTTTCTGGGCATGATACTACCACATGACCTTTATTCCCACAGTACAAACATAACCCCTGCTGTCTCCTCCGCGTCTTCTCACGCGAGGAGAGGCGGGTAGCCCCAATCTGCATAGGCTCCTCAGAAAATTCCTCAGAGTCTGAGGTTCCCTTGGGAAAGAAGGAAACCTCGGTCTCCCTTTCAAGCCTGCGCTCTCTCATCTGTCTATCCACCCGAATGGATAACTGCATGAGCTGATCCAAGCTATCAGGCAAGGGATATTGTACCAGTTGGTCTTTTAACTGGTTAATAGGACCTCTTCGGTACTGGTGTCTCAGGACTGGGTCATTCCACTGGGTATCATGGGCCAACCTCCGAAACTCCGTACAATAAACCTCAACTGGCCTTCGCCCTTGCTTAAGGATCGAAATCTGAGCCTCGGCTGAGGCCGTCTTGTCAGGGTCATCATACAACATGCCCAGTGCCGTAAAAAAAGCATCAACACTTTAAAGCGACGGACAGTCAGGCTGCAACCCATATGCCCAGACCTGTGGGTCTCCTTGTAGCAAGGAAATCACTATGCGCACCCGCTTAATCTCCGACCCAGAAGACTGAGGCCTAAGCTGGAAATATAGCTTGCAGCTCTCCTTGAAACAAAAGAACTGCGAGCGATCTCCAGAAAAACGATCCGGGAGATTTACTTTCGGCTCCTTAACCCCTGAAGGTACTGCTGCTGCTGGAGCTCCGCCAGTGGCCTGCGAGGTGTGCATTTTAATGGACAAATCATTAAATTGTCGAGTCAGGACCTGCACCTGATCGACCACCTGTTGCAAAGTATTTTGAGGGGTATGCTCCATATTCCCACAAAATTTCAACAGGAGTATTAGGCTGCTGAATATGTTATGCACACCAGTGCCAGCAGGAATGTACTGGTGTCTGAACGGTGAGGGATGCAAAACAAATGAACTCACAGACAGACTGGGGAATATGACATTACATACACAGAAGGTGATAGGGTAACAAAATAAACACAAAGTGAACAGAGAAGCCCAAAGGCTAAGAAACTGGGTGTCTCCCTAATATTAGGAATGCTCAGATGGAAAGAAGCAAGATGTAGTGATTTAATACGTAGAGAACCCGAAATGCTGTTGCTAAGGGCAACAGCAAAACCCTAAAGGGTTACCAACGGGTGTGGCAGTAAACTCCTTGGTCAGAGATGGAATAATAGACACAAGGAGAGTCTCCACAATCCTAGTCCTCACTTGCAGTGCACTGGTTCAGCTTACTGCCACTAAACTGACACCTGAACACCTTGCACAGTGAGAGAGGATTTTGGCAGGCAAGTCTGAGAATACAGCCGCAAACTTGCTAGGTTCACAGAGTAGCAAAAGAACCCCAGCAGGTTAAACGACTGACTCCAGTCTTACTGCTAGGTCTGGATTGGCAGAGTGTAATACCAAATCCCAAGGCCTATTTGCAGTAAGCAACAAACAAATACAAAGTTTACACAGTACTAGCTATCTTTCAGGAACTGACTAACCAACAAAGATTCAGCAGCATCTGCCTAACCTGAGAAGAGGGTTTATATAGCAGGTGCTGTCCATGCCCCACTCAGACCTCACAGACTGTGAGCACAAAAACCAGCACCGGATCCCCTGCCGTGCACAGAGCCTGTAACCACTGCACAGCAAAAGACCCGAACCGGAGTATCAGCTACGCTCAGGTTACTCCGCTAGCACTTGTCTCCCGGTTGCCATGACGACGTGGCAGCACAGAGCAGGAGACCCTAACAGGGACATGCTGGAATTTGCCTAGATGTAATGCACGCACAATATTGGTGGCGTTGTCCGATGTCACAAATCCCCAGGAGAGTCCAATTGGGGTAAGCCATTCTGCGATGATGTTCCTCAGTTTCCGTAAGAGGTTGTCAGCTGTGTGCCTCTTATGGAAAGCGGTGATACAAAGCGTAAGCCTGCCTAGGAACGAGTTGGCGTTTGCGAGATGCTGCTACTGGTGCCGCCTCTGCTGTTCTTGCTGCGGGAGGCAATACATCTACCCAGTGGGCTGTCACAGTCATATAGTCCTGAGTCTGCCCTGCTCCCCTTGTCCACATGTCCGTGGTTAAGTGGACATTGGGTACAACTGCATTTTTTAGGACACTGGTGACTCTTTTTCTGACGTCTGTGTACATTTTCGGTGTCGCCTGCCTAGAGAAATGGAACCAAGATGGTATTTGGTACCGGGGACACAGTACCTCAATCAAGTCTCTAGTTGCCTGTGAATTAACGGTGGATACCGGAAACACGTTTCTCACCACCCAGGCTGCCAAAGCTGAGTTATCCGCTTTGCAGCAGGATGACTGCTGTGATATTTCATCTTCCTCGCAAAGGACTGTTGGACAGTCAATTGCTTACTGGAAGTAGTACAAGTGGTCTTCCGACATCCCCTCTGGGATGACGATCGACTCCCAGCAGCAACAACAGCAGCGCAAGCAGCAGTAGGCGTTACACTCAAGGATGCATCGGAGGAATCCCAGGCAGGAGAGGACTCGTCAGATTTGATAGTGACATGGCCTGCAGGACTATTGGCTTTCCTGTGTAAGGAGGAAATTGACACTGAGGGAGTTGATGGTGTGGTTTCAGGAGCTTGGTTACAAGAGGAAGGGATTTAGTGGTCAGTGGACTGCTTCCGCTGTCATCCAAAGTTTTTGAACTTGTCACTGACTTCTGATGAATGCGGTCCAGGTGACGTATAAGGGAGGATGATCCTAGGTGGTTAATGTCCTTACCCCTACTTATTACAGCTTGACAAAGGCAACACACGGCTTGACACCTGTTGTCCGCATTTCTGTTAAAATAATTCCACATGAAAAGGTGATTTTTTTTTTGTAATTTGACCAGGCATGTCAAGGGCCATGTTCATCCCACGGACAACAGGTGTCTCAACGGGTGCCTGACTTAAACAAACCACCTCACCATCAGAATCCTCCTTGTCAATTTCCTCCCCAGCGCCAACAACACCCATATCCTCATCCTGGTGTACTTCAACAGTGACATCTTCAATTTGACTATCAGGAACTGGACTACGGGTGCTCCTTCCAGCACTTGCAGGGGGCGTGCAAATGGTGGAAGGCGCAACCTCTTCCCGTCCAGTGTTGGGAGGTCAGGCATCTCAACCGACACAATTGGACTCTCCTTGGGGATTTGTGATTTAGAAGAACGCACAGTTCTTTGCTGTGCTTTTACCATCTTAACTCTTTTAAGTTTTCTAGCAGGAGGATGAGTGCTTCCATCCTCAGGTGAAGCTGAACCACTAGCCTTGAACATAGGCCAGGGCCTCAGCCGTTCCTTGCCACTCCATGTCGTAAATGGCACATTGGCAAGTTTACGCTTCTCCTCAGATGATTTTGATTTAGATTTTTGGGTAATTTTACTGAGCTTTATTTTTTTGGATTTTACATGCTCTCTACTATGACATTGGGCATCGGCCTTGGCAGACGACGTTTATGGCATTTCATCTTCTCGGCCATGACTAGTGGCAGCAGCTTCAGCACGAGGTGGAAGTGGATCTTGATCTTTCCCTATTTTACGCTCCACATTTTTGTTCTCCGTTTTTTAATGTGTGGAATTATTTGCCAGTATCAATAGCAATGGCCTACTACTATATATACTGCGCACAACTGAAATGCACCACAGGTATGGATGGATAGTATACTTGACGACACAGAGGTAGGTAGAGCAGTGGCCTTCTGTACCGTACTACTATATATTATATACTGGTGGTCAGCAAACTGTGCAAAACTGAAATGCACCACTGGTATGGATGGATAGTATACTTGACGACACAGAGGTAGGTAGAGCAGTGGCCTACTGTACCGTACTGCTATATATTATATACTGGTGGTCAGCAAACTGTGCAAAACTGAAATGCACCACAGGTATGGATGGATAGTATACTTGACGACACAGAGGTAGGTAGAGCAGTGGCCTACTGTACCGTACTGCTATATATTATATACTGGTGGTCAGCAAACTGTGCAAAACTGAAATGCACCACAGGTATGGATGGATAGTATAATTGACGACACAGAGGTAGGTAGAGCAGTGGCCTTCTGTACCGTAATGCTATATATTATATACTGGTGGTCAGCAAAATTATGCACTGTACTCCTACTATATACTACAATGCAGCACAGATATGGAGCGTTTTTCAGGCAGAGAACGTATAATACTGGTGGTCACTGGTCACTGGTCTGCAAAACTCTGCACTGCACTCCTCCTATATAATACTGGTGGTCCCCAGTCCCCACAATAAAGCAGTGTGAGCACAGATATATGCAGCACACTGAGCACAGATATGGAGCGTTTTTCAGGCAGAGAACGTATAATACTGGTGGTCACTGGTCAGCAAAACTCTGCACTGTACTCCTCCTATATAATACTGGTGGTCCCCACTCCCCACAATAAAGCAGTGTGAGCACAGATATATGCAGCACACTGAGCACAGATATGGAGCGTTTTTCAGGCAGAGAACGTATAATACTGGTGGTCACTGGTCAGCAAAACTCTGCACTGTACTCCTCCTATATAATACTGGTGGTCCCCACTCCCCACAATAAAGCAGTGTGAGCACAGATATATGCAGCACACTGAGCACAGATATGGAGCGTTTTTCAGGCAGAGAACGTATAATACTGGTGGTCACTGGTCAGCAAAACTCTGCACTGTACTCCTCCTATATAATACTGGTGGTCCCCACTCCCCACAATAAAGCAGTGTGAGCACAGATATATGCAGCACACTGAGCACAGATATGGAGCGTTTTTCAGGCAGAGAACGTATAATACTGGTGGTCACTGGTCAGCAAAACTCTGCACTGTACTCCTCCTATATAATACTGGTGGTCCCCACTCCCCACAATAAAGCAGTGTGAGCACAGATATATGCAGCACACTGAGCACAGATATGGAGCTTTTTTCAGGCAGAGAACGTATAATACTGGTGGTCACTGGTCAGCAAAACTCTGCACTGTACTCCTCCTATATAATACTGCTGGTCCCCAGTCCCCACAATAAAGCAGTGAGCACAGATATTTGCAGCCACCTGAATAAAACTGAGAGGAAGCCAGCCACGTCCTCTCACTATCATTTCCAATGCACTAGTGAAAAATGGCGGCGACGCGCGGCTCCTTATATAGAATACGAATCTCGCGAGAATCCGACCGCGGGATGATGACGTTCGGGCGCGCTCGGTTTAACCGAGCAAGGCGGGAGGATCTGAGTCCGCCTCGGACCCGTGTAAAAAGGGTGAAGTTCGGGGGGGTTCGGATTCCGACTAACCGAACCCGCTCATCACTAATATATATATATATATATATATATATATATATATATATATATGTGTTATTTTTCTTTCTTGACCATAAAGTATTCCGTATATTACACCTGATTTACAAAAGCAACTTTGTAGCAAAAGGGCATCTGAAGTGCTTTTAGTCAGACAACTTAAATTGATGTACCCTATAGAAATATGCTTTGCACTTTACTCTTATACTACTGACACATAACCTTATGAAGTGTTCCTGTTTTTCCAGCAATGTACATTTATCACACACACTTAGTCATGCACACCAAAAGACAGATAACTAGTCATCCGCTATTACTTTGAATAATTTGGAATGTTATGCATGACAGTTCCAAATTGGAAAGTAATTTAGTGTTTTGAGGAGAAAATAAAAGAAGCATAATACACGATTTTCTATCCTTGGAGAGTCGTCAAATCCACTTACACTTCACCTGCTTGATGCATCACATAGAAAATATTAAAGCAAATAAAATATTAATGCTCCACCATGAACACTGGGTGAATAGATTGAACATTGTTGTCTAATTTATTATCCTGACAATGTTGTCTCTGTGCAATGATTAAGACAAACAGCCCTGTCTTGTTGGAAGTATATGGTTGACAGCAATTTTATTTTGTTCTATACATATCCAACAAATAAATTGATGACAATGTAGTAAACAAACCATGTAAAACTAATTATGAAGCCATAATAACTCAACAAACAAGTGAAACCTTAAGTTGAAAACTTTTTAAATTAAGTGCAATAAAAAAGCATGCCAAAGTCATCCAAGATAGTGCTCGTTAGAGCCCAATTCTCAGTACTGACACATACAGTATGGTAGTGGAGGTGTTTAGCCAGTTTTCTAAAGACTCTCCAAATCTCCGGAATGCTGTTGTGCAGGTACAATAGTACCAAATTGCCCATTCCCAATGCAGCACATTCATTAGGTTAAGTTTTCCAGAGTACAACTTAGGAAAACAGCGATTTTGGCAATTTGATAATACTGTTTCTGCCATGTCAGAAGGACTATTCAGAGAACACCGCAATTTCCCCACCAGCGAGCAGTTTAACGGCAAAATAAGTATGGAGAGGCAGGGTAAAAGCTCTTTTACTTTCATATTAAGGGAGGTGGTTGTAGTTACAAGGTCAACAGTCAAAAGGTCGGCACACCTATGGTCAACATATGGTTGACGCATGTTTTTTAGGATTTTTTCATGTTTTTACAAATTTTGCTGGTTTACTATCCATGTCACAAACAATTACCGTTACTAACCACCGAGCCGAAGCGCGATGAGTGAAACGTGACGAGCAAAGCGAGCCCATGAGGGGGCGCATTTCAAAAATTTGGGTTAACATGTCTAAAACACAAAAAAGGTGACTTTTGTATGTCAACCTTTTACATATTGAACTTTCATCCCTGTCAACCTTTTGACTGAATGCTGTCGATGTAATGACTCTCGACCTCTATAATGTCTATCTTCTGTATCACATCCCATATTACACTGAGCATATAGGGCCCGATTCAGACCTGATTGCTACTGTGTGTTTTCGCACAGCGGGCGATTATCAATTGACTGTGCATGCGTATGCACCACAATGCTCATGCACTTCTCCAAACAGCGACAAGCTGATTAACAGGTAGAGGCCGTTTGTGGGTGGAATCTGGCCGTTTTCTGGGCGTGTCAGGAAAAACGCAGGTGTACCCAAGCGTTTTCTGGGAAGGTGTGTGACGTCAGCTCTGGATCCGATCAGCCTGTTCTTTTCGCACTGTAGGAGTAAGTCCTGTGCTGCACACAGACTGCACACACTGGAAAAAACATTCGATGGGGAGTGAGTTGAGAATCGATTTGCAGCTGTCCGCTGACCGAGGGACATCTTTGCATGGCGTACACATGCGATAGCACACTTGCACTGGGTGAATTTACACTCCCCTTGGGCGGCAACTATCTGATTGCAGGCCAACAAAATTAGTAGCCCAGTAATCAGGTCTGAATCAGGCCCATTATTCTTTTAGAGCAATGCGTGTGTGTATAACTGGGGCCCTGGTTTGGAGATGTATGCAAACCTGATTGTTTACATACTATACATTTCCAATGTTGGGTTGCCGACGCATGCGCAGGACCAGGGCTGCCATCAGAAATTTCGGGGCCGAGCCTGACCAAATAGGCAGAGCACCCCCCCCCCCCACTGTGGAGGAATCAGCTTTAGAATTGCACCAGTTAATGAATGAATGTGTGTGTATTATATACACACACACACACATGCATGCATACTTACATACATACATACATGTGCCGCTAAAAACACAAACAAAATTCCTGCGCACTGATCGAGGGTATAAGACACTCTGTTAAATGTCAATGAATAAATACCCCTTCAGGGTTTAGCGTTTAAGATATATCTGGTGAACAAAAAGTCTCAATAAGGTCAGTTGTCCAAAGATACTATGGTTAGTCCTTGTGTTGATCTCCCTTAATAATAGAAGATCAGACCAAAAATTAGAAACAATGTCCCAATCAAAAGATTCTTCCAACAAAGTCAGACGTAAAGTCTCTTGTCTGGTCTCGTTCTTGGTCCTCCAATCACTTAAAAACGTAAACGTGATAAAACTTGGATTCAGTCAGCCCCACCGTTATTCAATTCTTTGTCTCCTCAGTGACCTTCGGTGGAAGGCACAGTTTTAGGCGTATAGGGGTAATAAAAACTTAAAATGTGCTTTAAGTTTTTAAAGCCCCACAAATAGATAACTGGCTAAACCATAACGATTGTGGACATTAATCAAACTTGATTACATGAAGGGACATTGTTGTACTGTTCGTTTTACACAAATTACCCACTAGTCCCGCCCATTACAACAGGAAATGGGTGTGGTTTATGTTTCCCTTTAAATATCTGGTCTTCCATGCACCTTACACACCTTGATAAAGACCATACCGGTTGAAACGCGTTGGTGTTTCCTGCGGCCCAGGACTCGGTGAAGGTAAAGCTTAATAGGGGAAGCTTTTTTATTACCCCTATACGCCTAAAACTGTGCCTTCCACCGAAGGTCACTGAGGAGACAAAGAATTGAATAACGGTGGGGCTGACTGAATCCAAGTTTTATCACGTTTACGTTTTTAAGTGATTGGAGGACCAAGAACGAGACCAGACAAGAGACTTTACGTCTGACTTTGTTGGAAAAATCTTTTGATTGGGACATTGTTTCTAATTTTTGGTCTGATCTTCTATTATTAAGGGAGATCAACACAAGGACTAACCATAGTATCTTTGGACAACTGACCTTATTGAGACTTTTTGTTCACCAGATATATCTTAAACGCTAAACCCTGAAGGGGTATTTATTCATTGACATTTAACAGAGTGTCTTATACCCTCGATCAGTGCGCAGGAATTTTGTTTGTGTTTTTATTGTACTTTGGTGATTGGTGTAAGTCACGTCTTATTTCTGCAGCCAGATTTTAAGCAAGGAGCGCAGGTGATTATTTATTATTTTTTGTATACATGTGCCGCTGTCGGCAGGGCCCAGGATGCCAATGCCGCTGCCTGCCCGCCTCCATCCCCGCTGTTCTGCGTCTCTCCTCCGTCCTCCTGCGGCTGTATTGAAAATGTCCCTCCCAAAATGGCCGACTCCTCAGAGGAGACAGTTATTCAAGATACTAGAGAGCTCCTCTAGTATCTTAAATAACTGTGTCCCTTGTGGCCGTGGCATTTTGGGAGGGAAGTTTTCAATACAGAGCTGCTGGAGGGTCGGAGGACCGCGGCAGAACATCAGGGACGACCGCGGAATGGCGCGGACGGCGGCAGGCAGGCAGGTGGCTGCATGAGCATCCCGTGCCCTCTTCTCTCTGTCAGAGAGGCTGGGCCCAGGATAGATGTACACACAGCACCCCCTGATGGTGGCCCTGGAGCTAGGGCACTGCTACGGTTCATAAAATAAACTAGGGCACTACTATGGGGCATAACATTAACTAAGGCACTACTATGGTTCAGAAAATTAACTAGGGATCTGATAATGGCATAAAATCAACACCTGCTACGAGGGGTGCCTCTCAGGAAGCATTGGGACAGGGATCTCTTCAAAATGTTGCTATGGGGCCGACAAAATTCTGGCTATACTGTACCTCTGCATGTATGGCAGGAATGATTTGGTTTTCTTTTTTTCATTCACACAAAAATATGATATACCATGGCAGTGATGGACTTGGTTCCCTGCAACTCTGAACACTCCATGTGCACATAGCTTTGGAGCGTCAGGAAGGGGCAGGAGTGCACAAGTGCATATCGGCCTGTGTAAATGTCCGCTCTATGCCTCTCTATTACTACAGGAATCTTGCAAGGCAAATTAGAAAGCATGTCATTTTCTGCATCACCCTATTCATTTCATTGTCTTGGTGACTTTAAATACAAGGTTGGAAATTAGGTGAAATAAGAACACAGTGGGCACTGAGTCAGTTGCAAATCAATTAAACAACTTTAGACTGATATAAAGCTTTGAAGCGAGAACATTCATTGAGAGTCACCGTCAATTACAAGATCTGTCTTTCATATAGATTGATCCTTACCTGTGCTAATTATCAGTGCACTGCAGACTGACACATTTGTATACTTGCTGGATGGCCACTCAGAACTATAATAAGGATTTGTTCTAAAGGTCTCAGAAACAAGTCCTCAGTTTATACATTTTAGATGGCCTGAATATTGAGGCTTCTATTTGGGGATACTTTCGGCAGGGCAGCCATCAGGGGGGACTGTGGGGACTGGAGTCCCGGGCCCTTATAGAGAGGGGGCCCACTCATGGGTCTTTCCGCCAATACTTGGAGAGCTAAACAGGCTGCACAAGAACAACGGGTTGATACACATGGAGAGCTTAAAAAAAGAATTTCCTGTGGTGGAGCAGTGTGGCAGAATCTTATTATTTTTTTTGTTGGGGGTCCCTGTCTATTTTGTCAGTCCTGGGCCCCACAATTTCTGATGGCAGTCCTGACTTTCGGTAACATGTTCCGGAGGTATGTATGAATCATTACTGCATAGCACTATTAACTACAGATTTATCCACAGACCTGTTTCTTAATTCAGGCTTTTGCACCTCACCTGGGACGGGTTACAGGTACAGTATCCACGGAAAAATAAGTTTTGCTTACCATATCTCAGAAGAAAACTTATACAATATTATGACACCTGTTTGAGGATTGTTCAATACACTTGAAGAAATGGAGTATTATTAACAAATATTATAAACTTAATTAAAATACAGGATACATAGTGAGACTCCCTTTTTTTAAAGTAATTGTGTTATTATTGGAAATACTTGTTTCTTGTTGTTCTGTACCAATTCAAGATTGCATGCATAATTATCTGCATGAGATATTTATTATACTTATGCTGTTCTCTGTATACAGTATGTATATTGTAACTTAAAGTTGAGCAGTAAATTGACTATCAACCCTTTTTTTGGATAGGTAACTTTCAAACAATACAATTACTGTTTATTCAATTATAATAGATCTATAGGTCATTGTGAAATATTAGTTCGTTATTTCTGAGTTTAATTTTTTTGCAGATACTAATATTAAATTGCAGGGTCCTTTTCTTCACTTGCTTCAACTGTAAGCTCAACTTTTGGCCATTGTAGTGTAACAAGAAGGTAGATGCTCTTTCCCATTTGCTAAGTTCCTGTGAATCCACAATTCAGATGGAGGGGCAATTTACTGTAGATTTAACATCCTTTCTAGTAACCCAAGTTTCTCTGACATCTCTGCCTGGGAAAACTTTTGTAGCCCCTAAACTCTGGAAGAAGCTCCTTACATGGTCTCATGCATCTCCATTCATGAGTCATGCTGGAGAGCTCAAAACTCTTAAATTTATTCAGCGATCCTATTGGTTTTCACATCTCAAAGCTGATGTTTTGGAAGTAATTGCTGCCTGTCCGAGGTGTTCCCAACAAAAAAGCTCTAGAGGTTCGCAATTTATCACCAGTTTCTGGAGATCAATTTATTTTTCGTTAGTCATTAAACTGAATCTCTCCTCAGTTTACCATCCCCAGACTGATGGACTAAAAGAGAGTGAACCAGGATCTGGAGACGTTCCTGCGATTATTTATGTCCTCCTCCCAAGATGACTGGCTGGATCTCCTCCCATTGGCAGAGTTCGCCCACAATAATCTGTATTATACATCTTCCAAATCAACTCGGTTTTTCACAAAAAAAGTGGTGTTCACCCTCGAGTGCTGGAGTTTCAACTTTTGCCTATTCTTGAAGTTCCTGATGAAGATCAAGCTATTCAACAATTCTCTTCTATGTGGAGGCAGGTGTGCGAGGCCCTAATATTGATCATCTGATCAATATAAAACCTTTGAGGACAAGAAGCAAAAGGCAGTCCCGAGTCCTAAAGTTGGGGACTAAGTTTGGGTATCAACAAGGAATTTGAGACAAGAAATTTGCTCCTAGATTTACTGGTCCTTTTCCCATTCACAAAGCTTTTCATATCTCTCTCATAAAACCTCTGATTCTCAATCGTTTCTGAGCTGCCTTGATTAGACCTCCTAAAGTTCTGACTCAACGATGAGAAGCGTTTGAGGTCAAGGAGATTTTTGATTCCCGCAAGTGATATGGCCGCCTCTAGTATCTTATCGATCGGAAAGGGTATGGCCCAGAGGAGAGGTCCTGGATTTTTGCTGAGGATATCAATTCTCCCAAATTGATTCAGATCTTTCATGCCAAGAATCCTACTAAAGTTCACCCCCAGAGTCCACCCTCAAAGGGGGGGGGGTATACTGTAAAGAGGTAGGGGCTTACCTTCGGAGCCTGGGGTCTGCCTGTCCGGCTGCTGGCGGTGCTACATGGATGCAGAGGGATGCTGAGGGTCCCGGTGGCGGTGTCTGGTGTGGCTTCCTGAGCTGGCGAGGCAGGAGGCAGGTGGATGCATATGAACGCCCTTGTGTGTCTGCAGCACTGGGGACCGCAATGTTGGAGACCAATTCTCTATTGCCAATGGCTTGGTCTACGTGGAATGCTCAGCCAATACCTGGCAGTTTCCTCTTACAAAAGGGGACAGCTCAGTCCTTAACGCTGACCTTGCTTTAAGTTACTGCACAGTGAAGAAGCTCCAGCTCTGAGCTACCTCAGGAATTTTCTGTGGCTATTTCTTTGTGCTCTCCCAGTGTTTTGCTCCACTCTCCCAGTTTCCCTCAGCTCTCTGCAGAACTGTAGCATGTGCTATAGCATGGGTGGTATGTTAACCTCATACCCAATAAACTGCAGACCCTCAGCTCCACGGTCCGCAGTTGTTCACCCGCCGGGTGGCGTGTTTAGGTGCCTCGTATCCGTAGAGGGGCTACCCGGTCACCCGCACTGCTCTTCAGCCACGACTCTTCAGTATTCATTCGTCAACAGTAATCTTCAATGTGCTTCAGCCACGACTCTTCAGCATTCATTCTTCAATAGTAATCTCCAGTGTTCTTCAGCCACGACTCTTCAGCATTCATTCTTTAACAGCATCTTCAGTGATCTTCAGCCTCAACTCTTCAGGATTCATTCTTCAACAGTATTCTTCAGTGTTCTTCAGCCAAGATTCTCCAGTAATCATTCTCCTGCAGCACTCCCCCGAAAACTCAATAGTAACATTCCTCAATCTCTGAGTCGTTATTCCTCTGGAGTCCGCAAGTTCTGTTCATCTATCTCAGTCCAATAGTTAATACTTCCACTAGCTCCTCCTTGAATCTCTGGATATATCAGAAAGAATTACAAGCGACCTCCTCAGTTCTTTCCTGCTGTTGTGACCACTTCTTCAGCCAACGCCTAGTCTTCGGATCCTCATCATTAGCCCATTGTGACAGTTCTAAAACTTTGATAAACAGCAATTCATATATACAACCCTTCCACTGATGTGATCCAGTATCCAGGGCTCCAGCGATACAGTCCTCTCTGGCGCTCCCCTCATCAAAGCCGGCGGGTACTTTCTGCACATGTGCTGGATTCTGTGCTCCCGGGAGGCTGCAATGGCTGCTTGAAATTCATGGGGCAGAGCTAGCTTCGGGTGCCGGGTAGAGAGCAAGGAAGCTTTGAGCTTCCCTGCAGTTTCCGCACCGATGTGCAGAACACACTATATGCTTCAGAGGAGGGAGGAACAGCAAAAGGCCATTCAAGCCTTTACATCCACCTACGATATAGGCAAAGGAGGGGGAATGCACCTGACTCAAGCTCAGTGGAGAATGATTTCCGTCTTGTCCAAGGTTCTCCAATCCTTTGAACTTGTCACACGTGAAGTCAGTTTAGACACTGCCAGCTTGAATCAGTTCATTCCCCTCATCAGGCTTTTGCAGAAGCAGCTGCAGAAATTAAAGGAGGAGCTAAGATGGAGCGATTCCGCAAAGTATGTGGGACTTGTGGGTGGAGCCCTATATTCGCTTCGCAAGGATTCAAAGGTGGTCAATCTGTTGAAATCAGAGCACATTTTGGCCACCTGATGAGGGGAATGATCTGACTTAAGCTGGCGGTGTCTGAACTGACTTCACATGTTGCAAGTTCAAATGGGTTTGAGAACCTTGGACAAGACGGAAATCATTCTCACTGCGCTTGTCAGGTGCATTCCCCCTCCTTTGCCTATATCGTAGGTGGATGTAAAGGCTTGAATGGCCTTTTGCTGTTCCTCCCTCCTCTGAAGCATATAGAGTGTTGAATTCCACCTCGATACCATCTCTTGCTTCAGGTGATGGCAGGGCAGGTTCAGGAGTGTTTGATGGTGGTCCAGTCTTCGGCACACCAAATTAATTGTATGTGCAAAACAAGGGACATGCTGGAATTTGCCCAGATGTAATGCACGCACTATATTGGTGGCATTGTCAGATATCACAAATCCCCAGGAGAGTCTAAGTGGGGTAAGCCATTGTGCGATGATGTACCTCAGTTTCCGTAAGAGGTTGTCAGCGGTGTGCCTCTTATGGAAAGCGGTGATACACAGCGTAGCCTGCCTAGGAACGAGCTGGCATTTGTGAGATGCTGCTACTGGTGCCGCTGCTGTTGCTGCTGCGGGAGGCAATACATCTGCCCAGTGGGCTGTCACAGTCATGTAGTCCTCAGTTTGCCCTGCTCCACTTGTCCACATGTCCATGGTTAAGTGGACACTGGGTGTAAACGCATTTTCAGAACACTGAGGACACTTTTCTTAATGTGCCTGTACAGTCCGGGAATCTCTTTCCTAGTGAAGTAGAATCTAGATGGGATTTGGTACCGGGGACACACTACCTCCATCAATTGTCTAAATCCCACTGCACCAATGGTGGATACCGGATGCACGTCTAACACCAACATAGCTGTTAAGGCCTCAGTTATCTGCTTTGTAACAGGATGACTGCTGTCCTATTTCATCTTCCTCGCAAAGAACTATTGGACAGTCAGTTGCTTAGTTGAAGCAGTACAAGTGGTCTTCCAACTTCCCCTCTGGGAAGACGATCAACTCTCAGCAGCAACAACAGCAGTAGCAGCAGCAGCAGCAGTAGGCATGCCACTCAAGTATCCTCCTGAGGAATCCCCGGTTAGGAGAGGACTTGTCAGTCATGCCAGTGACATGACCTGCAGGACTACTGACGTTCCTGACTGAGGAGGAAGTTGACCTTCAGGGAGTTGGTGGTGTGGCTTGCAGGAGCTTGGGTACAAGAGGAAGAAGGGATTTAGGTGTCAGTGGACTGCTTACACTCTTACCCAAAGTTTCTGAATTTAACAATGACTTCTGATGAATGCGCTGCAGGTGAAGTATAAGGGAAGATGTTCCTAGGTGGTTAACGTCCTTACCCCTACTTATTACGGATTGACAGAGGCAACACATGGCTTGACACCTGTTGTCCGGATTTGTGGAGAAATAATTCCACAGTGAAGTGGTTGCTTTTTTGGTATTTTTCCCAGGCATGACGATGGGCTTTCTCATCCCATGGACAACAACTGTCTCCCCCTGTGCCTGATTTAAACAAACCACATCACCATCAGAATCATCCTCGTCAACTTCTGCCTCATCGCCAGCAACACCCATATCCTCATCCTGGTGTACTTCAACAGTGACATCTTTAATTTGAATATCAGAAACTGGACTGTGGGTGCTCCTTCCAGCACTTGCAGAGGGTGTGCAAATGATGGAGGGAGCCACCTCTTCCCATCCAGTGTTAGGAAGGTCAGCCATCGCAACCGCCGACACACTTGGACTCTCCTTGGGAATTTGTGATACCATCTTAGTTAGAACGCACAGTTCTTTGCTGTGCTTTTGCCAGCTTAACTCTTATCATTTTTCTATCATCATGTGAAGCTGGAGTACTTCCATCATCATGTGAAGCTGAACCACTAGTCATGAACATAGGCAATGGCCTTAGCCATTCCATGCCACTCTGTGTTGTAAGTGTCATATTGACAAGTTTACGTTTCTCCTCACACCATTTAAATTTAGTGTTTTGGGTCATTTTACTCAACTTTGGCTTTTTGGATTTGACATGCCCTCTACTATGACACTGGGCATCGGCCTTGGCAGACGACGTTGATGGCATTTCATCGTCTATGTCATGACTACTGGCAGAAGCTTCAGCACTAGGAGGAAGAAGTTTTTGATCTCTCCCTATTATATTTTCCAAATTTTTGTTCTCCATTATTTTTATGGAGTTATATAACAATGGGGGTAGTTCAGACCTAATTGCACGCTAGCTTTTTTCGCTGCGCTGCGATCAGGTCAGAACTGCGCATGTGTATGCACAGCAATGCGCAGGTGTGTCGCTCGGGTACAAAGTAGTGATGAGCAGGTTCGGTTTCTCGGAAACCGAACCCCCCCGAACTTCACCCTTTTTACACGGGTCCGAGCCATACTCGGATTCTCCCGTATGGCTCGGGTAACCCGAGCGCGCCCGAACGTCATCATCCCGCTGTCGGATTCTCGCGAGATTCGGATTCTATATAAGCAGCTGCCATTTTCACTCGTGCATTGGAAATGTTAGGGAGAGGACGTGGCTGGCGTCCTCTCCGTTATTGTTGAACTTGATTGTGCTGTGCACTATTGCTTAATTGTGGGGAGGGCTGGGGAGCAGCTGTATAATATAGGAGGAGTACAGTGCAGAGTTTTGCTGATCAGTGACCACCAGTTATCCGTTCTCTGCCTGAAAAAAACGCTCCATATCTGTGCTCAGCGTGCTGCATATATCTGTGCTCACACTGCTTAATTGTGGGGACTGGGGAGCAGCTGTATTATATAGCAGGAGTACAGTGCAGAGTTTTGCTGACAGTGACCACCAGTATACGTTGTCTGCCTGAAAAACACTCCATATCTGTGCTCAGTGTGCTGCTTTATTGTGGGGACTGGGGACCACCAGTATAATATTATATAGGAGGAGTACAGTGCAGAGTTTTGCTGACCAATGACCACCAGTATATAATATATAGCATTACGGTACAGTAGGCCACTGCTGTACCTACCTCTGTGTCGTCATTAAGTATACTATCCATCTACATTCTATACCTGTGGTGCATTTTAGTTTTGCAGTTTGCTGACACAGTGACCACCAGTATACTATATATAATAGCAGTACGGTACGGAAAGGCCACTGCTGTACCTACCTCTGTGTCGTCATTAAGTATACTATCCATCTACATTCTATACCTGTGGTGCATTTTAGTTTTGCAGTTTGCTGACACAGTGACCACCAGTATACTATATATAGCAGTACGGAAGGCCACTGCTGTACCTACCTCTGTGTCGTCATTAAGTATACTATCCATCTACATTCTATACCTGTGGTGCATTTTAGTTTTCCAGTTTGCTGACACAGTGACCTCCAGTATACTATATATAATAGCAGTACGGTACGGAAGGCCACTGCTGTACCTACCTCTGTGTCGTCATTAAGTATACTATCCATCTACATTCTATACCTGTGGTGCATTTTAGTTTTGCAGTTTGCTGACACAGTGACCACCAGTATACTATATATAATAGCAGTACGGTACGGAAGGCCACTGCTGTACCTACCTCTGTGTCGTCATTAAGTATACTATCCATCTACATTCTATACCTGTGGTGCATTTTAGTTTTGCAGTTTGCTGACACAGTGACCACCAGTATACTATATATAGCAGTACGGAAGGCCACTGCTGTACCTACCTCTGTGTCGTCATTAAGTATACTATCCATCTACATTCTATACCTGTGGTGCATTTTAGTTTTGCAGATTGCTGACACAGTGACCACCAGTATACTATATATAATAGCAGTATGGTACGGAAGGCCACTACTGTACCTACCTCTGTGTTGTCATTAAGTATACTATCCATCTACATTCTATACCTGTGGTGCGCCTCTTTATTTGCATCATGTGCTGTTTGGGGATAATTTTTTTGAAGTGCCATCCTGTCTGACACTGCAGTGCCACTCCTAGATGGGCCAGGTGTTTGTGTCGGCCACTTGTGTCGCTTAGCTTAGTCACACAGCGACCTTGGTGTGCCTCTTTTTTTCTTTGCATCATGTGCTGTTTGGGGACAATTTTTTTGAAGTGCCATCCTGCCTGACACTGCAGTGCCACTCCTAGATGGGCCAGGTGTTTGTGTCGGCCACTTGTGTCGCTTAGCTTAGTCACACAGCGACCTTGGTGCGCCTCTTTTTTTCTTTGCATCATGTGCTGTTTGGGGACAATTTTTTTCAAGTGCCATCCTGTCTGACACTATAATGCTACTCCTAGATGGGCCAGGTGTTTGTGTCGGCCACTTGTGTCGCTTAGCTTAGTCACACACGACCTTGGTGCGCCTCTTTTTTTCTTTGCATCATGTGCTGTTTGGGGACAATTTTTTTGAAGTGCCATCCTGTCTGACACTGCAGTGCCACTCCTACATGGGCCAGGTGTTTGTGTCGGCCACTTGTGTCGCTTAGCTTAGTCACACAGCGACCTTGGTGCGCCTCTTTTTTTCTTTGCATCATGTGCTGTTTGGGGACTATTTTTTTGAAGTGCCATCCTGTCTGACACTGCAGTGCCACTCCTAGATGGGCCAGGTGTTTGTGTCGGCCACTTGTGTCGCTTAGCTTAGTCACACAGCGACCTTGGTGCGCCTCTTTTTTTCTTTGCATCATGTGCTGTTTGGGGACAATTTTTTTTAAGTGCCATCCTGTCTGACACTGCAGTGCCACTCCTAGATGGGCCAGGTGTTTGTGTCGGCCACTTGTGTCGCTTAGCTTAGCCATCCAGCGACCTCGGTGCAAATTTTAGGACTAAAAATAATATTGTGAGGTGTGAGGTGTTCAGAATAGACTGGAAATGAGTGGAAATTATGGTTATTGAGGTTAATAAAACTATGGGATCAAAATGACCCCCAAATTCTATGATTTAAGCTGTTTTTTAGGGTTTTTTGTAAAAAAACACCCGAATCCAAAACACACCCGAATCCGACAAACATTTTCGGTGAGGTTTTGCCAAAACGCGTCCGAATCCAAAACACGGCCGCAGAACCGAATCCAATACCAAAACACAAAACCCGAAAAATGCCCGGTGCACATCACTAGACAAAAGTGGATCGTTGCTGTGCAATGGGTTTTACGAAGAATCCATTCGCACAGCCGATTGCAAGGAGACTGACAGGAAGAGGGCGTTTGTGCGTGGCAACTGACCATTTTCAGGGAGTGGTAGTAAAAACGCAGGCGCGTCCAAGCGTTTGCAGGGCAGGTGTCTGACGTCAATTCCGGCTTCGGACAGGCTAAAGTGATCACAACGGCTGAGTAAGTCCCTGGCTACTCAGAAACTGCAAAAGATATTTTTGTACCGCTTAGCTGCACATGCGATCCCACACTTGCACAGCTAAAATACACTCCTGTAGGCGGCGACTATCTGATCGCAGCACTGCAAAAAACTGTTAGCGAGCGATCAGGTCTGAATTAGGCACAATATGCGGCACAGGAGAGTGTACCTCTACACCACACAGGGCAAACCCTGTGAAAATTATTTGGATTAAATATTAATAACCCCTTTATTTTGAGTAAATAATATACAGCGCAGGACAGCACCACTGAACTTATACGACAGCACCACATGACATATACGGCAGTATCACTGACTTATACGTCAGTATCACTGGACTGGATTTATACGGCAGTACCACTGGACTGGATTTATACGGCAGTACCACTGGACTTTTACGGCAGTACCACTGGACTTTTACGGCAGTACCACTGGACTTTTACGGCAGTACCACTGGACTTTTACAGCAGTTCCACTGGACATATACGGCAGTTCCACTGGACATATAAGGCAGTACCACTGGACTTATACGGCAGTACCACTGGACTGGATTTATGCGGCAGTAAGACTGGACATATACGGCAGTATCACTGGACATATATGGCAGTATCACTGGAATTATATGGCAGTACCACTGGAATTATATGGCAGTACCACTGGACATATATGGCAGTATCACTGGACATATATGGCAGTACCATTGGACATATACGGCAGTATCACTGGACTTATACGGCAGTACCACTGGACTTATACAGCAGCACAGGGACACCACCACTGGACTGATGCAGGACAACACAGCACCACTGCAATGGACTGGACTTATACAGCAGCACTGGACATATGGCAGCAGAGGACACCACCACTGTGATTTGACTGATGCAACACAAGACACCATCGCTGGACTGATGCAGCACAACACAGCACCACTGCACTGGACTTATACAGCAGCACTTGACATATGGCAGCAGAGGACACCACCGCTGTGACTCGACTGATGCAGCACAAGACTCCACCACTGGACAGATGCAGCACAATGCAGCACTGGAATGACATACATAAGACAGTGCAGGTCACCACACCACTTTCCCGCACAGACAAACACTGAGGAGAGAGACACTTCCTCTCACTACACTCTCCAGGACTGGAGTGAAAATGTTGGCGATGCAGGGCTCATTACAGTGGCGTAAGTTCGTCCCAGTCGCCCGGAGGCATGATAAATGTTGGTGACCCCCTACATATATACACACATACCATATGTAGCTATCCGGCACAAAGGGTGAACAGTAGCAGCGTGCTCAGGTACCTTTCCCAATAGTAATATAGATAGACTTAGAAAGTGGACGCACACCAAGTCAGTCATTACAATAAAACAGACACCAGCATACCTTTATAGTACACCTACAGTGCTCCCTCATCCGCCAGCTGGTCTCGATGGAGATGCTTTGGCGCAGCGGTGTGCCGATATGACTAGTGTTCACTCTAGTATTTTTTTAGGGCAGGGTGCTGATCACGGGGAGGGCACATTTTTCCATTCGGGGGGGCACATTTTTAAGTTAGATGGGCAAACTTAGGTACATACTATAATGCTTGGTGCTCCCATTCCTATAGGCCAAAACATGGACAGTGCGCGCCGAAGGCGTGCAGCAAGAATCTAGGGGCGTTGTTTTGTGGGGAAGGGGCGTGGCCACATAATAGTGGCAATTCACATTACACCACACGGTAGTGCACCTAATACACATTGCACCAGGTAGAACCTCCGATACACACACTGCACCAGGTAGAGCACGTTATACATATTGCGCCAGATAGAGCACATTATACACACTGCACCAGGTAGAGAGCACTGAGGCACACTGCACCAGGTAGAGAGCACTGAGGCCCACTGCACCAGGCAGAGAGCACTAAGGCACACTGCACCAGGTAGAGAGCACTGAGGCACACTGCACCAGGTAGAGAGCACTGAGGCACACTGCACCAGGTAGAGAGCATTGAGGCACACTGCACCAGGTAGAGAGCACTGAGATTGAAGTTTACAGCTGCAAAATACTTACAAGGTTAATTTAGCCCAGGGGGACTCTCATGTGCTTACCGGGTCCGCCGGCGCACGGCTGGGTCCAGCGGCGTGGCGGGGTCCGGCAGGCAGCAAACGGCAGGGTGCACAAAAACGGGCAGGGCGGGATTCAGCTGTCTAAGGGGCAGGGCGCAGCGCCCTGTGAAAGACACCTAGCGTGAACACTAGATATATATAAAAAAAAAAACACACAAATGCCTCCTTCACTTAAACACACGCCGCTTTCACACACACGCCTCCTTAACTTTTAAACACACACGCCGCTTTCACTTAAACACCCACACATGCCTTTCACTTACACACACACACACACACACACACACACACACACACACACACACCTCTCACACACGTGCCTCTCACTTACATACACATGCCTCTCACACACACATGCCTCTCACTTACACATGTCTCTCACTTACATACACACATGCCTCTCACTTACACACACACATGTCTCCCACTTACACACACATACATGCCTCTCACTTACACACACATACATGCCTCTCACTTACACACACACAAACATACATGCCTCTCACACACATGCCACTCACATCACTCACTCACACACACACACATGCCTTTTTTACTTGAATGCACAACTTTTCTTAAAAACACACAAACACCTCACTTAAAAACAAGCACACACAAAACACAGTGCTTCCCCCCAAATCCACCTCTCCCCGACCCCCCACACAGTGCCTACCTTTGTCTATCATCAGGCTCACGGAGCACGGAGGAGCAGAGAGCTTCCCTCGGCTGGCTTACTTAACTAGAAGGGCCCGGGAGGAGCTGTGCTCTGGAGCTCCCCCTAGCTGCAGCCAGTGACATCTCTCTGTAAATACAGGAGGCAGCTTCCGTGTCACTGACACAGCTCCTCCGTCTGCAATAGCAGCACGGTCCTCAGGCAGCGGGAGACAGTGGAGGAGATGTGCCCCCTTGTGGTCAGGAGCCTGGCGGCAGCCGACTCCACTGCCTCCCACAGTTCCGCCACTGGCTCATTATATGGAATCCAAAACCCATGAGAATCCTACAGCGGGATGATAACGTTTTGCCTCGTTCTAGTTTCCGAGTCAGGCTGGAAAACCCGAGCCAGGCACACAACCTAATCAATATCAAGCTTCAATAGGTTAAACAAACAAATGCACTACTAAAAGGTGTCTGTTAGTGATTAAAAAATATACATACTGTAAATCCATATAACTTGAGCCTCTATTTGTTTCATGCAAGCTCATTATATTATAAATACAGTATATGTGTGACATGCCTGTCAGCTCTCGTTGCTCTTCTCACATGAGCAGGGCTGGCATTACTTCACATCTACAACCCGGGGAAACACTGAGGAAGAGCTTCCAATGGCAGCGTCACAGCAGCTTCAACTCAGTCTGGGCTGAACTCAGTCTCGCGAGATTTGATGTCATCATCTCGTGAGACAGTCACTGTAGTTCACCGATTTCCTTGGCTGCCAAGGAGCACTGCTGGTGCTCCCAGGGTCCCCATATTCCTGGAGAATCCAGGAATCCTGGTGAAGGGAAAAGCCTCCTGGAGAGTTGTTCCCAAATCCTGGAGAATCCAGGAAATCAGGGAGAGGTGGCAACACTAGGCGTTAGCGGTGAGAATTTATTTCCTTTTTATTTTAAATAGATCATTTTATTCAGAAAAAAATTAAAAAAAAGTTTACAATTGTAAGCATTATTTCCATTTTTTTTTCATTTTGTTGTGAAAGTGGCAGTGAAAGTCCAAGTGCAACTTACAGTGTGCTGGTCAAGTAGGGATCCCTCATTATTCTTACCATTGGACTGGCAAAGCAGTAATTTCAGTCTTGCTACTGTCAGGTTACCATTGTCAGCTGGCCTAGCAAAACTTTAATTGTAAACAGTAATAGCAGAAGATTTTCTACATTTAGCCGCAATACAAAATTGTTATTTCCACTGCTGTTTGCTAAATATGTCCTCATAGACCCCTATGTACTAAGCCCCGAATAGAGATAAATTGGACGGAGATAAAGTACCAACCAAGCAGCTCCTGCCATGTTACAGTCTTTGTTTGAAACATGACAGACAAGAGTTAGTTGGTTGGTTGGTACTTTGGGGGTCATTCCGAGTTGATCGCTCGCTACCATTTTTCGCAGCGCAGCGAACAGGTTATTACTGTGCATGCGTGTGCACCACAATGCGCAGGCGCATCGTACGGGTATAAAGCGAATCGTTGCTGGGCGATGGATTTAACGAAGAATCCATTCGCACAGCCGATTGCAAGGAGATTGCGTGCGTTTATGGGTGTCAACTGACCGTTTTCAGGGAGTGTTTGGAAAAATGCAGGCATGTCCAGGCGTTTGCAGGGCGGGTGTCTGACATCAATTCCGGGACCAAAAAGACTGAAGTGATCGCAGCGGCTGAGTAAGTCCAGAGCTACTCAGAAACTACAAAAAACGTATTTGTCCCGCTCGGATGCACACTTGTAAAGTGAAAATAAACTCCCCCATGGGCGGCGACTTGCATTTGCACGGCTGCTAAAAGTAGCTAGCGAGCAATCAACTCGGAATGACCCCTTTTATCTCTATCCACTTTATCTCTCTCCAAGGCTTAGTACATAGGTGGTCATTCCGAGTTAGTCGCTCGCTAGCAGTTTTTAGCAGCCGTGCAAACGCATTGTCGCCGCCCACTGGGGAGTGTATTTTCGCTTTGCAGAAGTGCGAATGGCTGTGCAGCAGAACGCCTGCAAAAACATTTTGTGCAAAACAAGACCAGCCCTGGACTTACTCTGCGTGTGCGTTGATTCTAACGTTGGAGGGTTGGCTTTTGATGTCACACACCCGCTCAGCATTCGACCAGCACACCTGCGTGTTTCCTGGCACGCCTGCGTTTTTCTAAGCACTCCCTGAAAACGGTCAGTTGACACCCAGAAACTCTCCTTTCCTGTCAATCTTCTTGCGGTCGCCAGTGCGAATGAAAACGTCGCTAGAACCTGTGCAAAACCACAAAGGCCTTTGTACCCGTACGTCGCGCGTGCGCATTGCGGTGCATACGCATGCACAGAAATGCCAATTTTTAGACTGATCGCTGCACTGCAAACAACGGCAGGTAGCGATCAACTCGAAATGACCCCTATAGACTCTTTAATCTCCACCAACTCCTAGGGAAAATTGTAATGTTCTTGCAGAGTAAAATTGCAAAACCAGTCATGTCCTTTAAAATTCACCCTCTTTTCAATTTAATTTTAATAATATGGCCAAACAAAAGTCATTCTATTAACTACTGCTAAAAACTACCAGCGTGTCTGCTCGTCTCAATTTCTCCCATCAGCCAGTGCAGTCCTGCTATTCAGCAAACATCTCCACCTTGCAATCTGAGGCATGTGATGGTAACAAAAACTATTTTTTACCTATGCCATTTTGTGTGTCATAAATCAAGTACATTGAATTTTTAACTTTGAAAAGCATTTTCCTTGAACTGAATTTTGACTTTGTGAAGAACTATGATATCACTAAGTATTTAAGGTTTAAAGATTTAAAAGAAACAGACTCATCTTAAAGTGGCTAGACTTAGCTAATATATGATTAGAATCATTTGAATATCAGTCATGCTTTTTCAAAGGTATAATTTGAAGTAGAGAAAAGCAGCAGGTTTCTATAGGAAAAAAAAGCTGTAACAACGTGCTAGGAGCTGCATATTTAGGATTAATTCTTTATGATGTAGGAAACACTTAGGTTTGGGTATGAAACAGGAAAAATGCAGAACAGATGGAAATGACATTAAAAGTAAGGTCACATTTTCAGACCATTTTAAAGCTAAGGACTAAGAGAAAATTACTACTATTCATTGGAACCCACAGGAAAAAATGTAATATTCCCTGAGCACCATTACATCTATATGGTTATATCCATGCACTCCAATCTACTATTCTGTTTGCATTTTTCTATCTTCTGTGGTTTTCAGAACTATAGATGTGTCCTTATATATACAGTGTCTAATTCGCTCAAAATGTGCATCTTATTTACATAAATAAAATAACTGAGAGTGACAAAACTATTTTACTAGATTGCACTAATCAATTTAATGTGCGACATTTGCATGTCTGTGTATATTTCTCATTCCAAGTTCCATTGTGCTTCATCTATGACTGCAAATACAGTATTTAAAACTAATTCATGTTCTATGAAAGTCACATCTTAGGGTCTCTAGTACACCTTGGGGGGTATTCAATTGTTTGACAAGTCAGTTGGGTGTCTGTTTTTTCCTGTCTATTAGATAGGAAAAAACAGACACCCAACCGACTTTTCAAATAATTGAATTCCCCCCTTTGAGTGGTATTAGAAGAAGCAAATTTAAAGTAAACTACTGTATGCTACATCCTTCGCATCGCCTGAGCCGGGCATTTCGTGCCATATGGAGTATAGATGTTAGATGTATGAAGACACATCATTATACGCATTCCTCTAAAGACCACCTGTCTTCAAGCTAATAGTGTTTTTCTTATTTATTTTATAGTAGACGCTGCTTCCAACAGTAGGGGAAGGTATACTTATCTTCCCCTACTGACACTAACCCTCTCTTCTAGCAGCCTAAACCTTACCCCCATCCCCCGCAGAACCCTAACCCTCCCCGGGGGTGCCTAAACCTAACCCTCCTCCCCGCCGCCTAAACCTAACCCCCCTGGGGCCCGCAGCCTAACCCTAACTCTCCCCCACTAGCCATAGCCAAACCACCCCCCCCCTCCCCCGTGGCTTACCTCTCCAGCGGCACGGCGGATGCTCATTTGGGATCCCGCCGCTCAGGATTACGATGGCGGGCTGGTGACCCTATTTAGGATGCCGGGGGTTGGCATTATGGGTAGTGTTGGGATTCTGGCGTCGTATTCTGACCGGATCCCATACACACTGAGTGGCCAAATTATTATGATCACCAGGTAGTTCTGTGCAAAGTAGCTATTCTGCAGATAATGCTGATGCAGGATGTTTGAACCTGTATATTGGTGCCCATACACTTGTGCGATGCCCCGCGACGCGACATTGCGGGGCATAACACAGGCAGTTCAGGTGCGATTAAATCGCACCTGAACTGCCAAAGTGATTACCATGCGATAGATCGCATGGTAATCACGTGTTGGGCACATCACCGCCGAGTGGCAGCGGCCTCTGGCTGCTCCCGGCGGGTGCCTATCACGCATCGCAGTGCGATATATTTTTAAAAACACATGCAATCGCACTGCGATGCGATGCGATAAATATTAAGTGCAGTACATACTATCATGAGAAACGATATTCGAGCGGCGTGCCCGCGCATCGCGTCACATGGTACCTTAAATGTGCATACAATCCTTCGATTTCTCTCACAGATGCGGTCGAAATCGAAGGATTGTATGCCATATCTCACAAGTGTATGGGCTACATTAGACTACATTAGACTCGAAAGAGAAGTGTATCACTCAGGAAATAATTCATAAACAACACGATCTGAGGAACATGGAATGATTGTTGGAGCTAATAGCAGCGGTGCAAGCATTAGCAAATTGCTGCACTAGTGAGTTGATCGAGTGGTAGCCCTTCTTAAAGTGTACACAGAGTGGACTAGCAGACAAACAACTAGGTCTGAGCGCAAGGTCTGTGGCCATAAATGGCTACTAGATGTATGGAATGGACAGTGGGCAGACTTATACAGTTCCACAGATGGTCAACAGTGCATCAAATGACAAATAATCTCAGGGACCAATTCTGATGGCCTCTCAATGAACAATACGCCCCACAACGGAAATGCCTCTACTCTAATTTGCTCAGGAACACAAGTATTGCTCAGTAAATGATTGGAAATGAGTCTGATTAATCACATTTTCAATTACAGCATGCAGATTGTTCAATAAGGTTATAGAAACAACAGCATGAAAGAACAGATCTTTCTTGCATGATCACGATTCTTCAGGCGGGTTGGGTATGCGTTACTAGCAGACAGTAGACCGCCGGTCACCATACCGATGCCGGAATCCTGACTTGGAGATGGCCTCGCTGCACTCGCCATGCTGCGGGTTCGGTGGCAAGCTGTGCTCTCCGCAGGTTATTTTCCCACTCTATGGGTGTCGTGGAGTAGTCCCTGTTAGTCGGCATGCAGACTGTCGGGACTGTAATGGGGCAGGATTCCGGCATCGGCATTGTGACCGGCAGTCTCCTGACCGCCGGTCACTTCACTGCCTCCCCTTCAGGCTGGAGGAGGCAACATTGGCCCTCATTCCGAGTCGTTCGCTCGGTATTTTTCATCGCATCGCAGTGAAATTCCGCTTAGTACGCATGCGCAATATTCGCACTGCGACTGCGCCAAGTAATTTTACAATGGAGATAGTATTTTTACTCACGGCTTTTTCATCGCTCCGGCGATCGTAGTGTGATTGACAGGAAATGGGTGTTACTGGGCGGAAACACAGCGTTTTCGGGGCGTGTGGATAAAAACGCTACCGTTTCCGGAAAAAACGCAGGAGTGGCCGGAGAAACGGGGGAGTGTCTGGGCGAACGCTGGGTGTGTTTATGACGTCAAACCAGGAACGACAAGCACTGAACTGATCGCAGATGCCGAGTAAGTCTGAAGCTACTCTGAAACTGCTAAGTAGTTTGTAATCGCAATATTGCGAATACATCGGTCGCAATTTTAAGAAGCTAAGATACACTCCCAGTAGGCGTAGGCTTAGCCTGAGCAACTCTGCTAAATTCGCCTTGCGAGCGATCAACTCGGAATGAGGGCCATTATGTAGATGCAGTTCATCAGAATTGGTCTAATATTTTCCGTGAAACATACCAACAGTTAGTAGAATGGAGTGGTATTCAGTATGCCGGCTGTTGGGATCCCGGCACTCAGTATACCGGTGCCGTAATCTTGACACCCGGCATACCAACAACTAATCTTCCTCTTGGGGGTCAACGACCCCCCCTGGAGGGAAAACAATTAGAGTGGTGCGCCACCGTGCGCACAGCATGGCGAGCACAGTGAGCCTGCAAGGAGCTCATTTGCGCTCGCACCGCTGCCGGCATGCCAGCCGTCAAGATCCCGACCGCCGGCATAACATACTACACCCAGTAGAATGATGGTTCCATGCCTAGATTTCAAGCCGTATTAAGGGCACAAGGGGGTCCAACAAAGTACTGACCTGGTGATCATTATATATGGCACCGCCTGGATGCATTGGCGGTGCCATAGCAACGGGTGGAACGCAGGACTTCCGCTGCTTGGTGGAACGCATAGACCGGAAGTTCGGCTGTGAGCAGCGGAAGCGCTCAGGGACGCGGATGCCGGCGGGAGCTGATTGAGCACTAGATGGTGTGGTATATAGTGGGTAAGTTTCTTATGTTCTTGTTATGTCTGTTGTGCTGTAATGCATTCTTGAGAAAGGGGGTTGCACCCCGAAACGTTGAATCTGAATACAGCTTTCTGCATTTATACATCAAAGTCTCTGAGTGCCATCTATTCATGGGGGATTCTGCATTATTGATTCGGATGGAGCACCTGAGCCTATTGCATCTGAGTATGTGAGTGCCGGCTGGTTGTGGAGGATATTATTGTACAGGTTCGCAGTTGGCTACCCTGTACCTGTTGCAAGGCACCTAATAAGTTTTCAGTACTGCATTATGGTGCGGTTCAGCCTTCCAGTTTTGTCCAAAAGTGAATATGGGAGTGCCTTCGGGACCATCGGGAATGGTGGACCCGGATGGCTGTCGTGGAGTGTATACCCCCCGAGGGGAAACATTCAGTTTTACGGATGTAGAAATTGAAAAAATTCTATTTAAGGAGGATGTGACCACCACAGATCCTGTAATGAGAGCTGAGTTTGTATATAATCACTTATACAAATTGAAACGCCGGGAAATTGATTATTTACTTCATGGCTCTTCGCTATCGGAGTACTATAGAGAATGCAAGATCCCCCGTGGCTTCCGAGTCCTGAATGTTCCCTCTATTGGCAGGCAAAATCCAGAATTTGTCAGAAAATGGATAGCCATACTTAATAAGTGTGCCCTGGACTTGATGATTCTTGTGATAGGGGAAGCCGTGAGAGAGCTGACATCTACCAGAATGAAAATTAATGAATATGAAAAAGCACACAAAAAGATCTTAGAGGAAGATCCCAAGTGTGAATGGTTAAGCAAACTGGAACAACAATGCAATAAATACAAGAATGATTTGATCAAATTTAAGAACAACAAAAAACAAGTCGTGGATCAGTACTATGAGGAAAACGCTGTTTATAGGTGGCTAACAGGTGGCGGTAAGCAAAAATCACCGCAACAATTGGGGCAAATAAGAAAACGTCGCCCTTGGCAAACAAGGAAAGTGAATGCGGAAACACCACCGCCGACGACTGCCCACAGCGATAGTGATTTTGCTTTTACCGACTCTGATGAGAACTCTAGAGGTCCGACCGTCCCTTTAGGGGCAGAAGCACAGGGACCTTCTTCAAAAAATCTGCCACCCGTCGGGGTGGTCAAAACAAGAGGTGGTCCAAGAAAAAATTACAAAGTGACTTAATTTTCAACCTGTCGGACAGGGTATTGACTGAAATGGAGGTTCGGGTGCTCAATAAAGGACTATCATATGTTCCTACAAATTTTCATGATGAATTCCAATGGAAAAAGGACTTACACAGCTTTTCTAGGAAGCTACGTCTTAAAGAATTCTATCAGAATAAACCTGCTCCTGACAATATTTCAGCATTTAGCAAATTCATTAAAAGTAACTCCACCTCGGCATTTGATCCTCCTTCCACAAACCCTTCAATCAAGACTTTCTCCAGGCTTATGGATGAAGCGGTCACCAAATACACCAGCAATCCAGCCCCAGTACGCCACAATCTATCCAAAATGGAATATAAAGCACTGAAAGATCTGGAGGCATACCAGGACATCATAATCAGGCCTGCAGACAAGGGCGGTGCGATTTGTGTGATGAATATCACAGATTACCGCAAGGAGATTGAAAGACAATTGTCTGAACCCGGGGTGTACACCAGACTCCGAGGTGATCCCACCTTACAGTATCAAACAGAATTGCATGCCATTTTGTCCTTGGCTAAAGAGGAAAGAAAAATATCTCCTAAGTTATTCATGATTTTGTATCCGCAATTTCCAGTGGTGCCCATCCTTTATATACTTCCGAAACTTCACAAGGACCCGGTCCACCCGCCGGGAAGACCGATCATTTCGGCCAGAGACTCTATGTACCAGCCGGTCTCACGATTATTGGATTATATCCTTCAACCACTGCTCCCTCGGAAAAAAGCATTCGTGAAGGACACTACAGGTTTTCTCAAGTTACTGACCAGGTTCCAGGTGCTGCCTCCTAACACCTTATTATGCTGATTGGATGTTTGCAGCCTGTATACGTCTATACCGCATAATGATGGACTTGATGCAATGAAGGTGTTCTTAAGTGAACATTTATCCACTGCTGTATTTGATCATGAGCTATTTCTTCAACTACTATCTCTGACTCTACACCGGAACTTTTTCCTCTATGATAGTAAATTCTATCGCCAAGAACAGGGCTGTGCGATAGGATCATCAGTCGCACTATCATATGCAAATATATATATGTTTGCGCAAGAGGAGAAATTGTTCTTCTCTGATGGGAATATCTCGCAACACATATTATTATACACCCGCTACATCGACGATGTGTTTATGCTATGTTCAGGTGGTGTACGTTTATTTGAAGAAATGATGACGTCTATCAATGCTCTTAATAGTTCCATCAGGTTTACTTATACACATAGCGAGGAATCTGCCCAATTTCTTGATGTGATGGTACATGTGAAAGATGGCTCCCTGTCCACAGAGATCTATTATAAACCCACGGACAGAAACACAATCCTGGCTGCAACCAGTCATCATCCTGAAGCTCTGAAAAAGGGACTACTATTCTCCGACATGGTGAGGGTGGCAAGAATAACCAGTGATCCCAAACTGGTGCCTAAGCATTTGGATGATTTAGTCAACAAATTTACAGCACGTGGGTATGAAGAGAAGGAACTTCTTAAGATAAAACACAAAGTTCTGGCATTGCAACGTGAAGATCTATTGGGTGCCAATGTGAAGGAGGGTAGAAAAATTCTCCTATGGTCAAGCGATTTCACTACAGCTAGTCCTATCATTAGACGTGCTTCCCAAGCCCTGTGGCCCATTGTGAAGTCGGATAAAGATTTACCGTGCTTTAAAGAAATCCGGCCGGTGGAGGCTTTCAGAAGGGGTCGTAACATGAGAGATTTCTTGGTCCATACGGATATCACCGGAATGAATATGCCTAAAGCCCCCAATGTATACTTCAAAGCTCCGGGATGCTATAAATGTACACAATGTGAAACGTGTAAATTTATGATCAACACTAAGACCTTCAAACATCCCCATAGTGAGCGGGTGTATAACATCCGACATGTGATAACTTGTACTACCACGCATGTCGTATATATTATAGTATGCCCGTGCGGCCTTTATTATGTGGGGCAAACCATCAGAAAATTTCGTGAGCGGATGGCCTTACATTGATCTGCCATTAAGGCGGCTCTTTCAGGCAAGGAAATTGAACAGCCGGTGGCGAGACATTTTAAAGCTCATGGCCATGATTTAGTGTCTTTAAGATATTTTATTATCGATCATGTGAAGGAATCGATTAGAGGTGGGGACAGATCTAGGAAATTATTGAACCTAGAGACCAGTTGGATTTTCAGGCTTAATTCGGTCCATCCATATGGCCTGAATGAAAAGATTAACTGGAATTCTTTAGCTTAAAATCCTCTCTTCATTAATATGATGATGTTCTCTTTAAATTGTACTCCCTAGTATAGAGTTGTATTAACCATACTCTTCAGGCTTACAGTGATTTGCATACTCTCTCTCTCACAGAGATCTTGGTGATATGTATATGTATGTTTTTAGGTATTATGTATACACTCTGCGTGTTTTTAATTGTTTTTTAATGTATTGTCACTTTGGTGAGGGTGGTGAGCTACCAGCTGGAGCTACTGCTACCCCCGAGCGCCCTGCTAGACTCTCAGCATCTCTAGCGGGATCACCTTGACGGCATGGGACGCGCCGCACCGCCTGGATGTATTGGCGGTGCCATAGCAACGGGTGGAACGCAGGCCTTACTTCCGCTGCTTGGTGGAACGCTTAGACCGGAAGTTCGGCTGTGAGCAGCGGAAGCGCTCGGGGACGTGGATGCCGGCGGGAGCTAATTGAACACTAGATGGTGTGGTATATAGTGGGTAAGTTTCTTATGTTCTTGTTATGTCTGTTGTGCTGTAATGCATTCTTGAGAAAGGGGGTTGCACCCCGAAACGTTGAATCTGAATACAGCTTTCTGCATTTATACATCAAAGTCTCTGAGTGCCATCTATTCATTGGGGATTCTGCATTATTGATTCGGATGGAGCACCTGAGCCTATTGCATCTGAGTATGTGAGTGCCGGCTGGTTGTGGAGGATATATATATATATATATATATATATATATACATACAGATCCACAACAAACGGCACTGGAGGCTTGTATATAGCAAACAGAAGGTGTATTGATAGGAAGACGTTTCGGAGCTCACGCCCCGTCCTCAGTACCAAATACAGTACTTGGTACTGACGACGGGGCGTGAGCTCCGAAACGTCTGCCTATCAATACACCTTCTGTTTGCTATATACAAGCCTCCAGTGCCGTTTGTTGTGGATCTGCATGCTGTTTGGTATTCAGGCACGGGGCGAAGCTGTGGACATTGATGGGAGTGCCGGCTGTTATGGACTGTGTGTGTGTGTGTATATATATATATATATATATACATACACTGTATATTGTGACAATATCAGGGTAAGGATGGGCCCAGGACTGCAGCCAAGGCTGTTTTATTTGCAGCACAAAGATAAATAAAATATAAAAGAAAAGCCTAGCTTGATCCAGTTCTAAATAACAAAATTATTCCCTTTCTCAGAGTGAAGGGAACTAATGTTTTTTTATCACAAAACAACAGTATTATTACAGTACTTACAGTCAGTAATCACAGTGTCTCTCACCAGGCCTGCTGACCGTTCCCCAGGTAGATAGAGACTGAGACTGGCAACGGACACACCTTATATCTCACACCCTGGGCCTCTGATGACTGTTACTATATATCCATGTAAACCCCCAGATCAATCAGCCCTTTTGTTGAGCAGCTCCCCAAATTTCCCCAACCATAAAAACAGCATTCCATGCATGCAGGATAAAGTGCAGGCCGGATACAGTGTGGGTTGGACAGGGGCGGATTGGTATGGAAAACAGCCCAGGAAATTTATGGAAGCAGCCCTTATGGGGGCAGGGTCTATTGTGGGAGTGGGGTCTGTTGAGTGGGCAGGATTCCTCCTCATAGGGTCTGATTCTGAGTTGTACTCAGTTGGGGCCTTTCTTGCATCTGCAGTTGCGTCTGTGATGCTAATGACGCTATGATGACCTTCCCTGGTGTACATCTGTGCATCCAAATATGCAAAAACTGAGATGCCCACTTTCAGTGTCTACAAATCATGCTTTGTGCATCTTTAGAGGCTACCATAGACACACTATTGAAACTTTTACAAGGCATCTGAGTATGGCTTCCAGTGTGAGCAATTCAACATCTCTATATGCAAACACTTTCAGCAACTCGCCCACACTACAATACATCTGCATCTGATTTCTCAACCCTCTGTAAACACACAGGAATGCCCAACATTGCACAAGAAAGAAAATAAAACACATTGGCCCCTTCAGAAAACAATTTTAAAAAATACACCCCAAATTTAATGTATGCTTTAATTTTTGGTAGTACAATTTGTTTCACATTTTCACTGCTGTCTAAAAGGCCCAGTGGCACCAAGAGTTTTTATAATTATTGGCTGCAACATCTATATATTCATTTATTTATTAAAATTTATGTAGCGCTAGCATATTCCATTGCACTTTCAATGTCAGACAGGGGTGGATTGGGAACTGAAAGCGGCCTTGGAAAAAGTTGTAGAAGTGGCCTCACATGGGCAGCACCAGAGGTATACCATGTAACCATGGCGGCAGCACCACCCTCACATGTTAACAAACAGAACAGGCTCTGCAATCACATCAACCCACTCTGACTCTATGGCCAATCAGACCATGGGGTCAGATACAGTGCGGGTCGGATACAGTGCGGGTTAATGTGCATGTTGGATACAATGTGGGTCAGATACAGTGCAGGTGCTAGTGTATGTCAGATACAGTGTGGGTTAGATACACCAATAGTGCACTATGACAGCAGATGGGAGGGGCCCAGATGATAAATGCTGCCGATGGTGTCTGTGAGGATGATGATGGTCTAAGCTCAGCAGTGTACACAGTACTCTCTCAGTGTCTGTCATGCTGGCTTCTGTGTGTGGACTATGGCTGCAGCAGGACAAGAAAGCAGGTACTGTAGCATCTGTCTGGTGGTGTTACCAGTGCAGGGGTGCTGGCAGTGTCCTCAGTGTGGTGGTGCTGGCTGTGTCTCCAGTGTGGAGGTGCCAGCATTCTCCTCAGTTTGGGCGAACGCCAGCGGTGACCTCAGTGCAGGGGTGCTGTTGGTGTCCTCATGTGCCGGGGTGGCTAGTATCTTGCATGCGCTCTGCCCTGGTGTGCCTATTGAGTCTATTGGAAAGCACTTATTGGTTGAGAGCTGTGGTAATGGCTCTCTCAGCAAATCAGCAGCCAGCCCATTTGATTTCAATGGGACTTTGAAATTGACGTCCCTAATCCAAAACCCGTGAGATCAAACAGTGGATAGATGGCATATTGTCTTGTTTTGGTATCCAACACAGGCAGGGCGATCCAAGTCCCGTCTTGGATCCCCTGGGATACTGGAAGTTCAGGCAGGCTTCCAGCCCACTTATCTCTAGTTCACACACAGCTTCTATTAACAATTTTTCCTGTGCTTTTAGCACATATACAGTACATATAATATGGCACCTTTATCAAAACTTTCAACCAGGAACATCTTGCCATACTCAATTCACTTTGTTCATGTACTGAGTATGGCAAAAAGTTCTTTGTTGAATATCTTGATCAAGGTCCTTTTTTTTATTATAAGAATGAAATGTCAACTGTCTTAAGATATTACCTTTGCATTCTGCACTTTATACTTGGGGAATAGTATCCCAGCGGTCTGTTTGCTGGCAGTCATGTGACTGATGCAGGTATCTTGACACCACTCGGGACACCAGCGTTCAAACACCAAACACCGGAATGCCAAAGGTATAGAGGGTTGCAGGTAGGCTTAGGCTCCAAGGGGAAGGGTTAGGGTTAGGCACTAGAAGGAGTTAGGGTTAAGGTGGGTACACACTAATAGATATATCGGCAGATCAATTGATCTGCAGATATATCTATGGACGGATGGGGCAGTGTGTTGTGCATACACACTGCCCAATCCGTCGGGGACTGACGTCATGAACTGGGCGGGCGTGTACACACGCCCGCCCAGTTCAGCTGTCAATCACCGCCGGCCGCCGCAGCATGTGTACGGGCGGTCGGCCGACCGCCCCGTACACACACAGCGACGCACTAATATATCGGTAGATATATTGGCCGTCGGCTGTGCTGCGCGGCCGACGCGATACGTCTGTGAACGACAGAGTTTACAGACGTATCGGCCATACACACTGGCCTACAGACCCGTGATATATCGGCCGTTAAAGAGAACGGCCGATATATCGACCAGTGTGTATGGGCCTTTAGACACTTTTTTGCTTTGTTTAGTCAAGATTAAGCCAGTGGATCCCAGTTTTCATTTTAGTTTAATTGTAGTCAAAGTTTTAGTCATAACTTTTGCAGTTTAATGACACTGTAATGGATTTTGCTGAAGACCATTGCTCTAGAATTCCTTGTGAAGTTTGCATACCTTTAACTATGTGTTTAGTAATTTATGCTCAGTAAGCTTAGGGGGGGATGTGCTAAGCAGTGAAAAAGTGTGGAGAAGTGAGCCAGTGGAGAAGTTGCCAATGGCAATCAATCAGCATTGAAGTAACATGTATAATTTGCATACTATAGAATTATACAGAGCAGCTGATTGGTTGCCATGGGCAACTTCTCCACTGGCTCACTTCCCCACTCTTTTCACAGCTTAGTACATTTTCCCCTAAGAATATGTTACATACTGACGGGTTTATTTACTAATATTCGTGTTTGTGCCGAATTGTTGGGAGTTTGATCTCAAATTTTATCGGACGCATTTTCATGCAACTTTTTGAATTAATCTACGCTAATTTACTATGGTGTCGAGTTTTCTGTTTTTGTATTTTCCGATGGCAATGTTGTTTGTGGGTTTTTTTCCCCATTTCCGGCCACAAATCGTTTTTTCTCAACGGAGTTTTGTTTTTTTACCCTGGTTTTGAACTATTTAAAACACGGCAGGGTTTTTTTCCACTACGGACGCATTTCGTATTTAAGTTTAAATTTTGGCCTTCGCCCGTGATTGGTTGGGTTTCTGATGTAGGAGTGCAACCTTATAAATACGCCCCAAACCGTCCGCACCTCGTGGTATTAGTTAGTGGTGAGGAGAGAGGTTGTGCTGTTCAGTTGGTGAGTAGTTTGGAGGTATTTGAGTTGTTTGTGCGATTTCTGAGTGTTGTATTGTGTTTGTAAGTAGTCTTGTCATTCTTGTAGTCTTGTTAATTTGTGGTTTGTCTGAATTTTTGTCCGTGTCTTATTTTTTTGTAGTCTCTTGTCAGTGTTTGTTTGTTTGTTTGTTTGTTTGTTTGTGTGTGTGTGTGTGTGTGTGTGTGTGTGTGTGTTGTGTATTGTGTAGTGGTAGTGGAAGAGTGTGTTGTTTGTTGTTTTATTTTTCAGTGTTAATTGTTTGTCCAAATTATGTCTGACTCAGAGGTGGGTGAGGTGGGGGAGGTGGGTGAGGTGGAGGAGGTGGGTGAGGTTGAGGAGGTGGGTGAGGTTGAGGAGGTGAGTGAGGTGGAGGAGGTGGGTGAGGTTGGTGCTGCAACCTCTAGTGATATTGACAGTGAAGCAGCTCTGCAGCCACGCACCACTACTAAGACTGGCCGCAATGTCAAGTTTAGTTATGCTGAGAATGTGGCTTTGGTGCGTGAGCTGATGAAATATCAGCGTTACCTATTTGGGCCTGAGTCTTCAAAGGTGTCTTTACAGAAGAAGACTGTGTTGTGGGCAAAAGTTGTTGCTGCTGCTAACAGTGAGGGGGTGGTCAAGCAGACCGAGGATATGTGCCGCAAACGGTATTATGATATAAAGCACCGTGTGAAGTCCAAAATGGCCAAGGAGGCGAAGTTTGCTCGGCAGGCCGGTGGGGGTCAGCCCTTCATTGCCAGATATCTGGAGTATGAGGAGCCCATGTGGAGCTTAATACCTACTGAAGCTGTGGCAGCAACAAATGTCCGTGATTCAGATCGGCCCGGCAGGATGGTGAGCATGTGTTTGTTTATAACATACTCTGTTGTTGTTTTTTTTGTTTTGTTTTTTTTTTGTTTCGGTCATGTGTCTCAGGTGTCATAGGGCCTTACTCGTTGCTTGGACGACATGCCTGCCAAACCAATTGCATTGTTTATGGCTGGGGCAAATGCATATTTTCCAGATAAGAGTATAGTATGTGTAATTTAACTTAAATAACTGTTTTTTTTTCTGAGTGTTAAGTTTAATCTTTGTTCGTCCTTTGATTTGCTATCAACAAGCTTGCTCTTCATCACATTTAAAACAATATGCAGGCATCTCTGTTTTTTGGTCCAGATAGCCAGGTGCAAGCTAACACATACAGTGGTTCATTTGTAATGGTCTGGAGAAGGCATAAGCAGCTGTAAAATCAGTGAAATGTATATTGTTGAGGTTTTGCAGCTGCATTTTTCCCCTTACCCAACACTGGTTTATCATTGGCTTCTGGCTTTGCCAGGTTAATACATGTTTTGGCTTTGGTCAAAAGTTTTGTTGGTATGTTGGACTACTTACTGTGTGTTTGTTGTGGCACATCACACAGGTTGACACAAATATACTTTCCTAATTTTTAGTGTCAAAATTGACCACAATATGTGTGTGCATTGTTGTGTTGTTTGTTACAGTTGGAATGTTGGACCATGTTTGTGTAATCTCCTTTTTGTGAAGCGTTGCACTTTGAAGAGTGAACATGGCCTATTTGCCACTATTGTTTGGCTAATGGCTGTGGGTCTGGCGGCCACATCAGCTGGTTTCTAATTGTTAGAATGTATTGTATTTTTGACAAACACAAATGTAAATGTTTACGGTTTTTTTATTAGTAATGTCACAAACAAAAACCTGTATTGTCAAATTTCCACATGTGACAAATATCTTCTCCTGTTGTACAATGACGAAAAAATTAAAAAGTGCACGAACTCCAGTCAGCCCAACAACATCTGATGATGATGATGATGATGATGATGCAGCAGCAGCAGGTAAAGTGTCCATTGTTGCACGTGTTATGTTTGGCCATGAATGGGTCTCTAATAATTTCTTCTTAATTCTTAGGCCCCTCAACATAAGCCTTTGCAAGCAGGAGGCGGCCCCCTGATCCTTCACCTCCCCAAAATAAGACAATTGTGGCACACACGAGATCAAGGTCGGATGTCCATTCTAAACCACAGCATTCTCCACCACCACGCAGAATTTCAATAGTGTCTTCAAGGCCACCACGCCAAATTTTGGACACTCCACCATGACGGCAACCACACTCCCCTCATCTGGATGGTGAGTAGCAATCTAAAGCACAACACATTAGACATTTATAATTTAGTCATTTTTTGACATGCAACAAACTGTGCATACACACCACAAAAAACAATACAAACTGAATAACACCAAGCACATAATGGACACAAAGACGAAGGCAGATTCCTGACTTCAGTAAAGATATGTGTGTCCACTTCATCCATACAGTCGCAATTTGTCAGGAAGATACAGCAACACAAACAGATGGCCAAGCTGGCCAAGGAGTAAGGCTGTAAATATTGTTGTGTGTTGTTGCTTTCACATACATTGTTAACTACAAGCAAAATCAAAAGTATGTTTTACTGCCTCACAAAAAGTTTTTGTTTTTTGGGCGTAAAACAGGTTCAATTCAAGAGGAGTATGTAGAACACCCTAAACAAATTATGTGCTTGCTCTTACATTGAACAACACAACAAAGCTACAATCAGAGATACATGTACAGCCTTTAAAGGCAGTAGTTATGTTGGTGAAAGTCCGACCAATTGCATTATGCATAGTGATGAGCGGGTTCGGTTTCTCGGAAACCGAACCCCCCGAACTTCACCCTTTTTACACGGGTCCGAGCCATACTCGGATTCTCCCGTATGGCTCGGGTAACCCGAGCGCGCCCGAACGTCATCATCCCGCAGTCGGATTCTCGCGAGATTCGGATTCTATATAAACAGCCGCGCATCGCCGCCATTTTCACTCGTGCATTGGAAATGTTAGGGAGAGGACGTGGCTGGCGTCCTCTCCGTTATTGTTGAACTTGATTGTGCTGTGCACTATTGCTTAATTGTGGGGAGGGCTGGGGAACAGCTGTATATAGGAGGAGTACAGTGCAGAGTTTTGCTGATCAGTGACCACCAGCATACGTTGTCTGCCTGAAAAAAACGCTCCATATCTGTGCTCAGTGTGCTGCATATATCTGTGCTCATACTGCTTAATTGTGGGGACTGGGGAGCAGCTGTATTATATAGCAGGAGTAGAGTGCAGAGTTTTGCTGACAGGGACCACCAGTATACGTTGTCTGCCTGAAAAACACTCCATATCTGTGCTCAGTGTGCTGCTTTATTGTGGGGACTGGGGACCACCAGTATAATATTATATAGGAGGAGTACAGTGCAGAGTTTTGCTGACCAGTGACCACCAGTATATAATATATAGCATTACGGTACAGTAGGCCACTGCTGTACCTACCTCTGTGTCGTCATTAAGTATACTATCCATCTACATTCTATACCTGGGTGCATTTTAGTTTTGCAGTTTGCTGACACAGTGACCACCAGTATACTATATATAGCAGTACGGAAGGCCACTGCTGTACCTACCTCTGTGTCGTCATTAAGTATACTATCCATCTACATTCTATACCTATGGTGCATTTTAGTTTTGCAGTTTGCTGACACAGTGACCACCAGTATACTATATATAGCAGTACGGAAGGCCACTGCTGTACCTACCTCTGTGTCGTCATTCATTAAGTATACTATCCATCTACATTCTATACCTGTGGTGCATTTTAGTTTTGCAGTTTGCTAACACAGTGACCACCAGTATATATAGCAGTACGGTACGGAAGACCACTGCTGTACCTACCTCTGTGTCGTCATTAAGTATACTATCCATCTACATTCTATACCTGTGGTGCATTTTAGTTTTGCAGTTTGCTGACACAGTGACCACCAGTATACTATATATAGCAGTACGGAAGGCCACTGCTGTACTTACCTCTGTGTCGTCATTAAGTATACTATCCATCTACATTCTATACCTGTGGTGCGCCTCTTTTTTTCTTTGCATCATGTGCTGTTTGGGGACAATTTTTTTGAAGTGCCATGCTGCCTGACACTGCAGTGCCACTCCTAGATGGGCCAGGTGTTTGTGTCGGCCACTTGTGTCGCTTAGCTTAGTCACACAGCGACCTTGGTGCGCCTCTTTTTTTCTTTGCATCATGTGCTGTTTGGGGACAATTTTTTTTGAAGTGCCATCCTGCCTGACACTGCAGTGCCACTCCTAGATGGGCAAGGTTTTAGTGTCGGCCACTTGTGTAGCTTAGCTTAGTCACACAGCGACCTTGGTGCGCCTCTTTTTTTCTTTGCATCATGTGCTGTTTGGGGACAATTTTTTTGAAGTGCCATCCTGCCTGACACTGCAGTGCCACTCCTAGATGGGCCAGGTGTTTGTGTCGGCCACTTGTGTCGCTTAGCTTAGTCACACAGCGACCTTGGTGCGCCTCTTTTTTTCTTTGCATCATGTGCTGTTTGGGGACAATTTTTTTTGAAGTGCCATCCTGCCTGACACTGCAGTGCCACTCCTAGATGGGCAAGGTTTTTGTGTCGGCCACTTGTGTAGCTTAGCTTAGTCACACAGCGACCTTGGTGCGCCTCTTTTTTTCTTTGCATCATGTGCTGTTTGGGGACTATTTTTTTGAAGTGCCATCCTGCCTGACACTGCAGTGCCACTCCTAGGTGGGCCAGGTGTTTGTGTCGGCCACTTGTGTCGCTTAGCTTAGCCATCCAGCGACCTCGGTGCAAATTTTAGGACTAAAAATAGTATTGTGAGGTGTGAGGTGTTCAGAATAGACTGAAAATGAGTGGAAATTATGTTTATTGAGGTTAATAAAACTATGGGATCAAAATGACCCCCAAATTCTATGATTTAAGCTGTTTTTTAGGGTTTTTTGTAAAAAACACCCGAATCCAAAACACACCCGAATCCGACAAAAAAATTTCGGTGAGGTTTTGCCAAAACGCGTCCGAATCCAAAACACGGCCGCGGAACCGAATCCAAAACCAAAACACAAAACCCGAAAAATGTCCGGTGCACATCACTAATTATGCATTCACGTGTCCATTTGCCTTTGTATGACAAACCTATTTAAAACATGTATGTAAACAGTGTTGGACTGGGGCATGTAGGGCCCACCGGGGAATGCAGTGGTAGGGGCCAATGTTTAGGGGTGTGGTCAGTCGCCAGAGGGGGTGTGGCCAGCCGCTACATTGGATTGCCTAACCATTAGTGAGTGCATGGGCTGGGCCCCTTGACAAATATATAAATACTGCTAGTGCGTGCATGATAATGTACAAGATAAATATTGGCAATGCACTGTAGAGAATACATCATCGTCCTGTGCAGTATAAGGTAACCTATGGATAATGTATAATTCAAGAACACAGTCTGGAACCTGATCACTAGAGGAGGAGGAGGGCCCCAGGCAGTGGGGCCCACCAGTGGTTTCCCCTGTACCTCTGTGGGCCAGTCCAACCCTGTATGTAAAGCTAATCAAAAATGCTTTGTCCTTCCAGAAACAACTAACGAGCCCAGCACCCCTCCAATGCACCAGCAAGACAGTGAAATGGAGGAGTCAGTTGTTTTACAACTGCATCCAATAAGACAAGCAGTCACACCCACAACACCTGTGAGTACACCTCCCATGGAACACACACCACCAGCATAACAGAGCCCAACAACACCAGTTGCTCAAGGGCCAGATCAAGTGTTTTGGGACAATTGGGCTACACAGCAGGCCACTAATCAGGATTGCCTGCGTAGACAGACCCAAATTTTCTCTAGTCTCCCATCTCAACTCAAAAGAATAGGCCACAATATCAGTCACCAAAATGAGCAAACAACGCGCATGGCAAACACCATGGAAATAATGTGGGCGGACATGTCACATGTAATAGGGAACTTACAACGCCTCATGGATGAACATCGCAGACAACAACAAAGCTATCTAAACATTTTAGAAACAAATCAAATGCTCATTGAATCAATCACCCGCATTATGAAGAACAACACTGCAGCAACATGTGAACTAAATGCCACACTCACTAACCTCAATCAAATACTCACTTCCCAACAGCAACAACAACCAAGCAGCAGTTCTGGAGCGACAACTCCACTTGTATCGCCAATGGCCTCACCATCAAGACGCTCCACCAGAACACGGGCACACAATACCGGAAAAAGGAAATCTGCTTCCAAACAGGCTGCACCAAAAAAATAATCCTCAGGTGGTGGTGTTCCTGTTTTGAGACAAAAAATGGAGTTACCACATGTATGATGGACAATGTAGATTGGCCTGGTAGCTGCTTCAAAATTAATTATTAATTATACATCAACGTATAAATTTGTTCACAGGTGGAGTTGTTCATCACTACGATTAGTAAAAGTGTTTGGGAATGTGTTTGGATTGTGATCCTCTCCGTGCTACACATTATGGGGGTCATTCCAAGTTGTTCGCTCGTTGCCGATTTTCGCTATGCTGCGATTTGTTGCAAATTGCGCATGTGCAAGGTACGCAGGGCGCATGCGCTTAGTTATTTAACTAAAAACTTAGCAGTTTTGCTGTGGATCCTGCGGCGCTTTTCAGTCGCACTGCTGATCGGTGAATGATTGACAGGAAAGGGGCATTTCTGGGAGGTAACTGAGCGTTTTCCGGGAGTGTGCTAAAAAACGCAGGCGTGTCATGGAAAAATGCGGGAGTGTCTGGAGAAACGGGGGATTGGCTGGCCGAACGCAGGGCGTGTTTGTGAGGTCAAACCAGGAACTAAACGGACTGAGCTGATCGCAATCTGTGAGTAGGTCTGGAGCTACTCAGAAACTGCAAAGAATTATTTATTAGCAGTTCTGCTAATCTTTCGTTCGCAATTCTGCTATGCTAAGATACACTCCCAGAGGGCAGCGGCCTAGCGTGTGCAATGCTGCTAAAAGCAGCTAGTGAGCGAACAACTCGGAATGACCCCCAATGTGTGACAGGCCATAATCATGCATCCTCTCTTGATTCTCAGCTTGCTAATTAAATCATACAATCACACTAATCAAACAGCCTGGCTACAACACAGGCAAGCACATTATGTGTGACAGGCCATAATCAGGCATCTTCTTTTGATTCTCAGCTTGCTAATGAAATCATACAATCGCAACAATCACATGACACATTCCACCTATTTGTGGGTGTTGTATGGATGGGAATTTGTTGGGCACTTTACATGCTTAGGACAATAACATTATTGTTCAAAGAGCAACTGTCCGAATATTGCAATACTACAATGTGAGGTTTAGGAGCTGTGTTTTATGCCTGTTTGGACATGTATGTCCTGCCATGTTTGACTGTGCCAAACAGGCGTTATGGGTGCATTTTTAAGGATGCTACAAACAAATCTCAGTTTGCCTTGCTACCTCAAAAATAATGTGTCAAAAAATATATACATATTGCATGCCTTCCTACACGTCCCTCTCCAGGAGGGACACAATGCTCTGCTCCTGGGCTTTTCTCTTAATTTATAATTGCCAGCACCTGTGTTGAACAGGTTGATGGATAAGAAATGTGTTTCAGCACAGGTGCCGGCAATCATACACTGAGAGGGAAGTCCAGGAGCAGAGCATTGTGTCCCTCCTGGAGAGGGTCATGTTGGCAGGTATGATATTGTTTTATGTGTTTTCTACTCAAAACATGCTGCCTTTAACACATACTTGCCTACCTGACCCTCTCCATGAGGGGGAAAATGCTCTGTTCCTGGACTTTCCTGGTAATGTATGATTAGCATCACCTGTGGTGAATCACCTTTCTTATCAATTAACTAGCTCACCACAGGTGATGGCAATCATACATTACCAGGAAAGTCCAGGAACAGAGCATTTTCTCCCTCATGGAGAGGGTCAGGTAGGCAAGTATGCTTTAACATGCAAAACTAAACAATAAAAACTTTTTGGATGGAAGGAAGTTTGTGTCCCTTAAGCACCCTGGAACACCACATATAGGGCCATATGTATTCAGCACGGTGAAGATAATAAACAGTGTTAAGTGGTAAGTGAAAAGGGAACAGGCTTTCAGATAGTAACTTGCTTTTCAAAAAGCTGGCAGGATTACCTAGTGCTTGCACACCTGCCACTTAACACTGCTTAATGACTTCTCCAGCCTTAATCCAACAGACACATAATATGATGTGGACTCCAAACAACAACACACACTACACATGCTGCATTTGCATGCCAGTAAGGCAGAATATTTGTTTGTTTTTAGATAAAAACACATTTGGAAGATGTAACCTGTTTGACTTTGCACATATTATTAATTATGCTTCAAATTTACACAACAATACATTGTGATACACACATACTTACCTTAAAAATGTAGATGTATCAGTTCTTGCCTTACCTGCCTACCTACATCTGTACTCCAAGTGTCGCCAGATGTATCAAACTCCTCTGCTTGCTGACTGATTTCTTCATCCTCCTCATCCACACATTATCTGAGTTCCAAAGCTCATTGATGTATATTTGTTATTACCTGTCCATCCTGTCCATCCTAAGTTCATAGGGAACCCGGTATCTGTGAGATAATTTCCTCTACCTGTGATGGACATGCATCTAGAACAGTGAAATGTAACATTAGTAAGTTGCATTTATTTTGTTCTTCCCATTAGCCGAATCTGTGTTTTCTATATGGCTTATGATTCTTTACTATATGTCCCTTGGTCCCGTCTATGTGTTTAATAATGTGGCTTGTGTTTTCTGTCTAGGGGATCTATATTGACTATGTGTCCTTCTACTCCTACAATCTCTGGCAAAATGCCCTTCCTTCCTACAAGTGTAACATATTATTGACAATTAGGGATCTGGGGTTTGGACTGATGGGTCTTTCCTGTATGTGCCAGTATACTTACCATCCTCAACCTCTCCACCTGTTGTTCTCTGCGCCTAACACTATTCTTGTGATGTTCAATAGCACACTATCTAAGATTAGCTACTGTGACCTTTCCAATTTTGCAAAGAAGTCTGCACCCTGACACTCAATGCCTTATTGAGCCTGTCCATTTGCACAGAGACAGCCACCTCACATTTTCCGAATTAGTGTTTACCAGTGGTCTTATCCAGGTGGAGAGTTTTCTATTTCTGCAAGAGACAAAAAAAAAAAAAGTTTAACAAGCTTCTAGGTCATGCAAAGTATTCATTCAATCCTTCTCATCCTGTATTAAGGGTCTGTACATGGTCCATCAAACATTTCCGAGCTCATCTTTACTAGGGGCATTACTAGGAATGCATACTTCTTATATGGTAACTGAAAGAAATACCTTGGGGTTACCTTGTCTCTGTCCGCTTTCCCACTGGCAAATACTAATGTGCGGACAGGTTTTTTTTTTTTTTTTTTTGTACGCTGTCCTCACGTTCCGTACCATGTATACCAATGTGTGTATGCAATAAAACAGATCACACAACTTCTATAAATGTGAGCAATATTAACTATAATCGCTCACTTAACACGCCACACAGTGTCTTTCTGTATAAACCTTTATGCAGAACTGCGTTTGTGTCTTTACGCTTACTTACTCTAGCATTAATCAATAATTTAAATGATATGATTCAGATTGGATAGCTATCTTGCAGAACAAACACTGATATAAATATACACATAATTATAATATTATATATATATGTATCATTCACTGGTCTCCTATGAAACTCATTTACCCATTTAGTGCTTCTAATTTGCATATCAATGCTGTGTGCTTTTGGCTGCCTGTAAACGTGGTTTTCACTGCTAAGAAAAAGCAGTTACACAGGTTAATTTGCATTTCAATGGCTATCTTATAGCAAGCAGAGTTAACTGAATCCTAGAGGTAGAAGGGAAAAAAAACTTTGTATTTATCTGTGTGTACTTCTTACATCAAGTATTCATCTCACTATTAACTTTCACTAAGCCCCATTGAAACTATTTGTAATTGACTATGGCATGGGTTAAATAAATGCATTGGTAACTCATAAATTGTGTTTCATGTGACCAAGGAAAGCTGATTATTCTTGAGCAGACTGAAAATCAGCCATTTAGAAAAATGACCTTCCCAAAATGGCCGCTGCTCCTCCCCCTTCTACATCCATGAGGGTTACACAAAATGGTGGACAGGCCATGTGGTTAGTCCAAAATGGAGGACAGACCATGCTGCTTACTTTGTCACAAAGAAATCACACACCATGCAAGCACCTGAAGTTATTTTAGGCCTGAGTTAAAAATAAAAACTATATCAAAGTTATGCAGCAACTTTTAAATATACTGTACTTTTAAACCTACTTAAACAGATAAACAATCCAATCTGAATCAAACACAATATGACTTATTTGAACCTTGTTTTGCAACAATAAAAATACATTTTAGCATCTTAAATATTATGAGAAACGCATTGTCCCTTAAAATTTCATATCATTGGCTTACTGATACCACACCAATACACGTGGATGTTATTTTCATCAGCTTCTCAATGCGTCCATTGGAGCCGGTCAATTACAGCCGCGTTTGTAATGTACAGTGCATCATTAAGACCCTGATATCCCGTAAGAGCCCCCATCTATGAATGCCAAATTGATTTCTCACAAACATTTAAAATGCCCACTCTAATATATATTGCAGACGCCAGGCACATCTTATTACCATGTACGATAAAAGTGCGCTGTACATCGCAAAACACTGTATCCCATAAGAGAAAACAATACACCCACACATTATCTGAGTTCCAAAGCTCATTGATGTTTATTTGTTATTAAAAAGGATATGGATTCAATATATATTACAAAGTACAGTATACCTATAGTTACATGGTTACAACTCACACAGTAAGCAGTTAGAACATAGTTACATATAGTTATATACAATTACATACAATTTCAGTTACATGCCAGCGATACAATTACAATTCCCTACAATGTAGCTTAGGTCTCCCTCTCTCTGTAAATAAATACAGGAACTGATCTGCTAGCAAGTCCATCATCGTCTGAGACCACACAGCCACTCTGAGACCAAAAAAATGCAAGTCAGCTCCAGTGTAATCAATATGTTATATAGTTTCTGGGGGAGGGGACTCATGAGTCACCAGTTTCTTTGCATATGCTGATCAGGTTCAGCCCTGAAGACTGCCAAAGGGCTGGCCTGAGTTCCCTGTTAACTGTATCATTCATTGTTCTAACAAAGTGATTTTAGCTTTTATACATTCAATCATAACTATCCGCTGCAATGTCCCACAACTTCATAACAAGTATCAAATTAATCTACACATTAAGCTGGTTGTTTTAATAGTAAACATGACCGGTGTATCTGGTTTCATTCAAATAATACACATACATGACATTAATTCAATATATATAATTCTAAATCATCATGATGTCTGACGCTTGATATTATTATAATTATGTACTGTATGAAATAAGTGTCGAATCCATCTCTGTGGCATGTCCGTGTAAATGCGTGTGTTACCATATATTGCTGTGCTCGCTGCGCGTATTTGCAAGTATAGCGACTTAAATGTGTGTAGTTTGTATGTTCTCTCTATGTAATATTTTTGACTTTGACAGCATGGACTTATGATGTGCATTATTGTAATTGTGTTAAGCAGGGGAATCAGGCATGACAATGGAGTCAGAAGCCAAGAGAAACAGCCATATCCCCATCACCTGAAAAACATATATAGGAACATGTGTAATGTACAAATACAGCCACACATAACTGAGTGTATTTCTGAATAGGAAACAAAGTCCAATGCATATCAAGACACATACCCAGCAGCCATCCATCTGGCATTTGTCCATCCTCAAATTTATCAAAGAGGGATGACTGACTGAGGATGAAGGAGTCATGGCAGCCACCAGGGTAACCAGCAACAACACTCATGATTTTTAGTTTTGCATCACAAACCACCTGGACATTTGTAGAGTGGTTAAGATGTCTATTTGTATATATATGCTGCCTGCCCCTAGGTGGTCTCCGCTGAATGTGTGTGCAATCGATGGCTCCCAGAACATTGGGCATACCAGCAAGCCCATAGAAAGCTATCCTGATGATATGCCACTGAGACTCCTGGGTAGGGAAGCAGATTGAGGCATCGATGTGGGGCTGCAAAGCATCCAACACCTGTGTGTATTTTTTTTAAAAAGAGGGTAGTTAGATGAAATACAATCACATCATCACTGTGTAATGACATTACTACTACAACAACAACAACAACAACAACAACAACACAACACAACAGATGAGGATGTTAAGTATACATCACCTGGTTTAGGACTCTTGAAAAGGAGGACTGTGAGATCCCAATTACATCGCCAGACACAGCCTGGACGCTACCAGTAGCCATAAAGTGCAACACAGCCAGGAGTTTGTGCAGGCCTGAAACAGGGTGAGAGCGTGCTATCTCAGGGTCTAGGTCCAGTTTGACAAGGTCATACAGATGGAAAATATTTTCTCTATTTAGGCGGAACATCTGTATTACCTTGTCATCGGCCAATGCATTTAAGTTTAAATGCCCCCTAAAAAAATGAGGCCTGCGCAGCCTTCGCGGCACATGTACAACCTGTTGACCATATTCAGTTTCCTGGCCCTGGTTTCTTCCAGCCTGATGTCGCAGTCTCAGGAATCTATCCCACAGCACACAAAATATCACTGAACCATAGTACACCAGCCATTTCTGAGTGAGGGATGTTTCAAATGTGCCTAGGGCCCTTTTATAGGTATCCTAATTCAGGTGTGATTAATGTAGAAGTTGACACACATGTAAACACCCCAGGAAAAAGCAGGTCTATTTTTTTGCTGATTTTTTTTTTACGAGTAGCAAAAAAACACGACCACAAATTACCATTCACAGACAAACACTAAAATGCGAATGAATAGTAAATCACTGTGTTGTATGAACAAACAGCCGCGTTTGACCAATGGTCTATTCATTCGTATTTCTGCCCTCTGCCGTGAAAACCATTACAAATAGCCCCAACACTGCCGAGATTTGTGCATAGTAAATTCCTGTGTTGACACTTCGAAGAAAAAAAATTCTGAAAAAATCGTGACTTTAGTAAATAAACCCCTGAGTCTGACTTGCCATACTGTAGTTCTCCCATATATCATATAAAAATGAATGCCTTACGTTTGTTAGAACAAACAAGTGCAATACACAGCAGGTCAGATTGCCTACACAGCAAGTCAGATTTATTTTCTACAAATATTTATAACACATCATTGTTCTTTATAAATTTAAAACCCTACTTCCAGTATTCATTTTGACAAGGATTTAAAATTTAGTTTTAGTCTTAGTTGGTTTTTTGCTTTGTTTTAGCTAAGATTTAGGGGGTAATTCAGAGTTGATCGCAGCAGCAAATTTGTTAGCAGTTGGGCAAAACCAAGAACAATAGGATATGTAGCGCTTAATGCTCACATATGAGAAGAGCAGGTCACTACTACAATACACATATTTAATGGCATCAATAATTCATATAGCAAAACATTACATATAATATAATAAAACAAAATAAAATAAAATTGATATTAAATTACTATAATAATGGTTTAAAAATGTCAATAAAAATAATTGCATGTGGTGCTGCTCCCAACCGGAAAGATGTGAGGACCAGGAATAGAGCAAGTGACTTGTTCCTTATAAACAGTCCCCTTGAAAGTCTCATGTGGACCTAAGTAGTTGGCAACCGTGGATAATAATTACCATCGACGTATTCAAGGCGTTTAAGCGGTCCAGCTTCCCGCAAATGGCAGTCCCTTAATAAAAAGAGGCAAAAGATGGTCACGGTAGGGAAATCCCTTTGGCAAAGTCCAACAATGATGATGGGGGCGCTTGGTCCAGGCCTCTCAGTACTCTGTTAGTGTGTGTCCGTGGGAGTACTGTTCCGCTAAAAAGAGAAGTATTTTACCTGTATGTGTAAGGAAGAAATTTGTGGAGTTACAGGGCACTCACCGTGGTTTCAGTAGTTCACTAGAGAAGGTAGGAAACTGTTGATTGATTTTATATAAGTGGGTAGAGTTGTGGGTAGAGCTCTGAACAAAGTCACAGATGGCCCTTGTAATTATTATTATTATTATTATTATTATTATTATACTTTATTTATATGGCGCCACAAGCGATCCACAGCACCCATTACAGAGTACATAAACAAATGAGCAAAACAAGTAAACAGCCCTTACATTTCAAGACAATATAGGACGAGTACAGAAAACCAGGTGTTAGGTGCCATCAAAGGGAGTATGGAGTATAAGGTAGTGTAAGTAAGAGAGGTAAAGGCACATTAGGGGAGAAGGCCCTGCTCTTGTGAGCTTACAATCGAAAAGATGAAGGGCTAACAGACCAGGTTGACACAGAAGGGGAAGACTGTGAGCGTAGACAAGAGGGTTAGGAGGACAGTTGGCTGGGTTTGGTGAAGAAGTGGGTCTTGAGAGCTCGTTTGAAGTTTTGTAGAGAGGTGAGTCGGATGGGGAGAGGTAGAGCATTCCAGAGATAGGGAGAAGCATGTGGAAATTCTTGTAGGTAAGAGATTGAGGAGGTAAGAAGTTGGCAGGAGATGCTTGCATTAGCATAGAGAAGAGGACAGTGGGAGTCTAAAAAGAGTGGGTGAGGGCTTTGTAGGTGAGTGTGCAAAGCTTGAATTGGATTCTGAATGGGAAGGGTAGCCAGTGAAGGTCCTGCAATAGAGGGGAGGTAGATGTAGTAATTTTGGTGAGCGATTTACTACTCATACTTTTACAACTGGAGTAGAGGTTTCTAGGTAATAAGAAAAACCCCTGAGTGCTCCCTTAACCTTCTGCACTTCTCTACTGTGAGTGCTCCTTGCTGGTCCAAACATCTAGGCGCTGTGACATACAGGAGAAGTAGAATATGGGGGGGTCATTCCGAGTTGATCGCTAGCTGCATTTGTTCACAGCACAGCGATCAGGCTAAAAAATGGCAGTTCTGCGCATGCGTATGCGGTGCAATGCACACACGCAACGTACGGGAACAACAAACGATGTAGTTTTACACAGGGTCTAGCTATGCATTTTAGCCGCACTGCATGCCGCAGAGTGATTGACATAAAGTGGGCGTTTCTGGGTGGCAACTGACCGTTTTCAGGGAGTGTATGGAAAAATGCAGGCGTGCCAGGAAAAACACAGGCGAGGCTGGGCGAACGCTGGGCGGGTTTGTGACGTCAAATCCGGAACTTAATAGTCTGAAGTGATCGCAAGCGCTGAGTAGGTTTTGAGCTACTCTGAAACTACACAAAACATTTTTGTAGCCGCTCTGCGATACAACCGTTCGCACTTCTGCTAAGCTAATATACACTCCCAGTGGGCGGCGGTATAGCGTTTGCACGGCTGCTAAAAATTGCTAGTGAGCGATTAACTCGAAATGACCCCCATGGAACATCCCTCTTATAAGTCAAGGCCCTCACCTTACCACCTAATTTCGAAATTTATTCCTCCCCCTTTCTAGTTTCTCCCTGACTCTCTGGTCACCTGCCCTGTAAAATAATTCATTTCAGAAATACAAACACAATGACATAAGTGTACCGCTAACTTTATTATAACACAATTATTGGAAATGATGTCAAGTAATAGCTGTGTAACACTCCGGTCCGAAGGTGTGTTAGCGCTCTAACCGCAGCTGACGATCTTCAGGAATTTCATCGTAATCAGCACACCGTGACAGAGAGGCAAGCATAGAACTCCCCTTTCTTGAGCAGACACAGAATGACCCGCAGCAGATACAACACAATTTATTACAACACACTAAGAGCAATTACAATAATAAAGGTGACTTTGACAGAATATGTAAAAATTGTGTTGAGAACTCTTTGTCTACATACACAACAAAAAGACTTCAGTATATGCTGGCGTTAACATATAAATAGCACAGTCTCATATAACCAGCAATAACAGTAGGCAGGTGAGTTGCGGGAACAGGTAGCAAGTAGAGATGTGCACCGGAAATTTTTCGGGTTTTGTGTTTTGGTTTTGGGTTCGGTTCCGTGGCCGTGTTTTGGGTTCGAACGCGTTTTGGCAAAACCTCACCGAATTTTTTTTGTCGGATTCGGGTGTGTTTTGGATTCGGGTGTTTTTTTTCAAAAAACCCTAAAAAACAGCTTAAATCATAGAATTTGGGGGTCATTTGGATCCCAAAGTATTATTAACCTCAATAACCATAATTTCCACTCATTTTCAGTCTATTCTGAACACCTCACACCTCACAATATTATTTTTAGTCCTAAAATTTGCACCGAGGTCGCTGGATGACTAAGCTCAGCGACCCAAGTGGTTGACACAAACACCTGGCCCATCTAGGAGTGGCACTGCAGTGTCACGCAGGATGGCCCTTCCAAAAAACACTCCCCAAACAGCACATGACGCAAAGAAAAATGAAAGAAAAAAGAGGTGCAAGATGTAATTGTCCTTGGGCCCTCCCACCCACCCTTATGTTGTATAAACAGGACATGCACACTTTAACCAACCCATCATTTCAGTGACAGGGTCTGCCACACGACTGTGACTGAAATGACGGGTTGGTTTGGACCCCCACCAAAAAAGAAGCAATTAATCTCTCCTTGCACAAACTGGCTCTACAGAGGCAAGATGTCCACCTCATCATCATCCTCCGATTCATCACCGTGTACATCCCCCTCCTCACAGATTATCAATTCGTCCCCACTGGAATCCACCATCACAGCTCCCTGTGTACTTTGTGGAGGCAATTGCTGCTGGTGAATGTCTCCACGGAGGAATTGATTATAATTCATTTTAATGAACATCATCTTCTCCACATTTTCTGGAAGTAACCTCGTATGCCGATTGCTGACAAGGTGAGCGGCGGCACTAAACACTCTTTCGGAGTACACACTTGTGGGAGGGCAACTTAGGTAGAATAAAGCCAGTTTGTGCAAGGGCCTCCAAATTGCCTCTTTTTCCTGCCAGTATACGTACGGACTGTCTGACGTGCCTACTTGGATGCGGTCACTCATATAATCCTCCACCATTCTTTCAATGGAGAGAGAATCATATGCAGTGCCAGTAGACGACATGTCCGTAATCGTTGGCAGGTCCTTCAGTCCGGACCAGATGTCAGCATCAGCAGTCGCTCCAGACTGCCCTGCATCACCGCCAGCGGGTGGGCTCGGAATTCTGAGCCTTTTCCTCGCACCCCCAGTTGCGGGAGAATGTGAAGGAGGAGATGTTGACAGGTCGCGTTCCGCTTGACTTGACAATTTTCTCACCAGCAGTTCTTTGAACCCCTGCAGACTTGTGTCTGCCGGAAAGAGAGATCCAAGGTAGGTTTTAAATCTAGGATCGAGCACGGTGGCCAAAATGTAGTGCTCTGATTTCAACAGATTGACCACCCGTGAATCCTTGTTAAGCGAATTAAGGGCTCCATCCACAAGTCCCACATGCCTAGCGGAATCGCTCAGTGTTAGCTCCTCCTTCAATGTCTCCAGCTTCTTCTACAAAAGCCTGATGAGGGGAATGACCTGACTCAGGCTGGCAGTGTCTGAACTGACTTCACGTGTGGCAAGTTCAAAAGGTTGCAGAACCTTGCACAACGTTGAAATCATTCTCCACTGCGCTTGAGACAGGTGCATTCCACCTCCTATATCGTGGTCAGTTGTATAGGCTTGAACGGCCTTTTGCTGCTCCTCCAACCTCTGAAGCATATAGAGGGTTGAATTCCACCTCGTTACCACTTCTTGCTTCAGATGATGGCAGGGCAGGTTCAGGCGTTTTTGGTGTTGCTCCAGTCTTCTGTACGTGGTGCCTGTACGCCGAAAGTGTCCCACAATTCTTCTGGCCACCGACAGTATCTCTTGCACGCCCCTGTCGTTTTTTAAATAATTCTGCACCACCAAATTCAAGGTATGTGCAAAACATGGGACGTGCTGGAATTTGCCCAGATTTAATGCACACACAATATTGCTGGCGTTGTCCGATGCCACAAATCCACAGGAGAGTCCAATTGGGGTAAGCCATTCTGCGATGATCTTCCTCAGTTGCCGTAAGAGGTTTTCAGCTGTGTGCGTATTCTGGAAAGTGGTGATACAAAGCGTAGCCTGCCTAGGAACGAGTTGGCGTTTGCGAGATGCTGCTACTGGTGCCACCGCTGCTGTTCTTGCAGCGGAAGGCAATACATCTACCCAGTGGGCTGTCACAGTCATATAGTCCTGAGTCTGCCCTGCTCCACTTGTCCACATGTCCGTGGTTAAGTGGACATTGGGTACAACTGCATTTTTTAGGACACTGGTGAGTCTTTTTCTGAGGTCTGTGTACATTTTCGGTATCGCCTGCCTAGAGAAATAGAACCTAGATGGTATTTGGTACCAGGGACACAGTACCTCAAACAAGTCTATAGTTGGCTCTGCAGTAATGATGGATACCGGAACCACGTTTCTCACCGCCCAGGATGCCAAGGCCTCAGTTATCCGCTTTGCAGCAGGATGACTGCTGTGATATTTCATCTTCCTCGCAAAGGACTGTTGGACAGTCAATTGCTTGGTGGAAGTAGTAAAAGTCGTCTTACGACTTCCCCTCTGGGATGACCATCGACTCCCAGCAGCAACAACAGCAGCGCCAGCAGCAGTAGGCGTTACACGCAAGGATGCATCGGAGGAATCCCAGGCAGGAGAGGACTCGTCAGAATTGCCAGTGACATGGCCTGCAGGACTATTGGCATTCCTGGGGAAGGAGGAAATTGACACTGAGGGAGTTGGTGGGGTGGTTTGCGTGAGCTTGGTTACAAGAGGAAGGGATTTACTGGTCAGTGGACTGCTTCCGCTGTCGCCCAAAGTTTTTGAACTTGTCACTGACTTATGATGAATGCGCTGCAGGTGACGTATAAGGGAAGATGTTCCGAGGTGGTTAACGTCCTTACCCCTACTTATTACAGCTTGACAAAGGCAACACACGGCTTGACACCTGTTGTCCGCATTTCTGTTGAAATACTTCCACACCGAAGAGCTGATTTTTTTGGTATTTTCACCAGGCATGTCAACGGCCATATTCCTCCCACGGACAACAGGTGTCTCCCCGGGTGCCTGACTTAAACAAACCACCTCACCATCAGAATCCTCCTGGTCAATTTCCTCCCCAGCGCCAGCAACACCCATATCCTCCTCATCCTGGTGTACTTCAACACTGACATCTTCAATCTGACTATCAGGAACTGGACTGCGGGTGCTCCTTCCAGCACTTGCAGGGGGCGTGCAAATGGTGGAAGGCGCATGCTCTTCACGTCCAGTGTTGGGAAGGTCAGGCATCGCAACCGACACAATTGGACTCTCCTTGTGGATTTGGGATTTCGAAGAACGCACAGTTCTTTGCGGTGCTACTGCTTTTGCCAGCTTGAGTCTTTTCATTTTTCTAGCGAGAGGCTGAGTGCCTCCATCCTCATGTGAAGCTGAACCACTAGCCATGAACATAGGCCAGGGCCTCAGCCGTTCCTTGCCACTCCGTGTGGTAAATGGCATATTGGCAAGTTTACGCTTCTCCTCCGACAATTTTATTTTAGGTTTTGGAGTCCTTTTTTTACTGATATTTGGTGTTTTGGATTTGACATGCTCTGTACTATGACATTGGGCATCGGCCTTGGCAGACGACGTTGCTGGCATTTCATCGTCTCGGCCATGACTAGTGGCAGCAGCTTCAGCACGAGGTGGAAGTGGATCTTGATCTTTCCCTAATTTTGGAACCTCAACATTTTTGTTCTCCATATTTTAATAGGCACAACTAAAAGGCACCTCAGGTAAACAATGGATATGGATGGATACTAGTATACAATTATGGACGGACTGCCGAGTGCCGACACAGAGGTAGCTACAGCCGTGGACTACCGTACTGTACTGTGTCTGCTGCTAATATAGACTGGTTGATAAAGAGATGTAGTAGTATGTATGTATAAAGAAGAAAGAAAAAAAAAACACGGGTAGGTGGTATACAATTATGGACGGACTGCCGAGTGCCGACACAGAGGTAGCTACAGCCGTGAACTACCGTACTGTACTGTGTCTGCTGCTAATATAGACTGGTTGATAAAGAGATGTAGTAGTATGTATGTATAAAGAAGAAAGAAAAAAAAACCACGGGTAGGTGGTATACAATTATGGACGGACTGCCGAGTGCCGACACAGAGGTAGCTACAGCCGTGGACTACCGTACTGTACTGTGTCTGCTGCTAATATAGACTGGTTGATAAAGAGATGTAGTAGTATGTATGTATAAAGAAGAAAGAAAAAAAAACCACGGGTAGGTGGTATACAATTATGGACGGACTGCCGAGTGCCGACACAGAGGTAGCTACAGCCGTGAACTACCGTACTGTACTGTGTCTGCTGCTAATATAGACTGGTTGATAAAGAGATGTAGTAGTATGTATGTATAAAGAAGAAAGAAAAAAAAACCACGGGTAGGTGGTATACAATTATGGACGGACTGCCGAGTGCCGACACAGAGGTAGCTACAGCCGTGGACTACCGTACTGTACTGTGTCTGCTGCTAATATAGACTGGTTGATAAAGAGATGTAGTAGTATGTATGTATAAAGAAGAAAGAAAAAAAAAACACGGGTAGGTGGTATACAATTATGGACGGACTGCCGAGTGCCGACACAGAGGTAGCTACAGCCATGAACTACCGTACTGTACTGTGTCTGCTGCTAATATAGACTGGTTGATAAAGAGATGTAGTAGTATGTATGTATAAAGAAGAAAGAAAAAAAAACCACGGGTAGGTGGTATACAATTATGGACGGACTGCCGAGTGCCGACACAGAGGTAGCTACAGCCGTGGACTACCGTACTGTACTGTGTCTGCTGCTAATATAGACTGGTTGATAAAGAGATGTAGTAGTATGTATGTATAAAGAAGAAAGAAAAAAAAACCTCGGGTAGGTGGTATACAATTATGGACGGACTGCCGAGTGCCGACACAGAGGTAGCTACAGCCGTGAACTACCGTACTGTACTGTGTCTGCTGCTAATATAGACTGGTTGATAAAGAGATGTAGTAGTATGTATGTATAAAGAAGAAAGAAAAAAAAACCACGGGTAGGTGGTATACAATAATGGATGGACTGCCGAGTGCCGACACAGAGGTAGCTACAGCCGTGAACTACCGTACTGTGTCTGCTGCGACTGGATGATAAATAATGATATAAAAAATATATATATATCACTACTGCAGCCGGACAGGTATATATTATATAATGACGGACCTGCTGGACACTGTCTGTCAGCAGAATGAGTTTTTTATAGAATTAAAAAAAAAACACCACACAAGTGAAGTCACACGACGAGTGTTTAACTTTTTCAGGCAATCACAATATAGTATACTACTAACTATACTGGTGGTCAGTGTGGTCAGGTCACTGGTCAGTCACACTGGCAGTGGCACTCCTGCAGCAAAAGTGTGCACTGTTTAATTTTAATATAATATGTACTCCTGGCTCCTGCTATAACCTATAACTGGCACTGCAGTGCTCCCCAGTCTCCCCCACAATTATAAACTGTGTGAGCTGAGCACAGTCAGATATATATACATAGATGATGCAGCACACTGGGCTGAGCAGTGCACACAGATATGGTATGTGACTGAGTCACTGTGTGTATCGTTTTTTTCAGGCAGAGAACGGATATATTAAATAAAACAAAACTGCACTGTCTGGTGGTCACTGTGGTCAGTCACTAGTAAACTCTGCACTCTCTACACTTCTACAGTACTCCTAAGCTCCAGTAAATCAGGTCAATCTCTCTCTCTCTCTCTCTTCTAATCTAAATGGAGAGGACGCCAGCCACGTCCTCTCCCTATCAATCTCAATGCACGTGTGAAAATGGCGGCGACGCGCGGCTCCTTATATAGAATCCGAGTCTCGCGAGAATCCGACAGCGTCATGATGACGTTCGGGCGCGCTCGGGTTAACCGAGCAAGGCGGGAGGATCCGAGTCTGCTCGGACCCGTGAAAAAAACCATGAAGTTCGGGCGGGTTCGGATTCAGAGAAACCGAACCCGCTCATCTCTAGTCTTGAGTCCCGGTAAGTCCTTCTCCCGTCATTCCTTTTCCTCTGGTCGGCTGCTCCCAGGGATTTAACAATCCATCCCGACTCTCTCTCTCTTCCTGTGCTGGCGACCCGCTTAAATGGGTCCCTATCTGCTCGGACCTCCCCTGCCCTCAGCTCTAACTGGTTCCCTAGCCCCAGCAACAGAGCGCCCCAGGTACCTTCTGCCCTGCAACCTGGGGGGCCCAATCAACAGGGGCAAGTCTTCCCGGGCTTGGCTGTTGCTGGCCAGAGGCGGGGACAGCTCTAACTTCAGCGGTGCCAATCTCCCTGTCCAAGGCTGACAGGGTCATCTACAGTGCAGCCCATGTTATCCTATGGGCTATTTTGATTTCTGTGAGGGGACAATTACTCAAGGGTCCCCTGAGTTGTATTTAGAAAAAAATGCACCAACATATGAGTGGGCATTACAGCTGTCACCTAGAAATTACTGTAAGTACATTTTCGAAATGGATAAATAGAATATCTGGCATGGAATTTCATATATTGGCCCTCATTCCGAGTTGATCGCTCGCTAGCTGTTTTTAGCAGCTGTGCAAACTCATAGTCGCCGTCCACGGGGGAGTGTATTTTCGCTTTGCAAGTGTGCGTACGCCTGTGTAGCCAAGCTCTGCAAAAACAGTTTGTGCAGTGTCTGAGTAGGTCTGAACTTACTCAGCCATTGCAATCACTTCAGCCTGTTCTGTCCCAGAATTGACGTCACACACTGCCCTCCAAAATCCCGGACACGCCTGCATTTTCCCTACCACTCCCAGAAAACGGTCAGTTGCCACCCACAAACGCCTTCTTCCTGTCAATCTCCTTGCGATCGCCTGTGCGAATGGATTCTACGTTAAAACCACCGCTCAGCAACGATCCGCATTGTACCTGTACGACGCGCATGCACATTGTGGTGCATGCGCAATAGAGACCTGATCGCAATGCAGCGAAAATCAGCAACATGCGATCAACTCGAAATGACCCCCATTGTACTAACAGAATTTAGCTTTGAACTTTTTTCATTACTGTCCCAAAACATTTACACACCAGAATGATTTAATGTAACATTGACCGTCAAGCTCTATTATTACAAAATAAATTCTACAAAATGCTAATTATGAAAACATGGCATTTTTATAGATTGGCAAAGCAAGCGTAGAAATCAAAAACTGTATCTTTGTAGATCTCTCATCTTTACTCTTGTAATGCAATCCATTATTGTAGGGTGATGACAATGATCAGACAAATTAGCTGCTAACAAGAATTTACAAATCTGTGTAATTACAGAAGATGAGATTTAGCAGTGCCTACGGCCAGATTACATAGTTTGTGGACAAAATGTTGCTCCATATGCAAATATAAGTTCTTTATGACTTAAATTATGTTCAACTATCTTGTAAAAAAACATTACATATGACCAGTGCTTAAAGTGGTCCTAGAGAGGTGGTGGAATTCTCCCCCCCCCCCCCTTCCCTTGGCACCTATGTAATAAAGAGGGCATGGTCTCAAAAAAGGGGCATGGTCACACAACAATAATAATGCCCACAGTAGTAGCACCCCTAATACAATGCCCAGAGTAGTAGTGTTCCTTATACAATGTCCACTGTACTGGTAGTGCCCACTGTGGTAGTGCCCCTTATATAGAGCCCATAGTAGTGGTGCCCCTTATGCAATGCCCCCAGTAGTAGTGCCCCTTAGGTCCCTTGGAGTGATGCCCCTAATGAAGTGCCCCCTTCATATTGCCCTCATTAGTAGTGCCCCCATTAGTAATGCCCTTAATGGTAATGCCCCTGTGTAGTATTGCCCCAAGTAGTAATGTCACCTGTAGTAATTCCCCCAGTCATTTAGCCCCAGTAGTTATGCCCCCGGTAGTTTAGCCCCAAGTAGTAATGCCCCCTGTAGTTTGCCCCCTTCTAGTTTAGCCCCCAAGTAGTAATGCCCCAAGTAATTTAGCCCCTGTAGTTATGCCCCCAGTAGTTTAGACCCCTTGTAGCAATGCCCCCCTGTAGTTTGCCCCCCTTGTAGTTTTGCCCCCCCTGTAGTTTAGCCCCCATGTTGTAATGCCCCCAGTAGTTTAGTCCCTGTAGTTATGCCCCCAGTAGTTTAGCCCCCCTGTAGTTTTCCACTTTTAGTTTGCCCTCAGTAGTAATGCCCCCAAGTAGTCATGCCCCTGTAGTTATGCCCTTAGTAGTAATGTTCCCCTGTAGTTTGCCCCCAGTAGTTATTTCCCTTGTAGTTTGCCCCCAGTAGCTTGCCCCATGTAGTTTACCCCCGGTAGCTTTCCCCCTTGTAGTTTGCCCTCAGTAGTTTGACCCCAGTAGCTTGCCCCCCTTGTAGTTTGCCCCCAGTAGAAGCACTCACACATATTAAAAAAACAAACAAACACCATACTCGCCAAGCCCCGCTCTCGCATCCGACCACTGCAGTCTTCCTGGCATCCGCTCCTCGGCGAAGTCTCTCCCATAGCACGCACTGACAGAGCCGGAAGCCGGAGCACAGTAGTGAGCTCCTGCCACCGGCTTTCGCTGTGGAGAGCAAGCATGGCACCTGCTGGTAACACAATCTCAATGGGCACCCGGCATCTCCCTGCAGTACCGGGCACACATCGGGTGAGGTGAGCTGGAGGAGGCAGAACTGCATTCCGTCTCCAAGTGGAACTGACGGAATGCAGTTCCGCCCCATTCCGGCTCACTTTAACCCCTGCATATGATGACTACACAGTACAGGGGGAGGAGCAGATTAGCACATACGAACACACATGCAGAGATGTATGAAACATATGTTCTGGCTGCAGGTCTCCAGGGACCGGCAGCAATGTCATATCAAAGCCGCCACTGCTCCCTGGGATGCAGCATTCGGCTTCACTCTCATTAAGCCCGACCCATTATCCAGTAAATCCTAACAAATGGAAAACTGGGAGTGGGCTTTGAAAGAGAGTTAAGTCCAGAGTGCTGTACGGCGCTTGTGATAGACACAGCACTTCCGATCCCCGGACACCAGCAGCCAGCCCTTATGTTACATACATCTCTGCCTGTATGTTCATATGTGATTGACCTGCTCCCCCCGTACTATGTAGTCAGCACTACATGCATACTTGCCTACCTGACCCTCTCCATGAGGGAGAAAATGTTCTGTTCCTGGACTTTCCTGGTAATGTATGATTGCCATCACCTGTGGTGAAACACCTTTCTTATGAATTAACTAGCTCACCACAGGTGATGGCAATCATACATTACCAGGAAAGTCCAGGAACAGAGCATTTTCTCCCTCATGGAGAGGGTCAGGTAGGCAAGTATGCCTGCATGTGACCCTTATAACAAAGTCTGTCAGAGTTCAAAACCTTCAGTAATATACTGTATAAAGCAGAGAAAGGCAACCTATGGCACTCCAGCTGCTGTGGAGCCACACATCCCAGCATGCTCTGCCACAGTGTTGGTGTTAAGCAGGACTGTTTCTATCCAATTTGGCTCCCATTGCAAACAAAAACAAAAAAACAAAAAAGTGTGTGTGTTTGGGTGATAAATGCACACTCCTAAGGCCAAAGTAAAAGGGGCATGGGCTTGCTGAAGTGGGTGTGGTCTTGCTAAAATGGGCATGGTCTTGCAGAAAAATACTACCTTAACCATATTATGCCCCAAACAGTAATGCCACTAGCACCATATTATGCCCATCACTGTAATGCCCCTTGCACCTTATTAAGCCCCACACAGTAATGCCCCTTGCACCTTATAATGACTACACAGTAATGCCCCTTGCACCAAAATAAGCTCCACACAGTAATGCCCCTTGTTATGCCCCACACAGTAATGCCCCTTGCACCAAAGTATTCCCCACATAGTAATGCCCCTTGTTATGCCCCACACAGTAATACGCCTTGCACCTTGACTCACTTAGCAATAATCACAGTGTCTCTTAAAATGGGCACTATACCTGGTCCTGCTAATTGTCAGGGGTTGTTTCATGCTGCTGCTACCCAAGCTTGCTCGCCTCTGCTGCCACCACTGCCACATGCCCGGCACATCTGTTTCATTGCCTGTCTTCTTCCTTCGGGTTCCATCTAAATGTCCATCCCAAAATGGCTGTCGCCAACTCTAGTATCTATCAAAACTGCCCTCTCTCAGGCACCGGTCATTGTGGGAGGGACTTTTTCACAGTATTCTATGCGGCCGGCCAATTCGCACAGAATACTGTACACAGTAGCTGCGGGCCGGCACCCCGTGCAATTGCACGGTTTGCCTGGCCCTAGAAATGGCACTGGTGTTAGGGCATGCTAAAACTGTGGCAAGGCAGCAGAATTCCAGCAAATATTTTAAAACACAAGATATACATATAAGATATACATATAAAATGTGTATACATTGACAAAGGGCACACAGAATCACCAAATGCAATAAATATTATTGATAATGGCAGTGGACGAAACTGAAATGGCAAAGTATTTGAAAATAACAAGGTTTCATACCTCCCAACATGATCCTCTCTAGGAGGGACACAATGCTCTGCTTCTGGACTTCCCTCTTAATTTATGATTGCCATCACCTGTGCTGAAACACCTTTCTAATCCATTGACCTGTGCAACACAGGTGCAGGCAATCATAAATTAGGAGAAAAGTCCAGGAGCAGAGCATTCTGTCCCTCCTGGAGAGGGTCATGTTGGGAGGTATGAGGTTTGGAACTTTGTAGCAAAATTTTGGGCCTAATTCAGATCTGATCGCAGCAGCAAATTTGTTAGCTAATGGACATAACCATGTGCACTGCAGGGACGGGCAGATATAACATGTGCAGAGAGAGTAAGATTTGGGTGGGTTATTTTGTTTCTGTGCAGGATAAATACTGGCTGCTTTATTATTACACTGCAATTTAAATTTCAGTTTGAAAACACCCCACCCAAATCTAACTCTCTCTGCAAATGTTATATCTGCCCCCACCTGCACTGCACATGGGGGGTAATTCAGACCTAATAGCTTGGCAGTGATTTTTGCAGACCTGCGATCAGATAGTCGCCGCCCACTGGGGGATGTATTTTAGCTGTGCAAGTGTACAAACGCATGTGTAGCAGAGCTGCACAAACTAATTTTGCGCAGTCTCTGCGCAGCCCAGGACTTACTTAGTCGCTGCGATCTCTTCAGCCTGTCCAGGACCGGAACTGACGTCAGACACCCTCCCTTCCAACGCTTGGACACGCCTGCCTTTTTTCAGACACTCCCTGAAAACGATCAATTGCCACCTACAAACGCCCTCTTCCTGTCAGTCACCTTGCGATCGCCCGTGCAATCGCTTTTTTCTAGAGATGTGCACCGGATATTTTTCGGGTTTTGTGTTTTGGTTTTGGATTCGGTTCCGCGGCCGTGTTTTGGATTCGGACGCGTTTTGCCAAAACCTCCCTGAAAATTTTATGTCGGATTCGGGTGTGTTTTGGATTCGGGTTTTTTTTTACAAAAAACCCTCAAAAACAGCTTCAATCATAGAATTTGGGGGTCACTTTGATCCCATAGTATTATTAACCTCAATAACCATAATTTACACTCATTTTTAGTCTATTCTGAACACCTCACAATATTATTTTTTGTCCTACAATTTGCACCGAGGTCGCTGGATGGCTAAGCTAAGCGACACAAGTGGCCGACACAAACACCTGGCCCATCTAGGAGTGGCACTGCAGTGTCAGGCAGGATGGCACTTCAAAAAAATAGTCCCCAAACAGCACATGATGCAAAGAAAAAAAGAGGCGCACCAAGGTCGCTGTGTGACTAAGCTAAGCGACACAAGTGGCCGACACAAACACCTGGCCCATCTAGGAGTGGCACTGCAGTGTCAGACAGGATGGCACTTCAAATAGTCCCCAAACAGCATATGATGCAAAGAAAAAAAGAGGCGCACCAAGGTCGCTGTGTGACTAAGCTAAGCGACACAAGTGGCCGACACAAACACCTGGCCCATCTAGGAGTGGCACTGCAGTGTCAGACAGGATGGCACTTCAAAAAAATAGTCCCCAAACAGCACATGATGCAAAGAAAAAAAGAGGCGCACCAAGGTCGCTGTGTGACTAAGCTAAGCGACACAAGTGGCCGACACAAACACCTGGCCCATCTAGGAGTGGCACTGCAGTGTCAGACAGGATGGCACTTCAAAAAAATAGTCCCCAAACAGCACATGATGCAAAGAAAAAAAGAGACCAACCAAGGTCGCTGTGTGACTAAACTAAACGACACAAGTGGCCGACACAAACACCTGGCCCATCTTTGAGTGGCACTGCAGTGTCACACAGGATGGCACTTCAAAAAATAGTCCCCAAACAGCACATGATGCAAAGAAAAAAAGAGGTGCACCAAAGTCGCTGTGTGACTAAGCTAAGCGACCCAAGTGGCCGACACAAACACCTGGCCCATCTAGGAGTGGCACTGCAGTGTCAGACAAGATGGCAGATTTAAAAAATAGTCCCCAAACAGCACATGATGCAAAGAAAAAAAGAGTTGCAATGAGGTAGCTGTGTGACAGCTAAGCGACCCAAGTGGCCGACACAAACACCTGGCCCATCTAGGAGTGGCACTGCAGTTTTCTAGCGAGAGGATGAGTGCTTCCATCCTCATGTGAATCTGAACCACTAGCCATGAACATAGGCCAAGGCCTCAGCCGTTCCTTGCCACTCCGTGCAGGGCCGTCTTAACAGCAGTGTGGGCCCCTGGGCACAACAATGCACTGGGGCCCCTACCTATTCTCCAACGGTAGCGGTTGGGCGTGCAATCAGCGTCAGCTTTGATGTCCCGTGGGCGGTAGGGAGTGTTCTATCTTCAGCTCAGCATGTAGGACCTGGAGCAGTAATTTCTGCTAATTAATCCTTTACTGCACAGATGCGGCGGAGGGAACACTAAACTGTATAAGGGGCATTAGGCTCAATGAAGGGGCCCTGGTGGTAGGGGTTTTTTAATGCGCAGGGGAGGGGTGGATAGTGGAGTGGGTTTAATATTTACCATTTTCCGGTGGGAGGGCAGCTTGCTTGACTGCAGATATCTCCAGTTCCTGGAGATAGATTTCTTACCTTTGAATGGGATAAAAACACTAAAGAGTCTCACCTTTCAGGAGGTTCTGGGGACTTGGGGATCAGAGTTCGGAGCAATCCACTAACGAAAATATAAAACTGTATACCAGTTTGGAGCTGGAGCAGGGACCAGCTGCTGGAAGACTGATATATCTGGTTCTGGGCATAGTAGAGACAAGCTGTCAGTGTTCACCAAAAGGGGAGCGTCCCAGCTTTTGGAGTATGCCTTCAGAAAAACTAAAAGTCAAACAGAATCCGAGATATTGGGCTGGGAAGAGCAATTAACAGGCTTGGATGGGGACCACTGCTTTGAAGTCGGATATATCTGGTTCCCCATGGCCGATTTTCGAAAATCTGGTACCACTGGAAAGAGGGGACCCTCAGCTACCAGCCTAGGGCCCTTATACCTCTGGGGCTCTTGGGCAAGTGCCCATTGAGCCCATACGAAAAGACGGCCCTGACTCCGTGTCGTAAATGGCATATTGGCAAGTTTACGCTTCTCATCAGACGCTTTTAATTTTGATTTTTGGGTCATTTAACTGAACTTTTGTTTTTTGGATTTTACATGCTCTCTACTATGACATTGGGCATCGGCCTTGGCAGACGATGTTGATGGCATTTCATCGTCTCGGCCATGACTAGTGGCAGCAGCTTCAGCACGAGGTGGAAGTGGATCTTGATATTTCCCTATTTTAACCTCCACATTTTTGTTCTCCATTTTTTAATGTGTGGAATTATATGCCAGTATCAATAGCAATGGCCTACTACTATATATACTGCGCACAACTGAAATGCACCACAGGTATGGATGGATAGTATACTTGACGACACAGAGGTAGGTAGAGCAGTGGCCTTCCGTACCGTACTGCTATATATACTGGTGGTCACTGTCAGCAAACTGCAAAACTAAAATGCACCACAGGTATAGAATCTAGATGGATAGTATACTTGATGACAGAGAGGTAGGTAGAGCAGTGGCCTTCCGTACCGTACTGCTATATATACTGGTGGTCACTGTCAGCAAACTGCAAAACTAAAATGCACCACAGGTATAGAATCTAGATGGATAGTATACTTGACGACACAGAGGTAGGTAGAGCAGTGGCCTTCCGTACCGTACTGCTATATATACTGGTGGTCACTGGTCAGCAAAATTCTGCACTGTACTCCTCCTATATAATACTGCTGGTCCCCAGTCCCCACAATAAAGCAGTGTGAGCACAGATATATGCAGCACACTGAGCACAGATATGGAGCGTTTTTCAGGCAGACAACGTTTAATGCTGGTGGTCACTGGTCAGCAAAACTCTGCACTGTACTCCTCCTATATAATATACTGGTGGTCCCCAGTACCCACAATAAAGCAGTGAGCACAGACATATGCAGCACACTGAGCACAGATATGGAGCGTTTTTCAGGCAGAGAATGTATAATACTGGTGGTCACTGGTCAGCAAAACTCTGCACTGTGCTCCTCCTATATAATACTGCTGGTCCCCAGTCCCCACAATAAAGCAGTGTGAGCACAGATATATGCAGCACACTGAGCACAGATATGGAGCGTTTTTCAGGCAGAGAACGTATAATACTGGTGGTCACTGGTCAGCAAAACTCTGCACTGTACTCCTGCTATATAATACTGCTGGTCCCCAGTCCCCACAATAAAGCAGTGTGAGCACAGATATATGCAGCACACTGAGCACAGATATGGAGCGTTTTTCAGGCAGATAACGTATAATACTGATGGTCACTGGTCAGCAAAACTCTGCACTGTACTCCTCCTATATAATACAGCTGCTCCCCAGTCCCCACAATTAAGCATTAAGCACAAATATTTGCAGCAACATTAATAAACGGAGAGGACGCCAGCCACGTCCTCTCCCTAACATTTCCAATGCACGAGTTAAAATGGCGGCGACACGCGGCTCCTTATATAGAATCCGAATCTCGCGAGAATCCGACAGCGGGATGATGACGTTCGGGCGCGCTCGGGTTAACCGAGCCATACGGGAGAATCCGAGAATGCCTCGGACCCGTTTAAAATGGGTGAAGTACGGGGGGGTTCGGTTTCCGAGGAACCGAACCCGCTCATCACTACTTTTTACGCACCATCCTCTGCATCGATCCCTGTTGCTGCGGTCCGTTGCGCCTGTGCATTATGGTGCATATGCATGCACAGTTAGGACCTGATCGCAGGCTATGAGAAAAAGCAGCCTAGCGATCAGGTCTGAATTACCCCAATGGTTTTGCCCATTAGGTAACAAATTTGCTGGTGCAATCAGATCTGAATTAGGCCCATTGCTTGATGATGCACATACTGTAACACTGGGGGTAATTCCAAGTTGATCACAGCAGGAAATTTTTTTAGCAGTTGGGCAAAATCATGTGCACTGCAGGGGGGGTAGATATAACATGTGCAGAGAGAGATAGATTTGGGTGGGGTGTGTTCAAACTGAAATCTAATTTGCAGTGTAAAAATGAAACAGCCAGTATTTACCCTGCACAGAAACAAATAACCCACCCAAATCTAACTCTCAGTCTCTGCACATGTTATATCTGCCTCCCCTGCAGTGCACATGGTTTTGCCCAACTGCTAAAAAATTTCCTGCTTCGATCAACTTGGAATTACCCCCACTGTGCTAAGTTTGTCAAAAAAGTGTACGCACCAGGGACGTGCGGTGAGGTAAATAGCTCAGGAGGCACCAGAGCCATATTTACATGCAATTTATGAGCCAAAGCATACATCTGGGCATTATACACAGGTGCAGCATTATAAACTCCTGGAAATTTGGTCAGTTTTGATCAGAGATGTGCGAAAAAGATAGGCAGGGGAGGCACTACCTCCCCTGTCATAGACTTTTTACTCCAGATTTTTGACAATAAAAATGATTAGAATAATGCAGGAAGATATTTCTAACATATTCTTTGTATTTTTTATATACTTTATACAGTCAAAACTCTGGTGCAAACGTTAGTATGACAGTAAAGACTCTGCGTCACCCCATCGCACGTCAGTGGTACGCACAAAGGTGCATTTGTGATCAATTTAAATGGTATCAGAAATGTAGGGCCTTCCTGGGAGGTGACTGCTAGTGCGCGCAAGAACGGGGCATTCAGTGCGCGTGTTATCAGATTGTTAAGTCAAGCGAACACGTTCCCAGATGCACAGCCACAAGCAAAGTAGGCCATAGTTAGATGGAGAAACTGAACCTGCCATAGTGCTGGTGTAAAGCATACTTGCCTACTCTCCCGGAATGGCCGGGAGGCTCCCGAAAATCGGGTGGCGCTCCCGGCCCCCCGGAAGAAAAGGCAAGTCTCCCGGACGAGTGCCCACCACCTGCAACCCACCCGCATCACCTGCATAATCCCCGGCGGCGCAGTTCAAAGTGCGCGGTCCGGGAGTCAGATGACGCGATTCGCGTCATCCTGGCCCCGCCCCCTGCCTTGCAATGTCAATATTAACGGCATTGCTAGACAGGGGGTGGGGCCACGGTGACGTGATCGTGCTGCCACACCCCCAACCCCGCCCCTAAGCGTCATCAAGACGCATCTCCACACCCCCGCTGCTCCGACCTGGCTGCCTCCTCCCGGAGGGGGCAGCCAAATTGTCGGTAAGTATGGTGTAAAGGAGTGATTCAGATGTGATCGCTGGGCTGCTAACTTTGCTGTCCTGTGTTCAGATAGTCGCCACCCCCAGGGGGAGTGTAAATTCGCCATGCAAGAGTGTGATCGCATGAGTATGCCGAGCTGCAAAAATCCAGGGTGTGCAGTGTGTGAGCAGTCCTACAGTGCGATGAGAACAGGCTTATCGGGGCCGGAGCTGACGTCACACACCCTCCCTGAAAACGCTTGGGCACGCTTGCGTTTTTCCGGACACTCCCAGTAAATGGTCAGTTACCACCCACAGATGGTCTCTTCCTGTCAATCACCTTGTGAACGCCCGTGCGATCTGATTTTTTGCACTATCCTGTCGCTGACCGGCGATGCCCTTTGTTGTTGTCCGACGCACGTGTGCATTGCGGTGCATATGCATGAGCAGTCAGCGACCAGATCTGAATCACCCCCCAAGTTTCAATGGTGCGACTGAAAGTGGCCTATAAGGACACACCAGTCAGTATTATAGCATTCAGCAAAAAGGAAGTGCATTGGAAAAGGGGTTCTGATATTGGGAGATTCAGATGCTGTTAAGAAGAGACAAACAGTAATGACATTTTAAACACTTTTTTCCATACTTCATACACAATCTTTTCTATATTTTATTTTGCAGTTTTTCAAACTTAGTAGTACAGTAGTAAAGCATAAAGTAATGATGAATAAAAGTTACTTTTTACTAGTGATGAGCGGGTTCGGTTTCTCGGAAACCGAACCCCCCCGAACTTCACCCATTTTACACGGGTCCGAGCCATACTCGGATTCTCCCATATGGCTCCGTTAACCCGAGTGCGCCCGAACGTAATCATCCTGCTGTCGGATTCTCGCGAGATTCGGATTCTATATAAGCAGCCGCGCGTCGCCGCCATTTTCACTCGTGTATTGGAAATGTTAGGGAGAGGACGTGGCTGGCGTCCTCTCCGTTTATGTTGATGCATTGCAAATATTTTGTGCTTGCTTATTACTTAATTGTGGGGACTGGGGAGCAGCTGTATATAGGAGGAGTAGAGTGCAGAGTTTTGCTGACAGTGACCACCAGTAATACGTTGTCTGCCTGAAAAACACTCCATATCTGTGCTCAGTGTGCTGCTTTATTGTTGGGACTGGGGACCACCAGTATAATATTATATAGGAGGAGTACAGTGCAGAGTTTTGCTGACCAGTGACCACTTGTATATAATATATAGCATTACGGTACAGTAGGCCACTGCTGTACCTACCTCTGTGTCGTCATTAAGTATACTATCCATCTAGATTCTATACCTGTGGTGCATTTCAGTTGTGCAGTTTGCTGACACAGTGACCACCAGTATACTATATATAGCAGTACGGTACGGAAGGCCACTGCTGTACCTACCTCTGTGTCGTCATTAAGTATACTATCCATCTACATTCTATACCTGTGGTGCATTTTAGTTTTGCAGTTTGCTGACACAGTGACCACCAGTATACTATATATAGCAGTACGGAACGGAAGGCCACTGCTGTACCTACCTCTGTGTCGTCATTAAGTATACTATCCATCTACATTCTACACATGTGGTGCATTTTAGTTTTGCAGTTTGCTGACACAGTGACCACCAGTATACTATATATAGCAGTACAGTACGGAAGGCCACTGCTGTACCTACCTCTGTGTCGTCATTAAGTATACTATCCATCTACATTCTATACCTGTGGTGCATTTTAGTTTTGCAGTTTGCTGACACAGTGACCACCAGTATACTATATATAGCAGTACGGTACGGAAGGCCACTGCTGTACCTACCTCTGTGTCGTCATTAAGTATACTATCCATCTACATTCTATACCTGTGGTGCATTTTAGTTTTGCAGTTTGCTGACACAGTGACCACCAGTATACTATATATAGCAGTACGGTACGGAAGGCCACTGCTGTACCTACCTCTGTGTCGTCATTAAGTATACTATCCATCTACATTCTATACCTGTGGTGCATTTTAGTTTTGCAGTTTGCTGACACAGTGACCACCAGTACACTATATATAGCAGTACGGTACGGAAGGCCACTGCTGTACCTACCTCTGTGTCGTCATTAAGTATACTATCCATCTACATTCTATACCTGTGGTGCATTTTAGTTTTGCAGTTTGCTGACACAGTGACCACCAGTATACTATATATAGAAGTACGGTACGGAAGGCCACTGCTATACCTACCTCTGTGTCGTCATTAAGTATACTATCCATCTACATTCTATACCTGTGGTGCGCCTCTTTTTTTCTTTGCATCATGTGCTGTTTGGGGACAATTTTTTTGAAGTGCCATCCTGTCTGACACTGCAGTGCCACTCCTAGATGGGCCAGGTGTTTGTGTCGGCCACTTGTGTCGCTTAGCTTAGTCACACAGCGACCTTGGTGCGCCTCTTTTTTTCTTTGCATCATGTGCTGTTTGGGGACTATTTTTTTGAAGTGCCATCCTGTCTGACACTTCAGTGCCACTCCTAGATGGGCCAGGCGTTTGTGTCGGCCCCTTGTGTCTCTTATCTTAGTCACACAGCGACCTTGGTGCGCCTCTTTTTTTCTTTGCATCATGTGCTATTTGGGGACTATTTTTTTTAAGTGCCATCCTGCCTGACACTGCAGTGCCACTCAAAGATGGGCCAGGTGTTTGTGTCGGCCACTTGTGTCGCTTAGCTTAGCCATCCAGCGACCTCCGTGCAAATTTTAGGATAATATTGTGAGGTGTGAGGTGTTCAGAATAGACTGGAAATGAGTGGAAATGATGGTTATTGAGGTTAATAATACTATGGGATCAAAATGACCACCAAATTCTATGATTTAAGCTGTTTTTTAGGGTTTTTTGAAAAAAACACCCGAATCCAAAACACACCCGAATCCGACAAAAAAATTTCGGTGAGGTTTTCCCAAAACGCGTCCGAATCCAAAACACGGCCGCGGAACCGAATCCAAAACCAAAACACAAAACCCGAAAAATGTCCGGTGCACATCACTACTTTTTACTAGTGATGTGCACAGGACATTTTTCGGGTTTTGTGTTTTGGTTTTGGATTCGGTTCCGCGGCCATGTTTTGGATTCGGACGCGTTTTGGCAAAACCTCCCTGAAAATTTTTTGTCGGATTCGGGTGTGTTTTGGATTCGGGTGTTTTTTTACAAAAACCCCTCAAAAACAGCTAAAATCATAGAATTTGGGGGTCATTTTGATCCCATAGTATTATTAACCTTAATAACCATAATTTCCACTCATTTTTAGTCTATTTTGAACACCTCACACCTCACAATATTATTTTTAGTCCTAGAATTTGAACCGAGGTCGCTGGATGACTAAGCTAAGCGACCCAAGTGGCTGACACAAACACCTGGCCCATCTAGGAGTGGCACTGCAGTGTCAGACAGGATGGCACTTCAAAAAAATAGTCCCCAAACAGCACATGATGCAAAGAAAAAAAGAGGCGCTATGAGGTAGCTGTGTGACTAAGCTAAGCGACCCAAGTGGCCGACACAAACACCTGGCCCATCTAGGAGTGGCACTGCAGTGTCAGACAGGATGGCACTTCAAAAAAATAGTCCCCAAACAGCACATGATGCAAAGAAAAAAAGAGGCGCAATGAGGTAGCTGTGTGACTAAGCTAAGCGACCCAAGTGGCCGACACAAACACCTGGCCCATCTAGGAGTGGCACTGCAGTGTCAGACAGGATGGCACTTCAAAAAAATAGTCCCCAAACAGCACATGAAGCAAAGAAAAAAAGAGGCGCAATGAGGTAGCTGTGTGACTAAGCTAAGCGACCCAAGAGGCCGACACAAACACCTGGCCCATCTAGGAGTGGCACTGCAGTTTTCTAGCGAGATGATGAGTGCTTCCATCCTCATGTGAAGCTGAACCACTAGCCATGAACATAGGCCAGGGCCTCAGCTGTTCCTTGCCACTCCGTGTCGTAAATGGCATATTGGCAAGTTTACGCTTCTCCTCAGACGCTTTTAATTTTGATTTTTGGGTCATTTTACTGAACTTTTGTTTTTTGGATTTTACATGCTCTCTGCTATGACATTGGTCATCGGCCTTGGCAGACGACGTTGATGGCATTTCATCGTCTCGGCCATGATTAGTGGCAGCAGCTTCAGCACGAGGTGGGTGTGGATCTTGATCTTTCCCTATTTTACCCTCCACATTTTTGTTCTCCATTTTTTAATGTGTGGAATTATATGCCAGTATCAATAGCAATGGCCTACTACTATATATACTGCGCACAACTGAAATGCACCACAGGTATGGATGGATAGTATACTTGACGACACAGAGGTAGGTAGAGCAGTGGCCTACTGTACCGTACTGCTATATATTATATACTGGTGGTCAGCAAACTGTGCAAAACTGAAATGCACCACAGGTATGGATGGATAGTATACTTGACGACACAGAGGTAGGTAGAGCAGTGGCCTTCTGTACCGTACTGCTATATATTATATACTGGTGGTCAGCAAACTGTGCAAAACTGAAATTCACCACAGGTATGGATGGATAGTATACTTGACGACACAGAGGTAGGTAGAGCTGTGGCCTACTGTACCGTACTGCTATATATTATATACTGGTGGTCAGCAAACTGTGCAAAACTGAAATTCACCACAGGTATGGATGGATAGTATACTTGACAACACAGAGGTAGGTAGAGAAGTGGCCTACTGTACCGTACTGCTATATATTATATACTGGTGGTCAGCAAAATTATGCACTGTACTCCTACTATATTCTACAATGCAGCACAGATATGGAGCATTTTTCAGGCAGAGAACGTATAATACTGGTGGTCACTGGTCACTGGTCAGCAAAACTCTGCACTGTACTCCTCCTATATAATACTGGTGGTCCCCAGTCCCCACAATAATGCAGTGTGAGCACAGATATATGCAGCACACTGAGCACAGATATGGAGCGTTTTTCAGGCAGAGAACGTATAATACTGGTGGTCACTGGTCAGTAAAACTCTGCACTGTACTCCTCCTATATAATACTGGTGGTCCCCAATCCCCACAATAAAACAGTGTGAGCACAGATATATGCAGCACACTGAGCACAGACATGGAGCGTTTTTCAGGCAGAGAACGTATAATACTGGTGGTCACTGGTCAGCAAAACTCTGCACTGTACTCCTCCTGTATAATACTGCTGGTCCCCAGTCCTCACAATAAAGCAGAGAGCACAGATATTTGCAGCCACCTGAATAAAACTGAGAGGACGCCAGCCACGTCCTCTCACTATCATTTCCAATGCACGAGTGAAAAATGGCGGCGATGCGCGGCTCCTTATATAGAATCCGAATCTTGCGAGAATCCGACAGCGGGATGATGACGTTCGGGCACGCTCGGGTTAACCGAGCAAGGCGGGAAGATTCGAATCTGCCTCGGAACCGTGTAAAATGGGTGAATTTCGGGGGGGGTTCGGATTCGGACAAACCGAACCCGCTCATCACTACTTTTTACATTGATATTTGTATCACCAGTGCATCATCCTAATTTGACTGCTTTCTTCTTTTTTTCATGTATACTAAGCCTAATTCAGAGGTGGCTGCAGTTGCATTGGCAGCTGAGTTTTGAGGGCATCTCTTATCTGCGGCTTGTGTACAAAGACGCAACATTGGTCACACATCGGTTGCTCCATCAGACATTGAGCAGCCCTATGTGTGCTCAGAATGTCTGTCGCAAGCAAGCTACTGGATCCTTTACAACTGCATTATGAATTTTACATGCTCAGACTTGCCCCTGAAATGGCCACACCTGCATTTCTCTTACGTCCTAGAGGATGCTGGGAACTCCGTAAGGACCATGGGGATAGACGGGCTCCGCAGGAGACATGGGCACTTTAAGAAAGACTTTAGGTCTGGGTGTGCACTGGCTCCTCCCTCTATGCAAGAAACACCAACAAAATATTGCCACAAAGCGCCTAGGAAAACAGTACCCAATGGTTGTATAATTTAATAGTTGCTCTGCCACATGCGCTGCCACCAGGGCCGGATTAAGACTATGGGGGGCCCAGGGCGCACTTCAGTCAGGGGGGCCCCTAATAATGAGGCAGGCAGAAGAAGACACACACACATATCCCCGCACGGTGCAGCACTCTAGGCAGCTGAAATAAATACTATAACAGCAGCATATATTTGATAACGTTTCAGTGCCGTTTATAGGTGACACTTTCTATGTGCTGCTGTTATAGTGTTTATTTCAGCCACCTGGAGTGCTGCACTATGTGGGGATGTGTGTGATTCAGAGTGTGCGGGCACCCGGCGCTGATGGCTTTATTCTACAGAGAGAGCCAGACACCTTGCTGTGATATGTGTGTGTGTGTGTGTGTGTGTGTGTGTGTGTGTGTGTGTGTGTGTGTGTGTGTGTCAGAGCTACTTACTGAGGGCATCTGCTCCAATCCACTGGATCCTCTTCTAGATACTTGGTTTTCGATGTCCGAGCCTTCAAATCTGTAGACATGTAAAAGTACAGAATCCTATGAATGTATGAACCCTAGCACTACAGTATGTCAAGTCGGGCCAATATAATATGTCCCAGTCGTTACCACCAGGAGACACATATCTGCATTGCATGGATAGCCATGCAATTTCGTTAGGTGTTCCTGGGAGGTGATTGGATAGTGGTTAATGGCGGTAGACGTGTCAATGTCAGGGACTGCGTCATAAGATGCAGTTCCATTGGCACTGGCAGCCATGATCCAATGGACATTCTGAGCACCAAAGGGATTCTATAATGTCTGATGGTGCAACCGATGTTTGATCGATGGCCCGTCTTCATGCACACATCGACAGATTTGCATTACAGCTGGTGGACGACACATAAGGGCGCCCACCGACTGCGGCATTAGCATAAAGACGTAGTAGCAGCTGCTGCAGTTACTGCAAATCCACCCACCTCCAAATCAGGCTCAAAGGGATATTCAATTACCCCCCGAAGAGACATCGGCAGTAAAAACCCCTGATGTTTCTTCGGGTGCTGCGGTTGGGCTATTTGATTTAGTCGGCCGGTAAAAAGTGCATTTTCACCCGAAAACACACAGGTTCAGTAAAACCTGTGTGTTTACGGGTTTACGGCAATACAGTGTTTACGGCAGTGTTTACGGCAATACAGTGTTTACGGCAGTGTTTACGGCAATACAGTGTTTACGGCAGTGTTTACGGCAATGCAGTGTTTACGGCAGTGTTTACGGCTGTGTTTACAGCAATACAGTGTTTACGGCAATACAGTACACCCGACAGCAAGTCCAGGTAATTGAATATCCCTTTGAGTATTAAATAACCCCACCCCACCACCCAGATAACAGTAATATACCCCAATAATATTAATACACCCCCACCCCAACCCATCACTCAGATAACAGTAATATACACCCATAATATTAATACACCCCCACCCCAATAACAGTAATACTGTATAGTCCCCATAATGTTAATACAACCCCATCCTCTTAACATAACCCCCACATATAACATTAATACAACCCCAGACTGTATTAATATACCCCCCTACACTTCCCCATATACTTACCTCGGTAGGAAGTAGGCTGCCTGTTCTCAGCAGACTGCAGAGCTGGAGCTCATGGGGAGGAGAGACAGTCACAGATAGGGTAGAAAAGAGGAGGAAAGGGAAGGGCTGGAGACTAGAGCAGGATAAGCAAAGACATAGGGATAGAGGAGAGAAGGGGGCGGGGCTTCACGGAGCATGGGGGCGGAGTCTCAGCAGGGGGGGAGTGAGCAGAGGCATCCTCACCGCAGCCCATTGGTGGCAGTGGGAGATGACCAGTTCAGCAGCTGTGACTGGCTGCTGCACTCAGTGCTGACCCCGATGACAGCAGCAATGCAGCAGCAGAAGCTGCATGATCTTGGAGCCTAAGTGAAAGATTCCTACGGATCCTCCAGGGGGCCCCTGAGATTTGGGGGGCCCAGGGTAACGTACCCCCTGGGCTCCCCCCTTAATCCGGCTCTAGCTGCCACAGAACACTGTGTGTGTGTTCAAGGACGAGAAATGGGTTAAGAAAAAGAGAGTGGCTGCGCAATGTGTAAGAGCATATATATGCTAATTAGGAGCTGACATGTAAGAATGTAAAAATGTTTTATTATATGGATAGCATTGATTAAGCACGTTAAAACAATATTATAGTGCAATATAATAAAATATGAAACAGAAACACCTTGAACTTAAAATTGTATAGTGTCCTCCGGTTTTAATGAGGAAGCAGATCAAATTGAATGTCCATATACGGATCCACAATCAGGTAAGCAGCTGAACAACAGATGTTAATAGACGGAGACCGTAATAGGAAGTCTGAGTGTGGCAACAAACAAAACTGCTGTATGAATAAATACCTCTCCGTGGGCTGGTCCCGACCGAGCGTCCTCGGTCGTATGTTCCTGCAGTGCCCAGCGCTGAATAATGCAGCAGAAGGAGAGAGTGTGTTTATCCCTGAATGGATGGAAGCAGTTGATCAGCAGCGTGCTGACGGAGGACACCGTCGACAGTTAGCAAAGCCGTGACCGGAGTCGAGGTCTCTCTGTAATTCACCCAGAGGATGGAAATCACCGGCAGCAGGTGGATAAGCCGGGACGGGAATCCGAGTGTGACAAACTCAGCAAGCAGATGAAAATTACCGGCGGTGGAGGAGGAAGCCGGGGCGAAGGCCGAGTTGTCACAGGTTATGGACAGCAGCTTGCTACCTGTGTGATAAGATGAAGTCAAGGTGTGCAAGTAGGCAGGGTCCTGACGCGTTTCGTCACAGATCATGTGACTTTATCAAAGGTGTATCCCAGCCTGTAGGACTAGCAGTATTTAAAGCCCAAATTTAATTAGCAACATATGTCAACAATTAACAATCTATTAAACAAATTACAAGTCAGCTCCTAAAAACTTAATTGATTATTGGTCCACATAAGAAAACAATAATCAGCAGATGAGTGTGTATAGAGAACAGCTATAGTGAGAGATAAAACAATATCGGTTTACATAATGCAAACTGAATGAATTTAAATCATTTAAAAACAGATCCAAATTAGGTGTTAAATCCTAGTTATAGCAATGTGCATTTAAACACATAATCAGACAGCATAACAAATAAATAATACATAACTAAAATAAATCCAGAGCTAAGGTTGTGTGATGATAATATACCAAAACACAGCTACGATATATATAGGTCTATCAAAAATAAAAAACATTATTTAAAAAGTATATAAAAAGGTATATAAGAGACAACGGCATGGAGACATAATAAAATAACAACTGAGGATCGAACACTCGGCTATGCCGTATAGTTGGAGTACATAGAGAGAGATATATATAGTGTAGTCCTCCAGCCCGTTGAGCCAGAGGGCTCACTAGTGAATAACTAGATGCAATAGAAACATTTAAGATGGATGAAAAGCCAACATATATTGTAGATCTATGATTAGAAACAGAGTTATACGTATCATTAGTGTAACCTAAATAGGAGTTTCCAGAACTTCTGCATTGATGTAGAGTATACATTAAATGATAAATAATAATTGAGTCTGTGACTTCAATAATATTAGTCTATATGAAATATGTATATTAGTTGCCAGATATAGCAATTGAACACAAATGTAAAATAAAATAAATAAATAATGAATGAAACATGATAAAGGGTAAGGAATATGAAATAAAAGGTTTACAAAAAATGATGGCAGTATCATATACTATAATAGATGATGTCTATGTTAGACAAATATTAAAGTGATCAATCAAATGAATAATTAATCAATATAATAAAAATGTTAATCAAATTATTGGTGTTTAATGGTAATTTTATTGTAAAGAAAAAAAAGAAAAAAAAAGGGGAGACAAATAATTAAGCTGGTAGAGGAGGACCGCAGGAATAGAGTCAGGGTTAGCATAAATCCATTTCAATGGATTCATTCAATCCCTCAGGAACTAGAGTTTTAAGTTTATGAATCCAATAATTTTCCCTGAGGCATAACTTTCTGTATCTATCTCCACCACGATCGGTAGGAGAGATGGTCTCAATACCAATAAGTTTAATTTCCTCAGGATTTTTTTGATGTGTTTCTGAAAAATGTCTTGAGACACTATGAAAAAGGAATCCTTTAAGAATATTCCGTCTGTGTTTTAGAAATCTGATACGTAATCTGCGTGTCGTTCTACCTACATAGATGAGATTACAGCTGCAAATTAATATATATATTACATAAGTGCTGTTGCAATTAATGAAGGAACGTATGTTGAATGGTGAGTTGTCAGATGAGAAAAACTTCTTAGAGTTATTCTGAATGTAAGAGCAAGAGATACATTGTTTGGAACTGCATTTGAAACAGCCTATAGTTTTGGGAAGCCAATGTGACGTTTTATCTAAGGTATCAGAAATTTTGGGGGTCCTTTTATCTGTAAAAAAACTAGGAGCAAGATGTCGCTGAAGACTGTTCGACTTTTTAAAGATAACTGACGGGGTCTCACTCAATTCAGTTCTTAAAGCTTGATCCGTGAGAAGAATGGGGTAATTGTTGAGAATAATCCTCCTAATCCTTGAAGAAGAACTGTTGTATTGTGACATGAAATGTGGTTGATCATAATCAAATATTGAATGATTTTTCTTATTATAGGTTAATAAATCTTTTCGATCTAAAGCATCAACTTTTTCACGAGCTGTTTGAATAAGAGAAAATGGATATCCTCTGTTACAGAGTGACAGAGATAGATCATCTGCCTGTGATCTGTAATTGTCATCATTACTACAGTTACGTTTGATGCGTCTTAATTGACCATAAGGAATGTTATTTAACCAAGGTTTATAGTGAGAGCTATCATAGTGTAAGAAATTTTGAGTATCAACATCTTTCCTAAAAGTTTTAGTAGAGATTTGGCCATCAATTATGGTCAGGGAAATATCCAAAAAGGAAATTGAGAATTTGTCCATGGTACTAGTGAAGCACAAATTAAAAGCATTATCATTAAGTGTATTGGAAAAATTGGAAAAAAGTGAAATATCCCCATCAAAAATGAAGAAAAGGTCATCTATATAACGGCCATAGTAGACGAGGTCCGCGCCGAAATCCCGCCCCCACAAATGGGCATCCTCAAAGGCACCCATATATAGGTTGGCGAAACTCGGCGCGAACCTCGTCCCCATGGCCGTTCCAAGTATCTGTAAATAATATTGTTTATTAAAGATAAAATAATTATGAGATAATATGAAGGTAATGGAATCAAGAATAAATTGTTGTAAATCCATGTCTATGGATTCTGATTTAGCAAGATAATCAGCAACAACAGAGATGTCCTTCTGATGAGGGATATTGCAATATAGCGCTTGAACATCACAAGTCAAAAAGAAAAAGGAATCTTTCCATTTAATATTGGAAATTTCATTTAAGAAAAAGGTGGTGTCTTTGATATGTGAGCGAAGTGAAGATGCAATCGGCTGCAAAAAGTGATCAACAAAATGTGATAAATTGGAAGTGAGGGACCCCACACCAGAAATAATAGGTCTCCCTGGAGGTGCAGTGAGTGACTTGTGTATCTTGGGTAAATGATAATAGGTGGGAGTGATGGGGTGAGTGGGTAATATATATCTCGATTCCTGTTTGGATAAAATTCCTTTCAATGAAGCATCATTGACCATTGTGGTCAAGAGTTTATGGAATTCTTGAGAAGGATTAGTGGACAGCTTAACATAGGTTTTGTCATCATCAAGCTGTCTCAGAGCCTCATTGAGATAGTCTTCTGTGTTTTGAATAATGATGCCCCCACCCTTGTCAGCTGGCTTGATGACAAGGGCGGGGTCATTGGCCAACTTCTGAAGAGCAAATCTTTCCTGAACAGATAGATTATTCCTATATTTAAATTTTTTACTTTCTTTCTGACAAAGAATATTGAGATCATTTAATGTTTTTTTATAAAAGATATCAATAGGAGGACTTTTATGATGTAATGGAAAAAATTGTGATTTATTCTTAAATTTTAACATACGTTCACTATTATGATCGTGACTATATATTGGAATGGTGGTTGTATTATTTTCCATAAGGAGTGATTCCAAAATATCTAAGCCATGCTTATCCATATCATCCAGAACAATCGGTATGCCATCCAATTTACGTGAGGCTAGTTTTTTTGTCGCAAAATATCTTTTGCGAGTTAAGGTGCGGACATATCTATTGAGTTCTACAAAGAGATTAAAAAAGGTAGGTGGTTTGGAAGGGGCGAATTTAAGGCCTTTTGATAATAACTGTATTTCTGTTTTACTAATTTGGGCTGAGGATAAGTTATAGATGTTGGTTGAGTTTAAGGTCTCTGATCTCGTTTTTTTTCCCTGTAGCCTGCGTCCTCCTCTACATCCTCTATGCTTTCCTCTCTTGCTCTCTTTGGGGAGTCTATTCTGAGGAGTTCGTAACGGTTTTGGGAATGATAGGGGGGCTTTGGCTTGTAGATCATCTGATCTTTCTCTAAAAAATGGGAATTCACTGACATATTGTTAGTTGAAAACCCATTCGTGGAGTGAGAGTTCCCAAAGGGATGATGTTTTGGTCTAACTGATGCATCTGAATACGAATATCTGGTAGGAGAAATTGGTCTCGCCCCAGTGGTAGAAATTTTGGGGGAACTGAATCTAGTAACGGGTTGAACCCTTTGATCCTGCCTAGGGTGCAGTCTATTCCTAGAATTATTGTGTGATCTATTACGTCTCCAATTGGATGTACTACGAGATCTGCCTCTATTGGATTGATTGCCTCTCTTGTTAAAACTACGAACTCTGTCTGAGTTATAGTCATCTGTGTCTCTAAGAAACTTTTTATTTTTACCCTCTATGACCTCTCTCTCGTATTGTTCGAGTTTAAGATTAAGTTTAGAATCATTAGACTTGAATTGTGGATGGTCAGAGAAGGCATTCAGACATTTCTTAGTATCTTCTATTGTATTTTTAAGTTGAATTGTTCTATCTCTCCTATAATTGACCAGTAACTCCATTAATGAAAAGGAGCAATTGTCTAATAAAATATCCCATTTTTCTTTTAATGAGGGATCATCAATAAAGGCCAATGTCTTGAAGATTCTGAGACCTCTAGGAATTTTCTTGGTTTTAATATATTTTTGTAATGTGACCATATCCCACCAATGTCGGGTTTCTGCTTTCATAAGATCTTCTAGTTTATAGAATAGGTTATTAAATTCCCTCTCGTTATCATTTGGAATTAATGAACAGGAAATGGTCTCAGAATCTACATTGAAATCGGCCTCATATTGCTGTCTCCTTTTTGCACATTCCGATAAGCAAGTTAAATCTATCATGATATAGAGATATGGATCTTACCAAATAGTAAATATAACCAAGGCTGCTGGCAAAATACACACAATTTCAAAAACAAGAAACACAAACAAAATATTGCCACAAAGCGCCTAGGAAAACAGTACCCAATGGTTGTATAATTTAATAGTTGCTCTGCCACATGCGCTGCCACAGAACACTGTGTGTGTGTTCAAGGACGAGAAATGGGTTAAGAAAAAGAGAGTGGCTGCGCAATGTGTAAGAGCATATATATGCTAATTAGGAGCTGACATGTAAGAATGTAAAAATGTTTTATTACATGGATAGCATTGATTAAGCACGTAAAAATAATATTATAGTGCAATATAATAAAATATGAAACAGAAACACCTTGAACTTAAAATTGTATAGTGTCCTCCGGTTTTAATGAGAAAGCAGATCAAATTGAATGTCCATATACGGATCCACAATCAGGTAAGCAGCTGAACAACAGATGTTAATAGACGGAGACCGTAATAGGAAGTCTGAGTGTGGCAACAAACAAAACTGCTGTATGAATAAATACCTCTCCGTGGGCTGGTCCTGACCGAGCGTCCTCGGTCGTATGTTCCTGCAGTGCCCAGCGCTGAATAATGCAGCAGAAGGAGAGAGTGTGTTTATCCCTGAATGGATGGAAGCAGTTGATCAGCAGCGTGCTGACGGAGGTCACCAGCGGCAGTTAGCAAAGCCGTGACCGGAGCCGAGGTCTCTCTGTAATTCACCCAGAGGATGGAAATCACCGGCAGCAGGTGGATAAGCCGGGACGGGAATCCGAGTGTGACAAACTCAGCAAGCAGATGGAAATTACCGGCGGTGGAGGAGGAAGCCGTGGCGAAGGCCGAGTTGTCACAGGCTATGGACAGCAGCTTGCTACCTGTGTGATAAGATGAAGTCAAGGTGTGCAAGTAGGCGGGGTCCTGACGCGTTTCGTCACAGATCATGTGACTTTATCAAAGGTGTATCCCGGCCTGTAGGACTAGCAGTATTTAAAGCCCAAATTTAATTAGCAACATATGTCAACAATTAACAATCTATTAAACAAATTACAAGTCAGCTCCTAAAAACATAATTGATTATTGGTCCACATAAGAAAACAATAATCAGCAGATGAGTGTGTATAGAGAACAGCTATAGTGAGAGATAAAACAATATCGGTTTACATAATGCAAACTGAATGAATTTAAATCATTTAAAAACGGATCCAAATTAGGGGTTAAATCCTAGTTATAGCAATGTGCATTTAAACACATAATCAGACAGCATAACAAATAAATAATACATAACTAAAATAAATCCAGAGCTAAGGTTGTGTGATGATAATATACCAAAACACAGCTACGATATATATAGGTCTATCAAAAATAAAAAAAACAGTATTTAAAAAGTATATAAAAAGGTATATAAGAGACAACGGCATGGAGACATAATAAAATAACAACTGAGGATCGAACACTCGGCTATGCCGTATAGTTGGAGTACATAGAGAGAGATATATATAGTGTAGTCCTCCAGCTCGTTGAGCCACAGGGCTCACTAGTGAATAACTAGATGCAATAGAAACATTTAAGATGGATGAAAAGCCAACATATATTGTAGATCTATGATTAGAAACAGAGTTATACGTATCATTAGTGTAACCTAAATAGGAGTTTCCAGAACTTCTGCATTGATGTAGAGTATACATTAAATGATAAATAATAATTAAGTCTGTGACTTCAATAACATTAGTCTATATGAATATGTATATTAGTTGTCAGATATAACAATTGAACACAAATGTAAAATAAAATAAATAAATAAATAAATAAAGAATAAAACATGAAAAAGGGTAAGGAATATTAAATAAAAGGTTTACAAAAAATGATGGCAGTATCATATACTATAATAGATGATGTCTATGTTAGACAAATATTAAAGTGATCAATCAAATGAATGATTAATCAAAATATTAAAGATGTTAATCAAATTATTGGTGTTTAATGGTAATTTTATTGTAAAGAAAAAAAAGAAAAAAAAAGGGGAGACAAATGATTAAGCTGGTAGAGGAGGACCGCAGGAATAGAGTCAGGGTTAGCATAAATCCATTTCAATGGATTCATTCAATCCCTCAGGAACTAGAGTTTTAAGTTTATGAATCCAATAATTTTCCCTGAGGCATAACTTTCTGTATCTATCTCCACCACGATCGGTAGGAGAGATGGTCTCAATACCAATAAGTTTAATTTCCTCAGGATTTTTTTGATGTGTTTCTGAAAAATGTCTTGAGACACTATGAAAAAGGAATCCTTTAAGAATATTCCGTCTGTGTTCTAGAAATCTGATACGTAATCTGCGTGTCGTTCTACCTACATAGATGAGATTACAGCTGCAAATTAATATATATATTACATAAGTGCTGTTGCAATTAATGAAGGAACGTATGTTGAATGGTGAGTTGTCAGATGAGAAAAACTTCTTAGAGTTATTCTGAATGTAAGAGCAAGAGATACATTGTTTGGAACTGCATTTGAAACAGCCTATAGTTTTGGGAAGCCAATGTGACGTTTTATCTAAGGTATCAGAAATTTTGGGGGTCCTTTTATCTGTAAAAAAACTAGGAGCAAGATGTCGCTGAAGACCGTTCGACTTTTTAAAGATAACTGACGGGGTCTCACTCAATTCAGTTCTTAAAGCTTGATCCGTGAGAAGAATGGGGTAATTGTTGTGAATAATCCTCCTAATCCTTGAAGAAGAACTATTGTATTGTGACATGAAATGTGGTTGATCATGATCAAATATTGAATGATTTTTCTTATTATAGGTTAATAAATCTTTTCGATCTAAAGCATCAACTTTTTCACGAGCTGTTTGAATAAGAGACAATGGATATCCTCTGTTACAGAGTGACAGAGATAGATCATCTGCCTGTGATCTCTAATTGTCATCATTACTACAGTTACGTTTGATGCGTCTTAATTGACCATAAGGAATGTTATTTAACCAAGGTTTATAGTGAGAGCTATCATAGTGTGAGAAATTTTGAGTATCAACATCTTTCCTAAAAGTTTTAGTAGAGATTTGGCCATCAATTATGGTCAGGGAAATATCCAAAAAGGAAATCGAGAATTTGTCCATGGTACTAGTGAAGCACAAATTAAAAGCATTATCATTAAGTGTATTGGAAAAATTGGAAAAAAGTGAAATATCCCCATCAAAAATGAAGAAAAGGTCATCTATATAACGGCCATAGTAGATGAGGTCCGCGCCGAAGTCCCGCCCCCACAAATGGGCATCCTCAAAGGCACCCATATATAGGTTGGCGAAACTCGGCGCGAACCTCGTCCCCATGGCCGTTCCAAGTATCTGTAAATAATATTGTTTATTAAAGATAAAATAATTATGAGATAATATGAAGGTAATGGAATCAAGAATAAATTGTTGTAAATCCATGTCTATGGATTCTGATTTAGCAAGATAATCAGCAACAACAGAGATGCCCTTCTGATGAGGGATATTGCAATATAGCGCTTGAACATCACAAGTCAAAAAGAAAAAGGAATCTTTCCATTTAATATTGGAAATTTCATTTAAGAAAAAGGTGGTGTCTTTGATATGTGAGCGAAGTGAAGATGCAATCGGCTGCAAAACGTGATCAACAAAATGTGATAAATTGGAAGTGAGGGACCCTACACCAGAAATAATAGGTCTCCCTGGAGGTGCAGTGAGTGACTTGTGTATCTTGGGTAAATGATAATAGGTGGGAGTGATGGGGTGAGTGGGTAATATATATCTCGATTCCTGTTTGGATAAAATTCCTTTCAATAAAGCATCATTGACCATTGTGGTCAAGAGTTTATGGAATTCTTGAGAAGGATTAGTGGACAGCTTAACATAGGTTTTGTCATCATCAAGCTGTCTCAGAGCCTCATTGAGATAGTCTTCTGTGTTTTGAATAATGATGCCCCCACCCTTGTCAGCTGGCTTGATGACCAACTTCTGAAGAGCAAATCTTTCCTGAACAGATAGACTATTCCTATATTTAAATTTTTTACTTTCTTTCTGACAAAGAATATTGAGATCATTTAATGTTTTTTTATAAAAGATATCAATAGGAGGACTTTTATGATGTAATGGAAAAAATTGTGATTTATTCTTAAATTTTAACATACGTTCACTATTATGATCGTGACTATATATTGGAATGGTGGTTGTATTATTTTCCATAAGGAGTGATTCCAAAATATCTAAGCCATGCTTATCCATATCATCCAGAACAATCGGTATGCCATCCAATTTACGTGAGGCTAGTTTTTTTGTCGCAAAATATCTTTTGCGAGTTAAGGTGCGGACATATCTATTGAGTTCTACAAAGAGATTAAAAAAGGTAGGTGGTTTGGAAGGGGCGAATTTAAGGCCTTTTGATAATAACTGTATTTCTGTTTTACTAATTTGGGCTGAGGATAAGTTATAGATGTTGGTTGAGTTTAAGGTCTCTGATCTCGTTTTTTTTCCCTGTAGCCTGCGTCCTCCTCTACATCCTCTATGCTTTCCTCTCTTGCTCTCTTTGGGGAGTCTATTCTGAGGAGTTCGTAACGGTTTTGGGAATGATAGGGGGGCTTTGGCTTGTAGATCATCTGATCTTTCTCTAAAAAATGGGAATTCACTGACATATTGTTAGTTGAAAACCCATTCGTGGAGTGAGAGTTCCCAAAGGGACGATGTTTTGGTCTAACTGATGCATCTGAATACGAATATCTGGTAGGAGAAATTGGTCTCGCCCCAGTGGTAGAAATTTTGGGGGAACTGAATCTAGTAACGTGTTGAACCCTTTGATCCTGCCTAGGGTGCAGTCTATTCCTAGAATTATTGTGTGATCTATTACGTCTCCAATTGGATGTACTACGAGATCTGCCTCTATTGGATTGATTGCCTCTCTTGTTAAAACTACGAACTCTGTCTGAGTTATAGTCATCTGTGTCTCTAAGAAACTTTTTATTTTTACCCTCTATGACCTCTCTCTCGTATTGTTCGAGTTTAAGATTAAGTTTAGAATCATTAGACTTGAATTGTGGATGGTCAGAGAAGGCATTCAGACATTTCTTAGTATCTTCTATTGTATTTTTAAGTTGAATTGTTCTATCTCTCCTATAATTGACCAGTAACTCCATTAATGAAAAGGAGCAATTGTCTAATAAAATATCCCATTTTTCTTTTAATGAGGGATTATCAATAAAGGCCAATGTCTTGAAGATTCTGAGACCTCTAGGAATTTTCTTGGTTTTAATATATTTTTGTAATGTGACCATATCCCACCAATGTCGGGTTTCTGCTTTCATAAGATCTTCTAGTTTATAGAATAGGTTATTAAATTCCCTCTCGTTATCATTTGGAATTAATGAACAGGAAATGGTCTCAGAATCTACATTGAAATCGGCCTCATATTGCTGTCTCCTTTTTGCACATTCCGATAAGCAAGTTAAATCTATCATGATATAGAGATATGGATCTTACCAAATAGTAAATATAACCAAGGCTGCTGGCAAAATACACACAATTTCAAAAACAAGAAACACAAACAAAATATTGCCACAAAGCGCCTAGGAAAACAGTACCCAATGGTTGTATAATTTAATAGTTGCTCTGCCACATGCGCTGCCACAGAACACTGTGTGTGTGTTCAAGGACGAGAAATGGGTTAAGAAAAAGAGAGTGGCTGCGCAATGTGTAAGAGCATATATATGCTAATTAGGAGCTGACATGTAAGAATGTAAAAATGTTTTATTACATGGATAGCATTGATTAAGCACGTAAAAATAATATTATAGTGCAATATAATAAAATATGAAACAGAAACACCTTGAACTTAAAATTGTATAGTGTCCTCCGGTTTTAATGAGAAAGCAGATCAAATTGAATGTCCATATACGGATCCACAATCAGGTAAGCAGCTGAACAACAGATGTTAATAGACGGAGACCGTAATAGGAAGTCTGAGTGTGGCAACAAACAAAACTGCTGTATGAATAAATACCTCTCCGTGGGCTGGTCCCGACCGAGCGTCCTCGGTCGTATGTTCCTGCAGTGCCCAGCGCTGAATAATGCAGCAGAAGGAGAGAGTGTGTTTATCCCTGAATGGATGGAAGCAGTTGATCAGCAGCGTGCTGACGGAGGTCACCAGCGGCAGTTAGCAAAGCCGTGACCGGAGTCGAGGTCTCTCTGTAATTCACCCAGAGGATGGAAATCACCGGCAGCAGGTGGATAAGCCGGGACGGGAATCCGAGTGTGACAAACTCAGCAAGCAGATGGAAATTACCGGCGGTGGAGGAGGAAGCCGTGGCGAAGGCCGAGTTGTCACAGGCTATGGACAGCAGCTTGCTACCTGTGTGATAAGATGAAGTCAAGGTGTGCAAGTAGGCGGGGTCCTGACGCGTTTCGTCACAGATCATGTGACTTTATCAAAGGTGTATCCCAGCCTGTAGGACTAGCAGTATTTAAAGCCCAAATTTAATTAGCAACATATGTCAACAATTAACAATCTATTAAACAAATTACAAGTCAGCTCCTAAAAACTTAATTGATTATTGGTCCACATAAGAAAACAATAATCAGCAGATGAGTGTGTATAGAGAACAGCTATAGTGAGAGATAAAACAATATCGGTTTACATAATGCAAACTGAATGAATTTAAATCATTTAAAAACGGATCCAAATTAGGGGTTAAATCCTAGTTATAGCAATGTGCATTTAAACACATAATCAGACAGCATAACAAATAAATAATACATAACTAAAATAAATCCAGAGCTAAGGTTGTGTGATGATAATATACCAAAACACAGCTACGATATATATAGGTCTATCAAAAATAAAAAAAACAGTATTTAAAAAGTATATAAAAAGGTATATAAGAGACAACGGCATGGAGACATAATAAAATAACAACTGAGGATCGAACACTCGGCTATGCCGTATAGTTGGAGTACATAGAGAGAGATATATATAGTGTAGTCCTCCAGCTCTTTGAGCCACAGGGCTCACTAGTGAATAACTAGATGCAATAGAAACATTTAAGATGGATGAAAAGCCAACATATATTGTAGATCTATGATTAGAAACAGAGTTATACGTATCATTAGTGTAACCTAAATAGGAGTTTCCAGAACTTCTGCATTGATGTAGAGTATACATTAAATGATAAATAATAATTAAGTCTGTGACTTCAATAATATTAGTCTATATGAATATGTATATTAGTTGTCAGATATAACAATTGAACACAAATGTAAAATAAAATAAATAAATAAATAAATAAAGAATAAAACATGAAAAAGGGTAAGGAATATTAAATAAAAGGTTTACAAAAAATGATGGCAGTATCATATACTATAATAGATGATGTCTATGTTAGACAAATATTAAAGTGATCAATCAAATGAATGATTAATCAAAATATTAAAGATGTTAATCAAATTATTGGTGTTTAATGGTAATTTTATTGTAAAGAAAAAAAAGAAAAAAAAAGGGGAGACAAATGATTAAGCTGGTAGAGGAGGACCGCAGGAATAGAGTCAGGGTTAGCATAAATCCATTTCAATGGATTCATTCAATCCCTCAGGAACTAGAGTTTTAAGTTTATGAATCCAATAATTTTCCCTGAGGCATAACTTTCTGTATCTATCTCCACCACGATCGGTAGGAGAGATGGTCTCAATACCAATAAGTTTAATTTCCTCAGGATTTTTTTGATGTGTTTCTGAAAAATGTCTTGAGACACTATGAAAAAGGAATCCTTTAAGAATATTCCGTCTGTGTTCTAGAAATCTGATACGTAATCTGCGTGTCGTTCTACCTACATAGATGAGATTACAGCTGCAAATTAATATATATATTACATAAGTGCTGTTGCAATTAATGAAGGAACGTATGTTGAATGGTGAGTTGTCAGATGAGAAAAACTTCTTAGAGTTATTCTGAATGTAAGAGCAAGAGATACATTGTTTGGAACTGCATTTGAAACAGCCTATAGTATTGGGAAGCCAATGTGACGTTTTATCTAAGGTATCAGAAATTTTGGTGGTCCTTTTATCTGTAAAAAAACTAGGAGCAAGATGTCGCTGAAGACCGTTCGACTTTTTAAAGATAACTGACGGGGTCTCACTCAATTCAGTTCTTAAAGCTTGATCCGTGAGAAGAATGGGGTAATTGTTGTGAATAATCCTCCTAATCCTTGAAGAAGAACTATTGTATTGTGACATGAAATGTGGTTGATCATGATCAAATATTGAATGATTTTTCTTATTATAGGTTAATAAATCTTTTCGATCTAAAGCATCAACTTTTTCACGAGCTGTTTGAATAAGAGACAATGGATATCCTCTGTTACAGAGTGACAGAGATAGATCATCTGCCTGTGATCTGTAATTGTCATCATTACTACAGTTACGTTTGATGCGTCTTAATTGACCATAAGAAATGTTATTTAACCAAGGTTTATAGTGAGAGCTATCATAGTGTAAGAAATTTTGAGTATCAACATCTTTCCTAAAAGTTTTAGTAGAGATTTGGCCATCAATTATGGTCAGCGAAATATCCAAAAAGGAAATCGAGAATTTGTCCATGGTACTAGTGAAGCACAAATTAAAAGCCTTATCATTAAGTGTATTGGAAAAATTGGAAAAAAGTGAAATATCCCCATCAAAAATGAAGAAAAGGTCATCTATATAACGGCCATAGTAGACGAGGTCCGCGCTGAAGTCCCGCCCCCACAAATGGGCATCCTCAAAGGCACCCATATATAGGTTGGCGAAACTCAGTGCGAACCTCGTCCCCATGGCCGTTCCAAGTATCTGTAAATAATATTGTTTATTAAAGATAAAATAATTATGAGATAATATGAAGGTAATGGAATCAAGAATAAATTGTTGTAAATCCATGTCTATGGATTCTGATTTAGCAAGATAATCAGCAACAACAGAGATGCCCTTCTGATGAGGGATATTGCAATATAGCGCTTGAACATCACAAGTCAAAAAGAAAAAGGAATCTTTCCATTTAATATTGGAAATTTCATTTAAGAAAAAGGTGGTGTCTTTGATATGTGAGCGAAGTGAAGATGCAATCGGCTGCAAAACGTGATCAACAAAATGTGATAAATTGGAAGTGAGGGACCCCACACCAGAAATAATAGGTCTCCCTGGAGGTGCAGTGAGTGACTTGTGTATCTTGGGTAAATGATAATAGGTGGGAGTGATGGGGTGAGTGGGTAATATATATCTCGATTCCTGTTTGGATAAAATTCCTTTCAATGAAGCATCATTGACCATTGTGGTCAAGAGTTTATGGAATTCTTGAGAAGGATTAGTGGACAGCTTAACATAGGTTTTGTCATCATCAAGCTGTCTCAGAGCCTCATTGAGATAGTCTTCTGTGTTTTGAATAATGATGCCCCCACCCTTGTCAGCTGGCTTGATGACAAGGGCGGGGTCATTGGCCAACTTCTGAAGAGCAAATCTTTCCTGAACAGATAGATTATTCCTATATTTAAATTTTTTACTTTCTTTCTGAAAAAGAATATTGAGATCATTTAATGTTTTTTTATAAAAGATATCAATAGGAGGACTTTTATGATGTAATGGAAAAAATTGTGATTTATTCTTAAATTTTAACATACGTTCACTATTATGATCGTGACTATATATTGGAATGGTGGTTGTATTATTTTCCATAAGGAGTGATTCCAAAATATCTAAGCCATGCTTATCCATATCATCCAGAACAATCGGTATGCCATCCAATTTACGTGAGGCTAGTTTTTTTGTCGCAAAATATCTTTTGCGAGTTAAGGTGCGGACATATCTATTGAGTTCTACAAAGAGATTAAAAAAGGTAGGTGGTTTGGAAGGGGCGAATTTAAGGCCTTTTGATAATAACTGTATTTCTGTTTTACTAATTTGGCCTGAGGATAAGTTATAGATGTTGGTTGAGTTTAAGGTCTCTGATCTCGTTTTTTTTCCCTGTAGCCTGCGTCCTCCTCTACATCCTCTATGCTTTCCTCTCTTGCTCTCTTTGGGGAGTCTATTCTGAGGAGTTCGTAACGGTTTTGGGAATGATAGGGGGGCTTTGGCTTGTAGATCATCTGATCTTTCTCTAAAAAATGGGAATTCACTGACATATTGTTAGTTGAAAACCCATTCGTGGAGTGAGAGTTCCCAAAGGGACGATGTTTTGGTCTAACTGATGCATCTGAATACGAATATCTGGTAGGAGAAATTGGTCTCGCCCCAGTGGTAGAAATTTTGGGGGAACTGAATCTAGTAACGGGTTGAACCCTTTGATCCTGCCTAGGGTGCAGTCTATTCCTAGAATTATTGTGTGATCTATTACGTCTCCAATTGGATGTACTACGAGATCTGCCTCTATTGGATTGATTGCCTCTCTTGTTAAAACTACGAACTCTGTCTGAGTTATAGTCATCTGTGTCTCTAAGAAACTTTTTATTTTTACCCTCTATGACCTCTCTCTCGTATTGTTCGAGTTTAAGATTAAGTTTAGAATCATTAGACTTGAATTGTGGATGGTCAGAGAAGGCATTCAGACATTTCTTAGTATCTTCTATTGTATTTTTAAGTTGAATTGTTCTATCTCTCCTATAATTGACCAGTAACTCCATTAATGAAAAGGAGCAATTGTCTAATAAAATATCCCATTTTTCTTTTAATGAGGGATCATCAATAAAGGCCAATGTCTTGAAGATTCTGAGACCTCTAGGAATTTTCTTGGTTTTAATATATTTTTGTAATGTGACCATATCCCACCAATGTCGGGTTTCTGCTTTCATAAGATCTTCTAGTTTATAGAATAGGTTATTAAATTCCCTCTCGTTATCATTTGGAATTAATGAACAGGAAATGGTCTCAGAATCTACATTGAAATCGGCCTCATATTGCTGTCTCCTTTTTGCACATTCCGATAAGCAAGTTAAATCTATCATGATATAGAGATATGGATCTTACCAAATAGTAAATATAACCAAGGCTGCTGGCAAAATACACACAATTTCAAAAACAAGAAACACAAACAAAATATTGCCACAAAGCGCCTAGGAAAACAGTACCCAATGGTTGTATAATTTAATAGTTGCTCTGCCACATGCGCTGCCACAGAACACTGTGTGTGTGTTCAAGGACGAGAAATGGGTTAAGAAAAAGAGAGTGGCTGCGCAATGTGTAAGAGCATATATATGCTAATTAGGAGCTGACATGTAAGAATGTAAAAATGTTTTATTACATGGATAGCATTGATTAAGCACGTAAAAATAATATTATAGTGCAATATAATAAAATATGAAACAGAAACACCTTGAACTTAAAATTGTATAGTGTCCTCCGGTTTTAATGAGAAAGCAGATCAAATTGAATGTCCATATACGGATCCACAATCAGGTAAGCAGCTGAACAACAGATGTTAATAGACGGAGACAGTAATAGGAAGTCTGAGTGTGGCAACAAACAAAACTGCTGTATGAATAAATACCTCTCCGTGGGCTGGTCCCGACCGAGCGTCCTCGGTCGTATGTTCCTGCAGTGCCCAGCGCTGAATAATGCAGCAGAAGGAGAGAGTGTGTTTATCCCTGAATGGATGGAAGCAGTTGATCAGCAGCGTGCTGACGGAGGTCACCAGCGGCAGTTAGCAAAGCCGTGACCGGAGTCGAGGTCTCTCTGTAATTCACCCAGAGGATGGAAATCACCGGCAGCAGGTGGATAAGCCGGGACGGGAATCCGAGTGTGACAAACTCAGCAAGCAGATGGAAATTACCGGCGGTGGAGGAGGAAGCCGTGGCGAAGGCCGAGTTGTCACAGGCTATGGACAGCAGCTTGCTACCTGTGTGATAAGATGAAGTCAAGGTGTGCAAGTAGGCGGGGTCCTGACGCGTTTCGTCACAGATCATGTGACTTTATCAAAGGTGTATCCCAGCCTGTAGGACTAGCAGTATTTAAAGCCCAAATTTAATTAGCAACATATGTCAACAATTAACAATCTATTAAACAAATTACAAGTCAGCTCCTAAAAACTTAATTGATTATTGGTCCACATAAGAAAACAATAATCAGCAGATGAGTGTGTATAGAGAACAGCTATAGTGAGAGATAAAACAATATCGGTTTACATAATGCAAACTGAATGAATTTAAATCATTTAAAAACGGATCCAAATTAGGGGTTAAATCCTAGTTATAGCAATGTGCATTTAAACACATAATCAGACAGCATAACAAATAAATAATACATAACTAAAATAAATCCAGAGCTAAGGTTGTGTGATGATAATATACCAAAACACAGCTACGATATATATAGGTCTATCAAAAATAAAAAAAACAGTATTTAAAAAGTATATAAAAAGGTATATAAGAGACAACGGCATGGAGACATAATAAAATAACAACTGAGGATCGAACACTCGGCTATGCCGTATAGTTGGAGTACATAGAGAGAGATATATATATAGTGTAGTCCTCCAGCTCTTTGAGCCACAGGGCTCACTAGTGAATAACTAGATGCAATAGAAACATTTAAGATGGATGAAAAGCCAACATATATTGTAGATCTATGATTAGAAACAGAGTTATACGTATCATTAGTGTAACCTAAATAGGAGTTTCCAGAACTTCTGCATTGATGTAGAGTATACATTAAATGATAAATAATAATTAAGTCTGTGACTTCAATAATATTAGTCTATATGAATATGTATATTAGTTGTCAGATATAACAATTGAACACAAATGTAAAATAAAATAAATAAATAAATAAATAAAGAATAAAACATGAAAAAGGGTAAGGAATATTAAATAAAAGGTTTACAAAAAATGATGGCAGTATCATATACTATAATAGATGATGTCTATGTTAGACAAATATTAAAGTGATCAATCAAATGAATGATTAATCAAAATATTAAAGATGTTAATCAAATTATTGGTGTTTAATGGTAATTTTATTGTAAAGAAAAAAAAGAAAAAAAAAGGGGAGACAAATGATTAAGCTGGTAGAGGAGGACCGCAGGAATAGAGTCAGGGTTAGCATAAATCCATTTCAATGGATTCATTCAATCCCTCAGGAACTAGAGTTTTAAGTTTATGAATCCAATAATTTTCCCTGAGGCATAACTTTCTGTATCTATCTCCACCACGATCGGTAGGAGAGATGGTCTCAATACCAATAAGTTTAATTTCCTCAGGATTTTTTTGATGTGTTTCTGAAAAATGTCTTGAGACACTATGAAAAAGGAATCCTTTAAGAATATTCCGTCTGTGTTCTAGAAATCTGATACGTAATCTGCGTGTCGTTCTACCTACATAGATGAGATTACAGCTGCAAATTAATATATATATTACATAAGTGCTGTTGCAATTAATGAAGGAACGTATGTTGAATGGTGAGTTGTCAGATGAGAAAAACTTCTTAGAGTTATTCTGAATGTAAGAGCAAGAGATACATTGTTTGGAACTGCATTTGAAACAGCCTATAGTATTGGGAAGCCAATGTGACGTTTTATCTAAGGTATCAGAAATTTTGGTGGTCCTTTTATCTGTAAAAAAACTAGGAGCAAGATGTCGCTGAAGACCGTTCGACTTTTTAAAGATAACTGACGGGGTCTCACTCAATTCAGTTCTTAAAGCTTGATCCGTGAGAAGAATGGGGTAATTGTTGTGAATAATCCTCCTAATCCTTGAAGAAGAACTATTGTATTGTGACATGAAATGTGGTTGATCATGATCAAATATTGAATGATTTTTCTTATTATAGGTTAATAAATCTTTTCGATCTAAAGCATCAACTTTTTCACGAGCTGTTTGAATAAGAGACAATGGATATCCTCTGTTACAGAGTGACAGAGATAGATCATCTGCCTGTGATCTGTAATTGTCATCATTACTACAGTTACGTTTGATGCGTCTTAATTGACCATAAGAAATGTTATTTAACCAAGGTTTATAGTGAGAGCTATCATAGTGTAAGAAATTTTGAGTATCAACATCTTTCCTAAAAGTTTTAGTAGAGATTTGGCCATCAATTATGGTCAGCGAAATATCCAAAAAGGAAATCGAGAATTTGTCCATGGTACTAGTGAAGCACAAATTAAAAGCCTTATCATTAAGTGTATTGGAAAAATTGGAAAAAAGTGAAATATCCCCATCAAAAATGAAGAAAAGGTCATCTATATAACGGCCATAGTAGACGAGGTCCGCGCTGAAGTCCCGCCCCCACAAATGGGCATCCTCAAAGGCACCCATATATAGGTTGGCGAAACTCAGTGCGAACCTCGTCCCCATGGCCGTTCCAAGTATCTGTAAATAATATTGTTTATTAAAGATAAAATAATTATGAGATAATATGAAGGTAATGGAATCAAGAATAAATTGTTGTAAATCCATGTCTATGGATTCTGATTTAGCAAGATAATCAGCAACAACAGAGATGCCCTTCTGATGAGGGATATTGCAATATAGCGCTTGAACATCACAAGTCAAAAAGAAAAAGGAATCTTTCCATTTAATATTGGAAATTTCATTTAAGAAAAAGGTGGTGTCTTTGATATGTGAGCGAAGTGAAGATGCAATCGGCTGCAAAACGTGATCAACAAAATGTGATAAATTGGAAGTGAGGGACCCCACACCAGAAATAATAGGTCTCCCTGGAGGTGCAGTGAGTGACTTGTGTATCTTGGGTAAATGATAATAGGTGGGAGTGATGGGGTGAGTGGGTAATATATATCTCGATTCCTGTTTGGATAAAATTCCTTTCAATGAAGCATCATTGACCATTGTGGTCAAGAGTTTATGGAATTCTTGAGAAGGATTAGTGGACAGCTTAACATAGGTTTTGTCATCATCAAGCTGTCTCAGAGCCTCATTGAGATAGTCTTCTGTGTTTTGAATAATGATGCCCCCACCCTTGTCAGCTGGCTTGATGACAAGGGCGGGGTCATTGGCCAACTTCTGAAGAGCAAATCTTTCCTGAACAGATAGATTATTCCTATATTTAAATTTTTTACTTTCTTTCTGAAAAAGAATATTGAGATCATTTAATGTTTTTTTATAAAAGATATCAATAGGAGGACTTTTATGATGTAATGGAAAAAATTGTGATTTATTCTTAAATTTTAACATACGTTCACTATTATGATCGTGACTATATATTGGAATGGTGGTTGTATTATTTTCCATAAGGAGTGATTCCAAAATATCTAAGCCATGCTTATCCATATCATCCAGAACAATCGGTATGCCATCCAATTTACGTGAGGCTAGTTTTTTTGTCGCAAAATATCTTTTGCGAGTTAAGGTGCGGACATATCTATTGAGTTCTACAAAGAGATTAAAAAAGGTAGGTGGTTTGGAAGGGGCGAATTTAAGGCCTTTTGATAATAACTGTATTTCTGTTTTACTAATTTGGGCTGAGGATAAGTTATAGATGTTGGTTGAGTTTAAGGTCTCTGATCTCGTTTTTTTTCCCTGTAGCCTGCGTCCTCCTCTACATCCTCTATGCTTTCCTCTCTTGCTCTCTTTGGGGAGTATATTCTGAGGAGTTCGTAACGGTTTTGGGAATGATAGGGGGGCTTTGGCTTGTAGATCATCTGATCTTTCTCTAAAAAATGGGAATTCACTGACATATTGTTAGTTGAAAACCCATTCGTGGAGTGAGAGTTCCCAAAGGGACGATGTTTTGGTCTAACTGATGCATCTGAATACGAATATCTGGTAGGAGAAATTGGTCTCGCCCCAGTGGTAGAAATTTTGGGGGAACTGAATCTAGTAACGGGTTGAACCCTTTGATCCTGCCTAGGGTGCAGTCTATTCCTAGAATTATTGTGTGATCTATTACGTCTCCAATTGGATGTACTACGAGATCTGCCTCTATTGGATTGATTGCCTCTCTTGTTAAAACTACGAACTCTGTCTGAGTTATAGTCATCTGTGTCTCTAAGAAACTTTTTATTTTTACCCTCTATGACCTCTCTCTCGTATTGTTCGAGTTTAAGATTAAGTTTAGAATCATTAGACTTGAATTGTGGATGGTCAGAGAAGGCATTCAGACATTTCTTAGTATCTTCTATTGTATTTTTAAGTTGAATTGTTCTATCTCTCCTATAATTGACCAGTAACTCCATTAATGAAAAGGAGCAATTGTCTAATAAAATATCCCATTTTTCTTTTAATGAGGGATCATCAATAAAGGCCAATGTCTTGAAGATTCTGAGACCTCTAGGAATTTTCTTGGTTTTAATATATTTTTGTAATGTGACCATATCCCACCAATGTCGGGTTTCTGCTTTCATAAGATCTTCTAGTTTATAGAATAGGTTATTAAATTCCCTCTCGTTATCATTTGGAATTAATGAACAGGAAATGGTCTCAGAATCTACATTGAAATCGGCCTCATATTGCTGTCTCCTTTTTGCACATTCCGATAAGCAAGTTAAATCTATCATGATATAGAGATATGGATCTTACCAAATAGTAAATATAACCAAGGCTGCTGGCAAAATACACACAATTTCAAAAACAAGAAACACAAACAAAATATTGCCACAAAGCGCCTAGGAAAACAGTACCCAATGGTTGTATAATTTAATAGTTGCTCTGCCACATGCGCTGCCACAGAACACTGTGTGTGTGTTCAAGGACGAGAAATGGGTTAAGAAAAAGAGAGTGGCTGCGCAATGTGTAAGAGCATATATATGCTAATTAGGAGCTGACATGTAAGAATGTAAAAATGTTTTATTACATGGATAGCATTGATTAAGCACGTAAAAATAATATTATAGTGCAATATAATAAAATATGAAACAGAAACACCTTGAACTTAAAATTGTATAGTGTCCTCCGGTTTTAATGAGAAAGCAGATCAAATTGAATGTCCATATACGGATCCACAATCAGGTAAGCAGCTGAACAACAGATGTTAATAGACGGAGACCGTAATAGGAAGTCTGAGTGTGGCAACAAACAAAACTGCTGTATGAATAAATACCTCTCCGTGGGCTGGTCCCGACCGAGCGTCCTCGGTCGTATGTTCCTGCAGTGCCCAGCGCTGAATAATGCAGCAGAAGGAGAGAGTGTGTTTATCCCTGAATGGATGGAAGCAGTTGATCAGCAGCGTGCTGACGGAGGTCACCAGCGGCAGTTAGCAAAGCCGTGACCGGAGTCGAGGTCTCTCTGTAATTCACCCAGAGGATGGAAATCACCGGCAGCAGGTGGATAAGCCGGGACGGGAATCCGAGTGTGACAAACTCAGCAAGCAGATGGAAATTACCGGCGGTGGAGGAGGAAGCCGTGGCGAAGGCCGAGTTGTCACAGGCTATGGACAGCAGCTTGCTACCTGTGTGATAAGATGAAGTCAAGGTGTGCAAGTAGGCGGGGTCCTGACGCGTTTAGTCACAGATCATGTGACTTTATCAAAGGTGTATCCCAGCCTGTAGGACTAGCAGTATTTAAAGCCCAAATTTAATTAGCAACATATGTCAACAATTAACAATCTATTAAACAAATTACAAGTCAGCTCCTAAAAACTTAATTGATTATTGGTCCACATAAGAAAACAATAATCAGCAGATGAGTGTGTATAGAGAACAGCTATAGTGAGAGATAAAACAATATCGGTTTACATAATGCAAACTGAATGAATTTAAATCATTTAAAAACGGATCCAAATTAGGGGTTAAATCCTAGTTATAGCAATGTGCATTTAAACACATAATCAGACAGCATAACAAATAAATAATACATAACTAAAATAAATCCAGAGCTAAGGTTGTGTGATGATAATATACCAAAACACAGCTACGATATATATAGGTCTATCAAAAATAAAAAAAACAGTATTTAAAAAGTATATAAAAAGGTATATAAGAGACAACGGCATGGAGACATAATAAAATAACAACTGAGGATCGAACACTCGGCTATGCCGTATAGTTGGAGTACATAGAGAGAGATATATATAGTGTAGTCCTCCAGCTCTTTGAGCCACAGGGCTCACTAGTGAATAACTAGATGCAATAGAAACATTTAAGATGGATGAAAAGCCAACATATATTGTAGATCTATGATTAGAAACAGAGTTATACGTATCATTAGTGTAACCTAAATAGGAGTTTCCAGAACTTCTGCATTGATGTAGAGTATACATTAAATGATAAATAATAATTAAGTCTGTGACTTCAATAATATTAGTCTATATGAATATGTATATTAGTTGTCAGATATAACAATTGAACACAAATGTAAAATAAAATAAATAAATAAATAAATAAAGAATAAAACATGAAAAAGGGTAAGGAATATTAAATAAAAGGTTTACAAAAAATGATGGCAGTATCATATACTATAATAGATGATGTCTATGTTAGACAAATATTAAAGTGATCAATCAAATGAATGATTAATCAAAATATTAAAGATGTTAATCAAATTATTGGTGTTTAATGGTAATTTTATTGTAAAGAAAAAAAAGGAAAAAAAAGGGGAGACAAATGATTAAGCTGGTAGAGGAGGACCGCAGGAATAGAGTCAGGGTTAGCATAAATCCATTTCAATGGATTCATTCAATCCCTCAGGAACTAGAGTTTTAAGTTTATGAATCCAATAATTTTCCCTGAGGCATAACTTTCTGTATCTATCTCCACCACGATCGGTAGGAGAGATGGTCTCAATACCAATAAGTTTAATTTCCTCAGGATTTTTTTGATGTGTTTCTGAAAAATGTCTTGAGACACTATGAAAAAGGAATCCTTTAAGAATATTCCGTCTGTGTTCTAGAAATCTGATACGTAATCTGCGTGTCGTTCTACCTACATAGATGAGATTACAGCTGCAAATTAATATATATATTACATAAGTGCTGTTGCAATTAATGAAGGAACGTATGTTGAATGGTGAGTTGTCAGATGAGAAAAACTTCTTAGAGTTATTCTGAATGTAAGAGCAAGAGATACATTGTTTGGAACTGCATTTGAAACAGCCTATAGTTTTGGGAAGCCAATGTGACGTTTTATCTAAGGTATCAGAAATTTTGGTGGTCCTTTTATCTGTAAAAAAAACTAGGAGCAAGATGTCGCTGAAGACCGTTCGACTTTTTAAAGATAACTGACGGGGTCTCACTCAATTCAGTTCTTAAAGCTTGATCCGTGAGAAGAATGGGGTAATTGTTGTGAATAATCCTCCTAATCCTTGAAGAAGAACTATTGTATTGTGACATGAAATGTGGTTGATCATGATCAAATATTGAATGATTTTTCTTATTATAGGTTAATAAATCTTTTCGATCTAAAGCATCAACTTTTTCACGAGCTGTTTGAATAAGAGACAATGGATATCCTCTGTTACAGAGTGACAGAGATAGATCATCTGCCTGTGATCTGTAATTGTCATCATTACTACAGTTACGTTTGATGCGTCTTAATTGACCATAAGAAATGTTATTTAACCAAGGTTTATAGTGAGAGCTATCATAGTGTAAGAAATTTTGAGTATCAACATCTTTCCTAAAAGTTTTAGTAGAGATTTGGCCATCAATTATGGTCAGGGAAATATCCAAAAAGGAAATCGAGAATTTGTCCATGGTACTAGTGAAGCACAAATTAAAAGCCTTATCATTAAGTGTATTGGAAAAATTGGAAAAAAGTGAAATATCCCCATCAAAAATGAAGAAAAGGTCATCTATATAACGGCCATAGTAGACGAGGTCCGCGCTGAAGTCCCGCCCCCACAAATGGGCATCCTCAAAGGCACCCATATATAGGTTGGCGAAACTCGGTGCGAACCTCGTCCCCATGGCCGTTCCAAGTATCTGTAAATAATATTGTTTATTAAAGATAAAATAATTATGAGATAATATGAAGGTAATGGAATCAAGTATAAATTGTTGTAAATCCATGTCTATGGATTCTGATTTAGCAAGATAATCAGCAACAACAGAGATGCCCTTCTGATGAGGGATATTGCAATATAGCGCTTGAACATCACAAGTCAAAAAGAAAAAGGAATCTTTCCATTTAATATTGGAAATTTCATTTAAGAAAAAGGTGGTGTCTTTGATATGTGAGCGAAGTGAAGATGCAATCGGCTGCAAAACGTGATCAACAAAATGTGATAAATTGGAAGTGAGGGACCCCACACCAGAAATAATAGGTCTCCCTGGAGGTGCAGTGAGTGACTTGTGTATCTTGGGTAAATGATAATAGGTGGGAGTGATGGGGTGAGTGGGTAATATATATCTCGATTCCTGTTTGGATAAAATTCCTTTCAATGAAGCATCATTGACCATTGTGGTCAAGAGTTTATGGAATTCTTGAGAAGGATTAGTGGACAGCTTAACATAGGTTTTGTCATCATCAAGCTGTCTCAGAGCCTCATTGAGATAGTCTTCTGTGTTTTGAATAATGATGCCCCCACCCTTGTCAGCTGGCTTGATGACAAGGGCGGGGTCATTGGCCAACTTCTGAAGAGCAAATCTTTCCTGAACAGATAGATTATTCCTATATTTAAATTTTTTTACTTTCTTTCTGAAAAAGAATATTGAGATCATTTAATGTTTTTTTATAAAAGATATCAATAGGAGGACTTTTATGATGTAATGGAAAAAATTGTGATTTATTCTTAAATTTTAACATACGTTCACTATTATGATCGTGACTATATATTGGAATGGTGGTTGTATTATTTTCCATAAGGAGTGATTCCAAAATATCTAAGCCATGCTTATCCATATCATCCAGAACAATCGGTATGCCATCCAATTTACGTGAGGCTAGTTTTTTTGTCGCAAAATATCTTTTGCGAGTCAAGGTGCGGACATATCTATTGAGTTCTACAAAGAGATTAAAAAAGGTAGGTGGTTTGGAAGGGGCGAATTTAAGGCCTTTTGATAATAACTGTATTTCTGTTTTACTAATTTGGGCTGAGGATAAGTTATAGATGTTGGTTGAGTTTAAGGTCTCTGATCTCGTTTTTTTTCCCTGTAGCCTGCGTCCTCCTCTACATCCTCTATGCTTTCCTCTCTTGCTCTCTTTGGGGAGTCTATTCTGAGGAGTTCGTAACGGTTTTGGGAATGATAGGGGGGCTTTGGCTTGTAGATCATCTGATCTTTCTCTAAAAAATGGGAATTCACTGACATATTGTTAGTTGAAAACCCATTCGTGGAGTGAGAGTTCCCAAAGGGACGATGTTTTGGTCTAACTGATGCATCTGAATACGAATATCTGGTAGGAGAAATTGGTCTCGCCCCAGTGGTAGAAATTTTGGGGGAACTGAATCTAGTAACGGGTTGAACCCTTTGATCCTGCCTAGGGTGCAGTCTATTCCTAGAATTATTGTGTGATCTATTACGTCTCCAATTGGATGTACTACGAGATCTGCCTCTATTGGATTGATTGCCTCTCTTGTTAAAACTACGAACTCTGTCTGAGTTATAGTCATCTGTGTCTCTAAGAAACTTTTTATTTTTACCCTCTATGACCTCTCTCTCGTATTGTTCGAGTTTAAGATTAAGTTTAGAATCATTAGACTTGAATTGTGGATGGTCAGAGAAGGCATTCAGACATTTCTTAGTATCTTCTATTGTATTTTTAAGTTGAATTGTTCTATCTCTCCTATAATTGACCAGTAACTCCATTAATGAAAAGGAGCAATTGTCTAATAAAATATCCCATTTTTCTTTTAATGAGGGATCATCAATAAAGGCCAATGTCTTGAAGATTCTGAGACCTCTAGGAATTTTCTTGGTTTTAATATATTTTTGTAATGTGACCATATCCCACCAATGTCGGGTTTCTGCTTTCATAAGATCTTCTAGTTTATAGAATAGGTTATTAAATTCCCTCTCGTTATCATTTGGAATTAATGAACAGGAAATGGTCTCAGAATCTACATTGAAATCGGCCTCATATTGCTGTCTCCTTTTTGCACATTCCGATAAGCAAGTTAAATCTATCATGATATAGAGATATGGATCTTACCAAATAGTAAATATAACCAAGGCTGCTGGCAAAATACACACAATTTCAAAAACAAGAAACACAAACAAAATATTGCCACAAAGCGCCTAGGAAAACAGTACCCAATGGTTGTATAATTTAATAGTTGCTCTGCCACATGCGCTGCCACAGAACACTGTGTGTGTGTTCAAGGACGAGAAATGGGTTAAGAAAAAGAGAGTGGCTGCGCAATGTGTAAGAGCATATATATGCTAATTAGGAGCTGACATGTAAGAATGTAAAAATGTTTTATTACATGGATAGCATTGATTAAGCACGTAAAAATAATATTATAGTGCAATATAATAAAATATGAAACAGAAACACCTTGAACTTAAAATTGTATAGTGTCCTCCGGTTTTAATGAGAAAGCAGATCAAATTGAATGTCCATATACGGATCCACAATCAGGTAAGCAGCTGAACAACAGATGTTAATAGACGGAGACCGTAATAGGAAGTCTGAGTGTGGCAACAAACAAAACTGCTGTATGAATAAATACCTCTCCGTGGGCTGGTCCCGACCGAGCGTCCTCGGTCGTATGTTCCTGCAGTGCCCAGCGCTGAATAATGCAGCAGAAGGAGAGAGTGTGTTTATCCCTGAATGGATGGAAGCAGTTGATCAGCAGCGTGCTGACGGAGGTCACCAGCGGCAGTTAGCAAAGCCGTGACCGGAGTCGAGGTCTCTCTGTAATTCACCCAGAGGATGGAAATCACCGGCAGCAGGTGGATAAGCCGGGACGGGAATCCGAGTGTGACAAACTCAGCAAGCAGATGGAAATTACCGGCGGTGGAGGAGGAAGCCGTGGCGAAGGCCGAGTTGTCACAGGCTATGGACAGCAGCTTGCTACCTGTGTGATAAGATGAAGTCAAGGTGTGCAAGTAGGCGGGGTCCTGACGCGTTTAGTCACAGATCATGTGACTTTATCAAAGGTGTATCCCAGCCTGTAGGACTAGCAGTATTTAAAGCCCAAATTTAATTAGCAACATATGTCAACAATTAACAATCTATTAAACAAATTACAAGTCAGCTCCTAAAAACTTAATTGATTATTGGTCCACATAAGAAAACAATAATCAGCAGATGAGTGTGTATAGAGAACAGCTATAGTGAGAGATAAAACAATATCGGTTTACATAATGCAAACTGAATGAATTTAAATCATTTAAAAACGGATCCAAATTAGGGGTTAAATCCTAGTTATAGCAATGTGCATTTAAACACATAATCAGACAGCATAACAAATAAATAATACATAACTAAAATAAATCCAGAGCTAAGGTTGTGTGATGATAATATACCAAAACACAGCTACGATATATATAGGTCTATCAAAAATAAAAAAAACAGTATTTAAAAAGTATATAAAAAGGTATATAAGAGACAACGGCATGGAGACATAATAAAATAACAACTGAGGATCGAACACTCGGCTATGCCGTATAGTTGGAGTACATAGAGAGAGATATATATAGTGTAGTCCTCCAGCTCTTTGAGCCACAGGGCTCACTAGTGAATAACTAGATGCAATAGAAACATTTAAGATGGATGAAAAGCCAACATATATTGTAGATCTATGATTAGAAACAGAGTTATACGTATCATTAGTGTAACCTAAATAGGAGTTTCCAGAACTTCTGCATTGATGTAGAGTATACATTAAATGATAAATAATAATTAAGTCTGTGACTTCAATAATATTAGTCTATATGAATATGTATATTAGTTGTCAGATATAACAATTGAACACAAATGTAAAATAAAATAAATAAATAAATAAATAAAGAATAAAACATGAAAAAGGGTAAGGAATATTAAATAAAAGGTTTACAAAAAATGATGGCAGTATCATATACTATAATAGATGATGTCTATGTTAGACAAATATTAAAGTGATCAATCAAATGAATGATTAATCAAAATATTAAAGATGTTAATCAAATTATTGGTGTTTAATGGTAATTTTATTGTAAAGAAAAAAAAGGAAAAAAAAGGGGAGACAAATGATTAAGCTGGTAGAGGAGGACCGCAGGAATAGAGTCAGGGTTAGCATAAATCCATTTCAATGGATTCATTCAATCCCTCAGGAACTAGAGTTTTAAGTTTATGAATCCAATAATTTTCCCTGAGGCATAACTTTCTGTATCTATCTCCACCACGATCGGTAGGAGAGATGGTCTCAATACCAATAAGTTTAATTTCCTCAGGATTTTTTTGATGTGTTTCTGAAAAATGTCTTGAGACACTATGAAAAAGGAATCCTTTAAGAATATTCCGTCTGTGTTCTAGAAATCTGATACGTAATCTGCGTGTCGTTCTACCTACATAGATGAGATTACAGCTGCAAATTAATATATATATTACATAAGTGCTGTTGCAATTAATGAAGGAACGTATGTTGAATGGTGAGTTGTCAGATGAGAAAAACTTCTTAGAGTTATTCTGAATGTAAGAGCAAGAGATACATTGTTTGGAACTGCATTTGAAACAGCCTATAGTTTTGGGAAGCCAATGTGACGTTTTATCTAAGGTATCAGAAATTTTGGTGGTCCTTTTATCTGTAAAAAAACTAGGAGCAAGATGTCGCTGAAGACCGTTCGACTTTTTAAAGATAACTGACGGGGTCTCACTCAATTCAGTTCTTAAAGCTTGATCCGTGAGAAGAATGGGGTAATTGTTGTGAATAATCCTCCTAATCCTTGAAGAAGAACTATTGTATTGTGACATGAAATGTGGTTGATCATGATCAAATATTGAATGATTTTTCTTATTATAGGTTAATAAATCTTTTCGATCTAAAGCATCAACTTTTTCACGAGCTGTTTGAATAAGAGACAATGGATATCCTCTGTTACAGAGTGACAGAGATAGATCATCTGCCTGTGATCTGTAATTGTCATCATTACTACAGTTACGTTTGATGCGTCTTAATTGACCATAAGAAATGTTATTTAACCAAGGTTTATAGTGAGAGCTATCATAGTGTAAGAAATTTTGAGTATCAACATCTTTCCTAAAAGTTTTAGTAGAGATTTGGCCATCAATTATGGTCAGGGAAATATCCAAAAAGGAAATCGAGAATTTGTCCATGGTACTAGTGAAGCACAAATTAAAAGCCTTATCATTAAGTGTATTGGAAAAATTGGAAAAAAGTGAAATATCCCCATCAAAAATGAAGAAAAGGTCATCTATATAACGGCCATAGTAGACGAGGTCCGCGCTGAAGTCCCGCCCCCACAAATGGGCATCCTCAAAGGCACCCATATATAGGTTGGCGAAACTCGGTGCGAACCTCGTCCCCATGGCCGTTCCAAGTATCTGTAAATAATATTGTTTATTAAAGATAAAATAATTATGAGATAATATGAAGGTAATGGAATCAAGAATAAATTGTTGTAAATCCATGTCTATGGATTCTGATTTAGCAAGATAATCAGCAACAACAGAGATGCCCTTCTGATGAGGGATATTGCAATATAGCGCTTGAACATCACAAGTCAAAAAGAAAAAGGAATCTTTCCATTTAATATTGGAAATTTCATTTAAGAAAAAGGTGGTGTCTTTGATATGTGAGCGAAGTGAAGATGCAATCGGCTGCAAAACGTGATCAACAAAATGTGATAAATTGGAAGTGAGGGACCCCACACCAGAAATAATAGGTCTCCCTGGAGGTGCAGTGAGTGACTTGTGTATCTTGGGTAAATGATAATAGGTGGGAGTGATGGGGTGAGTGGGTAATATATATCTCGATTCCTGTTTGGATAAAATTCCTTTCAATGAAGCATCATTGACCATTGTGGTCAAGAGTTTATGGAATTCTTGAGAAGGATTAGTGGACAGCTTAACATAGGTTTTGTCATCATCAAGCTGTCTCAGAGCCTCATTGAGATAGTCTTCTGTGTTTTGAATAATGATGCCCCCACCCTTGTCAGCTGGCTTGATGACAAGGACGGGGTCATTGGCCAACTTCTGAAGAGCAAATCTTTCCTGAACAGATAGATTATTCCTATATTTAAATTTTTTACTTTCTTTCTGACAAAGAATATTGAGATCATTTAATGTTTTTTTATAAAAGATATCAATAGGAGGACTTTTATGATGTAATGGAAAAAATTGTGATTTATTCTTAAATTTTAACATACGTTCACTATTATGATCGTGACTATATATTGGAATGGTGGTTGTATTATTTTCCATAAGGAGTGATTCCAAAATATCTAAGCCATGCTTATCCATATCATCCAGAACAATCGGTATGCCATCCAATTTACGTGAGGCTAGTTTTTTTGTCGCAAAATATCTTTTGCGAGTTAAGGTGCAGACATATCTATTGAGTTCTACAAAGAGATTAAAAAAGGTAGGTGGTTTGGAAGGGGCGAATTTAAGGCCTTTTGATAATAACTGTATTTCTGTTTTACTAATTTGGGCTGAGGATAAGTTATAGATGTTGGTTGAGTTTAAGGTCTCTGATCTCGTTTTTTTTCCCTGTAGCCTGCGTCCTCCTCTACATCCTCTATGCTTTCCTCTCTTGCTCTCTTTGGGGAGTCTATTCTGAGGAGTTCGTAACGGTTTTGGGAATGATAGGGGGGCTTTGGCTTGTAGATCATCTGATTTTTCTCTAAAAAATGGGAATTCACTGACATATTGTTAGTTGAAAACCCATTCGTGGAGTGAGAGTTCCCAAAGGGACGATGTTTTGGTCTAACTGATGCATCTGAATACGAATATCTGGTAGGAGAAATTGGTCTCGCCCCAGTGGTAGAAATTTTGGGGGAACTGAATCTAGTAACGGGTTGAACCCTTTGATCCTGCCTAGGGTGCAGTCTATTCCTAGAATTATTGTGTGATCTATTACGTCTCCAATTGGATGTACTACGAGATCTGCCTCTATTGGATTGATTGCCTCTCTTGTTAAAACTACGAACTCTGTCTGAGTTATAGTCATCTGTGTCTCTAAGAAACTTTTTATTTTTACCCTCTATGACCTCTCTCTCGTATTGTTCGAGTTTAAGATTAAGTTTAGAATCATTAGACTTGAATTGTGGATGGTCAGAGAAGGCATTCAGACATTTCTTAGTATCTTCTATTGTATTTTTAAGTTGAATTGTTCTATCTCTCCTATAATTGACCAGTAACTCCATTAATGAAAAGGAGCAATTGTCTAATAAAATATCCCATTTTTCTTTTAATGAGGGATCATCAATAAAGGCCAATGTCTTGAAGATTCTGAGACCTCTAGGAATTTTCTTGGTTTTAATATATTTTTGTAATGTGACCATATCCCACCAATGTCGGGTTTCTGCTTTCATAAGATCTTCTAGTTTATAGAATAGGTTATTAAATTCCCTCTCGTTATCATTTGGAATTAATGAACAGGAAATGGTCTCAGAATCTACATTGAAATCGGCCTCATATTGCTGTCTCCTTTTTGCACATTCCGATAAGCAAGTTAAATCTATCATGATATAGAGATATGGATCTTACCAAATAGTAAATATAACCAAGGCTGCTGGCAAAATACACACAATTTCAAAAACAAGAAACACAAACAAAATATTGCCACAAAGCGCCTAGGAAAACAGTACCCAATGGTTGTATAATTTAATAGTTGCTCTGCCACATGCGCTGCCACAGAACACTGTGTGTGTGTTCAAGGACGAGAAATGGGTTAAGAAAAAGAGAGTGGCTGCGCAATGTGTAAGAGCATATATATGCTAATTAGGAGCTGACATGTAAGAATGTAAAAATGTTTTATTACATGGATAGCATTGATTAAGCACGTAAAAATAATATTATAGTGCAATATAATAAAATATGAAACAGAAACACCTTGAACTTAAAATTGTATAGTGTCCTCCGGTTTTAATGAGAAAGCAGATCAAATTGAATGTCCATATACGGATCCACAATCAGGTAAGCAGCTGAACAACAGATGTTAATAGACGGAGACCGTAATAGGAAGTCTGAGTGTGGCAACAAACAAAACTGCTGTATGAATAAATACCTCTCCGTGGGCTGGTCCCGACCGAGCGTCCTCGGTCGTATGTTCCTGCAGTGCCCAGCGCTGAATAATGCAGCAGAATGAGAGAGTGTGTTTATCCCTGAATGGATGGAAGCAGTTGATCAGCAGCGTGCTGACGGAGGTCACCAGCGGCAGTTAGCAAAGCCGTGACCGGAGTCGAGGTCTCTCTGTAATTCACCCAGAGGATGGAAATCACCGGCAGCAGGTGGATAAGCCGGGACGGGAATCCGAGTGTGACAAACTCAGCAAGCAGATGGAAATTACCGGCGGTGGAGGAGGAAGCCGTGGCGAAGGCCGAGTTGTCACAGGCTATGGACAGCAGCTTGCTACCTGTGTGATAAGATGAAGTCAAGGTGTGCAAGTAGGCGGGGTCCTGACGCGTTTCGTCACAGATCATGTGACTTTATCAAAGGTGTATCCCAGCCTGTAGGACTAGCAGTATTTAAAGCCCAAATTTAATTAGCAACATATGTCAACAATTAACAATCTATTAAACAAATTACAAGTCAGCTCCTAAAAACTTAATTGATTATTGGTCCACATAAGAAAACAATAATCAGCAGATGAGTGTGTATAGAGAACAGCTATAGTGAGAGATAAAACAATATCAATTTACATAATGCAAACTGAATGAATTTAAATAATTTAAAAACGGATCCAAATTAGGGGTTAAATCCTAGTTATAGCAATGTGCATTTAAACACATAATCAGACAGCATAACAAATAAATAATACATAACTAAAATAAATCCAGAGCTAAGGTTGTGTGATGATAATATACCAAAACACAGCTACGATATATATAGGTCTATCAAAAATAAAAAAACAGTATTTAAAAAGTATATAAAAAGGTATATAAGAGACAACGGCATGGAGACATAATAAAATAACAACTGAGGATCGAACACTCGGCTATGCCGTATAGTTGGAGTACATAGAGAGAGATATATATAGTGTAGTCCTCCAGCTCGTTGAGCCACAGGGCTCACTAGTGAATAACTAGATGCAATAGAAACATTTAAGATGGATGAAAAGCCAACATATATTGTAGATCTATGATTAGAAACAGAGTTATACGTATCATTAGTGTAACCTAAATAGGAGTTTCCAGAACTTCTGCATTGATGTAGAGTATACATTAAATGATAAATAATAATTAAGTCTGTGACTTCAATAATATTAGTCTATATGAATATGTATATTAGTTGTCAGATATAACAATTGAACACAAATGTAAAATAAAATAAATAAATAAATAAATAAAGAATGAAACATGAAAAAGGGTAAGGAATATTAAATAAAAGGTTTACAAAAAATGATGGCAGTATCATATACTATAATAGATGATGTCTATGTTAGACAAATATTAAAGTGATCAATCAAATGAATGATTAATCAAAATATTAAAGATGTTAATCAAATTATTGGTGTTTAATGGTAATTTTATTGTAAAGAAAAAAAAGAAAAAAAAAGGGGAGACAAATGATTAAGCTGGTAGAGGAGGACCGCAGGAATAGAGTCAGGGTTAGCATAAATCCATTTCAATGGATTCATTCAATCCCTCAGGAACTAGAGTTTTAAGTTTATGAATCCAATAATTTTCCCTGAGGCATAACTTTCTGTATCTATCTCCACCACGATCGGTAGGAGAGATGATCTCAATACCAATAAGTTTAATTTCCTCAGGATTTTTTTGATGTGTTTCTGAAAAATGTCTTGAGACACTATGAAAAAGGAATCCTTTAAGAATATTCCGTCTGTGTTCTAGAAATCTGATACGTAATCTGCGTGTCGTTCTACCTACATAGATGAGATTACAGCTGCAAATTAATATATATATTACATAAGTGCTGTTGCAATTAATGAAGGAACGTATGTTGAATGGTGAGTTGTCAGATGAGAAAAACTTCTTAGAGTTATTCTGAATGTAAGAGCAAGAGATACATTGTTTGGAACTGCATTTGAAACAGCCTATAGTTTTGGGAAGCCAATGTGACGTTTTATCTAAGGTATCAGAAATTTTGGTGGTCCTTTTATCTGTAAAAAAACTAGGAGCAAGATGTCGCTGAAGACCGTTCGACTTTTTAAAGATAACTGACGGGGTCTAACTCAATTCAGTTCTTAAAGCTTGATCCGTGAGAAGAATGGGGTAATTGTTGTGAATAATCCTCCTAATCCTTGAAGAAGAACTATTGTATTGTGACATGAAATGTGGTTGATCATGATCAAATATTGAATGATTTTTCTTATTATAGGTTAATAAATCTTTTCGATCTAAAGCATCAACTTTTTCACGAGCTGTTTGAATAAGAGACAATGGATATCCTCTGTTACAGAGTGACAGAGATAGATCATCTGCCTGTGATCTGTAATTGTCATCATTACTACAGTTACGTTTGATGCGTCTTAATTGACCATAAGAAATGTTATTTAACCAAGGTTTATAGTGAGAGCTATCATAGTGTAAGAAATTTTGAGTATCAACATCTTTCCTAAAAGTTTTAGTAGAGATTTGGCCATCAATTATGGTCAGGGAAATATCCAAAAAGGAAATCGAGAATTTGTCCATGGTACTAGTGAAGCACAAATTAAAAGCCTTATCATTAAGTGTATTGGAAAAATTGGAAAAAAGTGAAATATCCCCATCAAAAATGAAGAAATGGTCATCTATATAACGGCCATAGTAGACGAGGTCCGCGCTGAAGTCCCGCCCCCACAAATGGGCATCCTCAAAGGCACCCATATATAGGTTGGCGAAACTCGGTGCGAACCTCGTCCCCATGGCCGTTCCAAGTATCTGTAAATAATATTGTTTATTAAAGATAAAATAATTATGAGATAATATGAAGGTAATGGAATCAAGAATAAATTGTTGTAAATCCATGTCTATGGATTCTGATTTAGCAAGATAATCAGCAACAACAGAGATGCCCTTCTGATGAGGGATATTGCAATATAGCGCTTGAACATCACAAGTCAAAAAGAAAAAGGAATCTTTCCATTTAATATTGGAAATTTCATTTAAGAAAAAGGTGGTGTCTTTGATATGTGAGCGAAGTGAAGATGCAATCGGCTGCAAAACGTGATCAACAAAATGTGATAAATTGGAAGTGAGGGACCCCACACCAGAAATAATAGGTCTCCCTGGAGGTGCAGTGAGTGACTTGTGTATCTTGGGTAAATGATAATAGGTGGGAGTGATGGGGTGAGTGGGTAATATATATCTCGATTCCTGTTTGGATAAAATTCCTTTCAATGAAGCATCATTGACCATTGTGGTCAAGAGTTTATGGAATTCTTGAGAAGGATTAGTGGACAGCTTAACATAGGTTTTGTCATCATCAAGCTGTCTCAGAGCCTCATTGAGATAGTCTTCTGTGTTTTGAATAATGATGCCCCCACCCTTGTCAGCTGGCTTGATGACAAGGGCGGGGTCATTGGCCAACTTCTGAAGAGCAAATCTTTCCTGAACAGATAGATTATTCCTATATTTAAATTTTTTACTTTCTTTCTGAAAAAGAATATTGAGATCATTTAATGTTTTTTTATAAAAGATATCAATAGGAGGACTTTTATGATGTAATGGAAAAAATTGTGATTTATTCTTAAATTTTAACATACGTTCACTATTATGATCGTGACTATATATTGGAATGGTGGTTGTATTATTTTCCATAAGGAGTGATTCCAAAATATCTAAGCCATGCTTATCCATATCATCCAGAACAATCGGTATGCCATCCAATTTACGTGAGGCTAGTTTTTTTGTCGCAAAATATCTTTTGCGAGTTAAGGTGCGGACATATCTATTGAGTTCTACAAAGAGATTAAAAAAGGTAGGTGGTTTGGAAGGGGCGAATTTAAGGCCTTTTGATAATAACTGTATTTCTGTTTTACTAATTTGGGCTGAGGATAAGTTATAGATGTTGGTTGAGTTTAAGGTCTCTGATCTCGTTTTTTTTCCCTGTAGCCTGCGTCCTCCTCTACATCCTCTATGCTTTCCTCTCTTGCTCTCTTTGGGGAGTCTATTCTGAGGAGTTCGTAACGGTTTTGGGAATGATAGGGGGGCTTTGGCTTGTAGATCATCTGATCTTTCTCTAAAAAATGGGAATTCACTGACATATTGTTAGTTGAAAACCCATTCGTGGAGTGAGAGTTCCCAAAGGGACGATGTTTTGGTCTAACTGATGCATCTGAATACGAATATCTGGTAGGAGAAATTGGTCTCGCCCCAGTGGTAGAAATTTTGGGGGAACTGAATCTAGTAACGGGTTGAACCCTTTGATCCTGCCTAGGGTGCAGTCTATTCCTAGAATTATTGTGTGATCTATTACGTCTCCAATTGGATGTACTACGAGATCTGCCTCTATTGGATTGATTGCCTCTCTTGTTAAAACTACGAACTCTGTCTGAGTTATAGTCATCTGTGTCTCTAAGAAACTTTTTATTTTTACCCTCTATGACCTCTCTCTCGTATTGTTCGAGTTTAAGATTAAGTTTAGAATCATTAGACTTGAATTGTGGATGATCAGAGAAGGCATTCAGACATTTCTTAGTATCTTCTATTGTATTTTTAAGTTGAATTGTTCTATCTCTCCTATAATTGACCAGTAACTCCATTAATGAAAAGGAGCAATTGTCTAATAAAATATACCTTTTTTCTTTTAATGAGGGATCATCAATAAAGGCTAATGTCTTGAAGATTCTGAGACCTCTAGGAATTTTCTTGGTTTTAATATATTTTTGTAATGTGACCATATCCCACCAATGTCGGGTTTCTGCTTTCATAAGATCTTCTAGTTTATAGAATAGGTTATTAAATTCCCTCTCGTTATCATTTGGAATTAATGAACAGGAAATGGTCTCAGAATCTACATTGAAATCGGCCTCATATTGCTGTCTCCTTTTTGCACATTCCGATAAGCAAGTTAAATCTATCATGATATAGAGATATGGATCTTACCAAATAGTAAATATAACCAAGGCTGCTGGCAAAATACACACAATTTCAAAAACAAGAAACACAAACAAAATATTGCCACAAAGCGCCTAGGAAAACAGTACCCAATGGTTGTATAATTTAATAGTTGCTCTGCCACATGCGCTGCCACAGAACACTGTGTGTGTGTTCAAGGACGAGAAATGGGTTAAGAAAAAGAGAGTGGCTGCGCAATGTGTAAGAGCATATATATGCTAATTAGGAGCTGACATGTAAGAATGTAAAAATGTTTTATTACATGGATAGCATTGATTAAGCACGTAAAAATAATATTATAGTGCAATATAATAAAATATGAAACAGAAACACCTTGAACTTAAAATTGTATAGTGTCCTCCGGTTTTAATGAGAAAGCAGATCAAATTGAATGTCCATATACGGATCCACAATCAGGTAAGCAGCTGAACAACAGATGTTAATAGACGGAGACCGTAATAGGAAGTCTGAGTGTGGCAACAAACAAAACTGCTGTATGAATAAATACCTCTCCGTGGGCTGGTCCCGACCGAGCGTCCTCGGTCGTATGTTCCTGCAGTGCCCAGCGCTGAATAATGCAGCAGAAGTAGAGAGTGTGTTTATCCCTGAATGGATGGAAGCAGTTGATCAGCAGCGTGCTGACGGAGGTCACCAGCGGCAGTTAGCAAAGCCGTGACCGGAGCCGAGGTCTCTCTGTAATTCACCCAGAGGATGGAAATCACCGGCAGCAGGTGGATAAGCCGGGACGGGAATCCGAGTGTGACAAACTCAGCAAGCAGATGGAAATTACCGGCGGTGGAGGAGGACGCCGTGGCGAAGGCCGAGTTGTCACAGGCTATGGACAGCAGCTTGCTACCTGTGTGATAAGATGAAGTCAAGGTGTGCAAGTAGGCGGGGTCCTGACGCGTTTCGTCACAGATCATGTGACTTTATCAAAGGTGTATCCCAGCCTGTAGGACTAGCAGTATTTAAAGCCCAAATTTAATTAGCAACATATGTCAACAATTAACAATCTATTAAACAAATTACAAGTCAGCTCCTAAAAACTTAATTGATTATTGGTCCACATAAGAAAACAATAATCAGCAGATGAGTGTGTATAGAGAACAGCTATAGTGAGAGATAAAACAATATCAATTTACATAATGCAAACTGAATGAATTTAAATAATTTAAAAACGGATCCAAATTAGGGGTTAAATCCTAGTTATAGCAATGTGCATTTAAACACATAATCAGACAGCATAACAAATAAATAATACATAACTAAAATAAATCCAGAGCTAAGGTTGTGTGATGATAATATACCAAAACACAGCTACGATATATATAGGTCTATCAAAAATAAAAAAACAGTATTTAAAAAGTATATAAAAAGGTATATAAGAGACAACGGCATGGAGACATAATAAAATAACAACTGAGGATCGAACACTCGGCTATGCCGTATAGTTGGAGTACATAGAGAGAGATATATATAGTGTAGTCCTCCAGCTCGTTGAGCCACAGGGCTCACTAGTGAATAACTAGATGCAATAGAAACATTTAAGATGGATGAAAAGCCAACATATATTGTAGATCTATGATTAGAAACAGAGTTATACGTATCATTAGTGTAACCTAAATAGGAGTTTCCAGAACTTCTGCATTGATGTAGAGTATACATTAAATGATAAATAATAATTAAGTCTGTGACTTCAATAATATTAGTCTATATGAATATGTATATTAGTTGTCAGATATAACAATTGAACACAAATGTAAAATAAAATAAATAAATAAATAAATAAAGAATGAAACATGAAAAAGGGTAAGGAATATTAAATAAAAGGTTTACAAAAAATGATGGCAGTATCATATACTATAATAGATGATGTCTATGTTAGACAAATATTAAAGTGATCAATCAAATGAATGATTAATCAAAATATTAAAGATGTTAATCAAATTATTGGTGTTTAATGGTAATTTTATTGTAAAGAAAAAAAAGAAAAAAAAAGGGGAGACAAATGATTAAGCTGGTAGAGGAGGACCGCAGGAATAGAGTCAGGGTTAGCATAAATCCATTTCAATGGATTCATTCAATCCCTCAGGAACTAGAGTTTTAAGTTTATGAATCCAATAATTTTCCCTGAGGCATAACTTTCTGTATCTATCTCCACCACGATCGGTAGGAGAGATGGTCTCAATACCAATAAGTTTAATTTCCTCAGGATTTTTTTGATGTGTTTCTGAAAAATGTCTTGAGACACTATGAAAAAGGAATCCTTTAAGAATATTCCGTCTGTGTTCTAGAAATCTGATACGTAATCTGCGTGTCGTTCTACCTACATAGATGAGATTACAGCTGCAAATTAATATATATATTACATAAGTGCTGTTGCAATTAATGAAGGAACGTATGTTGAATGGTGAGTTGTCAGATGAGAAAAACTTCTTAGAGTTATTCTGAATGTAAGAGCAAGAGATACATTGTTTGGAACTGCATTTGAAACAGCCTATAGTTTTGGGAAGCCAATGTGACGTTTTATCTAAGGTATCAGAAATTTTGGTGGTCCTTTTATCTGTAAAAAAACTAGGAGCAAGATGTCGCTGAAGACCGTTCGACTTTTTAAAGATAACTGACGGGGTCTCACTCAATTCAGTTCTTAAAGCTTGATCCGTGAGAAGAATGGGGTAATTGTTGTGAATAATCCTCCTAATCCTTGAAGAAGAACTATTGTATTGTGACATGAAATGTGGTTGATCATGATCAAATATTGAATGATTTTTCTTATTATAGGTTAATAAATCTTTTCGATCTAAAGCATCAACTTTTTCACGAGCTGTTTGAATAAGAGACAATGGATATCCTCTGTTACAGAGTGACAGAGATAGATCATCTGCCTGTGATCTGTAATTGTCATCATTACTACAGTTACGTTTGATGCGTCTTAATTGACCATAAGAAATGTTATTTAACCAAGGTTTATAGTGAGAGCTATCATAGTGTAAGAAATTTTGAGTATCAACATCTTTCCTAAAAGTTTTAGTAGAGATTTGGCCATCAATTATGGTCAGCGAAATATCCAAAAAGGAAATCGAGAATTTGTCCATGGTACTAGTGAAGCACAAATTAAAAGCCTTATCATTAAGTGTATTGGAAAAATTGGAAAAAAGTGAAATATCCCCATCAAAAATGAAGAAAAGGTCATCTATATAACGGCCATAGTAGACGAGGTCCGCGCTGAAGTCCCGCCCCCACAAATGGGCATCCTCAAAGGCACCCATATATAGGTTGGCGAAACTCGGTGCGAACCTCGTCCCCATGGCCGTTCCAAGTATCTGTAAATAATATTGTTTATTAAAGATAAAATAATTATGAGATAATATGAAGGTAATGGAATCAAGAATAAATTGTTGTAAATCCATGTCTATGGATTCTGATTTAGCAAGATAATCAGCAACAACAGAGATGCCCTTCTGATGAGGGATATTGCAATATAGCGCTTGAACATCACAAGTCAAAAAGAAAAAGGAATCTTTCCATTTAATATTGGAAATTTCATTTAAGAAAAAGGTGGTGTCTTTGATATGTGAGCGAAGTGAAGATGCAATCGGCTGCAAAACGTGATCAACAAAATGTGATAAATTGGAAGTGAGGGACCCCACACCAGAAATAATAGGTCTCCCTGGAGGTGCAGTGAGTGACTTGTGTATCTTGGGTAAATGATAATAGGTGGGAGTGATGGGGTGAGTGGGTAATATATATCTCGATTCCTGTTTGGATAAAATTCCTTTCAATGAAGCATCATTGACCATTGTGGTCAAGAGTTTATGGAATTCTTGAGAAGGATTAGTGGACAGCTTAACATAGGTTTTGTCATCATCAAGCTGTCTCAGAGCCTCATTGAGATAGTCTTCTGTGTTTTGAATAATGATGCCCCCACCCTTGTCAGCTGGCTTGATGACAAGGGCGGGGTCATTGGCCAACTTCTGAAGAGCAAATCTTTCCTGAACAGATAGATTATTCCTATATTTAAATTTTTTACTTTCTTTCTGAAAAAGAATATTGAGATCATTTAATGTTTTTTTATAAAAGATATCAATAGGAGGACTTTTATGATATAATGGAAAAAATTGTGATTTATTCTTAAATTTTAACATACGTTCACTATTATGATCGTGACTATATATTGGAATGGTGGTTGTATTATTTTCCATAAGGAGTGATTCCAAAATATCTAAGCCATGCTTATCCATATCATCCAGAACAATCGGTATGCCATCCAATTTACGTGAGGCTAGTTTTTTTGTCGCAAAATATCTTTTGCGAGTTAAGGTGCGGACATATCTATTGAGTTCTACAAAGAGATTAAAAAAGGTAGGTGGTTTGGAAGGGGCGAATTTAAGGCCTTTTGATAATAACTGTATTTCTGTTTTACTAATTTGGGCTGAGGATAAGTTATAGATGTTGGTTGAGTTTAAGGTCTCTGATCTCGTTTTTTTTCCCTGTAGCCTGCGTCCTCCTCTACATCCTCTATGCTTTCCTCTCTTGCTCTCTTTGGGGAGTCTATTCTGAGGAGTTCGTAACGGTTTTGGGAATGATAGGGGGGCTTTGGCTTGTAGATCATCTGATCTTTCTCTAAAAAATGGGAATTCACTGACATATTGTTAGTTGAAAACCCATTCGTGGAGTGAGAGTTCCCAAAGGGACGATGTTTTGGTCTAACTGATGCATCTGAATACGAATATCTGGTAGGAGAAATTGGTCTCGCCCCAGTGGTAGAAATTTTGGGGGAACTGAATCTAGTAACGGGTTGAACCCTTTGATCCTGCCTAGGGTGCAGTCTATTCCTAGAATTATTGTGTGATCTATTACGTCTCCAATTGGATGTACTACGAGATCTGCCTCTATTGGATTGATTGCCTCTCTTGTTAAAACTACGAACTCTGTCTGAGTTATAGTCATCTGTGTCTCTAAGAAACTTTTTATTTTTACCCTCTATGACCTCTCTCTCGTATTGTTCGAGTTTAAGATTAAGTTTAGAATCATTAGACTTGAATTGTGGATGGTCAGAGAAGGCATTCAGACATTTCTTAGTATCTTCTATTGTATTTTTAAGTTGAATTGTTCTATCTCTCCTATAATTGACCAGTAACTCCATTAATGAAAAGGAGCAATTGTCTAATAAAATATCCCATTTTTCTTTTAATGAGGGATCATCAATAAAGGCTAATGTCTTGAAGATTCTGAGACCTCTAGGAATTTTCTTGGTTTTAATATATTTTTGTAATGTGACCATATCCCACCAATGTCGGGTTTCTGCTTTCATAAGATCTTCTAGTTTATAGAATAGGTTATTAAATTCCCTCTCGTTATCATTTGGAATTAATGAACAGGAAATGGTCTCAGAATCTACATTGAAATCGGCCTCATATTGCTGTCTCCTTTTTGCACATTCCGATAAGCAAGTTAAATCTATCATGATATAGAGATATGGATCTTACCAAATAGTAAATATAACCAAGGCTGCTGGCAAAATACACACAATTTCAAAAACAAGAAACACAAACAAAATATTGCCACAAAGCGCCTAGGAAAACAGTACCCAATGGTTGTATAATTTAATAGTTGCTCTGCCACATGCGCTGCCACAGAACACTGTGTGTGTGTTCAAGGACGAGAAATGGGTTAAGAAAAAGAGAGTGGCTGCGCAATGTGTAAGAGCATATATATGCTAATTAGGAGCTGACATGTAAGAATGTAAAAATGTTTTATTACATGGATAGCATTGATTAAGCACGTAAAAATAATATTATAGTGCAATATAATAAAATATGAAACAGAAACACCTTGAACTTAAAATTGTATAGTGTCCTCCGGTTTTAATGAGAAAGCAGATCAAATTGAATGTCCATATACGGATCCACAATCAGGTAAGCAGCTGAACAACAGATGTTAATAGACGGAGACCGTAATAGGAAGTCTGAGTGTGGCAACAAACAAAACTGCTGTATGAATAAATACCTCTCCGTGGGCTGGTCCCGACCGAGCGTCCTCGGTCGTATGTTCCTGCAGTGCCCAGCGCTGAATAATGCAGCAGAAGGAGAGAGTGTGTTTATCCCTGAATGGATGGAAGCAGTTGATCAGCAGCGTGCTGACGGAGGTCACCAGCGGCAGTTAGCAAAGCCGTGACCGGAGCCGAGGTCTCTCTGTAATTCACCCAGAGGATGGAAATCACCGGCAGCAGGTGGATAAGCCGGGACGGGAATCCGAGTGTGACAAACTCAGCAAGCAGATGGAAATTACCGGTGGTGGAGGAGGACGCCGTGGCGAAGGCCGAGTTGTCACAGGCTATGGACAGCAGCTTGCTACCTGTGTGATAAGATGAAGTCAAGGTGTGCAAGTAGGCGGGGTCCTGACGCGTTTCGTCACAGATCATGTGACTTTATCAAAGGTGTATCCCAGCCAGTAGGACTAGCAGTATTTAAAGCCCAAATTTAATTAGCAACATATGTCAACAATTAACAATCTATTAAACAAATTACAAGTCAGCTCCTAAAAACTTAATTGATTATTGGTCCACATAAGAAAACAATAATCAGCAGATGAGTGTGTATAGAGAACAGCAATAGTGAGAGATAAAACAATATCGGTTTACATAATGCAAACTGAATGAATTTAAATCATTTAAAAACGGATCCAAATTAGGGGTTAAATCCTAGTTATAGCAATGTGCATTTAAACACATAATCAGACAGCATAACAAATAAATAATACATAACTAAAATAAATCCAGAGCTAAGGTTGTGTGATGATAATATACCAAAACACAGCTACGATATATATAGGTCTATCAAAAATAAAAAAACAGTATTTAAAAAGTATATAAAAAGGTATATAAGAGACAACGGCATGGAGACATAATAAAATAACAACTGAGGATCGAACACTCGGCTATGCCGTATAGTTGGAGTACATAGAGAGAGATATATATAGTGTAGTCCTCCAGCTCGTTGAGCCACAGGGCTCACTAGTGAATAACTAGATGCAATAGAAACATTTAAGATGGATGAAAAGCCAACATATATTGTAGATCTATGATTAGAAACAGAGTTATACGTATCATTAGTGTGACCTAAATAGGAGTTTCCAGAACTTCTGCATTGATGTAGAGTATACATTAAATGATAAATAATAATTAAGTCTGTGACTTCAATAATATTAGTCTATATGAATATGTATATTAGTTGTCAGATATAACAATTGAACACAAATGTAAAATAAAATAAATAAATAAAGAATGAAACATGAAAAAGGGTAAGGAATATTAAATAAAAGGTTTACAAAAAATGATGGCAGTATCATATACTATAATAGATGATGTCTATGTTAGACAAATATTAAAGTGATCAATCAAATGAATGATTAATCAAAATATTAAAGATGTTAATCAAATTATTGGTGTTTAATGGTAATTTTATTGTAAAGAAAAAAAAGAAAAAAAAAGGGGAGACAAATGATTAAGCTGGTAGAGGAGGACCGCAGGAATAGAGTCAGGGTTAGCATAAATCCATTTCAATGGATTCATTCAATCCCTCAGGAACTAGAGTTTTAAGTTTATGAATCCAATAATTTTCCCTGAGGCATAACTTTCTGTATCTATCTCCACCACGATCGGTAGGAGAGATGGTCTCAATACCAATAAGTTTAATTTCCTCAGGATTTTTTTGATGTGTTTCTGAAAAATGTCTTGAGACACTATGAAAAAGGAATCCTTTAAGAATATTCCGTCTGTGTTCTAGAAATCTGATACGTAATCTGCGTGTCGTTCTACCTACATAGATGAGATTACAGCTGCAAATTAATATATATATTACATAAGTGCTGTTGCAATTAATGAAGGAACGTATGTTGAATGGTGAGTTGTCAGATGAGAAAAACTTCTTAGAGTTATTCTGAATGTAAGAGCAAGAGATACATTGTTTGGAACTGCATTTGAAACAGCCTATAGTTTTGGGAAGCCAATGTGACGTTTTATCTAAGGTATCAGAAATTTTGGTGGTCCTTTTATCTGTAAAAAAACTAGGAGCAAGATGTCGCTGAAGACCGTTCGACTTTTTAAAGATAACTGACGGGATCTCACTCAATTCAGTTCTTAAAGCTTGATCCGTGAGAAGAATGGGGTAATTGTTGTGAATAATCCTCCTAATCCTTGAAGAAGAACTATTGTATTGTGACATGAAATGTGGTTGATCATGATCAAATATTGAATGATTTTTCTTATTATAGGTTAATAAATCTTTTCGATCTAAAGCATCAACTTTTTCACGAGCTGTTTGAATAAGAGACAATGGATATCCTCTGTTACAGAGTGACAGAGATAGATCATCTGCCTGTGATCTGTAATTGTCATCATTACTACAGTTACGTTTGATGCGTCTTAATTGACCATAAGAAATGTTATTTAACCAAGGTTTATAGTGAGAGCTATCATAGTGTAAGAAATTTTGAGTATCAACATCTTTCCTAAAAGTTTTAGTAGAGATTTGGCCATCAATTATGGTCAGGGAAATATCCAAAAAGGAAATCGAGAATTTGTCCATGGTACTAGTGAAGCACAAATTAAAAGCCTTATCATTAAGTGTATTGGAAAAATTGGAAAAAAGTGAAATATCCCCATCAAAAATGAAGAAATGGTCATCTATATAACGGCCATAGTAGACGAGGTCCGCGCTGAAGTCCCGCCCCCACAAATGGGCATCCTCAAAGGCACCCATATATAGGTTGGCGAAACTCGGTGCGAACCTCGTCCCCATGGCCGTTCCAAGTATCTGTAAATAATATTGTTTATTAAAGATAAAATAATTATGAGATAATATGAAGGTAATGGAATCAAGAATAAATTGTTGTAAATCCATGTCTATGGATTCTGATTTAGCAAGATAATCAGCAACAACAGAGATGCCCTTCTGATGAGGGATATTGCAATATAGCGCTTGAACATCACAAGTCAAAAAGAAAAAGGAATCTTTCCATTTAATATTGGAAATTTCATTTAAGAAAAAGGTGGTGTCTTTGATATGTGAGCGAAGTGAAGATGCAATCGGCTGCAAAACGTGATCAACAAAATGTGATAAATTGGAAGTGAGGGACCCCACACCAGAAATAATAGGTCTCCCTGGAGGTGCAGTGAGTGACTTGTGTATCTTGGGTAAATGATAATAGGTGGGAGTGATGGGGTGAGTGGGTAATATATATCTCGATTCCTGTTTGGATAAAATTCCTTTCAATGAAGCATCATTGACCATTGTGGTCAAGAGTTTATGGAATTCTTGAGAAGGATTAGTGGACAGCTTAACATAGGTTTTGTCATCATCAAGCTGTCTCAGAGCCTCATTGAGATAGTCTTCTGTGTTTTGAATAATGATGCCCCCACCCTTGTCAGCTGGCTTGATGACAAGGGCGGGGTCATTGGCCAACTTCTGAAGAGCAAATCTTTCCTGAACAGATAGATTATTCCTATATTTAAATTTTTTACTTTCTTTCTGAAAAAGAATATTGAGATCATTTAATGTTTTTTTTATAAAAGATATCAATAGGAGGACTTTTATGATGTAATGGAAAAAATTGTGATTTATTCTTAAATTTTAACATACGTTCACTATTATGATCGTGACTATATATTGGAATGGTGGTTGTATTATTTTCCATAAGGAGTGATTCCAAAATATCTAAGCCATGCTTATCCATATCATCCAGAACAATCGGTATGCCATCCTATTTACGTGAGGCTAGTTTTTTTGTCGCAAAATATCTTTTGCGAGTTAAGGTGCAGACATATCTATTGAGTTCTACAAAGAGATTAAAAAAGGTAGGTGGTTTGGAAGGGGCGAATTTAAGGCCTTTTGATAATAACTGTATTTCTGTTTTACTAATTTGGGCTGAGGATAAGTTATAGATGTTGGTTGAGTTTAAGGTCTCTGATCTCGTTTTTTTTCCCTGTAGCCTGCGTCCTCCTCTACATCCTCTATGCTTTCCTCTCTTGCTCTCTTTGGGGAGTCTATTCTGAGGAGTTCGTAACGGTTTTGGGAATGATAGGGGGGCTTTGGCTTGTAGATCATCTGATCTTTCTCTAAAAAATGGGAATTCACTGACATATTGTTAGTTGAAAACCCATTCGTGGAGTGAGAGTTCCCAAAGGGACGATGTTTTGGTCTAACTGATGCATCTGAATACGAATATCTGGTAGGAGAAATTGGTCTCGCCCCAGTGGTAGAAATTTTGGGGGAACTGAATCTAGTAACGGGTTGAACCCTTTGATCCTGCCTAGGGTGCAGTCTATTCCTAGAATTATTGTGTGATCTATTACGTCTCCAATTGGATGTACTACGAGATCTGCCTCTATTGGATTGATTGCCTCTCTTGTTAAAACTACGAACTCTGTCTGAGTTATAGTCATCTGTGTCTCTAAGAAACTTTTTATTTTTACCCTCTATGACCTCTCTCTCGTATTGTTCGAGTTTAAGATTAAGTTTAGAATCATTAGACTTGAATTGTGGATGGTCAGAGAAGGCATTCAGACATTTCTTAGTATCTTCTATTGTATTTTTAAGTTGAATTGTTCTATCTCTCCTATAATTGACCAGTAACTCCATTAATGAAAAGGAGCAATTGTCTAATAAAATATCCCATTTTTCTTTTAATGAGGGATCATCAATAAAGGCTAATGTCTTGAAGATTCTGAGACCTCTAGGAATTTTCTTGGTTTTAATATATTTTTGTAATGTGACCATATCCCACCAATGTCGGGTTTCTGCTTTCATAAGATCTTCTAGTTTATAGAATAGGTTATTAAATTCCCTCTCGTTATCATTTGGAATTAATGAACAGGAAATGGTCTCAGAATCTACATTGAAATCGGCCTCATATTGCTGTCTCCTTTTTGCACATTCCGATAAGCAAGTTAAATCTATCATGATATAGAGATATGGATCTTACCAAATAGTAAATATAACCAAGGCTGCTGGCAAAATACACACAATTTCAAAAACAAGAAACACAAACAAAATATTGCCACAAAGCGCCTAGGAAAACAGTACCCAATGGTTGTATAATTTAATAGTTGCTCTGCCACATGCGCTGCCACAGAACACTGTGTGTGTGTTCAAGGACGAGAAATGGGTTAAGAAAAAGAGAGTGGCTGCGCAATGTGTAAGAGCATATATATGCTAATTAGGAGCTGACATGTAAGAATGTAAAAATGTTTTATTACATGGATAGCATTGATTAAGCACGTAAAAATAATATTATAGTGCAATATAATAAAATATGAAACAGAAACACCTTGAACTTAAAATTGTATAGTGTCCTCCGGTTTTAATGAGAAAGCAGATCAAATTGAATGTCCATATACGGATCCACAATCAGGTAAGCAGCTGAACAACAGATGTTAATAGACGGAGACCGTAATAGGAAGTCTGAGTGTGGCAACAAACAAAACTGCTGTATGAATAAATACCTCTCCGTGGGCTGGTCCCGACCGAGCGTCCTCGGTCGTATGTTCCTGCAGTGCCCAGCGCTGAATAATGCAGCAGAAGGAGAGAGTGTGTTTATCCCTGAATGGATGGAAGCAGTTGATCAGCAGCGTGCTGACGGAGGTCACCAGCGGCAGTTAGCAAAGCCGTGACCGGAGCCGAGGTCTCTCTGTAATTCACCCAGAGGATGGAAATCACCGGCAGCAGGTGGATAAGCCGGGACGGGAATCCGAGTGTGACAAACTCAGCAAGCAGATGGAAATTACCGGTGGTGGAGGAGGACGCCGTGGCGAAGGCCGAGTTGTCACAGGCTATGGACAGCAGCTTGCTACCTGTGTGATAAGATGAAGTCAAGGTGTGCAAGTAGGCGGGGTCCTGACGCGTTTCGTCACAGATCATGTGACTTTATCAAAGGTGTATCCCAGCCAGTAGGACTAGCAGTATTTAAAGCCCAAATTTAATTAGCAACATATGTCAACAATTAACAATCTATTAAACAAATTACAAGTCAGCTCCTAAAAACTTAATTGATTATTGGTCCACATAAGAAAACAATAATCAGCAGATGAGTGTGTATAGAGAACAGCAATAGTGAGAGATAAAACAATATCGGTTTACATAATGCAAACTGAATGAATTTAAATCATTTAAAAACGGATCCAAATTAGGGGTTAAATCCTAGTTATAGCAATGTGCATTTAAACACATAATCAGACAGCATAACAAATAAATAATACATAACTAAAATAAATCCAGAGCTAAGGTTGTGTGATGATAATATACCAAAACACAGCTACGATATATATAGGTCTATCAAAAATAAAAAAACAGTATTTAAAAAGTATATAAAAAGGTATATAAGAGACAACGGCATGGAGACATAATAAAATAACAACTGAGGATCGAACACTCGGCTATGCCGTATAGTTGGAGTACATAGAGAGAGATATATATAGTGTAGTCCTCCAGCTCGTTGAGCCACAGGGCTCACTAGTGAATAACTAGATGCAATAGAAACATTTAAGATGGATGAAAAGCCAACATATATTGTAGATCTATGATTAGAAACAGAGTTATACGTATCATTAGTGTGACCTAAATAGGAGTTTCCAGAACTTCTGCATTGATGTAGAGTATACATTAAATGATAAATAATAATTAAGTCTGTGACTTCAATAATATTAGTCTATATGAATATGTATATTAGTTGTCAGATATAACAATTGAACACAAATGTAAAATAAAATAAATAAATAAAGAATGAAACATGAAAAAGGGTAAGGAATATTAAATAAAAGGTTTACAAAAAATGATGGCAGTATCATATACTATAATAGATGATGTCTATGTTAGACAAATATTAAAGTGATCAATCAAATGAATGATTAATCAAAATATTAAAGATGTTAATCAAATTATTGGTGTTTAATGGTAATTTTATTGTAAAGAAAAAAAAGAAAAAAAAAGGGGAGACAAATGATTAAGCTGGTAGAGGAGGACCGCAGGAATAGAGTCAGGGTTAGCATAAATCCATTTCAATGGATTCATTCAATCCCTCAGGAACTAGAGTTTTAAGTTTATGAATCCAATAATTTTCCCTGAGGCATAACTTTCTGTATCTATCTCCACCACGATCGGTAGGAGAGATGGTCTCAATACCAATAAGTTTAATTTCCTCAGGATTTTTTTGATGTGTTTCTGAAAAATGTCTTGAGACACTATGAAAAAGGAATCCTTTAAGAATATTCCGTCTGTGTTCTAGAAATCTGATACGTAATCTGCGTGTCGTTCTACCTACATAGATGAGATTACAGCTGCAAATTAATATATATATTACATAAGTGCTGTTGCAATTAATGAAGGAACGTATGTTGAATGGTGAGTTGTCAGATGAGAAAAACTTCTTAGAGTTATTCTGAATGTAAGAGCAAGAGATACATTGTTTGGAACTGCATTTGAAACAGCCTATAGTTTTGGGAAGCCAATGTGACGTTTTATCTAAGGTATCAGAAATTTTGGTGGTCCTTTTATCTGTAAAAAAACTAGGAGCAAGATGTCGCTGAAGACCGTTCGACTTTTTAAAGATAACTGACGGGATCTCACTCAATTCAGTTCTTAAAGCTTGATCCGTGAGAAGAATGGGGTAATTGTTGTGAATAATCCTCCTAATCCTTGAAGAAGAACTATTGTATTGTGACATGAAATGTGGTTGATCATGATCAAATATTGAATGATTTTTCTTATTATAGGTTAATAAATCTTTTCGATCTAAAGCATCAACTTTTTCACGAGCTGTTTGAATAAGAGACAATGGATATCCTCTGTTACAGAGTGACAGAGATAGATCATCTGCCTGTGATCTGTAATTGTCATCATTACTACAGTTACGTTTGATGCGTCTTAATTGACCATAAGAAATGTTATTTAACCAAGGTTTATAGTGAGAGCTATCATAGTGTAAGAAATTTTGAGTATCAACATCTTTCCTAAAAGTTTTAGTAGAGATTTGGCCATCAATTATGGTCAGGGAAATATCCAAAAAGGAAATCGAGAATTTGTCCATGGTACTAGTGAAGCACAAATTAAAAGCCTTATCATTAAGTGTATTGGAAAAATTGGAAAAAAGTGAAATATCCCCATCAAAAATGAAGAAATGGTCATCTATATAACGGCCATAGTAGACGAGGTCCGCGCTGAAGTCCCGCCCCCACAAATGGGCATCCTCAAAGGCACCCATATATAGGTTGGCGAAACTCGGTGCGAACCTCGTCCCCATGGCCGTTCCAAGTATCTGTAAATAATATTGTTTATTAAAGATAAAATAATTATGAGATAATATGAAGGTAATGGAATCAAGAATAAATTGTTGTAAATCCATGTCTATGGATTCTGATTTAGCAAGATAATCAGCAACAACAGAGATGCCCTTCTGATGAGGGATATTGCAATATAGCGCTTGAACATCACAAGTCAAAAAGAAAAAGGAATCTTTCCATTTAATATTGGAAATTTCATTTAAGAAAAAGGTGGTGTCTTTGATATGTGAGCGAAGTGAAGATGCAATCGGCTGCAAAACGTGATCAACAAAATGTGATAAATTGGAAGTGAGGGACCCCACACCAGAAATAATAGGTCTCCCTGGAGGTGCAGTGAGTGACTTGTGTATCTTGGGTAAATGATAATAGGTGGGAGTGATGGGGTGAGTGGGTAATATATATCTCGATTCCTGTTTGGATAAAATTCCTTTCAATGAAGCATCATTGACCATTGTGGTCAAGAGTTTATGGAATTCTTGAGAAGGATTAGTGGACAGCTTAACATAGGTTTTGTCATCATCAAGCTGTCTCAGAGCCTCATTGAGATAGTCTTCTGTGTTTTGAATAATGATGCCCCCACCCTTGTCAGCTGGCTTGATGACAAGGGCGGGGTCATTGGCCAACTTCTGAAGAGCAAATCTTTCCTGAACAGATAGATTATTCCTATATTTAAATTTTTTACTTTCTTTCTGAAAAAGAATATTGAGATCATTTAATGTTTTTTTTATAAAAGATATCAATAGGAGGACTTTTATGATGTAATGGAAAAAATTGTGATTTATTCTTAAATTTTAACATACGTTCACTATTATGATCGTGACTATATATTGGAATGGTGGTTGTATTATTTTCCATAAGGAGTGATTCCAAAATATCTAAGCCATGCTTATCCATATCATCCAGAACAATCGGTATGCCATCCTATTTACGTGAGGCTAGTTTTTTTGTCGCAAAATATCTTTTGCGAGTTAAGGTGCAGACATATCTATTGAGTTCTACAAAGAGATTAAAAAAGGTAGGTGGTTTGGAAGGGGCGAATTTAAGGCCTTTTGATAATAACTGTATTTCTGTTTTACTAATTTGGGCTGAGGATAAGTTATAGATGTTGGTTGAGTTTAAGGTCTCTGATCTCGTTTTTTTTCCCTGTAGCCTGCGTCCTCCTCTACATCCTCTATGCTTTCCTCTCTTGCTCTCTTTGGGGAGTCTATTCTGAGGAGTTCGTAACGGTTTTGGGAATGATAGGGGGGCTTTGGCTTGTAGATCATCTGATCTTTCTCTAAAAAATGGGAATTCACTGACATATTGTTAGTTGAAAACCCATTCGTGGAGTGAGAGTTCCCAAAGGGACGATGTTTTGGTCTAACTGATGCATCTGAATACGAATATCTGGTAGGAGAAATTGGTCTCGCCCCAGTGGTAGAAATTTTGGGGGAACTGAATCTAGTAACGGGTTGAACCCTTTGATCCTGCCTAGGGTGCAGTCTATTCCTAGAATTATTGTGTGATCTATTACGTCTCCAATTGGATGTACTACGAGATCTGCCTCTATTGGATTGATTGCCTCTCTTGTTAAAACTACGAACTCTGTCTGAGTTATAGTCATCTGTGTCTCTAAGAAACTTTTTATTTTTACCCTCTATGACCTCTCTCTCGTATTGTTCGAGTTTAAGATTAAGTTTAGAATCATTAGACTTGAATTGTGGATGGTCAGAGAAGGCATTCAGACATTTCTTAGTATCTTCTATTGTATTTTTAAGTTGAATTGTTCTATCTCTCCTATAATTGACCAGTAACTCCATTAATGAAAAGGAGCAATTGTCTAATAAAATATCCCATTTTTCTTTTAATGAGGGATCATCAATAAAGGCAAATGTCTTGAAGATTCTGAGACCTCTAGGAATTTTCTTGGTTTTAATATATTTTTGTAATGTGACCATATCCCACCAATGTCGGGTTTCTGCTTTCATAAGATCTTCTAGTTTATAGAATAGGTTATTAAATTCCCTCTCGTTATCATTTGGAATTAATGAACAGGAAATGGTCTCAGAATCTACATTGAAATCGGCCTCATATTGCTGTCTCCGTTTTGCACATTCCGATAAGCAAGTTAAATCTATCATGATATAGAGATATGGATCTTACCAAATAGTAAATATAACCAAGGCTGCTGGCAAAATACACACAATTTCAAAAACAAGAAACACAAACAAAATATTGCCACAAAGCGCCTAGGAAAACAGTACCCAATGGTTGTATAATTTAATAGTTGCTCTGCCACATGCGCTGCCACAGAACTCTGTGTGTGTGTTCAAGGACGAGAAATGGGTTAAGAAAAAGAGAGTGGCTGCGCAATGTGTAAGAGCATATATATGCTAATTAGGAGCTGACATGTAAGAATGTAAAAATGTTTTATTACATGGATAGCATTGATTAAGCACGTAAAAATAATATTATAGTGCAATATAATAAAATATGAAACAGAAACACCTTGAACTTAAAATTGTATAGTGTCCTCCGGTTTTAATGAGAAAGCAGATCAAATTGAATGTCCATATACGGATCCACAATCAGGTAAGCAGCTGAACAACAGATGTTAATAGACGGAGACCGTAATAGGAAGTCTGAGTGTGGCAACAAACAAAACTGCTGTATGAATAAATACCTCTCCGTGGGCTGGTCCCGACCGAGCGTCCTCGGTCGTATGTTCCTGCAGTGCCCAGCGCTGAATAATGCAGCAGAAGGAGAGAGTGTGTTTATCCCTGAATGGATGGAAGCAGTTGATCAGCAGCGTGTTCATAGAGGTCACCAGCGGCAGTTAGCAAAGCCGTGACCGGAGCCGAGGTCTCTCTGTAATTCACCCAGAGGATGGAAATCACCGGCAGCAGGTGGATAAGCCGGGACGGGAATCCGAGTGTGACAAACTCAGCAAGCAGATGGAAATTACCGGCGGTGGAGGAGGAAGCCGTGGCGAAGGCCGAGTTGTCACAGGCTATGGACAGCAGCTTGCTACCTGTGTGATAAGATTAAGTCAAGGTGTGCAAGTAGGCGGGGTCCTGACGCGTTTCGTCACAGATCATGTGACTTTATCAAAGGTGTATCCCAGCCTGTAGGACTAGCAGTATTTAAAGCTCAAATTTAATTAGCAACATATGTCAACAATTAACAATCTATTAAACAAATTACAAGTCAGCTCCTAAAAACTTAATTGATTATTGGTCCACATAAGAAAACAATAATCAGCAGATGAGTGTGTATAGAGAACAGCTATAGTGAGAGATAAAACAATATCGGTTTACATAATGCAAACTGAATGAATTTAAATCATTTAAAAATGGATCCAAATTAGGGGTTAAATCCTAGTTATAGCAATGTGCATTTAAACACATAATCAGACAGCATAACAAATAAATAATACATATAACTAAAATAAATCCAGAGCTAAGGTTGTGTGATGATAATATACCAAAACACAGCTACGATATATATAGGTCTATCAAAAATAAAAAAACAGTATTTAAAAAGTATATAAAAAGGTATATAAGAGACAACGGCATGGAGACATAATAAAATAACAACTGAGGATCGAACACTCGGCTATGCCGTATAGTTGGAGTACATAGAGAGAGATATATATAGTGTAGTCCTCCAGCCCGTTGAGCCACAGGGCTCCCTAGTGAATAACTAGATGCAATAGAAACATTTAAGATGGATGAAAAGCCAACATATATTGTAGATCTATGATTAGAAACAGAGTTATACGTATCATTAGTGTAACCTAAATAGGAGTTTCCAGAACTTCTGCATTGATGTAGAGTATACATTAAATGATAAATAATAATTAAGTCTGTGACTTCAATAATATTAGTCTATATGAATATGTATATTAGTTGTCAGATATAACAATTGAACACAAATGTAAAATAAAATAAATAAATAAATAAATAAAGAATGAAACATGAAAAAGGGTAAGGAATATTAAATAAAAGGTTTACAAAAAATGATGGCAGTATCATATACTATAATAGATGATGTCTATGTTAGACAAATATTAAAGTGATCAATCAAATGAATGATTAATCAAAATATTAAAGATGTTAATCAAATTATTGGTGTTTAATGGTAATTTTATTGTAAAGAAAAAAAAGAAAAAAAAAGGGGAGACAAATGATTAAGCTGGTAGAGGAGGACCGCAGGAATAGAGTCAGGGTTAGCATAAATCCATTTCAATGGATTCATTTAATCCCTCAGGAACTAGAGTTTTAAGTTTATGAATCCAATAATTTTCCCTGAGGCATAACTTTCTGTATCTATCTCCACCACGATCGGTAGGAGAGATGGTCTCAATACCAATAAGTTTAATTTCCTCAGGATTTTTTTGATGTGTTTCTGAAAAATGTCTTGAGACACTATGAAAAAGGAATCCTTTAAGAATATTCCGTCTGTGTTCTAGAAATCTGATACGTAATCTGCGTGTCGTTCTACCTACATAGATGAGATTACAGCTGCAAATTAATATATATATTACATAAGTGCTGTTACAATTAATGAAGGAACGTATGTTGAATGGTGAGTTGTCAGATGAGAAAAACTTCTTAGAGTTATTCTGAATGTAAGAGCAAGAGATACATTGTTTGGAACTGCATTTGAAACAGCCTATAGTTTTGGGAAGCCAATGTGACGTTTTATCTAAGGTATCAGAAATTTTGGTGGTCCTTTTATCTGTAAAAAAACTAGGAGCAAGATGTCGCTGAAGACTGTTCGACTTTTTAAAGATAACTGACGGGGTCTCACTCAATTCAGTTCTTAAAGCTTGATCCGTGAGAAGAATGGGGTAATTGTTGTGAATAATCCTCCTAATCCTTGAAGAAGAACTATTGTATTGTGACATGAAATGTGGTTGATCATGATCAAATATTGAATGATTTTTCTTATTATAGGTTAATAAATCTTTTCGATCTAAAGCATCAACTTTTTCACGAGCTGTTTGAATAAGAGACAATGGATATCCTCTGTTACAGAGTGACAGAGATAGATCATCTGCCTGTGATCTGTAATTGTCATCATTACTACAGTTACGTTTGATGCGTCTTAATTGACCATAAGAAATGTTATTTAACCAAGGTTTATAGTGAGAGCTATCATAGTGTAAGAAATTTTGAGTATCAACATCTTTCCTAAAAGTTTTAGTAGAGATTTGGCCATCAATTATGGTCAGGGAAATATCCAAAAAGGAAATCGAGAATTTGTCCATGGTACTAGTGAAGCACAAATTAAAAGCCTTATCATTAAGTGTATTGGAAAAATTGGAAAAAAGTGAAATATCCCCATCAAAAATGAAGAAATGGTCATCTATATAACGGCCATAGTAGACGAGGTCCGCGCTGAAGTCCCGCCCCCACAAATGGGCATCCTCAAAGGCACCCATATATAGGTTGGCGAAACTCGGTGCGAACCTCGTCCCCATGGCCGTTCCAAGTATCTGTAAATAATATTGTTTATTAAAGATAAAATAATTATGAGATAATATGAAGGTAATGGAATCAAGAATAAATTGTTGTAAATCCATGTCTATGGATTCTGATTTAGCAAGATAATCAGCAACAACAGAGATGCCCTTCTGATGAGGGATATTGCAATATAGCGCTTGAACATCACAAGTCAAAAAGAAAAAGGAATCTTTCCATTTAATATTGGAAATTTCATTTAAGAAAAAGGTGGTGTCTTTGATATGTGAGCGAAGTGAAGATGCAATCGGCTGCAAAACGTGATCAACAAAATGTGATAAATTGGAAGTGAGGGACCCCACACCAGAAATAATAGGTCTCCCTGGAGGTGCAGTGAGTGACTTGTGTATCTTGGGTAAATGATAATAGGTGGGAGTGATGGGGTGAGTGGGTAATATATATCTCGATTCCTGTTTGGATAAAATTCCTTTCAATGAAGCATCATTGACCATTGTGGTCAAGAGTTTATGGAATTCTTGAGAAGGATTAGTGGACAGCTTAACATAGGTTTTGTCATCATCAAGCTGTCTCAGAGCCTCATTGAGATAGTCTTCTGTGTTTTGAATAATGATGCCCCCACCCTTGTCAGCTGGCTTGATGACAAGGGCGGGGTCATTGGCCAACTTCTGAAGAGCAAATCTTTCCTGAACAGATAGATTATTCCTATATTTAAATTTTTTACTTTCTTTCTGAAAAAGAATATTGAGATCATTTAATGTTTTTTTTATAAAAGATATCAATAGGAGGACTTTTATGATGTAATGGAAAAAATTGTGATTTATTCTTAAATTTTAACATACGTTCACTATTATGATCGTGACTATATATTGGAATGGTGGTTGTATTATTTTCCATAAGGAGTGATTCCAAAATATCTAAGCCATGCTTATCCATATCATCCAGAACAATCGGTATGCCATCCAATTTACGTGAGGCTAGTTTTTTTGTCGCAAAATATCTTTTGCGAGTTAAGGTGCAGACATATCTATTGAGTTCTACAAAGAGATTAAAAAAGGTAGGTGGTTTGGAAGGGGCGAATTTAAGGCCTTTTGATAATAACTGTATTTCTGTTTTACTAATTTGGGCTGAGGATAAGTTATAGATGTTGGTTGAGTTTAAGGTCTCTGATCTCGTTTTTTTTCCCTGTAGCCTGCGTCCTCCTCTACATCCTCTATGCTTTCCTCTCTTGCTCTCTTTGGGGAGTCTATTCTGAGGAGTTCGTAACGGTTTTGGGAATGATAGGGGGGCTTTGGCTTGTAGATCATCTGATCTTTCTCTAAAAAATGGGAATTCACTGACATATTGTTAGTTGAAAACCCATTCGTGGAGTGAGAGTTCCCAAAGGGACGATGTTTTGGTCTAACTGATGCATCTGAATACGAATATCTGGTAGGAGAAATTGGTCTCGCCCCAGTGGTAGAAATTTTGGGGGAACTGAATCTAGTAACGGGTTGAAACCTTTGATCCTGCCTAGGGTGCAGTCTATTCCTAGAATTATTGTGTGATCTATTACGTCTCCAATTGGATGTACTACGAGATCTGCCTCTATTGGATTGATTGCCTCTCTTGTTAAAACTACGAACTCTGTCTGAGTTATAGTCATCTGTGTCTCTAAGAAACATTTTATTTTTACCCTCTATGACCTCTCTCTCGTATTGTTCGAGTTTAAGATTAAGTTTAGAATCATTAGACTTGAATTGTGGATGGTCAGAGAAGGCATTCAGACATTTCTTAGTATCTTCTATTGTATTTTTAAGTTGAATTGTTCTATCTCTCCTATAATTGACCAGTAACTCCATTAATGAAAAGGAGCAATTGTCTAATAAAATATCCCATTTTTCTTTTAATGAGGGATCATCAATAAAGGCAAATGTCTTGAAGATTCTGAGACCTCTAGGAATTTTCTTGGTTTTAATATATTTTTGTAATGTGACCATATCCCACCAATGTCGGGTTTCTGCTTTCATAAGATCTTCTAGTTTATAGAATAGGTTATTAAATTCCCTCTCGTTATCATTTGGAATTAATGAACAGGAAATGGTCTCAGAATCTACATTGAAATCGGCCTCATATTGCTGTCTCCGTTTTGCACATTCCGATAAGCAAGTTAAATCTATCATGATATAGAGATATGGATCTTACCAAATAGTAAATATAACCAAGGCTGCTGGCAAAATACACACAATTTCAAAAACAAGAAACACAAACAAAATATTGCCACAAAGCGCCTAGGAAAACAGTACCCAATGGTTGTATAATTTAATAGTTGCTCTGCCACATGCGCTGCCACAGAACTCTGTGTGTGTGTTCAAGGACGAGAAATGGGTTAAGAAAAAGAGAGTGGCTGCGCAATGTGTAAGAGCATATATATGCTAATTAGGAGCTGACATGTAAGAATGTAAAAATGTTTTATTACATGGATAGCATTGATTAAGCACGTAAAAATAATATTATAGTGCAATATAATAAAATATGAAACAGAAACACCTTGAACTTAAAATTGTATAGTGTCCTCCGGTTTTAATGAGAAAGCAGATCAAATTGAATGTCCATATACGGATCCACAATCAGGTAAGCAGCTGAACAACAGATGTTAATAGACGGAGACCGTAATAGGAAGTCTGAGTGTGGCAACAAACAAAACTGCTGTATGAATAAATACCTCTCCGTGGGCTGGTCCCGACCGAGCGTCCTCGGTCGTATGTTCCTGCAGTGCCCAGCGCTGAATAATGCAGCAGAAGGAGAGAGTGTGTTTATCCCTGAATGGATGGAAGCAGTTGATCAGCAGCGTGTTCATAGAGGTCACCAGCGGCAGTTAGCAAAGCCGTGACCGGAGCCGAGGTCTCTCTGTAATTCACCCAGAGGATGGAAATCACCGGCAGCAGGTGGATAAGCCGGGACGGGAATCCGAGTGTGACAAACTCAGCAAGCAGATGGAAATTACCGGCGGTGGAGGAGGAAGCCGTGGCGAAGGCCGAGTTGTCACAGGCTATGGACAGCAGCTTGCTACCTGTGTGATAAGATGAAGTCAAGGTGTGCAAGTAGGCGGGGTCCTGACGCGTTTCGTCACAGATCATGTGACTTTATCAAAGGTGTATCCCAGCCTGTAGGACTAGCAGTATTTAAAGCTCAAATTTAATTAGCAACATATGTCAACAATTAACAATCTATTAAACAAATTACAAGTCAGCTCCTAAAAACTTAATTGATTATTGGTCCACATAAGAAAACAATAATCAGCAGATGAGTGTGTATAGAGAACAGCTATAGTGAGAGATAAAACAATATCGGTTTACATAATGCAAACTGAATGAATTTAAATCATTTAAAAATGGATCCAAATTAGGGGTTAAATCCTAGTTATAGCAATGTGCATTTAAACACATAATCAGACAGCATAACAAATAAATAATACATATAACTAAAATAAATCCAGAGCTAAGGTTGTGTGATGATAATATACCAAAACACAGCTACGATATATATAGGTCTATCAAAAATAAAAAAACAGTATTTAAAAAGTATATAAAAAGGTATATAAGAGACAACGGCATGGAGACATAATAAAATAACAACTGAGGATCGAACACTCGGCTATGCCGTATAGTTGGAGTACATAGAGAGAGATATATATAGTGTAGTCCTCCAGCCCGTTGAGCCACAGGGCTCCCTAGTGAATAACTAGATGCAATAGAAACATTTAAGATGGATGAAAAGCCAACATATATTGTAGATCTATGATTAGAAACAGAGTTATACGTATCATTAGTGTAACCTAAATAGGAGTTTCCAGAACTTCTGCATTGATGTAGAGTATACATTAAATGATAAATAATAATTAAGTCTGTGACTTCAATAATATTAGTCTATATGAATATGTATATTAGTTGTCAGATATAACAATTGAACACAAATGTAAAATAAAATAAATAAATAAATAAATAAAGAATGAAACATGAAAAAGGGTAAGGAATATTAAATAAAAGGTTTACAAAAAATGATGGCAGTATCATATACTATAATAGATGATGTCTATGTTAGACAAATATTAAAGTGATCAATCAAATGAATGATTAATCAAAATATTAAAGATGTTAATCAAATTATTGGTGTTTAATGGTAATTTTATTGTAAAGAAAAAAAAGAAAAAAAAAGGGGAGACAAATGATTAAGCTGGTAGAGGAGGACCGCAGGAATAGAGTCAGGGTTAGCATAAATCCATTTCAATGGATTCATTCAATCCCTCAGGAACTAGAGTTTTAAGTTTATGAATCCAATAATTTTCCCTGAGGCATAACTTTCTGTATCTATCTCCACCACGATCGGTAGGAGAGATGGTCTCAATACCAATAAGTTTAATTTCCTCAGGATTTTTTTGATGTGTTTCTGAAAAATGTCTTGAGACACTATGAAAAAGGAATCCTTTAAGAATATTCCGTCTGTGTTCTAGAAATCTGATACGTAATCTGCGTGTCGTTCTACCTACATAGATGAGATTACAGCTGCAAATTAATATATATATTACATAAGTGCTGTTACAATTAATGAAGGAACGTATGTTGAATGGTGAGTTGTCAGATGAGAAAAACTTCTTAGAGTTATTCTGAATGTAAGAGCAAGAGATACATTGTTTGGAACTGCATTTGAAACAGCCTATAGTTTTGGGAAGCCAATGTGACGTTTTATCTAAGGTATCAGAAATTTTGGTGGTCCTTTTATCTGTAAAAAAACTAGGAGCAAGATGTCGCTGAAGACTGTTCGACTTTTTAAAGATAACTGACGGGGTCTCACTCAATTCAGTTCTTAAAGCTTGATCCGTGAGAAGAATGGGGTAATTGTTGTGAATAATCCTCCTAATCCTTGAAGAAGAACTATTGTATTGTGACATGAAATGTGGTTGATCATGATCAAATATTGAATGATTTTTCTTATTATAGGTTAATAAATCTTTTCGATCTAAAGCATCAACTTTTTCACGAGCTGTTTGAATAAGAGACAATGGATATCCTCTGTTACAGAGTGACAGAGATAGATCATCTGCCTGTGATCTGTAATTGTCATCATTACTACAGTTACGTTTGATGCGTCTTAATTGACCATAAGAAATGTTATTTAACCAAGGTTTATAGTGAGAGCTATCATAGTGTAAGAAATTTTGAGTATCAACATCTTTCCTAAAAGTTTTAGTAGAGATTTGGCCATCAATTATGGTCAGGGAAATATCCAAAAAGGAAATCGAGAATTTGTCCATGGTACTAGTGAAGCACAAATTAAAAGCCTTATCATTAAGTGTATTGGAAAAATTGGAAAAAAGTGAAATATCCCCATCAAAAATGAAGAAATGGTCATCTATATAACGGCTATAGTAGACGAGGTCCGCGCTGAAGTCCCGCCCCCACAAATGGGCATCCTCAAAGGCACCCATATATAGGTTGGCGAAACTCGGTGCGAACCTCGTCCCCATGGCCGTTCCAAGTATCTGTAAATAATATTGTTTATTAAAGATAAAATAATTATGAGATAATATGAAGGTAATGGAATCAAGAATAAATTGTTGTAAATCCATGTCTATGGATTCTGATTTAGCAAGATAATCAGCAACAACAGAGATGCCCTTCTGATGAGGGATATTGCAATATAGCGCTTGAACATCACAAGTCAAAAAGAAAAAGGAATCTTTCCATTTAATATTGGAAATTTCATTTAAGAAAAAGGTGGTGTCTTTGATATGTGAGCGAAGTGAAGATGCAATCGGCTGCAAAACGTGATCAACAAAATGTGATAAATTGGAAGTGAGGGACCCCACACCAGAAATAATAGGTCTCCCTGGAGGTGCAGTGAGTGACTTGTGTATCTTGGGTAAATGATAATAGGTGGGAGTGATGGGGTGAGTGGGTAATATATATCTCGATTCCTGTTTGGATAAAATTCCTTTCAATGAAGCATCATTGACCATTGTGGTCAAGAGTTTATGGAATTCTTGAGAAGGATTAGTGGACAGCTTAACATAGGTTTTGTCATCATCAAGCTGTCTCAGAGCCTCATTGAGATAGTCTTCTGTGTTTTGAATAATGATGCCCCCACCCTTGTCAGCTGGCTTGATGACAAGGGCGGGGTCATTGGCCAACTTCTGAAGAGCAAATCTTTCCTGAACAGATAGATTATTCCTATATTTAAATTTTTTACTTTCTTTCTGAAAAAGAATATTGAGATCATTTAATGTTTTTTTTATAAAAGATATCAATAGGAGGACTTTTATGATGTAATGGAAAAAATTGTGATTTATTCTTAAATTTTAACATACGTTCACTATTATGATCGTGACTATATATTGGAATGGTGGTTGTATTATTTTCCATAAGGAGTGATTCCAAAATATCTAAGCCATGCTTATCCATATCATCCAGAACAATCGGTATGCCATCCAATTTACGTGAGGCTAGTTTTTTTGTCGCAAAATATCTTTTGCGAGTTAAGGTGCAGACATATCTATTGAGTTCTACAAAGAGATTAAAAAAGGTAGGTGGTTTGGAAGGGGCGAATTTAAGGCCTTTTGATAATAACTGTATTTCTGTTTTACTAATTTGGGCTGAGGATAAGTTATAGATGTTGGTTGAGTTTAAGGTCTCTGATCTCGTTTTTTTTCCCTGTAGCCTGCGTCCTCCTCTACATCCTCTATGCTTTCCTCTCTTGCTCTCTTTGGGGAGTCTATTCTGAGGAGTTCGTAACGGTTTTGGGAATGATAGGGGGGCTTTGGCTTGTAAATCATCTGATCTTTCTCTAAAAAATGGGAATTCACTGACATATTGTTAGTTGAAAACCCATTCGTGGAGTGAGAGTTCCCAAAGGGACGATGTTTTGGTCTAACTGATGCATCTGAATACGAATATCTGGTAGGAGAAATTGGTCTCGCCCCAGTGGTAGAAATTTTGGGGGAACTGAATCTAGTAACGGGTTGAACCCTTTGATCCTGCCTAGGGTGCAGTCTATTCCTAGAATTATTGTGTGATCTATTACGTCTCCAATTGGATGTACTACGAGATCTGCCTCTATTGGATTGATTGCCTCTCTTGTTAAAACTACGAACTCTGTCTGAGTTATAGTCATCTGTGTCTCTAAGAAACTTTTTATTTTTACCCTCTATGACCTCTCTCTCGTATTGTTCGAGTTTAAGATTAAGTTTAGAATCATTAGACTTGAATTGTGGATGGTCAGAGAAGGCATTCAGACATTTCTTAGTATCTTCTATTGTATTTTTAAGTTGAATTGTTCTATCTCTCCTATAATTGACCAGTAACTCCATTAATGAAAAGGAGCAATTGTCTAATAAAATATCCCATTTTTCTTTTAATGAGGGATCATCAATAAAGGCCAATGTCTTGAAGATTCTGAGACCTCTAGGAATTTTCTTGGTTTTAATATATTTTTGTAATGTGACCATATCCCACCAATGTCGGGTTTCTGCTTTCATAAGATCTTCTAGTTTATAGAATAGGTTATTAAATTCCCTCTCGTTATCATTTGGAATTAATGAACAGGAAATGGTCTCAGAATCTACATTGAAATCGGCCTCATATTGCTGTCTCCTTTTTGCACATTCCGATAAGCAAGTTAAATCTATCATGATATAGAGATATGGATCTTACCAAATAGTAAATATAACCAAGGCTGCTGGCAAAATACACACAATTTCAAAAACAAGAAACACAAACAAAATATTGCCACAAAGCGCCTAGGAAAACAGTACCCAATGGTTGTATAATTTAATAGTTGCTCTGCCACATGCGCTGCCACAGAACTCTGTGTGTGTGTTCAAGGACGAGAAATGGGTTAAGAAAAAGAGAGTGGCTGCGCAATGTGTAAGAGCATATATATGCTAATTAGGAGCTGACATGTAAGAATGTAAAAATGTTTTATTACATGGATAGCATTGATTAAGCACGTAAAAATAATATTATAGTGCAATATAATAAAATATGAAACAGAAACACCTTGAACTTAAAATTGTATAGTGTCCTCCGGTTTTAATGAGAAAGCAGATCAAATTGAATGTCCATATACGGATCCACAATCAGGTAAGCAGCTGAACAACAGATGTTAATAGACGGAGACCGTAATAGGAAGTCTGAGTGTGGCAACAAACAAAACTGCTGTATGAATAAATACCTCTCCGTGGGCTGGTCCCGACCGAGCGTCCTCGGTCGTATGTTCCTGCAGTGCCCAGCGCTGAATAATGCAGCAGAAGGAGAGAGTGTGTTTATCCCTGAATGGATGGAAGCAGTTGATCAGCAGCGTGCTGACGGAGGTCACCAGCGGCAGTTAGCAAAGCCGTGACCGGAGCCGAGGTCTCTCTGTAATTCACCCAGAGGATGGAAATCACCGGCAGCAGGTGGATAAGCCGGGACGGGAATCCGAGTGTGACAAACTCAGCAAGCAGATGGAAATTACCGGCGGTGGAGGAGGAAGCCGTGGCGAAGGCCGAGTTGTCACAGGCTATGGACAGCAGCTTGCTACCTGTGTGATAAGATGAAGTCAAGGTGTGCAAGTAGGCGGGGTCCTGACGCGTTTCGTCACAGATCATGTGACTTTATCAAAGGTGTATCCCAGCCTGTAGGACTAGCAGTATTTAAAGCTCAAATTTAATTAGCAACATATGTCAACAATTAACAATCTATTAAACAAATTACAAGTCAGCTCCTAAAAACTTAATTGATTATTGGTTCACATAAGAAAACAATAATCAGCAGATGAGTGTGTATAGAGAACAGCTATAGTGAGAGATAAAACAATATCGGTTTACATAATGCAAACTGAATGAATTTAAATCATTTAAAAATGGATCCAAATTAGGGGTTAAATCCTAGTTATAGCAATGTGCATTTAAACACATAATCAGACAGCATAACAAATAAATAATACATAACTAAAATAAATCCAGAGCTAAGGTTGTGTGATGATAATATACCAAAACACAGCTACGATATATATAGGTCTATCAAAAATAAAAAAACAGTATTTAAAAAGTATATAAAAAGGTATATAAGAGACAACGGCATGGAGACATAATAAAATAACAACTGAGGATCGAACACTCGGCTATGCCGTATAGTTGGAGTACATAGAGAGAGATATATATAGTGTAGTCCTCCAGCCCGTTGAGCCACAGGGCTCACTAGTGAATAACTAGATGCAATAGAAACATTTAAGATGGATGAAAAGCCAACATATATTGTAGATCTATGATTAGAAACAGAGTTATACGTATCATTAGTGTAACCTAAATAGGAGTTTCCAGAACTTCTGCATTGATGTAGAGTATACATTAAATGATAAATAATAATTAAGTCTGTGACTTCAATAATATTAGTCTATATGAATATGTATATTAGTTGTCAGATATAACAATTGAACACAAATGTAAAATAAAATAAATAAATAAATAAATAAAGAATGAAACATGAAAAAGGGTAAGGAATATTAAATAAAAGGTTTACAAAAAATGATGGCAGTATCATATACTATAATAGATGATGTCTATGTTAGACAAATATTAAAGTGATCAATCAAATGAATGATTAATCAAAATATTAAAGATGTTAATCAAATTATTGGTGTTTAATGGTAATTTTATTGTAAAGAAAAAAAAGAAAAAAAAAGGGGAGACAAATGATTAAGCTGGTAGAGGAGGACCGCAGGAATAGAGTCAGGGTTAGCATAAATCCATTTCAATGGATTCATTCAATCCCTCAGGAACTAGAGTTTTAAGTTTATGAATCCAATAATTTTCCCTGAGGCATAACTTTCTGTATCTATCTCCACCACGATCGGTAGGAGAGATGGTCTCAATACCAATAAGTTTAATTTCCTCAGGATTTTTTTGATGTGTTTCTGAAAAATGTCTTGAGACACTATGAAAAAGGAATCCTTTAAGAATATTCCGTCTGTGTTCTAGAAATCTGATACGTAATCTGCGTGTCGTTCTACCTACATAGATGAGATTACAGCTGCAAATTAATATATATATTACATAAGTGCTGTTGCAATTAATGAAGGAACGTATGTTGAATGGTGAGTTGTCAGATGAGAAAAACTTCTTAGAGTTATTCTGAATGTAAGAGCAAGAGATACATTGTTTGGAACTGCATTTGAAACAGCCTATAGTTTTGGGAAGCCAATGTGACGTTTTATCTAAGGTATCAGAAATTTTGGTGGTCCTTTTATCTGTAAAAAAACTAGGAGCAAGATGTCGCTGAAGACTGTTCGACTTTTTAAAGATAACTGACGGGGTCTCACTCAATTCAGTTCTTAAAGCTTGATCCGTGAGAAGAATGGGGTAATTGTTGTGAATAATCCTCCTAATCCTTGAAGAAGAACTATTGTATTGTGACATGAAATGTGGTTGATCATGATCAAATATTGAATGATTTTTCTTATTATAGGTTAATAAATCTTTTCGATCTAAAGCATCAACTTTTTCACGAGCTGTTTGAATAAGAGACAATGGATATCCTCTGTTACAGAGTGACAGAGATAGATCATCTGCCTGTGATCTGTAATTGTCATCATTACTACAGTTACGTTTGATGCGTCTTAATTGACCATAAGAAATGTTATTTAACCAAGGTTTATAGTGAGAGCTATCATAGTGTAAGAAATTTTGCGTATCAACATCTTTCCTAAAAGTTTTAGTAGAGATTTGGCCATCAATTATGGTCAGGGAAATATCCAAAAAGGAAATCGAGAATTTGTCCATGGTACTAGTGAAGCACAAATTAAAAGCCTTATCATTAAGTGTATTGGAAAAATTGGAAAAAAGTGAAATATCCCCATCAAAAATGAAGAAATGGTCATCTATATAACGGCCATAGTAGACGAGGTCCGCGCTGAAGTCCCGCCCCCACAAATGGGCATCCTCAAAGGCACCCATATATAGGTTGGCGAAACTCGGTGCGAACCTCGTCCCCATGGCCGTTCCAAGTATCTGTAAATAATATTGTTTATTAAAGATAAAATAATTATGAGATAATATGAAGGTAATGGAATCAAGAATAAATTGTTGTAAATCCATGTCTATGGATTCTGATTTAGCAAGATAATCAGCAACAACAGAGATGCCCTTCTGATGAGGGATATTGCAATATAGCGCTTGAACATCACAAGTCAAAAAGAAAAAGGAATCTTTCCATTTAATATTGGAAATTTCATTTAAGAAAAAGGTGGTGTCTTTGATATGTGAGCGAAGTGAAGATGCAATCGGCTGCAAAACGTGATCAACAAAATGTGATAAATTGGAAGTGAGGGACCCCACACCAGAAATAATAGGTCTCCCTGGAGGTGCAGTGAGTGACTTGTGTATCTTGGGTAAATGATAATAGGTGGGAGTGATGGGGTGAGTGGGTAATATATATCTCGATTCCTGTTTGGATAAAATTCCTTTCAATGAAGCATCATTGACCATTGTGGTCAAGAGTTTATGGAATTCTTGAGAAGGATTAGTGGACAGCTTAACATAGGTTTTGTCATCATCAAGCTGTCTCAGAGCCTCATTGAGATAGTCTTCTGTGTTTTGAATAATGATGCCCCCACCCTTGTCAGCTGGCTTGATGACAAGGGCGGGGTCATTGGCCAACTTCTGAAGAGCAAATCTTTCCTGAACAGATAGATTATTCCTATATTTAAATTTTTTACTTTCTTTCTGAAAAAGAATATTGAGATCATTTAATGTTTTTTTTATAAAAGATATCAATAGGAGGACTTTTATGATGTAATGGAAAAAATTGTGATTTATTCTTAAATTTTAACATACGTTCACTATTATGATCGTGACTATATATTGGAATGGTGGTTGTATTATTTTCCATAAGGAGTGATTCCAAAATATCTAAGCCATGCTTATCCATATCATCCAGAACAATCGGTATGCCATCCAATTTACGTGAGGCTAGTTTTTTTGTCGCAAAATATCTTTTGCGAGTTAAGGTGCAGACATATCTATTGAGTTCTACAAAGAGATTAAAAAAGGTAGGTGGTTTGGAAGGGGCGAATTTAAGGCCTTTTGATAATAACTGTATTTCTGTTTTACTAATTTGGGCTGAGGATAAGTTATAGATGTTGGTTGAGTTTAAGGTCTCTGATCTCGTTTTTTTTCCCTGTAGCCTGCGTCCTCCTCTACATCCTCTATGCTTTCCTCTCTTGCTCTCTTTGGGGAGTCTATTCTGAGGAGTTCGTAACGGTTTTGGGAATGATAGGGGGGCTTTGGCTTGTAAATCATCTGATCTTTCTCTAAAAAATGGGAATTCACTGACATATTGTTAGTTGAAAACCCATTCGTGGAGTGAGAGTTCCCAAAGGGACGATGTTTTGGTCTAACTGATGCATCTGAATACGAATATCTGGTAGGAGAAATTGGTCTCGCCCCAGTGGTAGAAATTTTGGGGGAACTGAATCTAGTAACGGGTTGAACCCTTTGATCCTGCCTAGGGTGCAGTCTATTCCTAGAATTATTGTGTGATCTATTACGTCTCCAATTGGATGTACTACGAGATCTGCCTCTATTGGATTGATTGCCTCTCTTGTTAAAACTACGAACTCTGTCTGAGTTATAGTCATCTGTGTCTCTAAGAAACTTTTTATTTTTACCCTCTATGACCTCTCTCTCGTATTGTTCGAGTTTAAGATTAAGTTTAGAATCATTAGACTTGAATTGTGGATGGTCAGAGAAGGCATTCAGACATTTCTTAGTATCTTCTATTGTATTTTTAAGTTGAATTGTTCTATCTCTCCTATAATTGACCAGTAACTCCATTAATGAAAAGGAGCAATTGTCTAATAAAATATCCCATTTTTCTTTTAATGAGGGATCATCAATAAAGGCCAATGTCTTGAAGATTCTGAGACCTCTAGGAATTTTCTTGGTTTTAATATATTTTTGTAATGTGACCATATCCCACCAATGTCGGGTTTCTGCTTTCATAAGATCTTCTAGTTTATAGAATAGGTTATTAAATTCCCTCTCGTTATCATTTGGAATTAATGAACAGGAAATGGTCTCAGAATCTACATTGAAATCGGCCTCATATTGCTGTCTCCTTTTTGCACATTCCAATAAGCAAGTTAAATCTATCATGATATAGAGATATGGATCTTACCAAATAGTAAATATAACCAAGGCTGCTGGCAAAATACACACAATTTCAAAAACAAGAAACACAAACAAAATATTGCCACAAAGCGCCTAGGAAAACAGTACCCAATGGTTGTATAATTTAATAGTTGCTCTGCCACATGCGCTGCCACAGAACTCTGTGTGTGTGTTCAAGGACGAGAAATGGGTTAAGAAAAAGAGAGTGGCTGCGCAATGTGTAAGAGCATATATATGCTAATTAGGAGCTGACATGTAAGAATGTAAAAATGTTTTATTACATGGATAGCATTGATTAAGCACGTAAAAATAATATTATAGTGCAATATAATAAAATATGAAACAGAAACACCTTGAACTTAAAATTGTATAGTGTCCTCCGGTTTTAATGAGAAAGCAGATCAAATTGAATGTCCATATACGGATCCACAATCAGGTAAGCAGCTGAACAACAGATGTTAATAGACGGAGACCGTAATAGGAAGTCTGAGTGTGGCAACAAACAAAACTGCTGTATGAATAAATACCTCTCCGTGGGCTGGTCCCGACCGAGCGTCCTCGGTCGTATGTTCCTGCAGTGCCCAGCGCTGAATAATGCAGCAGAAGGAGAGAGTGTGATTATCCCTGAATGGATGGAAGCAGTTGATCAGCAGCGTGCTGACGGAGGTCACCAGCGGCAGTTAGCAAAGCCGTGACCGGAGCCGAGGTCTCTCTGTAATTCACCCAGAGGATGGAAATCACCGGTAGCAGGTGGATAAGCCGGGACGGGAATCCGAGTGTGACAAACTCAGCAAGCAGATGGAAATTACCGGCGGTGGAGGAGGAAGCCGTGGCGAAGGCCGAGTTGTCACAGGCTATGGACAGCAGCTTGCTACCTGTGTGATAAGATGAAGTCAAGGTGTGCAAGTAGGCGGGGTCCTGACGCGTTTCGTCACAGATCATGTGACTTTATCAAAGGTGTATCCCAGCCTGTAGGACTAGCAGTATTTAAAGCTCAAATTTAATTAGCAACATATGTCAACAATTAACAATCTATTAAACAAATTACAAGTCAGCTCCTAAAAACTTAATTGATTATTGGTCCACATAAGAAAACAATAATCAGCAGATGAGTGTGTATAGAGAACAGCTATAGTGAGAGATAAAACAATATCGGTTTACATAATGCAAACTGAATGAATTTAAATCATTTAAAAATGGATCCAAATTAGGGGTTAAATCCTAGTTATAGCAATGTGCATTTAAACACATAATCAGACAGCATAACAAATAAATAATACATAACTAAAATAAATCCAGAGCTAAGGTTGTGTGATGATAATATACCAAAACACAGCTACGATATATATAGGTCTATCAAAAATAAAAAAACAGTATTTAAAAAGTATATAAAAAGGTATATAAGAGACAACGGCATGGAGACATAATAAAATAACAACTGAGGATCGAACACTCGGCTATGCCGTATAGTTGGAGTACATAGAGAGAGATATATATAGTGTAGTCCTCCAGCCCGTTGAGCCACAGGGCTCACTAGTGAATAACTAGATGCAATAGAAACATTTAAGATGGATGAAAAGCCAACATATATTGTAGATCTATGATTAGAAACAGAGTTATACGTATCATTAGTGTAACCTAAATAGGAGTTTCCAGAACTTCTGCATTGATGTAGAGTATACATTAAATGATAAATAATAATTAAGTCTGTGACTTCAATAATATTAGTCTATATGAATATGTATATTAGTTGTCAGATATAACAATTGAACACAAATGTAAAATAAAATAAATAAATAAATAAATAAAGAATGAAACATGAAAAAGGGTAAGGAATATTAAATAAAAGGTTTACAAAAAATGATGGCAGTATCATATACTATAATAGATGATGTCTATGTTAGACAAATATTAAAGTGATCAATCAAATGAATGATTAATCAAAATATTAAAGATGTTAATCAAATTATTGGTGTTTAATGGTAATTTTATCGTAAAGAAAAAAAAGAAAAAAAAAGGGGAGACAAATGATTAAGCTGGTAGAGGAGGACCGCAGGAATAGAGTCAGGGTTAGCATAAATCCATTTCAATGGATTCATTCAATCCCTCAGGAACTAGAGTTTTAAGTTTATGAATCCAATAATTTTCCCTGAGGCATAACTTTCTGTATCTATCTCCACCACGATCGGTAGGAGAGATGGTCTCAATACCAATAAGTTTAATTTCCTCAGGATTTTTTTGATGTGTTTCTGAAAAATGTCTTGAGACACTATGAAAAAGGAATCCTTTAAGAATATTCCGTCTGTGTTCTAGAAATCTGATACGTAATCTGCGTGTCGTTCTACCTACATAGATGAGATTACAGCTGCAAATTAATATATATATTACATAAGTGCTGTTACAATTAATGAAGGAACGTATGTTGAATGGTGAGTTGTCAGATGAGAAAAACTTCTTAGAGTTATTCTGAATGTAAGAGCAAGAGATACATTGTTTGGAACTGCATTTGAAACAGCCTATAGTTTTGGGAAGCCAATGTGACGTTTTATCTAAGGTATCAGAAATTTTGGTGGTCCTTTTATCTGTAAAAAAACTAGGAGCAAGATGTCGCTGAAGACTGTTCGACTTTTTAAAGATAACTGACGGGGTCTCACTCAATTCAGTTCTTAAAGCTTGATCCGTGAGAAGAATGGGGTAATTGTTGTGAATAATCCTCCTAATCCTTGAAGAAGAACTATTGTATTGTGACATGAAATGTGGTTGATCATGATCAAATATTGAATGATTTTTCTTATTATAGGTTAATAAATCTTTTCGATCTAAAGCATCAACTTTTTCACGAGCTGTTTGAATAAGAGACAATGGATATCCTCTGTTACAGAGTGACAGAGATAGATCATCTGCCTGTGATCTGTAATTGTCATCATTACTACAGTTATGTTTGATGCGTCTTAATTGACCATAAGGAATGTTATTTAACCAAGGTTTATAGTGAGAGCTATCATAGTGTAAGAAATTTTGAGTATCAACATCTTTCCTAAAAGTTTTAGTAGAGATTAGGCCATCAATTATGGTCAGGGAAATATCCAAAAAGGAAATCGAGAATTTGTCCATGGTACTAGTGAAGCACAAATTAAAAGCATTATCATTAAGTGTATTGGAAAAATTGGAAAAAAGTGAAATATCCCCATCAAAAAAGAAGAAAAGGTCATCTATATAACGGCCATAGTAGACGAGGTCCGCGCCGAAGTCCCGCCCCCACAAATGGGCATCCTCAAAGGCACCCATATATAGGTTGGCGAAACTCGGCGCGAACCTCGTCCCCATGGCCATTCCAAGTATCTGTAAATAATATTGTTTATTAAAGATAAAATAATTATGTGATAATATGAAGGTAATGGAATCAAGAATAAATTGTTGTAAATCCATGTCTATGGATTCTGATTTAGCAAGATAATCAGCAACAACAGAGATGCCCTTCTGATGAGGGATATTGGAATATAGCGCTTGAACATCACAAGTCAAAAAGAAAAAGGAATCTTTCCATTTAATATTGGAAATTTCATTTAAGAAAAAGGTGGTGTCTTTGATATGTGAGCGAAGTGAAGATGCAATCGGCTGCAAAACGTGATCAACAAAATGTGATAAATTGGAAGTGAGGGACCCCACACCAGAAATAATAGGTCTCCCTGGAGGTGCAGTGAGTGACTTGTGTATCTTGGGTAAATGATAATAGGTGGGAGTGATGGGGTGAGTGGGTAATATATATCTCGATTCCTGTTTGGATAAAATTCCTTTCAATGAAGCATCATTGACCATTGTGGTCAAGAGTTTATGGAATTCTTGAGAAGGATTAGTGGACAGCTTAACATAGGTTTTGTCATCACCAAGCTGTCTCAGAGCCTCATTGAGATAGTCTTCTGTGTTTTGAATAATGATGCCCCCACCCTTGTCAGCTGGCTTGATGACAAGGGTGGGGTCATTGGCCAACTTCTGAAGAGCAAATCTTTCCTAAACAGATAGATTATTCCTATATTTAAATTTTTTACTTTCTTTCTGAAAGACTTCCTATTACGGTCTCCGTCTATTAACATCTGTTGTTCAGCTGCTTACCTGATTGTGGATCCGTATATGGACATTCAATTTGATCTGCTTCCTCATTAAAACCGGAGGACACTATACAATTTTAAGTTCAAGGTGTTTCTGTTTCATATTTTATTATATTGCACTATAATATTGTTTTTACGTGCTTAATCAATGCTATCCATATAATAAAACATTTTTACATTCTTACATGTCAGCTCCTAATTAGCATATATATGTCCTCCCTCTATGCCCCTCCTCCAGACCTCAGTTTACTACTGTGCCCAGAGGAGACTAGGTGCATTTCAGGGAGCTCTCCTGAGTTTCCTGACAGAAAGTATATTTGTTAGGTTTTTTATTTTCAGGGAGCCTGCTGGCAACAGACTCCCTGCATCGACGGACTGAGGAGAGAGAAGCAGACCTACTTCTGTGAGTTTCAAGGCTCTGCTTCTTAGGCTACTGGACACCATTAGCTCCAGAGGGATCGGTACGCAGGTCTCACCCTCGCTGTCCATCCCAGAGCCGCGCCGCTGTCCTCCTCACAGAGCCGGAAGATAGAAGTTGGGTGAGTATGAGAAGAAAAAAAGACTTCAGAGGCGGCAGAAGACTTCATGATCTTCACTGAGGTAACGCACAGCAGTAACGCTGTGCGCCATTGCTCCCATACACCTCACACACAGCAGTCATTGTAAGGGTGCAGGGTACAGGGGGGCACCCTGGGCAGCATATGAACCTCTCTTTGGCAAAAATATATATGTATACAGCTGTATATATATAAGAGCCCCTGCCAATTTTTAGTGTATTTAAGCGGGACAGAAGCCCGCCGCCGAGGGGGCGGGGCTTCTACCTCAGCACTCACCAGCACCATTTTCTCCACAGCACAGCTGAGAGGAAGCTCCCCGGACTCTGCCCTACTTATACCACAGTGAAAGACGGTTTTAAAGGAGAGGGGGGGCACATAATTAGGCGCATATATACATATATACACAGCGCTACTGGGTAAACATATATTTATTGTGTTTTTTCCTGGGTCATATAGCGCTGGGGTGTGTGCTGGCATACTCTCTCTGTCTCTCCAAAGGGCCTTGTGGGGGAACTGTCTTCAGATAAGAGGATTCCCTGAGTGTATGGTGTGTCGGTACGTGTGTGTCAACATGTCTGAGATAGAAGGCTCTCCTAGAGAGGACGGGGAGCAAATGAATGTGGTGTCTCCGTCGACAACGCCGACACCTGACTGGATGGATATGTGTAATGTTTTAAGTGCTGATGTAAAATTATTGCACAAAAGATTAGAGGTACAGCCAGGGAGTCAACCCATGTCTGTCCCTATGTCGCAGGGACCTTCGGGGTCTCAAAAGCGCCCACTATCCCAAATAATAGACACAGATACCGACACGGATTCTGACTCCAGTGTCGACTACGATGATGCAAAATTACAGCCAAAATTGTCTGAATGTATTCGATATATGATTATTGCAATAAAAGATGTTTTGCATATCACAGAGGAACCCCCTGTCCCTGACACGAGGGTACACATGTACAAGGGAAAGAAACCTGAGGTAACCTTTCCCCCTCACATGAGTTGAACGGATTATGTGAAGAAGCTTGGGAATCTCCAGACAAAAAACTGCAGATTCCCAAAAGGATTCTTATGGCGTATTCTTTCCCGCCAACGGACAGGATACGGTGGGACTCCTCCCCTAGGGTGAACAAAGCATTGACACACTTATCCAAAAAGGTAGCGCTGCCATCCCAAGATACGGCTACCCTCAGGGGCCCTGCTGACCGCAAGCAAGAGGTTACCTTGAAGTCCATTTACACACATTCTGGTACCTTACTCAGACCGGCAATTGCGTCGGCCTGGGTTTGTAGCGCTGTAGCAGCATGGACAGATACCTTATCAGCGGAAATTGAGACCCTAGATAAGGATACCATTTTATTGACCCTAGGGCATATAAAAGATGCTGTCTTATATAGGAGAGATGCTCAAAGACGCTATGTCAATTTCTGTTAGACGAGTCCTATGGACCCGGCAATGGACAGGTGATGCCGACTCAAAGAGGCATATGGAGTTTTTACCTTACAGGGGTGAGGAATTGTTTGGAGAAGGTCTCTCGGACCTGGTCTCCACAGCTACAGGTGGTAAATCTAATTTTTTGCCTTATATTCCCTCACAACCTAAGAAAGCACCACATTACCAAATGCAGTCCTTTCGAACACAAAGAAACAAGAAAGTATGAGGTGCGTCTTTTCTTGCCAGAGGTAAGGGCAGAGGGAAAAAGCTACACAACACAGCTAGTTCCCAGGAACAGAAGTCCTCCCCAACCTCTGCAAAATCCACCGCATGACGCTGGGGCTCTGTTAAAGGAGTCCGCCCCAGTGGGGGCACGTCTTCGAATTTTCAGCCACATCTGGGTTCACTCGCAGGTGGATCCCTGGGCAATAAAAATTGTTTCTCATGGTTACAAGATGGAATTCGAAGAGGTGCCTCCTTGCCGGTTTTTCAAATCGGCCCTGCCAGCTTCTCCCCAGGAAGGGGAGATAGTGTTAAATGCAATTCACAAATTGTATTTTCAACAGGTGGTGGTCAAGGTTCCCCTGCTTTAACAAGGAAGGGGACATTACTCATCCCTGTTTGTAGTCCCGAAACCGGACGGTTCGGTCAGACCCATATTAAATTTAAAATCCCTGAACCTATAATTGAAAAGGTTCAAGTTCAAGATGGAATCGCTAAGAGCGGTCATCGCCAGCCTGGAAGGGGGGGATTTTATGGTATCTCTGGACATAAAGGATGCATACCTTCATGTTCCCATTTATCCACCTCCTCAGGCATACCTGTGATTTGCGGTACAGGATTGTCATTACCAATTTCAGACGTTGCCGTTTGGGCTTTCCACGGCCCCGAGGATTTTCACCAAGGTAATGGCGGAAATGATGGTGCTCCTGCGCAAGCAAGGTGTCACAATTATCCCGTACTTGGATGATCTCCTCATAAAAGCGAGATCAAGTGAGCAGTTACTGAACAGCGTATCACTTTCACTGAAGGTGTTATAGCAACACGGCTGGATTCTCAATATCCCGAAGTCGCAGTTGGTTCCTACGACTCATCTGATTTTCTTGGGCATGATTCTGGATACAGACCAGAAAAGGGTTTATCTTCCGAACTCATGATTCTAGTCAGGAACCTATTGAAACCAAAACAGGTGTCAGTGCATCACTGCACTCGAGTCCTGGGAAAGATGGTGACATCATACGAGGCCATTCCCTTCGAAAGGCCGCAGGTTCGGCATTCAGGACTGGATCTGGTGACCACGGACGCGAGCCACCGAGGTTGGGGAGCAGTCACACAGGGAAGAAACTTCCAAGGTCTTTGGTCAAGTCAAGAGACTTGTCTTCACATCAACATCCTGGAACTGAGGGCCATATAATACAACGCCCTACGTCAAGCAGAGACCTTACTGCGTGACCAACCAGTTCTGATCTAGTCAGACAACATCACCGCAGTGGTTCATGTAAACCGCCAAGGCGGCACAAGGAGCAGAGTGGCAATGGCGGAAGCCACCAGAATTCTTCGCTGGGCGGAAATTCATGTAAGCACACTGGCAGCAGTGTTCATTCCGGGAGTGGACAACTGGGAAGCAGACTTCCTCAGCAGACACGACCTGCATCCAGGAGAGTGGGGACTTCATCTGGAAGTCTTCGCACAGATTGCAAGTCAGTGGAGACTACCCCAGATAGACATGATGGTGTCCCGCCTCAACAAAAAGCTACAGAGGTATTGTGCCAGATCAAAAGATCCTCAGGCGGTGGCTGTAGACGCCCTAGTGACACCGTGGGTGTTCCAGTCGGTCTAAGTATTTCCTCCTCTTCCTCTCATACCCAAGGTGTTGAAAATAATAAGAGAGAGAGGAGTGAGAACAATTCTCATTGTTCCAGATTGGCCACGAAGGACCTGGTATCCGGATCTGCAGGAAATGCTCACAGAAGATCCGTGGCCTCTTCCTCTAAGACAGGACCTGTTGCAACAGGGGCCCTGTCAGTTCCAAGACTTACCGCAGCTGCGTTTGACGGCATGGCAGTTGAACCCCGGATCCTAGCGGAAAAAGGCATTCCGGATGAGGTCATTCCTACGCTGATAAAGGCTAGGAAGGGGGTTCACTACGATATGTCGGCGGTCGGGCTCCCGGCGACCAGCATACCGGTGCCGGGAGCCCGACCGCCGGCTTACCGACAGTGTGGCGAGCGCAAATGAGCCCCTTGCGGGATCGCTGCGCTCGCCACGCTACAGGCACGGTGGCACGCTACGCCCGCCACGCTATTTTATTCTCCCTCCAGGGGGGCCGTGGACCCCCACGAGGGAGAATAAGTGTCCGTATGCCGGCTGTCGGGATCCCGGCGCCGGTATACTGTGCACCGGGATCCCGTCAGTCGGCATACTGAAGACCACCCCTAGGAAGGACGTGACTTCTAAACATTATCACCGTATATGGCGAAAATATGTTTCTGGGTGTGAAGCCGGGAATGCTCCCACGGAAGAATTCCATCTGGGCCATTTCCTTCACTTCCTACAAACTGGAGTGAATTTGGGCCTAAAATTAGGCTCCATTAAGGTTCAGCTTTCGGCCTTATCCATTTTCTTTCAAAAAGAATTGGCTTCTCTCCCAGAAGTACAGGCTTTTGTGAAGGGAGTGCTGCATATTCAGCCTCCTTTTGTACCTCCGGTGGTGCCTTGGGACCTTAACGTGGTGTTGAGTTTCCTTAAGTCGCATTGGTTTGAACCACTTAAAATGGTGGAGTTAGAATATCTCACTTAGAAGGTGGTCATGTTATTAGCCTTGGCTTCGGCTAGGCGAGTGTCGAAATTGGCGGCTTTGTCTCATAAAAGCCCCTATCTGGTTTTCAATATGGATAGAGCGGAATTGCGGACTCGTCCTCAATTCTTGCCTAAGGTGGTGTCATCTTTTCATATGAACCAACCTATTGTGGTGCCTGTGGCTACACGTGACTTGGAGGATTCCGAGTCCCTTGATGTGGTCAGGGCTTTGAAAAATGTATGTGGCCAGAACGGCTAGAATCAGAAAAACAGAAGCACTGTTTGTCCTGTATGCAGCCAACAAGGTTGGTGCCCTGCTTCAAAGCAGACTATTGTCGCTGGATCTGTAACACGATTCAGTAGGCACATTCTACGGCAGGATTGCCGGTACCAAAATCGGTCAAGGCCCATTCCACTAGGAAGGTGGGCTCGTCTTGGGCGGCTGCCCGAGGGGTCTCGGCACTACAGCTGTGCCGAGCTGCTACTTGGTCGGGTTCAAACACCTTTGCAAAGTTCTATAAGTTTGAGACCCTGGCTGAGGAGGACCTCCTGTTTGCTCAATCGGTGCTGCAGAGTCATCCGCACTCTCCCGCCCGTTTGGGAGCTTTGGTATAATCCCCATGGTCCTTACGGAGTTCCCAGCATCCTCTAGGACGTAGTTTTCATCAGTCTTGGACTGATGCTATGTTGTTTTCATACTGTTAACTGGTTAGTATATCACAAGTTATACGGTGTGATTGGTGTGGCTGGTACGAATCTTGCCCTTGGATTAACAAAAATCCTTTCCTCGTACTGTCTGTCTTCTCTGGGCACAGTTTCTCTAACTGAGGTCTGGAGGAGGGGCATAGAGGGAGGAGCCAGTGCACACCCAGACCTAAAGTGTTTCTTAAAGTGCCCATGTCTCCTGCGGAGCCCGTCTATCCCCATGGTCCTTACGGAGTTCCCAGCATCCTCTACGGACTACGAGAAAAAGATTTAGCGGTAGGTTTAAAATCTTATTTTTTGTAGCCATCCCTCCATGACCTCTCACAAACAGTCACTACCTGTCACTCACTTTGCAAATAAATCCTCTCTACATCTCTACATCGCTAATATCACTCTCTGCATGTGCGCCATGTGACTGTGACACATGCATAGTACAGAAAGAAATCACTCATTTGTGCACTTTTTTAATGTAATTCCAGCATTGCTAAAGATCCAATATTCTTATTATACTGATTAGCTTGGCTGCCACTCACATGTTCTACATGTTCTGCTTATACTCCTTGCAAGTTATGTTTACAAGTTCTAGCTACTGTTTAGACCTTATCCACCGCTCCTTCCTCCAGAGACCGCCACTCCCCCCAATCTGCCCCTTGTTTTCTCCCTGTATTAAAACCACGTGCCTTGAATTAAAACTCCTGCAGCAGGAGTCCGAAACGTTGAAGGTGTTGGATGCCAGCCAATCTCTGACTTTTTTTAAAGGGGTAATCACGTTCAAGGATAAACCATGGGGTATATTTACTAAAATTCGTATTTGTACCGATTTCGAGTGAGATTCATCACGAATGACATCGAATGTGTAAATGTGTAACTTTTTGAATTGGTTACGCCTCATTTACTAAGCTGTCGTATTTTTTTTCCCGTGTTTTCCGATGTCATTCGTGGTTTTGTAAGGTAGAATGCGGCCGATTTAGTGGTTTTGCGGTCGTGTTATGAGGTTTTCTTACGACTGTGTCACATTTCGGTTACGGTAGTGTTTGTCCGTTCACGGACGCGTTTTTTTCCTAAGTTTCGTTTTTGTCACTCGTCCGTGATTGGTTTGATTCGTGATGGAGGAGTGTCTGTGCACATTACTATAAAAACGCCCCAAACCGTCCGAACCTCGTGGGTTTAGCTAGTGGAGAGGTGAGAGGAAGGTGTGTTAGGAGTTGGTGAGTAGTTTGGAGTTTTTGGTGGTTTTGAGGAGGTTCTTTGTGATTGTTGAGTGCTGTACTGTGTGTATAAGTAGTCTTGTCATTCTTGTTGTGTAGTTATTTAAAAGTCTGTCTAGTTTTTTGTCATTGTTTTTTTTTTCACGTCTATTGTCATAGCGAGTGAGTGAGTGAGTGAGTGAGTGAGTGTGTGTTTGGTGTGTGGTGTGTAGTGGTAGTGGAGGAGTGTGTTTTCTGTATTTTTTTCTCAGTGTTATTTGTTGTTTGTCCTGATTATGTCCCAGTCAGAGGTGAGTGTGGTGGAGGAGGTGAGTGAGAGGGAGGAGGTGAGTGAGGTGGAGGAGGTGAGTGAGGTGGAAGAGGTGAGTGAGAGGGAGGAGGTTAGTGAGGTGGAGGAGGTTAGTGAGGATGAGGGGCAGGTTGTTGCTGCGGCCTCCAGTGATAGTGATGGTGTTGTGGCTCCGCAGCCACGCACCACTACAAAGACTGGCCGCAATGTCAAATTTAGCTACGCAGAAAATATGGCTTTGGTGCGGGAGCTGATGAGGCATCATCGGCAGTTGTTTGACCATGATGCTGCAAAGGTGTCGTCATGCAGGAAGAGTGTTCTGTGGGGGAAGGTCATAGCGGCTGTGAATAGTGAGGGTGTGGTGAGGCGGACCGAGGACACGTGTCGTAAGCGTTTCTATGACATAAAGCGCCGTGTCAAGGCGAAGATGGCCAAGGAGGCTAAATCGGCCGGCCAAACCGGGGGTGGACACCCCTTCCGTGCATCTTATCGTGATTGGGAGGAGCCTGTGCGTGCACTCATTCCGCCAGACGTGGTTGGTGCCACTCATGTCCGGGATTCGGATCGGCCAAGGCAGGATGGTGAGTTATTTGTGTTATTTTTTAAACAATTTAAACATCTGTGCTTTGTCCTTAGTTGTCTGAAATGTCTTATAGCTAATTGTGGTTGTCAGTTTGTTAATTCTTCTAATGTGTTGGTGATGTTGTGCAGGCCTGGCCAACCTGTGGCTCTCCAGCTGTTGTCAAACTACAAGTCCCATCATGCCTTGCCACAGTTTTGCTATTAGGGGATGCTAAAACTGTGGCAGGGCATGCTGGGATGTGTAGTTTCACTACATCTGGAGAGCCAAAGGTTGGCCAGGCCTGATGTACTGTTATTCTAATTTATTTTTTTTAATTGTTTTTTTTTTTTCTGGTTGCCTTGGATTATTTCTGGTGTTTTATGTCAAAAGTAAATGTTTGTAGGTGTATTTTAGAGAAGTGTTTTTTTTTCAACGTTTTTTTTAAAAATACATTTCATAGCATTTATGTTTATTGTGTGTTGTTCTGGGTTTCCCTTTGTGTGCTTGATGTGTTTTTTAATGCATATGTGGTTGTGATGTTTTTTCATATATTTTTGTCTAGTGTTTTATTCTTAGTATAAAAAATTGGGACCTTAGCGTGCAATATTGTGGTTGTGTTAAGCTACGACGTTTTGGTTTGAAGTAGTGATGTGCACCGGACATTTTTCGGGTTTTGTGTTTTGGTTTTGGATTCGGTTCCGCGGCCGTGTTTTGGATTCGGACGCGTTTTGGCAAAACCTCCCTGAAAATTTTTTGTCGGATTCGGGTGTGTTTTGGATTTGGGTGTTTTTTTACAAAAAACCCTCAAAAACAGCTTAAATCATAGAAATTGGGGGTCATTTTGATCCCATAGTATTATTAACCTCAATATCCATAATTTACATAATTTACACTCATTTTCAGTCTATTCTGAACACCTCACACCTCACAATATTATTTTTAGTCCTAAAATTTGCACCGAGGTCGCTGGATGGCTAAGCTAAGCGACACAAGTGGCCGACACAAACACCTGGCCCATCTAGGAGTGGCACTGCAGTGTCAGGCAGGATGGCACTTCAAAAAAATTGTCCCCAAACAGCACATGATGCAAAGAAAAAAAAGAGGCGCACCAAGGTCGCTGTATGACTAAGCTAAGCGACACAAGTGGCCAACACAAACACCTGGCCCATCTAGGAGTGGCACTGCAGTGTCAGACAGGATGGCACTTCAAAAAAATAGTCCCCAAACAGCACATGATGCAAAGAAAAAAAGAGGCGCAATGAGGTAGCTGTGTGACTAAGCTAAGCGACCCAAGTGGCCGACACAAACACCTGGCCCATCTAGGAGTGGCACTGCAGTGTCAGACAGGATGGCACTTCAAAAAAATAGTCCCCAAACAGCACATGATGCAAATAAAAAAAGAGGCGCACCAAGGTCGCTGTGTGACTAAGCTAAGCGACACAAGTGGCCGACACAAACATCTGGCCCATCTAGGAGTGGCACTACAGTGTCAGGCAGGATGGCACTTCAAAAAAATTGTCCCCAAACAGCACACGATGCAAAGAAAAATGAAAGTAAAAAGAGGTGCAAGATGGAATTGTCCTTGGGCCCTCCCACCCACCCTTTTGTTGTACAAACAGGACATGCACACTTTAACGAACCCATAATTTCAGCGACAGGGTCTGCCACACGACTGTGACTGAAATGACTGGTTGGTTTGGGCCCCCACCAAAAAAGAAGCAATCAATCTCTCCTTGCTCAAACTGGCTCTACAGAGGCAAGATGTCCACCTCATCATCATCCTCCGATTCCTCACCCCTTTCACTGTGTACATCCCCCTCCTCACACATTATTAATTCATCCCCACTGGAATCCACCATCTCAGATCCCTGTGTACTTTCTGGAGGCAATTGCTGGTGAATGTCTCCACGGAGGAATTGATTATAATTCATTTTGATGAACATCATCTTCTCCACATTTTCTGGAAGTAACCTCGTACGCCGATTGCTGACAAGGTGAGCGGCTGCACTAAACACTCTTTCGGAGTACACACTGGAGGGAGGGCAACTTAGGTAGAACAAAGCCAGTTTGTGCAAGGGCCTCCAAGTTGCCTCTTTTTCCTGCCAGTATACGTACGGACTGTCTGACGTGCCTACTTGGATGCGGTCACTCATATAATCCTCCACCATTCTTTCAATGGTGACAGAATCATATGCAGTGACAGTAGATGACATACCAGTAATCGTTGGCAGGTCCTCCAGTCCGGACCAGATGTCAGAACTCGCTCCAGACTGCCCTGCATCACCGCCAGCGGGTGGGCTCGGACTTCTTAGCCTTTTCCTCGCACCCCCAGTTGCGGGAGAATGTGAAGGAGGAGCTGTTGACGGGTCACGTTCCGCTTGACTTGACAATTTTCTCACCAGCAGGTCTTTGAACCTCTGCAGACTTGTGTCTGCCGGAAAGAGAGATACAACGTAGGTTTTAAATCTAGGATTTAGCATGGTGGCCAAAATATAGTGCTCTGATTTCAACAGATTAACCACCCTTGAATCCTGGTTAAGCGAATTAAGGGCTCCATCCACAAGTCCCACATGCCTAGCGGAATCGCTCTGTTTTAGCTCCTCCTTCAATGTCTCCAGCTTCTTCTGCAAAAGCCTGATGAGGGGAATGACCTGACTCAGGCTGGCAGTGTCTGAACTGACTTCACGTGTGGCAAGTTCAAAGGATTGCAGAACCTTGCACAATGTTGAAATCATTCTCCACTGCGCTTGAGTCAGGTGCATTCCCCCTCCTTTGCCTATATCGTGGGCAGATGTATAGGCTTGAATGGCCTTTTGCTGCTCCTCCATCCTCTGAAGCATATAGAGGGTTAAATTCCACCTCGTTACCACCTCTTGCTTCAGATGATGGCAGGGCAGGTTCAGGACTGTTTGCTGGTGCTCCAGTCTTCGACACGTGGTGGCTGAATGCCAAAAGTGGCCCGCAATTCTTCGGGCCACCGACAGCATCTCTTGCACGCCCCTGTCGTTTTTTAAATAATTCTGCACCACCAAATTCAATGTATGTGCAAAACATGGGACGTGCTGGAATTTGCCCAGATGTAATGCACGCACAATATTGGTGGCGTTGTCTAATGTCATAAATCCCCAGGAGAGTCCAATTGAGGTAAGCCATTCTGCGATGATGTTCCTTAGTTTCCGTAAGAGGTTGTCAGCTGTGTGCCTCTTCTGGAAAGCGGTGATACAAAGCGTAGCCTGCCTAGGAACGAGTTGGCGTTTGCGAGATGCTGCTACTGGTGCCGCCGCTGCTGTTCTTGCTGCAGGAGGCAATACATCTACCCAGTGGGCTGTCACAGTCATATAGTCCTTAGTCTGCCCTGCTCCCCTTGTCCACATGTCCGTGGTTAAGTGGACATTGGGTACAACTGCATTTTTTAGGACACTGGTGACTATTTTTCTGACGTCTGTGTACATTTTCGGTATCGCCTGCCTAGAGAAATGGAACCTAGATGGTATTTGGTACCGGGGATACAGTACCTCAAACAAGTCTCTAGTTGCCTGTGAATTAATGGTGGATACCGGAACCACGTTACTCATCACCCAGGCTGACAAGACCTGAGTTATCCGCTTTGCAGCAGGATGACTGCTGTGATATTTCATCTTCCTCGCAAAGGACTGTTGGACAGTCAATTGCTTACCGGAAGTAGTACAAGTGGTCTTCCGACTTCCCCTTTGGGATGACGATCGACTCCCAGCAGCAACAACAGCAGTGCCAGCAGCAGTAGGCGTTACACTCAAGGATGCATCGGAGGAATCTCAGGCAGGAGAGGACTCGTCAGACTTGCCAGTGACATGGCCTGCAGGACTATTGGCTTTCCTTTGTAAGGTGGAAATTGACACTGAGGGAGTTGGTGGTGTGGTTTGCAGGAGCTTGGTTACAAGAGAAGGGATTTAGTGGTCAGTGGACTGCTTCCGCTGTCATCCAAAGTTTTTGAACTTGTCACTGACTTCTGATGAATGCGGACCAGGTGACGTATATGGGAGGATGTTCCTAGGTGGTTAACGTCCTTACCCCTACTTATTACAGCTTGACAAAGGCAACACACGGCTTGACACCTGTTGTCTGCATTTATGTTGAAATAATTCCACACCGAAGAGGTGATTTTTTTTGTATTTTGACCAGGCATGTCAATGGCCATATTCGTCCCATGGACAACAGGTATCTCCCCGGGTGCCTGACTTAAACAAACCACCTCACCATCAGAATCCTCCTGGTCAATTTCCTCCCCAGCACCAGCAACACCCATATCCTCATCCTGGTGTACTTCAACAGTGACATCTTCAATTTGACTATCAGGAACTGGACTGCGGGTGCTCCTTCCAGCACTTGCAGGGGGCTTGCAAATGGTGGAAGGCGCAAGCTCTTCCCATCCAGTGTTGGGAAGGTCAGGCATCGCAACCGACACAATTGGACTCTCCTTGGGGATTTGTGATTTAGAAGAACGCACAGTTCTTTGCTGTGCTTTTGCCAGCTTAAGTCTTTTCATTTTTCTAGCGAGAGGATGAGTGCTTCCATCCTCATGTGAATCTGAACCACTAGCCATGAACATAGGCCAGGGCCTCAGCCATTCCTTGCTACTCCGTGTCGCAAATGGCATATTGGCAAGTTTACGCTTCGCATCAGACGCTTTCAATTTTGATTTTTGGGTCATTTTATTGAACTTTTGTTTTTTGGATTTTACATGCTCTCTACTATGACATTGGGCATCGGCCTTGACAGACGACGTTGATGGCATTTCATCGTCTCGGCCATGACTAGTGGCAGCTGCTTCAGCACGAGGTGGAAGTGGATCTTGATCTTTCCCTATTTTAACCTCCACATTTTTGTTCTCCATGTTTTAATGTGTGGAATTATATGCCAGTATCAATAGCAATGGCCTTCTACTATATATACTGCGCACAACTGAAATGCACCACAGGTATGGATGGATAGTATACTTGACGACACAGAGGTAGGTAGAGCAGTGGCCTTCCGTACCGTACTGCTATATATACTGGTGGTCACTGTCAGCAACTGCAAAACTAAAATGCACCACAGGTATAGAATCTAGATGGATAGTATACTTGATGACACAGAGGTAGGTAGAGCAGTGTCCTTCTGTACCGTACTGCTATATATACTGGTGGACACTGTCAGCAAACTGCAAAACTAAAATGCACCACAGGTATAGAATCTAGATGGATAGTATACTTGACGACACAGAGGTAGGTAGAGCAGTGGCCTTCCGTACCGTACTGCTATATATACTGGTGGTCACTGTCAGCAAACCTCTGCACTGTACTCCTCCTATATAATACTGGTGGTCCCCAGTCCCCACAATAAAGCAGTGTGAGCACAGATATATGTAGCACACTGAGCACAGATATGGGGTGTTTTTCAGGCAGACAACGTATACTGGTGGTCACTGGTCAGCAAAACTCTACACTGTACTCCTCCTATATAATATACTGGTGGTCCCCAGTCCCCACAATAAAGCAGTGTGAGCACAGATATATGCAGCACACTGAGCACAGATATGGAGTGTTTTTCAGGCAGACAACGTATACTGGTGGTCACTGTCAGCAAAACTCTGCATTGTACTCCTCCTAAATAATACTGCTGGTCCCCAGTCCCCACAATAAAGCAGTGTGAGCACAGATATATGCAGCACACTGAGCACAGATATGGAGTGTTTTTCAGGCAGACAACGTATACTGGTGGTCACTGTCAGCAAAACTCTGCACTGTACTCCTCCTATATAATATACTGGTGGTCCCCAGTCCCCTACAATAAAGCAGTGTGAGCACAGATATATGCAGCACACTGAGCACAGATATGGAGTGTTTTTCAGGCAGACAACGTATACTGGTGGTCACTGTCAGCAAAACTCTGCACTTTACTCCTCCTATATTATACAGCTGCTCCCCAGTCCCCACAATTAAGCAGTGTGAGCACAGATATATGCAGCACACTGAGCACAGATATGGAGTGTTTTTCAGGCAGACAACATATACTGGTGGTCACTGTCAGCAAAACTCTGCACTGTACTCCTCCTATATAATACAGCTGCTCCCCAGTCCCCACAATTAAGCAATAAGCACAAATATTTGCATCAACATTAATAAACGGAGAGGACGCCAGCCACGTCCTCTCCCTAACATTTCCAATGCACGAGTGAAAATGGCGGCGACGCGCGGCTGCTTATATAGAATCCGAACCTCGCGAGAATCCGACAGCGGGATGATGACGTTCGGGCACGCTCGGGTTAACCGAGCCATACGGGAGAATCCGAGTATGCCTCGGACCCGTGTAAAATGGGTGAAGTTCGGGGGGGTTCGGTTTCCGAGGAACCGAACCCGCTCATCACTAGTTTGAAGTAGTATAATTGTTAGCATTATGCGCCTTTGTGTATGTTTTTTTTGGCGAATTTTTTGCAAATTTAAAGTATACACACCCAATGAAGTCAGACAGAAAAGCATAAGCATCGTTTAGTTTAATTCTCATCAGGTACCACATATGTTTACATCACAATAATGAATTTGCATAAACATATCACCAAAATAGTATGTTCATAAGGACATTCTTCATATTTCTACAGTACGCCAGAGAAGCAGCACAGCCAGGCCACATCCAACACTGCCAAGAGATGCAGATGGTGGCAATGCCGGTAAGATTTAACTGTAAACACATATTCTGCAAACACATAGAAACACAAAATGTTAATGATTATCTTATCACATAGGTTCTTCTTCGGCAAATCCCCCTACACTAAGGTGCCCATCACAGGGCTCGGTTACTGTGGCTACGAGGCCACCCAAGAGACGCCGTCTTGAGGCTCCAGCACCAGCATCACCACCCCAACAGCGCATCTCCGCAGTGTCGGCCGTGCCACCACTAGCACTTTTGGCCAGCCACCAAAGTGAGGATCCACAATCCCCTCAGTTGTCTGGTGAGTAAACATCACAATTACATGTAAATAAGTAAACAAAAAGTGGTGTTGATTTATTAACCTGGATAAGGCATAAGGAAGTGAAAAAACACTGATATGTGCAAGGTGCTAAAGGGAGCAGTACAAAATAAACACAACTGTTAATGTACATATTGGTTCTGTTTGCCTTGTGCCTTTATCACCTTGCACATATCACTGGTTTTTCACTTCCTAATGCCTTCTCCAGGTTTATACATCTGTCCCACTGTTAGTACATAGAAAAATAAAAACACTAATGACCAGTCATCCTTGCAATAATCAACAACAACAAGCATATGGTGTTAAGGTGTTTTTAGATGGTTAATTGTCAGATGTGCTGTTGGCCATATCAACACATTTTTGGCACATAATTTTTGGAGTAAAAAAGTCTCATCCAATTGTTTTGCATGGCCAACAACACCACTTCTAAACATTTGGCACCTTAAAACTTTTTCACCCATTGTTAATGTGTACATTTTCGGCCACTATATTTGTTAACGTTTTTTCCAGACCACTGACTGCCTTGAACAATATATGAGTGTATCGGTCAAAACATTTATTGTATTGTGTGTGTTGTTCCAAAGGAACCTTCATACCCAATATGTAAATGTAGTACTTTGTACTTTGTAGTTCTTCGTGTTTAAACGTGTTTAAACTAGAGATGAGCGGGTTCGGTTTCTCTGAATCCGAACCCGCCCGAACTTCATGTTTTTTTACACGGGTCCGAGCGACTCGGATCTTCCCGCCTTGCTCGGTTAACCCGAGCGCGCCCGAACGTCATCATCACGCTGTCGGATTCTCGCGAGGCTCGGATTCTATCGCGAGACTCGGATTCTATATAAGGAGCCGCGCGTCGCGGCCATTTTCACACGTGCATTGAGATTGATATGGAGAGGACGTGGCTGGCGTCCTCTCCGTTTAGAAATTAAAATAGATAGGAGAGTGAGAGTGAGACACTTCATTTACTTACTGGAGCTTAGGAGGAGTTATACTAGTGACTGATGACCAGTGACCTGACCACCAGTGCAGTTTTATAATTTATTATTATTTAATAATCCGTTCTGTTCTTGTTCTCTGCCTGAAAAAAACGATACACAGTGACTCAGTCACACTCACATACCATATCTGTGCTCAGCCCAGTGTGCTGCATCATCTATGTATAATATCTGACTGTGCTCACACAGCTTAATTGTGGGGGAGACTGGGGAGCAGTTATAGGTTATAGCAGGAGCCAGGAGTACATATTAAACAGTGCACACTTTTGCTGCCAGAGTGCCACTGCCAGTGTGACTGACCACTGACCACTGTGACCAGTGACCTGACCACACTGACCACCAGTATAGTATATTGTGATTGAATGTCTGCCTGAAAAAGTACACTCGTCGTGTGACTTGTGTGGTGTTTTTTTATTCTATAAAAATTAAAAAACTCATTCTGCTGACAGACAGTGTCCAGCAGGTCCGTCATTATATAATATATACCTGTCCGGCTGCAGTAGTGATATATATATATTTTTTATATCATTATTTATCATCCAGTCTACTAGCAGCAGACACAGTACGGTAGTTCACGGCTGTAGCTACCTCTGTGTCGGCACTCGGCAGTCCATCCATAATTGTATACCACCTACCCGTGGTTTTTTTTTTCTTTCTTCTTTATACATACTACATCTCATTATCATCCAGTCTATATTAGCAGCAGACACAGTACAGTACGGTAGTCCACGGCTGTAGCTACCTCTGTGTCGGCACTCGGCAGTCCATCCATAATTGTATACCACCTACCCGTGTTTTTTTTTCTTTCTTCTTTATACATACTACATCTCATTATCAACCAGTCTATATTAGCAGCAGACACAGTACGGTAGTTCACGGCTGTAGCTACCTCTGTGTCGGCACTCGGCAGTCCATCCATAATTGTATACCACCTACCCGTGGTTTTTTTTTTCTTTCTTCTTTATACATACATACTACATCTCATTATCATCCAGTCTATATTAGCAGCAGACACAGTACAGTACGGTAGTCCACGGCTGTAGCTACCTCTGTGTCGGCACTCGGCAGTCCATCCATAATTGTATACCACCTACCCGTGGTTTTTTTTTTCTTACTTCTTTATACATACTACATCTCATTATCATCCAGTCTATATTAGCAGCAGACACAGTACAGTATGGTAGTCCACGGCTGTAGCTACCTCTGTGTCGGTACTCGGCAGTCCATCCATAATTGTATACCACCTACCCGTGGTTTTTTTTTCTTTCTTCTTTATACATACTACATCTCATTATCAACCAGTCTATATTAGCAGCAGACACAGTACAGTACGGTAGTCCACGGCTGTAGCTACCTCTGTGTCGGCACTCGGCAGTCCATCCATAATTGTATACCACCTACCCGTGGTTTTTTTTTTCTTTCTTCTTTATACATACTACATCTCATTATCATCCAGTCTATATTAGCAGCAGACACAGTACAGTACGGTAGTCCACGGCTGTAGCTACCTCTGTGTCGGCACTCGGCAGTTCATCCATAATTGTATACCACCTACCCGTGGTTTTTTTTTCTTTCTTCTTTATACATACTACATCTCATTATCAACCAGTCTATATTAGCAGCAGACACAGTACAGTACGGTAGTCCACGGCTGTAGCTACCTCTGTGTCGGCACTCGGCAGTCCATCCATAATTGTATACCACCTACCCGTGGTTTTTTTTTTCTTTCTTCTTTATACATACAACATCTCATTATCATCCAGTCTATATTAGCAGCAGACACAGTACAGTACGGTAGTCCACGGCTGTAGCTACCTCTGTGTCGGCACTCGGCAGTCCATCCATAAATGTATACCACCTACCCGTGGTTTTTGTTTTCTTTCTTCTTTATACATACTACATCTCATTATCAACCAGTCTATATTAGCAGCAGACACAGTACAGTACGGTAGTCCACGGCTGTAGCTACCTCTGTGTCGGCACTCGGCAGTCCATCCATAATTGTATACCACCTACCCGTGGTTTTTTTTTTCTTTCTTCTTTATACATACTACATCTCATTATCATCCAGTCTATATTAGCAGCAGACACAGTACAGTACGGTAGTCCACGGCTGTAGCTACCTCTGTGTCGGCACTCGGCAGTCCATCCATAATTGTATACCACCTACCCGTGGTTTTTTTTTTCTTTCTTCTTTATACATACTACATCTCATTATCAACCAGTCTATATTAGCAGCAGACACAGTACAGTACGGTAGTCCACGGCTGTAGCTACCTCTGTGTCGGCACTCGGCAGTCCATCCATAATTGTATACCACCTACCCGTGTTTTTTTTTTCTTTCTACTTTATACATACTACATCTCATTATCAACCAGTCTATATTAGCAGCAGACACAGTACAGTACGGTAGTCCACGGCTGTAGCTACCTCTGTGTCGGCACTCGGCAGTCCATCCATAAGTATACTAGTATCCATCCATCTCCATTGTTTACCTGAGGTGCCTTTTAGTTGTGCCTATTAAAATATGGAGAACAAAAATGTTGAGGTTCCAAAATTAGGGAAAGATCAAGATCCACTTCCACCTCGTGCTGAAGCTGCTGCCACTAGTCATGGCCGAGACGATGAAATGCCAGCAACGTCGTCTGCCAAGGCCGATGCCCAATGTCATAGTACAGAGCATGTCAAATCCAAAACACCAAATATCAGTAAAAAAAGGACTCCAAAACCTAAAATAAAATTGTCGGAGGAGAAGCGTAAACTTGCCAATATGCCATTTACCACACGGAGTGGCAAGGAACGGCTGAGGCCCTGGCCTATGTTCATGGCTAGTGGTTCAGCTTCACATGAGGATGGAAGCACTCAGCCTCTCGCTAGAAAACTGAAAAGACTCAAGCTGGCAAAAGCACCGCAAAGAACTGTGCGTTCTTCGAAATCCCAAATCCACAAGGAGAGTCCAATTGTGTCGTTTGCGATGCCTGACCTTCCCAACACTGGACGTGAAGAGCATGCGCCTTCCACCATTTGCACGCCCCCTGCAAGTGCTGGAAGGAGCACCCGCAGTCCAGTTCCTGATAGTCAGATTGAAGATGTCAGTGTTGAAGTACACCAGGATGAGGAGGATATGGGTGTTGCTGGCGCTGGGGAGGAAATTGACCAGGAGGATTCTGATGGTGAGGTGGTTTGTTTAAGTCAGGCACCCGGGGAGACACCTGTTGTCCGTGGGAGGAATATGGCCGTTGACATGCCTGGTGAAAATACCAAAAAAATCAGCTCTCCAGTGTGGAGGTATTTCAACAGAAAAGCGGACAACAGGTGTCAAGCCGTGTGTTGCCTTTGTCAAGCTGTAATAAGTAGGGGTAAGGACATTAACCACCTCGGAACATCCTCCCTTATACGTCACCTGCAGCGCATTCATAATAAGTCAGTGACAAGTTCAAAAACTTTGGGCGACAGCGGAAGCAGTCCACTGACCAGTAAATCCCTTCCTCTTGTAACCAAGCTCACGCAAACCACCCCACCAACTCCCTCAGTGTCAATTTCCTCCTTCCCCAGGAATGCCAATAGTCCTGCAGGCCATGTCACTGGCAATTCTGACGAGTCCTCTCCTGCCTGGGATTCCTCCGATGCATCCTTGCGTGTAACGCCTACTGCTGCTGGCGCTGCTGTTGTTGCTGCTGGGAGTCGATGGTCATCCCAGAGGGGAAGTCGTAAGCCCACTTGTACTACTTCCAGTAAGCAATTGACTGTCCAACAGTCCTTTGCGAGGAAGATGAAATATCACAGCAGTCATCCTGCTGCAAAGCGGATAACTGAGGCCTTGACAACTATGTTGGTGTTAGACGTGCGTCCGGTATCCGCCGTTAGTTCACAGGGAACTAGACAATTTATTGAGGCAGTGTGCCCCCGTTACCAAATACCATCTAGGTTCCTCTTCTCTAGGCAGGCGATACCGAGAATGTACACGGACGTCAGAAAAAGACTCACCAGTGTCCTAAAAAATGCAGTTGTACCCAATGTCCACTTAACCACGGACATGTGGACAAGTGGAGCAGGGCAGGGTCAGGACTATATGACTGTGACAGCCCACTGGGTAGATGTATGGACTCCCGCCGCAGGAACAGCAGCGGCGGCACCAGTAGCAGCATCTCGCAAACGCCAACTCTTTCCTAGGCAGGCTACGCTTTGTATCACCGCTTTCCAGAATACGCACACAGCTGAAAACCTCTTACGGCAACTGAGGAAGATCATCGCGGAATGGCTTACCCCAATTGGACTCTACTGTGGATTTGTGGCATCGGACAACGCCAGCAATATTGTGTGTGCATTAAATATGGGCAAATTCCAGCACATCCCATGTTTTGCACATACCTTGAATTTGGTGGTGCAGAATTTTTTTAAAAACGACAGGGGCGTGCAAGAGATGCTGTCGGTGGCCAGAAGAATTGCGGGACACTTTCGGCGTACAGGCACCACGTACAGAAGACTGGAGCACCACCAAAAACTACTGAACCTGCCCTGCCATCATCTGAAGCAAGAAGTGGTAACGAGGTGGAATTCAACCCTCTATATGCTTCAGAGGTTGGAGGAGCAGCAAAAGGCCATTCAAGCCTATACAATTGAGCACGATATAGGAGGTGGAATGCACCTGTCTCAAGTGCAGTGGAGAATGATTTCAACGTTGTGCAAGGTTCTGATGCCCTTTGAACTTGCCACACGTGAAGTCAGTTCAGACACTGCCAGCCTGAGTCAGGTCATTCCCCTCATCAGGCTTTTGCAGAAGAAGCTGGAGACATTGAAGGAGGAGCTAACACGGAGCGATTCCGCTAGGCATGTGGGACTTGTGGATGGAGCCCTTAATTCGCTTAACAAGGATTCACGGGTGGTCAATCTGTTGAAATCAGAGCACTACATTTTGGCCACCGTGCTCGATCCTAGATTTAAAGCCTACCTTGGATCTCTCTTTCCGGCAGACACAAGTCTGCTGGGGTTGAAAGACCTGCTGGTGAGAAAATTGTCAAGTCAAGCGGAAAGCGACCTGTCAACATCTCCTCCTTCACATTCTCCCGCAACTGGGGGTGCGAGGAAAAGGCTCAGAATTCCGAGCCCACCCGCTGGCGGTGATGCAGGGCAGTCTGGAGCGACTGCTGATGCTGACATCTGGTCCGGACTGAAGGACCTGACAACGATTACGGACATGTCGTCTACTGTCACTGCATATGATTCTCTCACCATTGAAAGAATGGTGGAGGATTATATGAGTGACCGCATCCAAGTAGGCACGTCACACAGTCCGTACTTATACTGGCAGGAAAAAGAGGCAATTTGGAGGCCCTTGCACAAACTGGCTTTATTCTACCTAAGTTGCCCTCCCACAAGTGTGTACTCCGAAAGAGTGTTTAGTGCCGCCGCTCACCTTGTCAGCAATCGGCGTACGAGGTTACATCCAGAAAATGTGGAGAAGATGATGTTCATTAAAATGAATTATAATCAATTCCTCCGTGGAGACATTGACCAGCAGCAATTGCCTCCACAAAGTACACAGGGAGCTGAGATGGTGGATTCCAGTGGGGACGAATTGATAATCTGTGAGGAGGGGGATGTACACGGTGATATATCGGAGGATGATGATGAGGTGGACATCTTGCCTCTGTAGAGCCAGTTTGTGCAAGGAGAGTTTAATTGCTTCTTTTTTGGTGGGGGTCCAAACCAACCCGTCATTTCAGTCACAGTCGTGTGGCAGACCCTGTCACTGAAATGATGGGTTGGTTAAAGTGTGCATGTCCTGTTTATACAACATAAGGGTGGGTGGGAGGGCCCAAGGACAATTCCATCTTGCACCTCTTTTTTCTTTAATTTTTCTTTGCGTCATGTGCTGTTTGGGGAGGGTTTTTTGGAAGGGACATCCTGCGTGACACTGCAGTGCCACTCCTAGATGGGCCCGGTGTTTGTGTCGGCCACTAGGGTCGCTTATCTTACTCACACAGCTACCTCATTGAACCTCTTTTTTTCTTTGCGTCATGTGCTGTTTGGGGAGGGTTTTTTGGAAGGGACATCCTGCGTGACACTGCAGTGACACTCCTAGATGGGCCCGGTGTTTGTGTCGGCCACTAGGGTCGCTTATCTTACTCACACAGCTACCTCATTGCGCCTCTTTTTTTCTTTGCGTCATATGCTGTTTGGGGAGGGTTTTTTGGAAGGGACATCCTGCGTGACACTGCAGTGACACTCCTAGATGGGCCCGGTGTTTGTGTCGGCCACTAGGGTCGCTTATCTTACTCACACAGCTACCTCATTGCGCCTCTTTTTTTCTTTGCGTCATGTGCTGTTTGGGGAGGGTTTTTTGGAAGGGACATCCTGCGTGACACTGCAGTGACACTCCTAGATGGGCCCGGTGTTTGTGTCGGCCACTAGGGTCGCTTATCTTACTCACACAGCTACCTCATTGCGCCTCTTTTTTTCTTTGCGTCATGTGCTGTTTGGGGAGGGTTTTTTGGAAGGGACATCCTGCGTGACACTGCAGTGCCACTCCTAGATGGGCCCGGTGTTTGTGTCGGCCACTAGGGTCGCTTATCTTACTCACACAGCTACCTCATTGCGCCTCTTTTTTTCTTTGCGTCATGTGCTGTTTGGGGAGGGTTTTTTGGAAGGGACATCCTGCGTGACACTGCAGTGCCACTCCTAGATGGGCCCGGTGTTTGTGTCGGCCACTAGGGTCGCTTATCTTACTCACACAGCTACCTCATTGCGCCTCTTTTTTTCTTTGCGTCATGTGCTGTTTGGGGAGGGTTTTTTGGAAGGGACATCCTGCGTGACACTGCAGTGACACTCCTAGATGGGCCCGGTGTTTGTGTCGGCCACTAGGGTCGCTTATCTTACTCACACAGCTACCTCATTGCGCCTCTTTTTTTCTTTGCGTCATGTGCTGTTTGGGGAGGGTTTTTTGGAAGGGACATCCTGCGTGACACTGCAGTGACACTCCTAGATGGGCCCGGTGTTTGTGTCGGCCACTAGGGTCGCTTATCTTACTCACACAGCTACCTCATTGCGCCTCTTTTTTTCTTTGCGTCATGTGCTGTTTGGGGAGGGTTTTTTGGAAGGGACATCCTGCGTGACACTGCAGTGACACTCCTAGATGGGCCCGGTGTTTGTGTCGGCCACTAGGGTCGCTTATCTTACTCACACAGCTACCTCATTGCGCCTCTTTTTTTCTTTGCGTCATGTGCTGTTTGGGGAGGGTTTTTTGGAAGGGACATCCTGCGTGACACTGCAGTGCCACTCCTAGATGGGCCCGGTGTTTGTGTCGGCCACTAGGGTCGCTTATCTTACTCACACAGCTACCTCATTGCGCCTCTTTTTTTCTTTGCATCATGTGCTGTTTGGGGAGGGTTTTTTGGAAGGGACATCCTGCGTGACACTGCAGTGACACTCCTAGATGGACCCGGTGTTTGTGTCGGCCACTAGGGTCGCTTAGCTTAGTCATCCAGCGACCTAGGTGCAAATTTTAGGACTAAAAATAATATTGTGAGGTGTGAGGTATTCAGAATAGACTGAAAATGAGTGTAAATTATGGTTTTTGAGGTTAATAATACTTTGGGATCAAAATGACCCCCAAATTCTATGATTTAAGCTGTTTTTTAGTGTTTTTTGAAAAAAACACCCGAATCCAAAACACACCCGAATCCAACAAAAAAAATTCGGTGAGGTTTTGCCAGAACGCGGTCGAACCCAAAACACGGCCGCGGAACCGAACCCAAAACCAAAACACAAAACCCGAAAAATTTCCGGCGCTCATCTCTAGTTTAAACGTGTTTAAACAGTAATTATGGCTCTGAATCCTACTATTCCCAAAAATTATAAACAACTGAGTAGTGAACCTTAGAAGCCACATATTTTTAAAAAAGGTGAGCAACATAGTTAAGTTTAGCCCACAATCTATATAGCAATTACAACATTAATATTAAGAAATAAGGCATGTTGACGTAAAGCTATAGTAAGACCAATGCTACATATTTACTAAATAGTGGCTGTCTTCAACACCAAAGAAATGGATTAAAATTCAATATTTATTGATAATATACATAAAACACATAGTAGTTGAATGTGCAGGTAGAGTAAAAAGTAAATAAGTAAACACTGGAACCGGTAATACTGATGTTAATGTCAGATAATGGTTCCAAGTTGCCTGGGTAACATAAATCTTTCAAATGTATGGTCAATCCATAAATAGGTCTCAACTGACTGCCTGAGCTGTATAATCTTGAAATAGAGCTAGACACTTAGCGCCTCAGTAATAGTTTGGATTAATAATCAGATCGGCTGTATTACTTACAACTGGCGTAAGGATAGAGATAGAAAACAAATTGAATAAAGAAAAGATGAATCTGCTGTCGGTGTTAGACACTGAGCCTAGCCGCCCAAATTTTCTACTAAACCGAGTATTCCTCAAGAGTCTCCCACTCGAGTACTGACTTTGCCCAACACTGCTTAGCTTCCAAGATCGGAAGGATTCGGGCGTTACCAGTGTGGTATGATAGTAGAGAATTAATAAAGTTGCTTCTGGAATCACCAATGAGAGTTCATGAAGTGTTAAAGAAAGTAATGGGGAGGGGGTACAGTGAAAAGGGGGATCTGCTGCCAATGTTAGACAGGGTGAACCCCTGAATCAATGGTGAGAGTCCCGAAATTGTAGCGATAGTCAGAAAAAGATATTCTCAAAGAGACAATCGTTCTCAATGATTAAATGATGATAGTTGCTCAATATATTATGGTATACGGTATCGGATGTAAATACCGGATAGTGAATATAGTCACCTGTGAATCACTGATAGCCATGTTGAAAAAAAGGGGACGCAAAGGAGAAGGCTCTGCAAATGGTATCACAATGTTGATACTAATAGTAGATAATGTCTCCAAAAGGAGCCATAAATATCCTTAATTTGTTGATATAAATACACCGCTATAACGAAATGGATATACACAAAAGATAGATCACTGAAGTGTAATGATATATGGGAAAATCAAAGATAACATTCTGAATGGAAGTTCAAAAAGAGAACACCAAATGTAAATTATTACAGATCTCTGTACTATTTAGGCCTGGATTAAATATATAGCTGAGTCTTAATTAATAGCTATGAGAATAAATCAATGATGGATAATTAAAGTGAATTAAATAAATTAATGGATCCACAGTCAAAAAATGAATAGATCTAAGTAAATACAGCTACTGAAAAGGGATGTTTCTTTAGGAGCTGTAATGGTTATGATACTAAAGGCCCATACACACTTGACGATGCACACGTCGTTAACGACCGTCGTTAACGACTTCCCTTGAACTTCCCTTCAACAGCTGATCAAACGACATGAGCATACACACTACCAACGACCAAAGACCAAAGACAAAAGACCATTCATCGTTGAAGCATCCAAGCTGAACAGTTTATTAAAATAATGAGCTGGGAACAGGGCTGGTGAACAGTGGCTTGGTCGTTGGTCGTTGGTCGTTCACACCATACACATTCAACGACCATAGTGGAAATTGAGCATACATGCTCCACAGATAAGCGAGGGTCATTAACGTCCCACGGGGCCGCGCATCGGTGGTCGTCGGATGCATACACACTTGACGATATAATGAGCGACGTCGTTGATGAGGGCTGAAATGAACGACGTCGCTCATTTTATCGTCAAGTGTGTATGGACCTTAAGACAAAGATAGATCATTAAGAAAAATTGATAGAACCACAGTTGGTAATAAATAGATCTAGATCAATACAGGCTACTAAAACGGTATGAATTGCATACAAGAAAAAAGAGACAATATAGTAGCACGGGTAAACCTTGGATAATAAATGGGTTTAAATACAGGCTACTAAAGTAATATGTATTGCATATAAGAAAAAAGACAGTATAATCACACGGGTAAACCTGGAAACAGATATTACCCGTGTCGATGTCTTTATAGGAATCAGGTGATTTATTATCCAAGGTTTACCCGTGCTACTATATTGTCTCTTTTTTCTTGTATGCAATTCATACCGTTTTAGTAGCCTGTATTGATCTAGATCTATTTATTACCAACTGTGGTTCTATCAATTTTTCTTAATGATCTATCTTTGTCTTAGTTATCCTAACCATTACAGCTCTTAAAGAAACATCCCTTTTCAGTAGCTGTATTTACTTAGATCTATTCATTTTTTGACTGTGGATCCATTAATTTATTTAATTCACTTTAATTATCCATCATTGATTTATTCTCATAGCTATTAATTCAGACTCAGCTATATATTTAATCCAGGCCTAAATAGTACAGAGACCTGTAATAATTTACATTTGGTGTTCTCTTTTTGAACTTCCATTCAGAATGTTATCTTTGTTTTTCCCATATATAATTACACTTCAGTGATCTATCTTTTGTGTATATCCATTTCGTTATAGCGGTGTATTTATATCAACAAATTAAGGATATTTATGGCTCCTTTTAGAGACATTATCTACTATTAGTATCAACATTGTGATACCATTTGCAGAGCCTTCTCCTTTGCTTCCCCTTTTTTTCAACATGGCTATCACTCAGTGATTCACAGGTGACTATATTCACTATCCGGTATTTACATCCGATACCGTATACCATAATATATTGAGCAACTATCATCATTTAATCATTGAGAACGATTGTCTCTTTGAGAATCTCTTTTTCTGACTATCGCTACAATTTTGGGACACTCACCATTGATTCAGGGGTTCACCCCTGTCTAACATTGGCAGCAGATCCCCCTTTTCACTGTACCCCCTCCCCATTACTTTCTTTAACACTTCATGAACTCTCATCGGTGATTCCAGAAGCAACTTTATTAATTCTCTACTATCATACCACACTGGTAACGCCCGAATCCTTCCGATCTTGGAAGCTAAGCAGTGTTGGGCCAAGTCAGTACTCGAGTGGGAGACTCTTGAGGAATACTCGGTTTAGTAGAAAATTTTGGCGGCTAGGCTCAGTGTCTAACACCGACAGCAGATTCATCTTTTCTTTATTCAATTTGTTTTCTATCTCTATCCTTACGCCAGTTGTAAGTAATACAGCCGATCTGATTATTAATCCAAACTATTACTGAGGCGCTAAGTGTCTAGCTCTATTTCAAGATTATACAGCTCAGGCAGTCAGTTGAGACCTATTTATGGATTGACCATACATTTGAAAGATTTATGTTACCCAGGCAGCTTGGAACCATTATCTGACATTAACATCAGTATTACCGGTTCCAGTGTTTACTTATTTACTTTTTTCTCTACCTGCACATTCAACTACTATGTGTTTTATGTATATTATCAATAAATATTGAATTTTTATCCATTTCTTTGATACTTTCATAATTATACAAGAGTGCACCCACAAAAGAGTCTTCTTTTGTCTAGTATGTTTCATTACTGACTCAGGGTGCACCGCCAAACTTAGATTGATTAGAAAAAATATTTTTTCTTTCTCTCATCAGTATATCTTGGTATATAAATTATCTGCTGTTTAATCTATTTATTAACTGTGCGGTATAACCCTTATACATGACTGTCTTCAACACCATACAGACCCAGCCATCATCACCGAGGATGACCAGCAGGAACGTGACCAGGAGACCTTCACACTCCACCTGCAGCCCATCGATCCGACTCAGCCAACCACGCCGCAGGACATACCCCAACCACCCCAAACATCCCACAGACCCCAATTGAGCACAACACAAGGTGACACACAAATGGGCCCTAAGTTTTGGAGCCGTTGGTCGTCACAACAGGCGCAACACTACGCGTGCCTCACCACCCACAGCCAATACCTGTCAAGTCTGCCCCATCATTTGCCTAGACTGAGTCGCAACTCAGGCAGACTTATAGTGTAGGTGGGCCGAATCGCTAACTCCATGGAGCAGATGAGGGCAGACAACACCCAAATGCAGTCAAACCTCCAACGCATCTTGGATGAACAGCAGCGGCAGCAACAAACACTCATCCAGATCATCCAACATAATCAAATGATAAATGATAACCTATCAAGAATTATCTCAAACAACACTGCCGCTAATACGCAGCTCACAGCAAGCTTGAACAATCTTAGTCAAAGCCTAAGTGTGTTGGCATCACACCATCTGACATTGAGCTCGGGGACAACTACACCAAGCAACACCCCAGTTCAATCCCCAGTTCGACGCTCAAGTCGAACCCGCACCAACGAGCCTGCACAATCCTCGGCACCCAGCACACAAAGAAAAAAATAATAATAATGCATGCACAGAATATGGTGACCATTAATTTTTTTCTGTTTTTTGGGTCATAAATTGGTGTGTTAAAAAAAATAAATAGTTAACACGGAATATGTGTATTGCTTAATTCGCTACACAAACAATCTCCACATTAGTGTCTAGGGCCAGATGTGTATTGCTATAAATATATTGCCTACCCCTAGGTGTCCTCAGCTCAACGTGTGTCTAATCTATGGCACCCAGCACATTGGCCATGGCCGCAAGATCACATAAAGCTACCCTGACTGCATGCCACTGCGACTTCTGGGTAGGGAAGCAGAGAGAGGCATCTATGTAGCCATCCAAGACATCCAAAACCTGAGTGGCCATTCAAAAATTAAAGGTGAGTGTCATGTCCTGTAAGCAATACCATACTGTGTTCTATTACATTACAGAAGCACCACTTACACATAGACGTGTATGTATGTTTTAACTCACCTGAAAAACATATTTTTAAAAGGTGGCCTGTGAGATACTAATTACATCGCCAGTCACAGGCTGGAAGCTGCCAGTAGCCATAAAGTGCAACACAGGCAGGAGTTTGTGCAGGCCTGAGACAGAGCGAGAGCGTACTGTCTCAGGGTCTAGGTTCAGTTTGACAAGGTCATACAGAGGGAAAATATTATTTACATTTAGTCTGAGCATCTGTACAACATGGTCATCAGCAAATTTGTTATCTTTTAAACGCCCACTAAAAAAACAAGCCATGGCCAGCCTACGCGGAACATGTACAACCTGCTGACCCTGTTGATTTTCATGGCCTGGGTTTATTGTAGCCTCATGAAGCAGTGTCAGGTATCCCCCAGCAAACAAGACAGCAGTACTACACACAGTAGCAGCCATTTCAGATTGAGAGTGGTCAAAAATGTGTTTGGGCCCCTTTTAATGGTCCAAAAAGTCAGGTGTGACTAATGTAGAATTGACAACACATGTAAACACGCTTCTCAAAAGCAGGTCTACTTTTTTTTAGGCTTTTTGTACGATTAGTAATTTTTTGCGGCCGCAATTCCATTTTCACGGTAGAAATTTCAAATACGAATGCTTAGTAAATGACCGAGTTCTATATCTAAACAGCCGCGTTTGACCAATGGTGTATTCATTCGTATTTTTACTACACAGACGTAATAAAAATACGAATGCCCTCATCACTGCCGAGATTTGTGCTTAGTAAATTCCCGAGATGACACTTTGAAGAAAAAACACGAAATCGGTCAAAATCGGGAGCTTAGTAAATATACCCCCATGACTTGTAAGTCATTGCCCCTTTAAAAATAGTCCGATATCCATTACATCCCACTGGTCTCTGTCACGTACCGGATGACACGCATGTGCCCAACAAATAGCTGTGTCTCCTTCATCAGCAGTGATCGGCAGCACAGCAATCAGTAGGGGAGAGTGCAGGGAGGCAGAGGGACCTTCAGGTCCCTCTCACAGCAGCAGCAGAGGGAAGTTTCCCTTCCCTGCCGCTGCTAACACTATCTATCTGACTGGTCGCATCCTGTGTGACCAGGTCAGATAAAGAACTTGCAGGCACGGTCGCAACTGATGCGACCATGCCAGGCAAGTGGTTAAGCATGGAGATGCAATATTCAGTTTCCTCCAGTACACCCCTGTTCCATTGCACTCTTTGCTCCTATGAGCTATTAATTAATTAAATAGGTTGTGAGATAAACATTTTTTTTAAACTCCTCTTTTTAGCAGAGGGCAGGGCCAGAATCTAAACTTATCAATTGCCCTATAATACAACCAAGAGCCACTGAGTTTGGCAATCCAGGTAATGTTTAGAAACAATGGGACAGCTGTACTAAAGTTGGCTACACACTGGCGGTATATTGGCCCGAAATGTTGTTTCAGGCCAAATTGGAACAACAAATCGGCCATATCGTTCGGTGTATATGGCCAATCTGCAAGCTCCCGAACTCACATGCCATATCATGTGACCAGCAACTAGGGATGAGCGGGTTCAGTTCTCTGAGAACCGAACCCACCTGAACTTGGGGATCCAAGCCCGTCCCCGAGTCAGGCTCAGTTTTTCGCACCTGATTCAGATCTGAAAACGAGGCAAAACGTCACCATCCCGCTGTCTGATCTTGCAAGTTTTGAATTCTATATATTGTCCCGGTGATTGGTGCCATCTTCACTCCGGACATGGAGAGTGCACAGTAAGGACGTGTTTCTTCTGTGCTGTTGGGGAAGGAGCAAGCAAGGAGAGAGCAAAGGGGGCAGGAGAGAGCAAAGAGGTGCAGGAAAGAGCAGAGGGGGCAGGAGAGAGAAGAGGGGTTGTTTTGCAGGAGAGTTGAGTTGGGTGCTTGGGTGTGCTGACACTGTGTTAGGGCTCTGCATAGTAGCATACTGTGGTTGTGTATAGGACCTGGTGTTCTCTGTCTATAAGGAGATGTGTACTGCCATACACTACTGCTATACATCCCCTGTGTGTGATCCAAAGCAAAAAATATATTTCTATTGGTGCGTCACTCTGACTACTAGTACTGTGGCTGCCGTACACTACTGCTATATATCTCTGTGTGATCCAGAGCAAAAAATATATTTTTATTGGTGCGTCACGTCAGTGACGACTACCGGTACTGCCATACACTACTGCTATATACAGATAGGTCCATGTTTATCTTGACCTTCAATAGGATTAACTGAGACTGGGCAGTTGGACTTAATCCCCTGCTGTAATGACTTAATCCCCTGCTGTATTGTTCTCTGTATTGTATTGCAGCTGAGAACAATAGATGAAGGGTTTATGTTAATAAACCATGTTGTGCCTAGGCGCAGCAAACTAGCCATGATAACCATGGACCCATCTGTATCTGTGTGTGATCCAAAGCAAAAATATATTTCTATAGGTGCATCACTCAGTGACGACTACCAGTACAACTGGTCTGGACTGAAGGAGCTGCCAACAATTACTGGCATGTCTACTATCACTGCATATGATGCTGTCACCATTGAAAGCATGGTTGATGACTATTTCAGTGATAGCATACAAATGTAAGATAGTCCGTTTCAATACTGGCAGAAAAAAGAGGCAATTTGGAGGCCATTGCACAAACTGGCTTTGTTTTACTTAAGTTGCCCACTCTCCAGTGTGTGCTCAGAAAGAGTTTTTAGCGCAGCCGAGAACCTTGTCAGCGATCGGCGTAAGAGGTTAATTCCCCAAAATGTAAAAAAGATGATGTTCATCAAAATGAATTACAAATTCCATGAGGAAGACCTTTAACAGCAATTACCTCCAAAAAGTACAGAGGGACCTGTGATGGTGGATTCCAGCCAGGACTAGTCTAGTGATGAGCGGATTCGGTTTTACTCGGTTTTACTCGGTTTTACTCGGTTCTCAAAACGGCATCTTATTGGTTCACGGATGTCACGTGTTTTGGATAGCCAATAAGATGCCGTTTTGAGAACCGAGTAAAACCGAGTAAAACCGAGTAAAACCGAACCTCGCTTATCACTAAGGACTACTTAATAGTCTGTGAAGACCAGGATGTACACACTGATGGGGGTGAGGAGACACCTTGCTTCTGTAGATCCAGTTTGTGCAAGGAAAGATCAATTGCTTCTTTTTTTTTTGTTGGTGCCCTAACAAACCAATAATTTCAGCCACAGGTGTGGCAGACCCTGTCGCTGAAATGATTGGTTTGTTAAAGTGTGCATGACCTGTTTATACAACATAAGGGTGGGTGGGAGGGCTCAAGGATAATTCCATCTTGCACCTCTTTTCTTTGCATTATGTGCTCTTTGTAGCATTTTTTGGGCATAGTTTGTAAAACTGCCATCCTGTCTGCCACTGCAGTGCCACTCCTAGATGTGCCATGTGTTTGTGCCGCCTACTTCTGTCACTTAGCTTAGTCATCCATCTACCTCGATGCAGCCTTTTGGCTAAAAACAATAATGTGAGCTGTGAGGTGTTCAGAATAGACTGTAAATGAGTGGAAAGGAACGGTATTGATGCTAATAATACTGTAGGAACAAAACACCGCCAAATTCTGTTATTTTAGCTGTTTTGATTATTTTTTCTAAAGAATACAGATCCAAAACCAAAACCCACAAGGGTGATTTTGGCAAAACCAATCCAGATCCAAAACACGAAGGAGATCCAGATCCAAAACCAAACTACAAAACCAGAAAAATGGCCTGGGGCACACCCCTACCGGCACAATATGGCATATCGTCTAGGTACACATCCCACCAGTGTGTACCCAGCTTTAGTCTTGGAGAGTGATAGAGTGGAGAGAGATAAACTACAAACCAAGCAGCTCCTACCTGCCAAGTTACATGCTGTGTTTGAAAAATGACATTTAGGAGCTTATTGGTTGATAGTATATCCCTCTCCAATTTATCACTCTCCAAGGTTTAGTACATTTGCCACACAGAGTTATTAATACTTCAGGTGTAAACTGTAGAATGACCACAGCCTAAGGTCTGATGCACAGTAAGGGAGACAAGGATAGCAGAAAGGTAGTCTAGATCAAGCTGTGTCCAGTATACAACAACAGCGGTGGACAATTTACATATTAATATTCAAAGCAGTGTTTTGGAACAGGTTTAAGCAATAACTGGAGCAGTAGAACAATGGGAGTTAAACCCAATACATGAGACAATTTAACAGGAAGAAAATGTCTATTCAAAGTGAAATTGTGGACAGCAGAATGAAGAAGCTTAAGCTCCGTACACACTGGGCGATACACTAGACAATATGAACGATAACAATCTTTTTTAAAAGATCTATTGTTCATATCATCTAGATGCTAGATACTGGTATAACCGCTCAATAAACTTACAACATGGGCCCTCATTCCGAGTTGATCGGTCGCAAGGCGAATGTAGCAGAGTTACACACGCTAAGTCGCCGCCTACTGGGAGTGAATCTTAGCTTCTTAAAATTGCGACCGATGTATTCGCAATATTGCGATTACTAACTACTTAGCAGTTTCAGAGTAGCTCCAGACTTACTCTGCCTGTGCGATCATTTCAGTGCTTGTCGTTCCTGGTTGACGTCACAAACACACCCAGCGTTCGCCCAGGCACTCCCACCGTTTCCCCGGCCACTCCTGCGTTTTTTCCGGAAACGGTAGCGTTTTCAGCCACACGCCCCTGAAACGCCGTGTTTCCGCCCAGTAACACCCATTTCCTGTCAATCACATTACGATCGCCGGAGCGAAGAAAAAGCCGTGAGTAAAATTACTTTCATCATAGTAAAGTTACTTGGCGCAGTCGCAGTGCGAACATTGCGCATGCGTACTAAGCGGATTTTCACTGCGATGCGATGAAAAATACCGAGCGAACAACTCGGAATGAGGGCCATGGTGACAGTGTTACCAGAGGTAATAACTGCCTGAGGCACAGTAAGAAACAATGATGAATTTGCACCGAGTGAATAAAAATCCCTTTAGAATCTTCCTATGATTTGTCCCACCCTTTACTCCAGCCACTGCCAAGAATTGGAAACGGCAACTTCTCTGCCTTCTACATACCCATAATCATAAATTGTATTGATGTGAGGTTTTGTTCCACCATTCACCTTTTATTTAACTTGTGGTCACTCTTCTGCCATCCATACAATCCAGGGATGTAGTGTAGGGAGTCTGAGCTAGCCAAAGGAACCCAAGGAGAAGTTAGGTACACTGACACCTATAATACAACACTAATGTCATCCATGATGAATTGGAGAAAAACATAGAAATGTATAAATAATGTAGAAGTCATATAATATAAAAGTATGAAAATTTGACAGTCAAAAAAGCAACGAAAGACTGCATAGGATAGAGTGAATATAAGCACCCTGTTTGTTTATGTAACTAAGCTAGCTAGATCTGGTTTTTGTGTTGATATTAGTTGATAGGTCATTGAAGTTTGTCAATCAAATAAGTTAGCCAATGAGAAGGGTTTAGGTAGGCGGGTTCTATTAGTTTATTTAAGTGAGGGCTGAGGTAATCTGATTCCTCTTGCCATTTTTGTGATCCCAGGACTGGTAATGTAACTGGTATCACTCTGCAGGGTTATCAATATTATTTAGGTTGTTATTATAGCTTAGGTTGTTATTATAGCTTAAGTTTTTGTTATTCATCTTTAAATTAGTTATTATTGTGGTTTAGCTGGTTTTTATTTAGTTAATTTCATAAGTGTTTAATTTAGTCAAGGCTGTTAATTTTCTTGTCCTGTACTGAGGTAACTTTGTTAGCTTCTATTTACTTAGTATACCTCGCCCCGCCGCAGTGCGCCCCCTCCCGGCTGGCTGGTTGAGGCATCTAAGCCTCTCACTGCAGCCGCTGCCTCTCTGGCGCTGAGAGGAGCACGGCATTACGCTGTGAGGGGAGCCAGGCGGGCAGTCCCCTGCACCCGCGCTGCTCGGCCAGAGGCAGCGGTGAGCGCTAACCCGCCTCTCTCTCCCTCTGTGCTGTGGGCCTGGCTGTCAGGCATGACAGCCAGCCCCACGAGCACACACCCCGGCCTCCATTAATAGCAAGCAGCGGGTTAGGTGCATCGGCCCCTGCTGCTAAAAGCCCCGCCCCCGTCGCCATTTCAAATAACATGGCGGCCGTTAGCCCTCCTCCCACAGCTTCAGGAGCTGGGGGGGGGGGGGGAGCACGGCTGCAGGGGGCATCATTATTTATCCAGCAGGGCTCCAGGGGAGAGGCAGTATATTAGCCTCTCCCATATCAGGAGCCCAGAATGTTAGGCAGGAAAATATAATAAGGGAGAATTTCAATTCTCCAGGGCCTGCAGTGGCAGGCTCAGATTTGGCAAGGGGATTGCTTAGAATCCCCCCCCCCTCCCTCTCAATTACAAATGCAGGCGGGTGGGGAGTTTTCTGCCCCCGCAGGTTTCATGGTCCCCATATTTCAGCCAAGTGGCTCCACAGAATATAATGCATCTGCATGTGGCAGGGCAGCAGCATTTGTTTAATACTCAAATGCCTCATTTAAGTCAGTTTTACCAACCCTGTGCCATACTTCAAGTTGTGCAATTTCCCCCCTCCCCCCCCCCCCGGCAGGCAGGCAATCAACATGCACATTGGTTGCAGCCTGCACCTAATCAATTCATGAGCGCTCATCAGATAGGTTTGCCGACCCTGCCCCAAATTCCTCCACTGGCCGGACCCCCATCACCACGGCAGTTGGAGGTGAATATTGCACGTGCGCAATCTCAAGTACGAGCGGCGTCTGTAGTGACCGGCTGGTCAGAAGGGGCCGGTCAAGCAGGAAGTAATGCTGTTTTATTGAGTCCGCAGGTTTTAGCATCTCATACAGCTTCATTAGACACATCAGCAGCAGGCGAGATTCCACTGGACGCAGGAGACGCGGACGCGGGTCCTTCTACTTCTGGAACTGGTGAGAAAAATTCAAAAGTTCAGATTAGCGCGAATTTTTTTATTTTATTTTTTTCTTTCTCATTCCGACGAATCATCTGATACGTCTAGTTCACTGGAGAATCCGCGCAAATTTATGCGGACATTCATTCAGCATCTTAGAGGGAAGCGTAAAAGTTCAAAGGGAGGGTGTAGCGTAGCGAGCAGCTCGGCTCCTGATGCAACAGGTGATAGCGTGCATTGCGCGAATATGGCAATTCTAAGAGGAGTTAGGTCTAAGGTTAGGGAAAGAATAAAGAAAGGCCGATTTGTAGATATGTTTGCGATTACGCATGACGCTAAAAGAGCGTTGGGCACAGCAAAGGCTGGGGGGGCGGCTGCTGAAGAAGCTAGAAGGAATTATCCTAACTGGCTTGCGGGGATTTATATATTTGGGCTTGCTATATGGAGTCTCGTCCATCAGAAATCATGAATATTCTGAAGTATTTTCACCTGGTACATAATATGTATCTTACGGCGAGGCAAAATGTTTGGAGGCAGTATGATGAGTTATTTAGGAAAAAGCAGGATGGACAAAAGATTTTAAGTTTGGGGTTTAAGGATGTCGAGGTATGGTTAGAAGTGGTGATGGGCGGGTTCGGTTTTGCTCGGTTTTGCTCGGTTCTCAGGGCCGAATCTTGTTGGCTATCCAAAACACGTGACATCCGTGAGCCGGTGGGATTCGGTTTTGGGAGCCGGGTGGAGCCGGGTGGAGCCGAATCCGCTCATCTCTAGTTAGAAGTGACTCAAAGCAATAGGCTTCCTATGGAACAGACGGGTAGAAGGCAGCCCTTTCAGGTCAGACCAGGTTTTAACACGACAGGAGGAGGAAAATGTTACGCGTTTAATAACGCACAATGTAATAGGGGAACATTGTGTCGATATAGGCACGTCTGTATGCTGTATGGAGGAAATCACCCAGCAAAGGACTGCAACAGACCCGCAGTTCAGTCAGCGGGTAGGGGTGAGCAGAGAACCGTTCCTAGATAAAGCGGAGTCACCAGTGAATTTAGAAGTTTTAGAACGATGGTTAGGCCGCTATCCTCTTAGGGAGGAGGCAGCATTTTTATTGCAAGGTTTTAAATTCAGTTTCAATCTACCTGTAGTTAGGCCGGTGATAGTTTTGGCCAGAGAAACCTAAAGTCAGCTACAGATTTTCCAGGGATAGTAAGAATGAAGATTGCAGCTGAAGTTGTTTTAGGGCGTATGTGTGGCCCTTTTGAAAGTCCACCTCTAGCTGAATTTTGCGTTTCTCCATTGGGGGTAGTTCCAAAGAAAGAGCCAGGAAGATGTAGGATAATTGAGTACCTTTCCTACCCGGAAGGGGGCTCAATAAACGAGGCTCTTGACCCCTCTTTGTATAGCGTAAAATATCAGTCTTTTTGAAGAAGCTGTGGCTATGGTTAAAGGTTTTAGTTCGGGAACGTTGTTAGCAAAAGTGGGTATAGAATCAGCCTTTAGACTGTTACCGCTGCACCCTGATTCGTTTAAGTTTATGGGTTTCAAGATGGATGGTCAATTTTATGTAGATAGGTGTTGCCTATGGGCTGTTCAGTTTCGTGTTTCTTATTTTGAAGGTTTTAGTTCATTTCTACAGTGGTGTGTGCGGGCAGGCACCGGTCAGTTGGGAGTCACCCATTATTTGGATGGCTTCTTGTTGGCAGGTCCTGCGGGTAGCTCAGTGCGCCAGGAATATTTTTTTTTTTAGTTCAAGCGCTTTTTTCGGTTATGGGTGTACCGATAGCTGAAGATAAAACAGAGGGGCCTGTGACCCGTTTATCTTATCTGGGCATAGAAATTGATACTGAGGCAGGCCTTTGTAGATTGCCAGCGGAGAAAGTGAATAATTTAAGGATTTTGTTAGAAAATTTTATTGCAGTAACATTTTTGAGTGAGTTCAATGGTGTACGCATTTGGTTGCATGAAGAAATGAGTAATCGTGAGCTGCAGTTTTTCACAGATGCATCAGAGTCGTTAGGTTTCGGTGCTTATTTTGAAGGGGAATGGTGCGCCGAAGTTTGGCCTGAGGAATGGCGCACAAGGAAGTTTACTGACAGTATGCTTTTGCTTGAGCTTTTTCCAATAATTGTCGCAATTGAGATATGGGGTTTTAGGCTTAGGAATCAGAGGATTTTATTCTGGTGTGATAATTTAAGGGTGGTTCAAGCGATTAATATTCAAAAATCTTCGTGTTCACACGCTTTGAGGTTGCTACGGCATTTGACCGTTAGGTTTTTACAGTTGAATATAGATTTGAATGCTAGGCATGTCCCTGGGGTTGAGAACGGGATAGCGGATGCTTTATCTCGTTTTCAATGGGATAGATTTAGAGCATTAGCCCCAGCAGCAAAAATGGAAGGTTTATCATGTCCCGAATTTGTATGGCAGATCATCAAACCGGCATGAAAGCTTTAGCATTGAAGGCGTTGGCCCAGGGAACTTTGAGATCGTATTCTGCAGCTTGGGAGGATTGGCAGGCGTATTTGAATTCTGGAGGTAGGGGTAAGAGTATCCACGATGCTATATTAGAATTTGTATGGTTATGGCATGAGAGGGGTCGTTATAAAGCAGCGATGTTGGGTGCTTTAGCAGGAATTTCATCTTTTTTGCGTTTGGAAGGGTTGTCAGACCCAACTAAATCTTTTATTTTATCAAAGGCTTTGAGGGGTTGGGCTAAGGAGCAAGCAGGTGTAAGTGGCGCACGTAGACCAATCGACATTGAGTTATTGAAAGAGTTAATTATCGCGGTTTCTGGTATTGCATTAGGGGAATTTGTGGTCGCCCTTTTTTAGTTTAGCATTTGCTATAGCTTTTTTGCGGTGCTGTTAGATTAGGTGAGATAGCGGCAAAAAGCAAAAGTTCAGTGGATTCAGGCAAGTTGTTAAATAATGTAGTGTTGAAGGATAATAAGCTGCTTATTAAAATACACCATTCCAAAACGGATCAACTAGGGAGAGGTAAATGGATTTCTTTTCCTATGCATAAGGAGCCGAGCATTTGCCCAGTAAGATTAGCAGAGGCTTATGGTCAGTTTCTTCCAAAAGGATGGGGAGCAATGGTTGGGTCATAAGGATCTTAATCCTTTATCCAAATTTCAATGCACAAGTGTCTTCAATATGTGTTTGATAGCGTTGGACCTTTCCGCTGGAGAGTTATGGGACCCATTCTTTTAGGATAGGTGCAGCAACTTGCGCAGCATTGACAGGTTCTTCCAGCGAGGATATTAAAAGGTTAGGGCGCTGGAAGTCGGATGTTTATAAGGGATATATTAGGAGTGATAAGTTGCATTAGTGGTAGGCGTCCTGCGAGTTTGTTGTTTCGGAATCCCAGGGCCATAAGCCACCCGCCGTTAAAGGGGGATTGGAGTTCTTTTCACCTTTTTCCTCACAAAATTTTTGAGGTTTGGTGTTGTTCACCTCCATCTGGGTCGCCTAAACAACTAAGTTTTTATCCTTCCCTGTTTCTCTTTAGCAGTTTCGTTAAAGATTATAGTAATATTGAATAAAATGTTCTTTGTTTTGTTGTTTTTTCTACAGGTTTTTGTTTGACATTATCAAGCCGGGTGTGGATTGTGTGTTACTCATATATTTATTGGGCCAGTAGGCACAGGATGTACAAGTTGTTCCCTTTTGAAGTGAGGTGGATAGGTTTAAGGTAAATGAGATGGAACAACCTATTAAGTGTGCTCTGGAACTTCAAAGAAAAATGGGGTGCCCCTGATTGTTTGGCGATACATTTAGGTGGCAATGATCGGGGTACATTTAAAGGTATAGAACTTATTAACGCCATAAAAAAGGATTTTCAGATAATCACAGAGCATTGGCCTTTGGTTAAGGTGGTATGGTCAGAATTGGTACCGTGTAGATTTTGGAGGGGCACCCAAGGGGGAGCGTCTTTAGATAAAGTAAGAAGGAAACTCAGTGCCCAACCTCCAGATATGTCATTAGTTTAGGTGGAAAAGTTGTTAAACACCCAGATTTGCGTTACGAGTAGGAATATTTATATAGGGTGGATGGAGTGCATTTATCTGAGAGTGGTTTGGAGTTATTGGTCACAGCCTTATTGAGGTGTTGAAAGGAGATTTGAGGTTTTAGGTTGTGGTGGCGGTTTTCGTAGTCTAGAGCCTCCGAATTTGGCGGAAAGCAGTGCTATTCGGCGGCTTAATTTAGCGCAGCAGAGCTTGGCTAGCATTTCCCCTTTGAGAAAAGGCGAGTCGGTCACTACCTCAGGGGAGGACCAGGTCACCATCTTATGGAGGGACCAGCACTGTGCTAATTAAGGGCAGATGGTTCTACCCAGGACGGATTGCGCAAGGGGTGGAAACTCCGCCCCATTTGTTTAAAAATTAAAGTTTTAAGCCATGGCCGAGTTGACACTGCTTTTTCGCCACCGGTGAATAATATTTTCAATTCTGATTAGAATTTAATAAATCTGGCTGTGACCTCCATGTTTTCCAATTTATACAGTTGTCTGTGTTATTATTTCTAGGTTTATTGGTTCTAGTTTGTGTAATAAATAAAACATATGGGTGACTTAAAAGCAACGAAAGACTGCATAGGATAGAGTGAATATAAGCACCCTGTTTGTTTATGTAACTAAGCTAGATAGATCTGGTTTTTGTGTTGATATTAGTTGATAGGTCATTGAAGATTGTCAATCAAATAAGTTAGCCAATGAGAAGGGTTTAGGTAGGCGGGTTCTATTAGTTTATTTAAGTGAGGGCTGAGGTAATCTGATTCCTCTTGCCATTTTTGTGATCCCACCCACCCACCCGGCAATTTTAACTTCGGTATAAAAATTAAAAGTTTTGGTTTTCTTTTTTGAAACTTTACGTTGGAATAATGAGTTATTATTATTCCAGCAAGTGCGAGGCGCAGCAGGCGGAAAGCAGTGCTATTCGGCGGCTTAATTTAGCGCAGCAGAGCTTGGCTAGCATTTCCCCTTTGAGAAAAGGCGAGTCGGTCACTACCTCAGGGGAGGACCAGGTCACCATCTTATGGAGGGACCAGCACTGTGCTAATTAAGGGCAGATGGTTCTACCCAGGACGGATTGCGCAAGGGGTGGAAACTCCGCCCCATTTGTTTAAAAATTAAAGTTTTAAGCCATGGCCGAGTTGACACTGCTTTTTCGCCACCGGTGAATAATATTTTCAATTCTGATTAGAATTTAATAAATCTGGCTGTGACCTCCATTTTTTCCAATTTATACAGTTGTCTGTGTTATTATTTCTAGGTTTATTGGTTCTAGTTTGTGTAATAAATAAAACATATGGGTGACTTATTAGCTATGCTAATCATTTCAGATAAACATAAATAAAACTGATATGAATTAAAATAGACTAATCAACAAAGTTTTAATAATCCTAAATATCTGGAGGATGGGTGAAGGGTGAGGATGAAGTATTGCCTTTAACATGTTTCTGCCATTAGTGCTGTTTGATCTTGCATATATCTGTTCTTTGGAAAATAAAATGGACTACAGCATTACCGTACTAAATAGACTGAATTGAAAACCATAAAGTATCAAATAAAGCAAAATCTCCCAGCAAAAAAAGCCTTACAGGTTAGGCACAAAGGAAAAGACTAATAATTTAGCGAGAAACCTTTCAAAGTGATGTGAAGCATTGTTCAAGTACTTAGCAAAATTGCTACTTTTAAATGGTCTTGATCTTTTGTCAGTTTAATTTCTATAATCCTACCTTTAAAAGGCTAATAATTTTTCAAATAAAAGTGAAATAATGGAATGTAAACTTAAAAAATAATAATTTACTCTTACATTTTTAAAGCTAGTTCGATGAATTCGTCCTATCTAAGGTAGTTGCATAGAAGGGCAATTTTTAAAAAACGCACCTAGGACATGAAATTAATGTAGAAAGACTAGTGAAATATACATATTATGATAAGGTGATATACCACAGAGAGTAATTAACTTCCCACAGGGCATTTACACTCATAAACAATAAATTCTGTGTGCTACTCCTATCCAAACTAAAGAGCATTTACTCACAAGAGGAAATGCAGTTTGGGGACCAATGACTAGATTTACTTTAAGGAAACTGAAGTACACATTTAAGGTGCGTGCAGAGGACAATGCAGTCCTGACTTTTGTGACTTTTGCAATACCTTGGCCATGAATTGTGGGAGCCTATTTCACCTAAACTCTAAGACAGAGCTATGACGTGGCCGAAGAATTCACCATTGTCAGGATTGTCGAGGGAATAAAGAACGAGATAGGGAATCATAATGTATGATTTGTGTTATATAAGGAATGTGTGGTGTTATTGTGTCTACAATTGTTCTTAAATGGGTCTCGGTTTAGCAGCCAGGTCTCCTACATATAATGAGGTTATTGGTTGATGTGTTCCCCTGTCTTCATCCTTACAGGAAGTCTTGAATAGCTAAAGCCACCATGACATCATTTCTGAATATAGAGTATAAAAACACAATGCTCTCTTAATCAGGGCCATATGGTAACTGAAGATGTCTGTGGGTGGAAATGGCCACCACCTCAAATTCTATTTGCAGAGCGCAGGGGAAGCAGGTATGGCACCAGTTTGGATTTGGCGTTGACCATGAGACAATCGAGGCTCACGGACCAGTGGCAAATAGGCAGCGGGGGGTTATTTGAACTTGGTGCCAGTCACAGCTCCTGGACCAGCAGCTGCGTCATAGCTCAACCCGTTGGTGGAGCCTTCATTTCCTGTGAAGAGTCGGATGAAGACTGAAGAGCTCCGGCGGCCACATAAGAGTCTAGATTATGGTGCCGCTGGTCAAGAAGGGCTAGTGACAGAAGAAAGATGAGGACCAGAGAGTTATGTCAGTAGTAGGAAGCAAAGAGCTAGACCACCAGATGCACTTCTACTGTGGTCATAATGTAAGGGTACTGCTACTGTGAGCATATGATGTAAGGGGCACTGCTACTGTGTGAGTATACTGTGTAAAGGCCACTGCTACTGTCGGCATAATGTGTAAGGGCAACTGTTACTGTGTGAACATAATGTGTAAGGGGTACTGTTACTGTGTGGCATAATGTGTATAAGGGGTACTACTGTGTGGCGCAACATGAATAACGGATACTAGGTGAGGGGCTATAAAATGTCACCCAATAAACAAGAAGGGTGTTTGTGAATTGATCCTTAAAGTGCTTAGATTTGGGTTTTGGCACCTTCCACCTTGTCTGAACTTTAGCTGGCATCTCCATTAGGCATATTATTGAATCATAAGTTTCACAAAGCTAACTCCCACAGGAGTAAAATCATGAATCTGGTAACTCCCTCTTGGTCCCAAATTCCTTGACAAGTTGCATATACTATAGTTTAGAATGAACAGCAGGAAATACAAGACATTGCAATCTTTACTGAGCTATTTTATCAAGCTACAACAAACAATTTCTGAGAGAAAGAAGTAATTTCGTAGGAAAATTACTAGCCTAATGGCTTCCACTGAACTTTGTAATTTTGCTGCTGTTGATATTGTTTAGCGATTGTGCTCCTGGTGCAGCATTCAGATGCTGTTTTAGCACCCTTGTACTAAGACCTATTGTATAGGGCTACTTGTCATGCTGTTGCATTATATACTACATGCATGATAAAATAAAGAAATTGTTGTATCTTTCGTAAGGCTGTTTGCCTGTATGCCTTGTTACCCCAAGGACACTAGCATAGTCCTGTGAGTCTTCACTCTTAACATCCTGTGTATCCTTGAATACATTGCAAAGAATAAAAATAAAATAGTGTACATGTAAGAGCCAAAAAAAACCTCTACAGCAGAAAACCTTGATAATGTAACACTATTGCAGATGAGCCCCAAGGTTTTTTATTTTATTTATATATATATTGATAAAGCTAAATATTTACCTTTTAACATAAGCTATTTACTATTACCGTGTAGCCGTAATGGCCGCTAAACCACGTGCACGTGCTACGCACTTTGTACGCTATTTGCGTACAAAGACCTTGCACGTGGTACGTAAGTTACGTACACACGCTGCACTGGGTGTACGGAATACACACAGCGAGCATACACACAGACAATAACCTTTTTAAACCTTAAACAGAATATGCTTACACTGTAAACCTTAATACCGTGATACTGTAACGATATAACACTGATTAACCTTAGTATTTAAGCCAGCTGTTTGAGCGATTGAGATGCTCAGAAACCCTTAGTGATAAATGGTGAAACACACAGACACTGGTTAAGGTTCCAACACTTTACTAGATGATTTTAGTATGTAAAAGGGAAAAGAAATACAGTTTACAGCTTATACACTACAATCCTAACATTAATACCTAAACAGAATAACTAAACAGAAGTATACACAATAGCGAAAGAACGCAAACACAAATACATAGAATGAGAATGAATGGCTTACATTAAACGGGTAACAAAGTGGCCACAGAGAAACATACCATACGGGGGAACGCTCGCTTGCGCAACCGGATCCAGTCCTCCAATTATCAGAGATAAATGTTGATGAGAGAAGAGTACTGGCCGGTCAGGGGACAGTGGCCTTTATATACACAACATACAGTACACTACAAAGGGCCCTACAATCTCATTGTTCATTGGACACAGGAATGTCTCTCTTCATTATAACAAAAGGTCATAGGTGGATTTGAACAGGTGGGCTGTGACTATTTCAAACTGCCCAGGTAAGAGGTATCCTCAGGATTCCCGCCGCATGGATAATGAACTGCAAATACAGTAAATGTCCATAAACTTCTTATAGACATAACTATACGCAGGAGCGATTAATCACTTCCTAACCAACACCGGAATGTTTCTAATAAAATACTCTTCAGTTAGGTACTAGACACCACTGTTCAACCTTTGTCAGACCCTTCGTATCATGCAAAGAGGAATTCCCAAGTCCCTGAACCATTTACACTAAACATACTTGCAGACATTATTAAAGGGGATATTATCTACAAAACGCACTATATTAGTTAACTGTGCTATAAATGAGTCGCCCGCTACAAGCTCATAAACTCTACCGTAAATACGCATATACCGCGCGTAATCGCCGGAGCGAGTGTACGCAATTTGCGGACATGTGCACGTACGGTAGACTGAATGCACGAGCAGCGGGCATGTGCATTGGGGTTAGTACAAGGCATTGGGAATAACGATATTTTTCGACTTTGACAGTCCACCCTTTGGCAGTCACCAATAACTGCCACTTTCTAAACAATTCAAACAGAAAAATATATGTCATCATGGAATACCTTTTTATGATTGGGTAGAGGGAGGAGAGGAGAAGGTGGGAAGGATATGACCTAGTGAGATAGTGAAAGCATGTGTGTATGAAATCCATGTCTGAGGGGTCATGTATCATCGTGCCGTACGTGTTCTAAATCAAGCTTCGAGGTATTGCGAAGTATACATTTGAATCCTTCTTATCCCGTGTTAAGGGTCTGTGGATGGGCTGTCAAACTCTACCGAGCTCTTTCCGGCTTTTGGTTACAACAAATGGGGTGCACATTAGTTGATGATACATGAAGGGGGAGAATATGTGGATGCTAATATGTGAAAATCACCTGTCGACTATGTGGGATACTACTTGGAGGTTGTAGAGATGAAGATAAGAAACAAGCGTTATGAATGCAGTCATATAACTATGTGAGGTCTAGTATACAGTCGCCGATTGGGGTCTTGTTGATGTCTTGTCTGATGTACGTGTTGTCTGATGTCTCGCGATGCTTTTGCTGTAAGTGATGAACAAAAGCTTTTCCGGTGTCCATAAAATTACAGTCTCTAAAGTATTGGGTTTCCAGTAGATAGTTAAAGTCACTAAAAGTATTAGGTGTCAGTGACACAGTTCATCAATGGTCTGTATAAAAGAGGTTGTCAAATTCTTCTTCCAAGTGAATGTCCTTGTACCTCGGAGGAAAACAAAGGAGAAACAGGTGACAGAAACGGATCGTGGAATCACATTTTATCACAACATTGTCTTGATTGACGGGTCATATATCATATTAGTTGTTGCTACAATGCCCTCACTCCTCAGACTCATCACCTTGGTACTACGCTTGCAATTCATTAAACCCCGAACACATCTGAATACCAGACCAATCAATATGATAACTCCCAGGATACACAAGAGGAATTTCCCTACGTCCATGATGACGCTCTGAGCCCATTCTCCTAAACCTGAAAACCAGTTTCGTGGGTTCAACCATGACACCCAGCCAGTCAATTCATTACCCACAGCAGCGAGTGTAAGATTGTGCCTCCTTCGAAACTCCCACTTTAATTGCAATATATCATCCATTTTTCGATCTATAACCTCGGTTGGGTCCTCGGTGCTGTTAGTGATATATGTACAACATTTCACACCATACTGAGTTGCTAGGGTGACACAATACCCGCCTGTTACCGCTGTGAGGTAATTGAGAACCATTCTATGCTGGACCAGCTCTGTTTTGTAGGCTTGCAGCTCTCTCCCAGTATACCTGAAGGTGTCATCATACATCTCTGTGATATTGTCTAACAGGTTCGCTAGCGCAGATATATACCTATAATTTATAACTCCTCTGGCGGTACGGGTGATATCTAACGCGAGTAGGAATTGAATCCCGGTGGATTCGTGGATCAAATCAGAGGCTGCATGCTCTGTCCTATCTACAAGGTGTCTTTTAACGATGTGTTCGTAATGAGTGTGAGTGTAAGGAGATTGGGCACTGCTGTGAATGTCTTTCATTTTGTTATGGGCAATGGTCATTACTTCAGGCAGTACTTTTCCAACGTAACACAATCCCTCTGAGTTTGGGGCAAGCCACTTATATGCCCTCCTCCCACATATGAAATATGCATCATCGGGGAGAACATATGGGATGGAAAATGACATAACCATATTACAAACATTCCATGAAAACAGTCCTATCCCTAACTCTTTCATTTGTCTAGTACACGTATCAGGCTGTATGACATGTGCACAGTATCCTGGTGATACTTCTCCAACTCGCATGATCCTACTTCCTAGAGTGTACCTATACCGGAAATATTTTCCACTGTCGGCTATTTGGCGTATAAGTTCTGAGTCTAGGGGCATTTTGTCGGCTCTGTGTGAGAATGTCATGGTTTGGTTGTTCCATGACACTTCCCAATTTCCCGGCTTTCGGGGATTGGAAATGTTAAAACATATTAGGGACCTATCTACATGGTATTGGTGGAGCTTTAAACTAGGAGGACTAGAAATATTAAATCTCTTGTCCACCGGTCTCCCACCCTTTAACTCAAGTACCTCATCTACCGTTAACGGATATGGCACTAGTCCTGACTTTCTATGACCTTGAGGTACTTGTGAGCATACCCAACAGTCTGTCTGATTTAACACTTTACCCACCAATGAGTGATAGTCACTCAATGGATGCCGGTCCATGTTGATATTAAAACTGGCCTGACATTCCTTGATGCAATTGTCCTCAACTATATTTTTACAATTTCTACAGATGCAGTTCTCTTCAGCTAATAATCCTTCACAATATCTATTAATGTCATCGCTACCAGATCGTTTTCTGATACTCGCCTTTGCTCGGTGATTGTGTTGTCCTGGAAATTCTACGCCTCCATCCTGATCATCAGATCCCATTCCAGATCCCTCTTTGGCCTCTCTGGTACTCTCACCGAAACAGACTGCTCTGGTCAACAACAGGGTCAACAGGAAAATCCGGAACACAGTCTCTTGGGGTAAGTCCATCTTAGAGGAGGAAAAGGAGAAGAGTAAGAAGGGTGAAGAAGAATAGGTTGGAGATGGGAACTGGAGAAAATAACAAAAGGGAAAAAGAAATCTGGCTCGACAACCGCCTCCGATCTTTTTCAGTGCTCAGGTGCCGTCTCAACCTTCCTGGAACAAACACTCTAGCGATACAATTTCCTCTACCGTTTGTTCTTTGCCACTGGACCTCTCTGGGTCAGTGACCTTCTTACAGTGAGACAAATGGACCCAAGTCTCTCTCTTGGCAACCTTTAACGCTGTTGTGCTGGTCAATAAGACTTGATATGGTCCTTCCCATCTGTCAATAAGGCAACCTGAGCGTAGAAAATTGCGAATCATTACATAATCCCCAGGTTCAATGTCATGACAATTACTGTCTGGCAGATCAGGAATCACTAGCTTTAGGTTGTCATTTTGATTCCTTAACTGCTTACTCATCTTAACCAGGTACTTTACAGTTACTTCATTGTGACATTTCAAATCATCCTGGGAGTCAATCATTACATGGGGTTGTCGACCAAAAAGAATTTCAAAGGGTGACAGATTAAGAGGGGACCTGGGAGTGGTTCTGATGCTGTACTATACAATTGGCAAAGCTTCCGGCCACAACAATCCTGTTTCAGCCATCACTTTGCTCAACTTGTTCTTAATAGTGCTGTTTACTCTTTCCACTTTCGCACTCGCCTGGGGGCGATACGGAGTATGCAGCTTACTATTAATTCCCATCAATTTACACATTACTTGGAAGACTTCACCTGTAAAATGGGTACCCCTATCACTTTCAATTATCCTAGGGATACCATACCTGCACACAAATTCCTGCACAATTTTCTTTGCAGTAAACGTAGCGGTATTTGTGGCAGCGGGGAATGCTTCAGCCCAATTTGAAAACACATCAATACAAACCAATACATACTTTACATTTCTACAAGGTGGTAATTGTATGAAATCAATTTGTATTACCTGGAAAGGACCATCTGTAGGAGGGTTATGGGATGGCTCTGTTGGTATTGCCTTTCCGATATTCTTCCTCAAGCAGGTGAGACATGTCATCGCTCTTTTACCCGCATAAGAAGAAAATCCTGGCGCGCACCAATAGGCTTTTACCAACTTACACATTCCTTCTTTACCTAGATGAGTCAGCCCGTGTGCCGCTTCTGCTAGACTTGGAAGATATGCTCTGGGTGCCACTGGCTTACCCTGTCCATCTGTCCAGAGTCCTGAGGACTCCTGGCCATATCCTTTTGACCTCCAAACTGCCTTTTCTTGTGGTGAACACAAATTTAGCATTTCACACAATTTCTGTGTGCTTACAGTATTAAATACCATCAGTTGTGTGGTGTCTGTCTGCATGGGGGTACTGGCTGCTGATTGAGCAGCTTCGTCTGCTCGGCTGTTACCAAGTGACACTGGGTCTTGGCTGTACGTGTGGGCTTTACACTTGATAACAGCCACTCTGTCAGGTTCCTGTATTGCTGCTAAAAGTCTTTTGATGTGGGTTGCATGTGCCACGGGTGTGCCAGCTGCCGTCATGAAATTTCTAAGGTGCCATAGGGCCCTGAAATCATGAACTACTCCAAAGGCGTACCTAGAATCCGTGTAGATATTGGCTGATTTACCTTTAGCCAATTTACACGCTCTGGTTAGGGCGACCAGTTCAGCAACTTGTGCTGAGTGAGGTGGGCCCAGGGGTTCCGCTTCTATGGTACCTTTGTCATCTACGACTGCGTATCCAGTACACAAGTCTCCCGAGTCCGTCTGTCTGTGACAACTACCGTCAGTGTAGAAAGTGAAATCTACACCTTCCAGTGGGTTATCACTGATGTCAGGCCTTGCCTTGAAATTTTGGGTCAAATATTCCATACAATCATGTGAGTCAGTGTCTGTACTAAATCCTCCTTCGCCATCACTCTCATCCCCCACCCTTTGTGCCTGTCCAGGCACACCTGGGAGATACGTTGCCGGATTTAGTGCACTGCATCTCTTTATGGTGATGTTTACAGGGGCCATTAGTGCTAATTCCCACCTTGTAAACCGTGCGGATGAGACGTGTCTGGTTTGGGCAGAATTTAATAATGCTGACACTGCATGAGCAGTATGGATTGTGAGGTTGTGTCCTAGCACTACATCCTCGCTTTTACTCACTAGCAATGCTATTGCTGCAACACTTCGCAAGCATGTGGGGAGGGATCGCGCTACCGTGTCTAGCTGAGCGCTGTAGTAGGCTACCGGCCTGCTGGCATCACCGTGTTTCTGGGTTAAGACACCTGCCGCACATCCAGCATTTTCCGTACCGTACAGTTAAAAGGGTTTCCCATAATCTGGCATACCTAATGCTGGTGCCTGCGTTAGGCACTGCTTGAGTCTCTCAAACGCCAGCTCAGACTCGTCTGTGTGTGAGATCCGATCTGGTTTGTTTGATGAGACCATCTCCTGTAAAGGTAGGGCCAGTATGGAAAATCCTGGGATCCAGTTACGACAGTACCCACACATTCCTAGGAATGTGCGAATCTGTTGCTGAGTCTGTGGCAGAGTCATGTCATGAATTGCCTGTACTCTATCAGTGGTGAGGTGTCTCAGTCCTTGTGTCAAACAATGCCCCAAATATTTTACCTTAGTCTGGCATAATTGCAACTTGTCCTTTGAAACCTTGTGTCCTGTATCAGAAAGATGAAACAGAAGCTGTTTCGTGTCTCTCAAGGACGATTCGAGTGAATCAGAACACAGCAGTAAGTCGTCTACATACTGTATTAATATTGATCCACTCTCAGGTTGAAAGGATTGTAAACAATCATGCAAAGCCTGCGAGAAAATACTTGGGCTGTCGATGAAACCTTGTGGTAAACGAGTCCAGGTGTACTGTACTCCTCTATATGTAAATGCAAACAAATATTGGCTGTCAGGATGCAGAGGTACCGAGAAGAAAGCGGAGCAGAGGTCAATTACAGTAAAAAATTTGGCAGTGGGAGGGATTTGCATAAGGATGACAGCTGGATTTGGCACTACGGGGAATTGGCTCTCAACTATTTTGTTGATCCCCCTTAGATCCTGTACTAGCCTGTAACCCCTCCCCCCACTCTTTTTAACAGGGAAGATGGGACTATTGGCAGTGCTGGACGTCCTAACCAGAATGCCCTGTTGTAGCAAGCGCTCTATTACTGGGTAAACTCCTAACTCCACCTCTGGCTTCAGAGGATACTGTGGGATTTTTGGAGCTATCCTACCATCTTTTACTTGAACTACTACAGGAGCTACATTTGCCATTAATCCAGTGTCTTGTCCATCCTTGGTCCAAAGTGATTCCGGTATCTGGGAAATCATTTCCTCTACCTTGGACGGACATCTATGTGTAACAGCAGTATGCGTTATTAACTTTTGTGGGGTGTCTAACATATCCTGCACTTCCTGAGCGCGATTCTCAGGTATGTCTAAGAATACACCTTCAGGAGTACAATATATGACACATCCCATCTTGCACAGTAAATCTCTACCAAGTAGATTAGTCGGAGCCGATGCAGCCATCAGAAAAGAATGCTTGGTATGCAAAGGCCCTATCGTAATCTCTGCTGGTTTGCTTAACGGGTAGTGTTGTACTACTCCCGTTACTCCCATGGCTGGGATTGTCTTACCCATGGTCTTCATACCCACTGTTGAATTTATCACTGATTTGGCCGCCCCCGTGTCTTCAAGGAAAGGTAGAGACCTACCAGCTACATCAATTGTGACCTCGGGTTCACTTCCAAGGCTCGCAATTAATTTCACTGGCTGCAAACTACAGGTGTGGCCCCACCCCTATTGTAAATTGTGACCTTCCCGCAGCGCATTGGTTGATACAATATGTGAGGGAGGTAACTGGGAATTATCAGAGACTTGCCAGTCTCTTTTTGGTGGGTACCTCCTAGTTTCCCCTGCATGTGGCTCATCACTCCTCCTCTGCGGTCCCTTCTCCCATCTACATGTGCCATACTGTGTGTCATGCTCTGGTCTAGGGGGTCGATATACATTATGTGAGTTTCTATTGGTGCAGTTACGTGCAAAATGTCCTTCCCTATTACAATTGTAACATTTTACCATATACGGCTTACCACCAGGGGTCTGAGATTTAAACTGAGGCGGCCTTGTTGTAAGGGCTTGGATACTTATGGCCATCAGCTTATCACCCTGTGACTCCCTGCGTCTTGTGATGTTCCTGTCGTGCCCGACAGCAGTCTCTCTTAAGGCGGCCACCGACATACCTCTCCAGTTAGGTTGAGTGGTTTGTACCCTATTTCTTAATACTTCCTTTAAACCGTCCATCAATACGGACACCGCTACCTCTCTATGATGTACATTTGCCTCAATGTCTATGACCCCAGTATATCTAGCCATTTCCTCCAGTGCCCGGTGGAAATAATCAGAAGCAGTTTCTCCTTCCATTTGTTTAATGGAGAAAATTTTGTTCCATTTTACAACGGCTGGGAAATATACTCCTAACTGCAGATTGATCTGTTTAACATTTTCTTGATTGTACTCATCAGTGAGGGGTACCTCAGCATCCAATTTACAATCTGTAATGAATTTAACATGGTCAATACTAGAGGGCAGACATGCCCGCAGTAGTGTCCGCCAATCTTTGTTATTGGGTTCAGCGGAGTTACCTAGGTCCTTAATGAACCTTTGACATGCAGCTAGATCTTTTCTGGGATCAGGAAATTCAGACAATATTGTTCTTAATTCTGTCCGGGACCAGGGACAATGCATTGCAATATTCCTGATGGGTGTGACTCCACTTGCGTCGGTCTTCCAATTGGGGACCGCTATCACTCTAACAGGATTAAGATCAATTACCTCACTCTGGGTTGATTCTACAGTGTGTGGTGTAACAGTTTCAGCATATTGTACAGTGCCGTACTTACCTGTAGACACAACCTCACCTGTCCCTGCACTATGGGCCTTCGCTACCACTCTTACTGGTTGGGCCGTGCTCACTGGAGTATCGTTTATGGTGGCAGCTAGAGAGAGAGCTGAAATCGTAGTGGGCTCATCTTCCTGGTCGCATTCCTGAGGGAAGTTTAAAATGGGATACAACTTGCACGGGTTAGCATTAGCATCAACATTTGCATTAACATTCATTTTACTTTTATCACTACTATATTTGTTAAGTGCACTCTTTTCGTACACCCGTATGCCATTCTCTGCAGCCACTTTTTCCCCTACTATATACGGTGGTGGTGCCGTTGCTATCAGACTTCTACCAGGATTTGAATTTGCTTTTTGAGCTCATTCCTGTTGTATTTCACTCTCCTGTTGCCATAACTGTAAACAATCATAATGTCTAATCCTTTGTTTTGCAGATTTTATTAGACCTATCCTTTTTCTTAGATTTTGCAATACCTCAGGGTTCAAACTGCCCACCCTGGGGAACTGTTCTCCATCATCCTCAGTCATTCGTTCCCATTCTTTGCATAATACCTGTGTGTGTGATCCGTATTTCTCACACATTATATACCGTGCTGACCCTTTGGGCCAACAACTACCAACGTGAACCCTTGTTGGTCGTCCCTTACTTGAGCAACTGGCCCCCATCGTTTGCAGATTTTGCTGTCTCAGCGAATTCTTACAAAACAAACCAAGTTCCCAGAGATAAGGCGACGGTGAAAGTTCAACGAGTGCCTTCACTCACTCACGCCCCTATTGGCCAATACGAATTCCAGCAATGTACCCACCACTGGTCGTACCCAATCTCGGGATCTTTTTTATAACCTCTATTTACTGGGGCGTGTGGGAGTATGCTACCCTTCCCAGTAAATATTAGTTGTTGGAGATTTCCTGAGTGAACAGCGAAACTCCCTTAAAATAACAAAAACCTACACAAATCACGTTAAAATGTACAAATAGCGTCTATGATCCCACAGTAAATTTTAGTGGGTATCAAGGTGACCTAACTAATGTACACAGTAGCGTGCGGTCCAGTCGCACTGAGTATAAGTACCTATTACTTATTCGCCGTGCGACCAATGGAATCGGTTGATTAGGCTGCGAAACCTTCAGCCGGAGCGTTTTCTCAACTTGTGCCTATATGGGTACTACGCCAACCCCCTGGGCTGCGCTTCAACCTTCACAGTTCTTTTTGTCTGCGAATACTACTTGCTCCTTTACCTTATATAATGTTATCGCGGGCAAGCCAGTCCCACGCCACCAAGTGTCCACTCACCTGATGTGGTCTCCGACGGGATCCCGATTTCTGGGTTCACAAAAGAATACCTTTATTTGCACACTCACTCCTATTCACTCATATGCACACTGATTTTTCTGTACAGAAAATTTCTTTCATTCAGGCAGTAGTTCAATCCCCGGGTTTTGCAATAGAAAAAGGTTCTCTTTAAACTAAAAGTTTTGGAAACTGAACAAACTTGTGCTAATATCGCGTGGCTGCTATACCGCCCACACTGAAACAATGCTATCGTGTGATTTGAGTTTAGTGGGCGTATCCGTACGCACGTTGCGTAATATACGCCACGTGTGTACGCCTTTGCGTCGCGTACGTAATCTCGCACGTTGCCCGAGACACGTATGCACAAAGTCCAGATACGTTCACAGTAACACAAATAACACGCTTCTATAAATGTAAACGATGTTCAACTGTAATCGCTTACCGAACACCACACAGTATCTGTTATGCTGTGTGTGTGTCTTTTACAATTATTCCCTTAAATATTACTTTTATAATCTTAACTGAATAGCACAAAATTTCCTCAGCCCGTGTCTAACAATCAATTCTTATGGCAACAAGAGAGTGACTATGCGAAAATACACAAGATAAAAATACAGGTGTGTGTGCGTGTATTGTGTGCGCAATTGGCGCCAAACAGAGAGAGAGAGAGAAAGAAAACAGATTTAAAACAATAGCTGTATGTTCTTACCTTCCTCGGATCTCACCAGCATCCCTACAAACCAAGCAAAGCCGACGCAGACGCTTATCCGATCAGCACTACTGTATCCCCAACCACAAACACGGATACAGGGGATACTACCTTTCCGCCCTTTGCTGATCGATAAAGTCTGCGCGTTTTCGCCTGACTGCGGAAATGAGGTGGACCGGATGAGTCGCCAATTGATAAAGCTAAATATTTACCTTTTAACATAAGCTATTTACTATTACCGTGTAGCCGTAATGGCCGCTAAACCACGTGCACGTGCTACGCACTTTGTACGCTATTTGCGTACAAAGACCTCGCACGTGGTACGTAAGTTACGTACACACGCTGCGCTGGGTGTACGGAATACACACAGCGAGCTTACACACAGACTATAACCTTTTTAAACCTTAAACAGAATATGCTTACACTGTAAACCTTAATACCGTGATACTGTAACGATATAACACTGATTAACCTTAGTATTTAAGCCAGCTGTTTGAGCGATTGAGATGCTCAGAAACCCTTAGTGATAAATGGTGAAACACACAGACACTGGTTAAGGTTCCAACACCTTACTAGATGATTTTAGTATGTAAAAGGGAAAAGAAATACAGTTTACAGCACAGGTTCTCAAACTCGGTCCTCAGGACCCCACACAGTGCATGTTTTGCAGGTCTCCTCACAGAATCGCAAGTGATATAATTAACTCCACCTGTGGACCTTTTAAAATGTGTCAGTGATTAATTAATACACCTGTGCACCTGCTGGGTTACCTGCAAAACATGCACTGTGTGGGGTCCTGAGGACCGAGTTTGAGAACCACTGGTTTACAGCTTATACACTACAATCCTAACATTAATACCTAAACAGAATAACTAAACAGAAGTATACACAATAGCGAAAGAACGCAAACACAAATACATAGAATGAGAATGAATGGCTTACATTAAACGGGTAACAAAGTGGCCACAGAGAAACATACCATACGGGGGAACGCTCGCTTGCGCAACCGGATCCAGTCCTCCAATTATCAGAGATAAATGTTGATGAGAGAGAGTACTGGCCGGTCAGGGGACAGTGGCCTTTATATACACAACATACAGTACACTACAAAGGGCCCTACAATCTCATTGTTCATTGGACACAGGAATGTCTCTCTTCATTATAACAAAAGGTCATAGGTGGATTTGAACAGGTTGGCTGTGACTATTTCAAACTGCCCAGGTGGGAGGTATCCTCAGGATTCCCGCCGCATGGATAATGAACTGCAAATACAGTAAATGTCCATAAACTTCTTATAGACATAACTATACGCAGGAGCAATTAATCACTTCCTAGCCAACACCGGAATGTTTCTAATAAAATACTCTTCAGTTAGGTACTAGACACCACTGTTCAACCTTTGTCAGACCCTTCGTATCATGCAAAGAGGAATTCCCAAGTCCCTGAACCATTTACACTAAACATACTTGCAGACATTATTAAAGGGGATATTATCTACAAAACGCACTATATTAGTTAACTGTGCTATAAACGAGTCGCCCGCTACAAGCTCATAAACTCTACCGTAAATACGCATATACCGCGCGTAATCGCCGGAGCGAGTGTACGCAATTTGCGGACATGTGCACGTACGGCAGACTGAATGCACGAGCAGCGGGCATGTGCATTGGGGTTAGTACAAGGCATTGGGAATAACGATATTTTTCGACTTTGACAATATATATATATATATATATATACTGTAGTGCAGTGTCTGTTTGATTAAACAAATTAAATAACAGAGTGAAAGATCATTTACAATATATATTGTTAGGCATGATTGATCAACAAACTCAATTTGTAATAAACATAAAAGGTCTTTGTAAAAGGTAAGGAATTCTGACTTAGCTTTTAAAAATAGGCAAGGGAGTCACTACAGGGAGTCCAACGCGTTTCGTCACAACTGACTTCTTCAAAGGGTAAGGACAGAATGAAATAACATGCCTATTTATACCCCTGGTAGACTGGCTCAGGGTTGGTGATGTCATAATTGATCATGTGATGTAGTAAAAAATGTGTAACATACAGAACATCAAGGACACTTAGTTGAGACATAGCCTAAGGCTAGAGAGGACACCATAGGGATGTATGCATAAAAAATGAGTGGTTTTAAGACTAAAATAACAATAGGAAGGTCCAAAACTGTATAAATGTACTGATTTGCGGCACTTCCGCCACACTTCCGGTGACGGAGGTGACGCGTCACGTGTCTCCGGGTATTTCCGCCCCACTTCCGGTTTCGTTAGTGCGCATGCGCCGGCGGCGCTATTCGTTCACTGCGCATGTGCTCGCAGTCTCTCCAGTTAGTATTAGTCTATCTCCAGGTCTCCATGCTGTATATGTCCCTCTTATTAAGTGCTGCGGCGGCCATGTTGTTGGTGAGAATCTCCATAGGGAATAAAGGAAAAGCGGTGGCCATCTTTAAGGAGTCCTTGGAGACCCAGAGTCATAATTCATCGGTATCCATGACGACGGATCCATGAAAAATGGAAACAAACAGAAAAGATATGGTAAAAGCTATGCACTGGTTTCTTTGTTGCAGATAAACCATGCTGGAATCTAATAACTAATATGGGAGGGAATAATGCTAGCCCAAATACAATAAAATAAATTAAATAGAATAAAGAAATAAATATACATTAAAGTGACAAACACATAGCGTTAGCTTAGTGTATGAAAAGTGACATCCTATTTAAAACCATACATAGGTGATATCAGGAATTTCAAGTGCCACTGATTGGAAATAAGGGAAGAGAAATGGTTGTAAAATTACAACCCCAAGGTGATAAGGAAAACAAAAAGGGTGGGAAAAAAGAACCAAGCGAATAGTATATATAAACGATATGTGGGTGATGCTGGGATGTAAGCTCCGAGAATTCATAGTGTCATAATTTCTAAGGTGAGTCGTAGAGGTGTCAACCTGGTTACTATCATGTGGTATTGGATAGATCACTGGTTAGCTCGACGTTATTTGTCAGTCCTTACAGTACCTGATCTTCCCAGGCAGTCCCCCTCCCTGGTACTGATCAGGCCCAGACACTGCTTAGCTTCCAAGATCGGACGAGATTGGGTGTACCAGTGTGGTTTGACTGTACACGAAAGGTAAACATCTTATTACCAGGAACCCGATCGCAAATTAACACACGAGCCCTGATGAGTCAAATACTTTAATATAGTGTGACATGGACACCCAAGGGGGGGGGGGGGGGGGAAGGAATGTGCAAAAGACAAATGTGGCAACCGAGGAAGAGGGAGTAATGGAGGATACGGCACCTCATAGGAAGGGTGCAATTTCATAGCTCTCGTTCAGACCCGTGGGTTGCAAGGTCTGTAACTGGAATATCCAGTACATCTCCCTTCTCGAGAGTTTGTTCGTGAGGTCACCTCCTCTCTCTCCCAGACACACATGCTCGATCGCCTTAAATGTGAGGTCCTCAGGGTTGGAGTTATGCTGTGATGTGAAATGTCTAGAAACAGTATGGCTCTCCACCTTATTCTTGATATTCCTTATGTGTTCCTGGATCCTCATTTTTAATGGTCTTTTGGTCTTGCCCACGTACTTCTTTTTGCAAGAGCATTCCAGTAAGTAGATCACGGACACGGTATTACAGTTCATGAATTCCTTAATGGTGTATTGTTTCTTGTCCTCCATGTCGCTAATATATATATATATTGTAGTGCAGTGTCTGATTAAACAAATTAAATACCAGAGTGAAAGATCATTCACAATATATATTGTTAGGCATGAATGATCAACAAACTCAATTCTTTGTTTTATTTTAACATATTTTTATTGAATCTGAAGTATAGCCAAGTATACAATGCATAAAAAGACAAAGGCTTTACAGTGGCAGTAATAGAGGTACAAAGAGTATATATTATAGTCATAATCAAGACTTAAGCATTACCGAGTAAGAAGGTAGGTTGTGAGCAAATTAAAAGAATGTACCTTTGAAAAATAGGGGGTCGGTCACCCCTGTGTCGTGGTCCGTTCTCCATTCCTTCTGTGTCCTCCTCTCCATCCTCTATTTTGCTTGAGGTTGAACGCCTCTCTTCTACTCAATAAAGATCATGGGCCGGATATAATGGCTTGCGAGATGGACGGAGCTCAAACCAGGTTGGTTTTGCATTGTAAACATTTGCTGCCTTAAAAAAAATGTACGAGTTCAGCCGGAATCTCAGAGCTCCGGCCGTCTCGCAAGCCATTACATCTGGCCCTATGTCTCTAACACTGAAAAAAATCGTAGAAGAACTCTTTATCCTAAACCGGTCTACTGAGATTTTACCAGCAGTGGTGTGGGAAGCCCATAAGGCCACAATCTGGGGCCACTTTATTTCACTAGCAAAAGCTCAGAAACTAAAAGATCAACAGAAAATTGTTGATCTGGAGAGACAGGTTGAGTAGTTAACGTTACGACATTAGTGTTTCCCTAAGCGCTCGACTTACAGCAAATTACTAGAATTAAAAGGCCAGCTCCATCAAATTCTCTCTGCTAAGGCGGCAAAAACTTTACACTGGCTGCAACATTGCTTTTATGAAAAACGTGACAAGATGGACTTCCTCATAGCCTCGTGGCTATGGTCACATAGGCAGTGTAACAGAGAGACATATGATCCTGTATGCATAGTTCACTGCTTCAGAGATTTATATCAAAGTCTATACCATCTACCCTCTAAAACACATGACCCATCCCTGACTGGACAAATTAATGTTGCCATCTCCCGATACTTACTAGCACTAAATAAAGAAGGAAATTGGAAATTGAGGTACAGATGTAGACCCGCTCACCGTGGCTACATCTCAGCACAATCGTGCCTTGTTAGGCACGACCACGTGCACTTCTGGGGTGTGAACGCATCATAATGTGCACACGCTTCATTTGCCTAAATGGGGGTGGCTAAATATGCTGCTCGAGTGACAGTTTTCTGCAGATGTAGCCACAATGAGCGTGGCTTCATCTGTAGTTATCAAATCAATGAAGAATTCCTCTGCACCTGGTCCTTTCACTCTACTATAAAAAGTTTCAGAGAGCCCTTGTTCCCTTCCTAGGAGACCTTTTCAATGCCATTCTTGTAGGAACACCTTTTGATTGCTCCACCACCAGGGTGGAGATTGTCGTTCTACCTAAGTCTGTCTGAGACCCTATCGAATGCAGAAATTACCACCCTGTCTTGCTTTTAAACTCAGATCTCAAATTGTTTGCCAAGATTCTGGCTATCAGACTGTATGCTGTGATCCCATCCCTTGTTTATGTGCGATTCATTCCAGGTCATCAGGCAATGGTTGATATTCGATGGTCCTGATCTGATTCAGTATGCTGAGGTCACTCCCTTCCTGGTGATGGGGCTAGATGCAGGGAAGGCACTTGATAGGGTTTACTGGGCTTTCATGGTTTGTACACTTCAACATTTTGGATTAAGTTACAAAGAAAGTTTTCTCGCTTCCTCTGGGAGAGGAGAAGGGCCATTGTGCAGTAGAGGGTATTGCATAACCCAGCTAGTGGAGGAGGCTTGAGGGTCCCTGATCTTAGATTGTATTTTTATGCAGCACTGCTTGCTCATCATGCCCTTCCTGTATGTCTCATGCCAAAATCGTTCCCGTGCCCGAAACTGCATACATTAATTTTTATTCTGCCTAAGTGGCACTTCAATCCAGCATCTCGGAGATGGGTCCAACTTGAATCTGATCTTCTGCATAATGTATCTATTCCATCTATACTGTGGATCCTTCAACCACGTAGGACGCTATATGTGTTTAAAACTCCAACTATAGCCCTTACAACCGCAATCTGGGATAAGTCAACAAAGGCCTCTGCACTCTTATCTTCACTGCCCTCACTTCGGCCTCTATGGGACTACCTGGATTTCCCTCCTAGCTTTAGTCATAGGGTATTTACTCCATGGATAGGAAAGAGTGTCCTGTTTCTACATGATATCGCCTCTTACTTTCTCATTTATTTATTATTTGTTACCAGTTATTTATATAGCACATACATATTCTGCAGCACTTTACAGAGCATATTCGCCCATTCACATCAGTCCCTGCCCCAGTGAAGCTTACAATCTATATTCCCTACCATACATACACGCACACACATACACACTAGGGTTAATTTTTTTTAGTTGGGAGACAGTTTACCTACCAGTATATTTTTGGATTGTGGGAGGAAACCGGAGTACCCGGAGGATACCCACGCAAGTACAGGTAGAGTATACAAACTCCATACAGTTGGGGCCGGGGTGAGAATTGAACCCACAACCTCAGTGCTATGAGGCAGTAATGCTATCCATTATACCATGCATACTGCCCTAATGATCCTCTTCCCACGAAGAGTCCTGGGAGCTTGACATGGGGGAGGCCCTGGGGGTGGATGTCTAGGAACAGGTTCATTCCAACCTGGTCTTCTCAGCAACTTTGGTCCAGCACTGCAAAGATTCATTGTAAATATATTTATGGTGGTACATGGTACCACAGTGCTTGCATAAAATTTTCCTGGAGATGCTGTCGGGAGGGCACCTTGCTCCATATATTTTTTGGTCATGTCTTATTTGTTTGGGTGGCAGTCCACCATCTCATTCATCAAGTCACCAATGTAACCATGACGGCTACCCCCACATATTCTATCTGGCACAAACCAATAGATGGGGTCTCTAGACCGACATAAAAACTTATATGGCATATGTTAAATGTGGTAAAATGCCATCTGGCATTTTGCTGGAAATCACCTGTATTCCCCCTCGCTGACCTCCATCACAGCAGTGTTCTGGGTAACTTAACAAATAGAATTTTTTTCTAGTGTTGTTGACAATAAATCAGCTCTCTCCACCTCCACCTGGTTCCCTTAGCTATAATTTCATAAAGCACCTCAGCCATTGACCTATGGCTGTTATTTTTTATTTGATCATCCCTCAGGTACAATTGGTCCCCTTGTGTTTGGATATATGAGACTAGTATATTTATTGCCTCCTGGTAATGTCAGGCATAAATATTTTTACGCTGTACTACTGGTCTTATCTACTATGTAATGATGGTGGTCATTCTGAGTTGATCGCTCGCTAGCTGTTTTTAGCAGCCGTGCAAACGATATGCCGCCTCCCACTGGAAGTGTATTTTAGCTTTGCAGAAGTGCGAGCGAAAGGATCGCAGAGTGGCTACAAAAATAAATTGTGCAGTTTTAGAGTAGCTTCAGACCTACTCAGCGCCTGCGATCACTTCAAACTATTCAGTTCCAGTTTTGACATCACGAACACGCCCTGCGTTCGCCCAGCCACGCCTGCATTTTTCCTGGCATGCCTGCGTTTTTTCAAACACTCCCTGGTAACGGTCAGATAACACCCAGAAACGCCCTCTTCCTGTCAATCACTCTGCGGCCAGCAGTGCGACAGAAAAGCTTCGCTAGACCTTGTGTAAAACTGCATTGGCCATTGTGAAAGTACGTCGCGCATGCGCATTGCGCCGCATATGCATGCGCAGAAGTGCCGGCTTTTTGCTTCGTCGCTGTTCAGCGAACATTTTCAGCTAGCAATCAACTCGGAATGACCACCAATATACCTTAGTTGAGACATGTTTTGATTTGCTCATGTAACTTCCCTCCCACCCACCACCTTTTTTCCTTTTGTCCTTTCCTCCCCTAATTTCTTTTATTATCCTGCTTTGGAAAAAAACAAACAGAAATGGGGGGGTCATTATCTGCTAGTTTCGTTAAGTACCATGAGGTGGAAGAAAAACATTGGGTGAGTAATATTCGTCTTTGAACAGGAAGTATGTGTATGTAACTCTACCAAACTGAGAAAAAATTAACCACTTTGGACTCCTTGGCCAAAGAAGCCTTCAGCCAATCCATCCTGAATAAGTAAAACAATTTCTCCTTGAAAAGAGAAAAAGGGGACACCCCCGGATGTATACATACCTGTAGTATGTGTTTTTTTACAGCTGCATTTAGTGCTAGTAATAGTTTTCGACAACCTCAAGATATTCGTTGGCTCCATGGTATTATTCCCAATATAGCCCAGGCAGAATTAAAGGGTAAGAAATTGAATAGGAGATCAAGAGCAAATTTCCGTACCTAAAGCCAAAGGCTCTAATCATAGGGTGCGACCACAGAACATGATAAAGATCAAAGAGAGGGAGAGGATCCCAAAATCCATGATGGGGACTTATATTTGCTTTATGATAGATAATCAAAAATAATTCTTGGTATGAACTAGCTGGAATAATGTGACAAGAGTGAAATATGTTTTTTAGGAGAATGTCCACAGTTGGGTGGGAAAACAATGCAGCCACTGAAACAATCATGTCGGCAGTGTGTTATAGTCTAAAACATCACGTAGGAAATTATGATGAGCGGTTGCCTTAGTTGTCAGTGTTGGTATTGATAACAGTGAATCTAATGAATTACACCAATCTTGGACAGATAAGTGTCCAATATTTAGAGCCACATAATGTTGAACCTGACAATAGGTATAAGGATAGGTGGTCAAGAAATCATATCTTTCTACTGCCTGTTGGAATGTGAGAGGCCTCTTAAGGGTTCTATATACTACACATCCAATAGAGTCTATACCCCGTGTCAACCACATTAGTAAATGATTAGCAATACATTAGGATGGAATTCTGGATTTCGTACTAATGGAATTAAAAGGGTCTAATGTGCGCTTTAGGCCAGCTTTATAGCTTAATGTGTGCCATAGCCTATGGATATTCCAAAGGAGTGGATTTTCTCTTAGCCTTTGAGGTATTTCAGAGTCATGTACTGTAAGTGGAGGAATGAACTCAAGCTACACTCAGGCAAATCATCATTTTCTTCTAATGTTGGATCAGTATAAATACTGGACCTTTTCAGCCAGTCCCGCAAATGTCTTAAAATTGTAGCATCATTATAATACTGAGCAAAATACAAATGGGGAAAAACCACGCGTTGAACACTTCACTTCACTTAAATTCTTTTAAGGCAGGGGTGGGGAACCTTTTTTCTACCAAAGGCCATTTTGGATATTTATAAAATCCTTCGGAGGCCATACAAAAATTTTCAACTTAAAAAATTACCCTGGCCCCCAGTCGGTCTGCCCATTAGAGGCACTGAAAAATGGGTGTGGCCTTAGAGGTACTGAAAAATGGGTGTGGCCAATTAAAATGGGATGTGATACACATATGCCCCCAATAGTGCAGTGCCAGATCCACATATGCCCCCACAGTGTCAGGTATACAAATGCCCCCACAGTGCCAGATCCACAAATGCCCCCACAGTGCCAGGTATACAAATGCCCGCACAGTGCCAGGTATACAAATGCCCCCACAGTGCCAGGTATACAAATGCCCCCACAGTGCCAGGTATACAAATGCCCCCACAGTGCCAAATCCACAAATGCCCCCACAGTGCCAGGTATACAAATGCCCCCACAGTGCCAGGTATAGAAATGCCCCCACAGTGCCAGATTCACAAATGCCCCCACAGTGCCCCCCCCCCCCACAGCACTTTGCTGCTCACCGCTGCTGCTGCTCCATCCGACGGCGTGTCTCGGATGTCAGGGGGTCAGGACAAGGAGGAGAGCGCGGCTATGTCGGGCAGCGGTGGCGTGTAGGACCTCAAACCAGCCGCCGGTTTGTGAGCCAATCAGAGCTCGCAGACCGGCAGCGGCGGCTCCTGATTGGCTGCCGGTCCGCGAGCTCTTATTGGCTCATGAACCAGCGGCTGGTTTGAGATCTTACCTGCCACCGGATATAGTAGCTGCACTCTCCTCCCTGCCCTGACAGTTGAGACACGCTGCCGCCGGACTGAGCGGCGGCGTGTCTCACTGACACAAGCGGGTGGGCCGGAACAAACGGCTTTGCAGACCTTATACGGCCCGCGGGGCGGAGGTTCCCCACCCCTGTTTTAAGGTGAGCCCAGGTACAGGAAATCTCTCCATTCATCTAGAATCTATATGGGTCACAACCTAGACCAGCATTATATTGACTGAACTTTAAAAAAGTTAAGTGTTCAACGTGTGGGTTTCCCCCCATTTGTATTTTGTTCATGTTTAAATAGGATTGGTTATCCTACGGGTTTACCTGCTGTAAAGATTTCTTTTTAGAAAAATCAGGGTATATTATTCATGATTATTTTACTCTATGTGAGGTTGGGGAAATTAATCCCTCCATTGGTTTAGGATTGTTGTAATTGAATCAAAACTATTTTATGTCATTTATGGTTCCAAATGAATTTGACAAAGATTGAATTAAATCTCTTAGTGCCCTCCGAGGTGAGCATTACGGGGAGCAACTGGAACATATAAATCAGTCTTGGAAGTGTAATCATTTTTAGTAAATTGGCCCTGCCCAGGTAGGAGAGCTGGAGACAACGCCATCCATCCAGATCTTTACTCAAACGCACTAGAGCTTTGGAAACTTTGCCTTTAGCCTAAGTAAATGGTATTCTAGCATGCTAGTAGGGTCGAATGAAACCTGGTTTCAATTATAAAGCTACATATTTTTGTGTATTCATTTGGAGTCACGATATTTCACCAAATTCCTGAAGTAGGGACATTAAATGCTATAGGGAAAGAGTAGGATTAGACAAATAAAGTAATATGTCATCAGCAAATGCCGTGATTTAATTTCCATCAATCCTACATGAATACCTGGTATAGTATAAAACTGTTGTATCAATCAAAAAAGGGGATCTAAGGATAAGTTAAAAAGAAATGGGGAAAAAGGACAACCCTGCCGGATGCCTCTATACATCATCACGTTACCTCCCCGCAGTCTATTCAACAAAAGAGTAGTCTCTGGTGAATCGTAGTAATATCAAATCAAACCAATAAAATCTTGGCCAAATGATCTACACCTAAGGATTTTGTATAAATGAGAACTGAGTACCATATCAAATGTCTTGTGAGTATCAAGGCTAAGTAATAAGTTTGAAGAAGAAGGATCCTAAGAAGAGATCACCGTGGCCGCTATCACAGATCTAATACCCTTTACCGAATGTCAGCCTTTAACGAAGCCCAATTGGTGGAATGTAAGAAGGTCTGGAAGGATAGATTGTATTCTATTAGCTATAATATTTGGTAGAATTTTACAGTCTAAGTCTAACAGTGTAATTGGCCTAAAAGAGTTCTATGGATCAGTTGATAATTATAGACCTAATAAAAGTGGAGAAATATTATGGGAATGCATTTTATAATATTCACTACTAAACTCATCTGGGTCCAGAGCTTTATGGGCCTCAAGATCTGAAATGGTATTTTTAAGTTTTCTACACCAACTGCTACTCCAAACACTGCCAAACATCGCTGACCCAGACTCACTGACAGTTGGTGTGGCTCCCCTATTTTAATTTTGGGGACACAACTCAGTGTGAACCATATGGATGAGTTTTGATTGCCTTTGGCCGTCTATTAAGATGTTACAAAAAACAATGGCAAGTGCTAATAACTAATAGTATATTTATTGTGAAAATAAATTACAACTCATGGTGCCATATTTTCTGAATGAGCAATATGTAATGATGGGCATACACTGTTAGATAAAATGTGTTTCAGACCGGCAGACATTTATCTGACAGACTGACATCACACAGATATTGTGGCCATGCTCTGTCAGATGTCTTCCAGTGTTTGGCCACACAATACTGTATCTGCATTCCTTTCCCGAGGAGACATTTCCCCATTCCTCTCTACTGTGAAAGAACCAGGAAAATGTCAGTCGCTCAGGCAGTGGCAGCTTATACAGTGCCCAATGCGGCCAATTTGCAGCTCACAAATTATCATCAAATGTCCAATGGGATGATAATCTGTGGTAGATTGTGGCTACACACTATTTGATTATTAGTCTGATCGCCTGATACTCGGCGGATCAGGATGATATTGTATAATGTATGCCCAACATAACACAAAAATTCACTTACAAATTACTAAAGGCTGCCTCCCCTTCACTTCTACAGAGCACCTGCAGCTGTCTACCCTTTCTTAGGGGTGTAGACTGTCAACATTATTGTAGTGAACACAATTGAGTTGATACAGAGTTCCAAGCAGGTCCATTTTGCAAAGTACTGTATATGCATAGAGCAGTATGGATGGTGTAATGGTTAGCATTATGGCCTCACAGCACTGAGGTCATAGGTTCAATGCCCACCATGGCCCTGTGTGGAGTTTGTATATATTCCCCGTAGTTGCATGGGCTACGTCCGTGTACTCCAGTTTCCTCCCACAATCCCAAAAATTATATTGGTAGGTTGATTCGCTCCTAACAAAAAATGAAACTTTAACATGAATGTGTGTGCGTATACAGTACATGTGATAGGGAATATAGATTGTAAGCTCCATTCGGGCATGTACTGATGTGAATGGCCAAATATTCTCTGTAAAGCGCAGCGGAAAATGTGTGCACTATATAAATAACTGGTAATAAATAAAAAATAAATCTACCGGTGATTCAAAGTTATACTCATCTTCAGGCCCGCCATCAAGGTGGGATGGTGGGAACTTCAGTCCCGGGCTTCATCTCAGTCCGACTCAGATGGGGCCCGGTTGGCTGCAGTTTTGATCAGGGGCCATTGCAGCTGCCTGCCTGCAGAGCGCACCGGCAGCTGCCTCGGAGGGAATGAGCTGCGGCCCGTGGCGCTATTATAATTACAATGCCGGCCATGAGCCAATTGGAGCTCATGGACCAGCAGCCAATCAGGAGCTGCCATTTGGCTCATGGCCAGCTCTGTAGTAATAATAGCGTTGCTGCTCTGTTCCTCCATGTCGTGGCTGCCTGCCCGTGCACAGGCAGCTGGCCCTGTCCCGATCCTCACTGCTGCCTCCCGGGCCCCCTCAAAATGTACGTTTTGGGGAATGCAGGGGGGAGGAATGGGGCAGCGTTTGTGTGTGTGTGTGTGTGTGTGTGTGTGTGGGGTGAAAGCTGCCTCATTTGTCAGTCCCGGGCCCCTTCATTTCTGATGGCAGCCCTGCTCATCTCAGTTGCATCTGCACTTGCAGACCAGAGGGCATTACTGGCAAAGTTTAATGAAGACATGTCGACGTAGGATAGGACTAGGGCAAGTGCACACGGATAATGGTGATAGCTATGAAACCAAGTAAATGAATAGGGACTGTGCGGTCACATACAGTAGATGCATACAACTCGGTATACCAGCAAATATTTTGTTCATGTGCGTGCAATTGTGGCTGATGTGTGTGTACCTCAGTATTAGCCTCAAAATATTTAGCTGTTTACTAGTTCTTGTCAAGAGCATGATCAGGACTGGTTCTAATCATTTATCTAGCACAGCTGGATATATAACAGCGTCATGGTGAATGTTATACATATATTGATGCTTGTGAATTGGATTGGGAATCTCATGCAAGTCCTGAATAAAGTATACATTCTATCTTTTGTTTTTGTATGACATTGTTCTGCTTCCAATTCATTAATCAGCCATGTCTCTGTAATTTCTTCATGTTATACCATTAGACTTGTGCTTTCATCAATTAGTCATCCAGATAAACAAAGATACTGTACTGGGTTTATGGAGCATTATTTGAGCTTCTGCCATATCTGATATCTACTGGTGTTCAGAAGCGTTCCACAATTAATAAGTAGACATACTGTATGAATACATCCCCTAATTGGGTGAATAAGGTAAGTTCTTCCTTCAAATCCAAATGAACCAAATTCATAATTGCTGTTTAAAATAAACAATTTTCTGTAGTCCTCTTTCTCCTGTATCGTAGTCTTTATACCACCATGTGATGTACAGTATGTTCACCATGTATCTCAAAGAAAACATATAAAAAAACATGCATAGTGTAGTATCTTTTAATAAAAGTAGTTCAATATAGACAAACAGATAAAAAAACAAGCTGGTGCACAGTCGGTAAGAATTAAGACACAAAAAGATTCAACTGGCGTTCTTACATGGTAGAGTCAAGAAAAATGACCAGCTGTGTTTTCAGACCAGTTAGTCACCAGTTCTGTTTAAGCATGATGTTTGAGTCCCATGCAAGGGCGTAGCTACCATAGGTGCAGGGAGTGCAGCTGCTATGGAGCCCTGGGCTGGGAGGGGCCCACCTTCCTAACCAAAGTTACATGTGTTATATACATGTTTCACCAATGGGGTACATAGAGGCCCTTACAAACGTTTGCCTTAGGACCTGCACAATATTTAGGGGTGCCCCTTGACCTTCTCATTGTAATGTGGTGTAAAATGAACTGGAGGGGATTATAATGTTACTTTATATGAATGGTGACAATGTAATGTGGTACAATATAAAGTGGAGGCACTATAGTGTAGCATATTATGAACTGGGGGCACTGTAATGTGGCATAATATGAACTGGGGACACTATGTCATAATGTGAATTGGGGGTACTGTGTAGCAAAATGTGTACAATTTGACATAACATGACCTAGGGAACTACTATGGTTCATAAAATAAACTAGTGCATTACTGTGGGGTATAACATTAACTTAGCCGCTACTATGGTTTAGACAATGAACTAGGGCACTATTATGGGGCACATAATTAACAATTGCTGCAAAGAGGTGTCTCTAGAAGCTGAAGCTTACTCAGGCTGGCTGTAGGATGCAGACACCCTGGTCAAGGAAGACTGTGCCCAGTGATATAGACCCTGGACCAGTCACGCTTTCAAAATGGGGTTAACACGCCCCCATTTTGAAGAACAGTGCCACCTGCTGCCCCCGCTATGCCCCCCCAAATGTCACACTATGTCAGTCATGAGGGGTATGCAACTGCAAGCGATATCGCAAGGCCCATTCTGCACATGCACAGACCCCCAATCGTTGTATTTGTATGTAACTGGGTTTGAATACCAATATGAATTGGGCCCCCAGTGTCATAACTACTATGGGTGCAGTAGTTATCACTACAGGGCCTAGAGGTGAAAGGGAAGCAGCAATGCCAGGCCCCCATCCACTTCCCCAAGGGGCATGCTCAGAAGAGGCCCATTTCCTGCATTGATCCAACACTGTGCTTAGTAAAATTAGCCCTTCTGAGTATCAAAAAAGTGTGAATCAGTTGCAGCAGTAAGGTCACACTCTTTTGTAGACCCCAATTGTATATAATCCATGGAGTAGTATGTAGAGCTTGATTCAGAGATGGATGCATATTTGTGCACAGTAACTGCATCCAAAAATGCAACTGCTGTGCACATTGTGCACAGCAGTTGCATTTTTGGATGCAGTTACTGTGCACAAATAAGCTTATGCCACTGGCAGGGGCAAACGCAGGATTCGTAGGAGGGGGATTTCTTATATGCGCATCTGTGTAGATAGATACAGTACATCGGGTGTAAGTACAACTCTCAATCAGGCCCATAGTATCTTGTACCCAAAACCTAAACCCACTAATGTTTACCTGTATTTTTTCAACATGTATATACTGTACAGTGTTTTTCTTTATTTTGTAGACAGTGACTTTATGAAAGCAAGTGACATTTTTAATGTTCTGTTTCATTGATTTAACAACTGTAAAACTATTGAATTGAATTAATGAGATATTTTTAATGCTGATATTTTTTAATGCGCATATAAAAAAGAAAATAGTTAATGTGGTATGATACATTTGAATATTGATAGGGTCAGGATAAAATAGTGTGCTATCAATACTTAACCTTACTTTAGGAGAGGTCAGTGCTTCTTGTAAACTAGACTACTAAAAATGACACCTTGAAAGGTTTTATGTGTTATTGCATACAGGAAGATAATACTAAGTAGCTGTCGCAGAGACATAATAGTTAGTACTAAAAAAAACAGAATAGTTCTCTTATACTGTACTGTACATGGTACATGATTTTGCAGCTCTAGGCTCTCCTTGCTCAAGCAAGCCCACAAGTTTTTCTTGCCCCTATAATTTGGCAGCTGTTTTTTTTAACATATAAGGTCTAGAAATACTTTAGGTTAGTAAATTAACCTCCAGAACATCCTGTCTGTTCCCAGACACGACATGGTTGATGCAAAGTTTGTCAGTTTTGTGGATGCATTAAGCATGTTTCACACTGCCAGGCCCGGTGCTACCCGCTCAGCAAAAGGATTCTGCTGATGTGCTGCTCTGTCCCCCCTGCTGCTGCCAGCTGCTGTGCCTGTCACACTCTATGACAGTCAGCGGCACCGGTAGCATGAAGCCTCCTCCCCCTGGTGACAGTGTCTGTGTTGGGCATTGAAATGTGGACAGAGCTACACGGATGGAGGGTCAAAGCTACACTGTGCTCTACTGCTGTAGAGGAGGACGTGCTGCTCCAGACCCTGACAGCAAGACTGTAGTAAGTAAGTGAAGGGAGAGTGAGTGAGAAAGTGTGTGTGTGTGTGTGTGTGTGTGTGTGTGTGTGTGTGTGTGTGGTGGGGGGGGAGGTGTGTGTGTGTGTGTGTGTGTGTGTGTGTGTGTGTGTGTGTGTTGTATGTACAGTTGTGCTCATAAGTTTAGCAGAATTTGTGATTTTCTGGCCATTTGTCAGAGAATATGAATGATAACTCACAAACTTTTCTTTCACTCATGGTTAGTGATTGGGTGAAGCCATTTATTGTCAAACAACTGTGTTTACTCTTTTTAAATCATAATGACAACAAAAACTACCCAAATGACCCTGATCAAAAGTTTACATACCCCAGTTCTTAATACCGTGTATTACCCCTTTAACATTAATGACAGCTTGAAGTCTTTTGTGGTAGTTGTGGATGAGGCTCTTTATTTTCTCAGATGGTAAAGCTGCCCATTCTTCTTGGCAAAAAACCTCCAGTTCCTGTAAATTCTTGGGCTGTCTTGCATGAACTGCACGTTTGAAATCTCCCCAGAGTGGCTCAATGATATTGAGGTCAGGAGACTGAGATGGCCACTCCAGAACCTTCACTTTATTCTGCTATAGGCAATGACAGGTCGACTTGGCCTTGTGTTTTGGATCATTGTCATGTTGGAACGTCCAAGTACGTCCCATGCGCAGCTTCCGGGCTGATGAGTGCAAATTTTCCTCCAGTAAATTCTGATAACATGCTGCATTCATCTTGCCATCAATTTTGACCAAGTTTCCAGTGCCTTTGTAGCTCACACATCCCCAAAACATCATCGATCCACCTCCGTGTTTCACAGTGGGAATGGTGTACCTTTCATCATAGGCTTTCTTGACTCCTCTCCAAATCTAACGTTTATGGTTGTGGCCAAAAAGTTCAATTTTGGTCTCATCACTCCAAATGACTTTGCTCCAGAAGTTTTGAGGCTTGTCTCTGTGCTGTTTGGAGTATTGTAAGTGTCCTGTATTTCAGCTGAAGTTTTTTGTGGATTTTTCTTTGCATCCCGAACAATTTTCCTGGCAGTTGTGGCTGAAATTTTTGTTGGTCTACCTGACCGTGATTTGGTTTCCACAGAATCCCTATTTTTCCACTTCTTAATTAGAGTTTGAACACTGCTGATTGGCATTCTCAATTGCTTGGATATCTTTTTATATCCCTTTCCTGTTTTATACAGTTCAATTACCTTTTCCCGCAGATCCTTTGATAATTCTTTTGTTTTCCCCATGACACAGAATCCAGACACGTTAGTGCAGCACTGGATGAAAGATGCAAGGGTCTTTCAGGAGTCCAGAAACTCACTGACCTTTTATACACACACACTGATTACAAGCAAACAGATCACAGGTGAGGATGGTTACCTTTAGTAGCCATTCAAACCTGTTTGTGTCAACTTGTGTGCATGTTATCAGTCCAAAATATCCAGTGTATGTAAACTTTTGATCAGGGTCATTTGGGTAGTTTCTGTTGTCATTATGATTTAAAAAGAGTAAACATAGTTGTTTGACAATAAATGGCTTCACCCAACCACTAGCCATGAGTGAAAGAAAAGTTTGTGAGTTATCATTTATATTCTCTGACAAATGGCCAGAAAATCACAAATTCTGCTAGGGTATGTGAACTTATGAGCACAACTGTATGTATATATATATATATATATATATATATATATATATATGTGTGCGTTTGTATGTATGTGTGCAGGGGGAGCAAAATGTGAATAAACTACACTTCTGTGGGCGTTATGTGTAAGTGGTGCCACTACTGGGTCCATTATATATAAGCGGTGCTATGACTGGGGTGTTATGTGTAAGCGGCACTACAACTGGGGCATTATGTGTAAGCTGTGCTACTACTGGGGCATTATGTGTAAGTGGCACTACTACTGGGGGTGTAAGCAGAACCACTACTGGGGTGTTATGTAAAAGCAGAGCCACTACTGTAGCTTTATGTGTAAGTGGCGCTACTACTAAGGGCATTGTGTGTAAGCAGCGCTACTACTGCAGGCATTATGTGTAAGCGGCGCTACTACTGAGGTCAATATGTGTAAGCGGTGCTACTACTGGGGTCGTTATGTGTAAGTGGCGCTACTACTGGTGTCGTAATGTGTAAGTGGCGCTACTACTGGGGGCGTTATGTGTACACGGTGCTACTATGGGAGACACTATGTGTAAGCTGCGCTATAACTGGGGCATTGTATGTAAGTGACGCGACTACTGGGGCATTATGTGTAAGTGGCGCCACTACTGGGGGTGTTATGTGTTAGCAGCGCCACCACTGGGGGCGTTATGTGTAAGCGGCACCACTCTGGTAGCACCACTACTGGGGGCTTTATGAATAAGCGGCACTACTACTGGGGGCATTATGTGTATAACCAGCACTACTACCTGCGGTGTAATGTGAATAAGATTGTGCTACTGTGCGGCGAAATGGGGGTACTATTGTGTGAACAAGCCCCTTTCTTGTGAGACCACACCCCTTTTTTGATGCATGCTGTCCCTTTGTAAAGTATGGGATGGCGCCATGGCCGGTACAAGGTCTCTATACATCCTAGGCAAATCTTCAACCTGGTGCACCCTAACCTGCAACCCCCCTGGAGGAGCATCAGGGCTATGAGAAGCGGCCCTGGGGGTGCCCCTCGGGAGCCATAGTTACAGCCGCCTCCTATGTGCCTTCACATGACTTGATGTTACACATGTCAGCATAGAGGAAGCACTGAGGCACTATGTGGTACAGCCTGATAGTGGTAGCTGCACCTGATTAGACCCACAGCAGCAGCCAGCGCAGCGCAAAAGGAGAAGACCGCATACAGAGACATCCTTCAGTTTTTTGCTAGATGAATTTAGTGGCGCCCTCCAGGAGCGGGCGCACCTAGGCAGCCACCTAAAGCTGCCTAATGGTAGAGCCAGCCCTGGATGGCGCAAATTTATAGTTTGCAGGGGGGCGCCGAACATTCTAGCACCGGCCCTGCGCACTGCATATGCCCCATAGCTAAATTCATGCATCAACAGGCCATGCTGAGTCATGTTTAACTTAGACACATCTTCATTAGCAACTTAAAGGGCATAACTGGGTGGTAATGGGGAATTCACACATAGGTAAAGTTTAGCAAGAGCATCTTGATGGAAGTGGAGACTATGCAGAGCTGGGAGTATAACAAGATATGTCTGTTCTCAGATGGATAGGGCTGGTGCAAGTTAAAGCATATGGGCAGGGACTTTGAAATTGTATACTTACATATACACTGGAGAATATTCACATTTTTCTCCATGAACGCTACATGGATGTCATCATAGTAACAGGGATGCCGAGAGGGAGGAGATAAATACTGATTAACCGGGCCCAGGATTATTGAAGGGAAACTGGAGGGGACCCAGATCAGCTGCTGAGGGTGACATATGTCCCCATTTGCAGCACACGACACCACATAGTATTTTTTCACAATTTCAGGAGGGGTTTGGCCATGCTTGCTGGACATGACCAATCTCCCCTACCAGTACCCAGGACCCATTCAGCTCCTAAAATGCCCTATACCTCACACCTGCATTGGCCTCAAACTGAACAGGAATGGAAAAATTTTGCTAATCAAATAATAAAAATGTGCATAATAGTATGGAGTTTTAGCAATAATCAAGTGATCTTGTGTGAGGCAGTGAACTGTCCACTTAAGCTGGGGCAGAGCTGCATGTGATGATAGACAATGTCAAGGTTAGGGGAAGGAGACAGGAAAATAGAAAACTAAAAATTGGGATCTGAAGTAAATATTGGAAGAACCAGGGCTCATCTGCAGCACAGAGAATTCTTTGGTGAGGCTCCCTACTGATGCAGGGAGATTAGAGTAAATGTAGCTCTAAGTGATATATACATTTAATTTGTCATTATAACTATCAGTGTTCAGAAACTATGTACTCACACAAATGTAATCAATATCCAGACTGTGAAGCCAGGGCCGTCTTTTTGTATGGGCTCAATGGGCTCTTGCCCAAGGGCCTCAGGAGTATAAGGGCCCTAGGCTGATAGCTGAGGGTCCCCTCTTTCCAGGGGTACCAGATTTTTGAAAATCGGCCATGGGGAACCAGAGATATCCGACTTGAAAGCAGTGGTCCCCATCTGAGCCTGTTCATTGCTCTTTCCAGCCAGATATCTCGGGTTCTGTCTGACTTAGAGTTTTTCTGAGGTTAAAATCATAAAGCTGTGACCAGGGCCAGTGCTAGGGTGTTCGGCGCCCCCCTGCAAACTATAAATTTGCGCCCTCCCATTCATACTGCAGTTAATAAAGTGAGAGCGTGCGCCGAAGGCCGCAAAAAAGGATTATGGTTTCCCACGGGGTGTGACCATACAACAGTACCCTCAATTCAAATTATGTCACACAGTATCACAATCTTATTCACATTTCACCGCACATAGAATGAGCCAAAATTCACATTATAGCACACAGAATGAGCCGAAATTCACATTATAGCACACAGAATGAGCCGAAATTCACATTAAAGCACACAGAATGAGCCGAAATTCACATTATAGCACACGGTATGAGCCGAAATTCACATTATAGCACACAGAATGAGCCGAAATTCACATTATAGCACACGGTATGAGCCGAAATTCACATTATAGCACACGGTATGAGACGAAATTCACATTATAGCACACAGAATGAGCCGAAATTCACATTATAGCACACTGAATGAGCCGAAATTCACATTATAGCACACATAATGAGCCAAAATTCACATTATGGCACACGGTATGAGCCAAAATTCACATTATAGCACACAGAATGAGCCGAAATTCACATTATAGCACACTGAATGAGCCGAAATTCATATTATAGCACACTGAATGAGCTGAAATTCACATTATACCTCACAGAATGAGCCAAAATTTACATTATAGCACACTGAATGAGCCGAAATTCACATTATACCACATGGAGACAAAATTCAGGGAGAGTGACAGCAGGGACAGGGAGAGAGAGAGAGAGAGAGGGAGAGGGAAAGTGACAGCAGGGACATAGGGACAGGGAGAGTGACAGAGGGACAGGGAAAGTGACAGCAGGGACATAGGGACAGGGAGAGTGACAGAGGGACAGGGAAAGTGACAGCAGGGACATAGGGACAGGGAGAGTGACAGAGAGAGGGATAGCAAGGGCATACAATAGGGACTAGGGAGAGAGAAAGGCAGCAGGGTAAGATTACCTATTTAGCAGCGGCGGTGTATTATGAGGCTCTGGTCGGCATGAGGCTGGCAGTGCAGAGAAGGACTGAGGGCGGCAGTGGGGCGACTGAGGGTGGCGGTGGTATAGCAGAGGAGGAGGCAGAGGGTGGTGGCGGTGCAAGGAGGAGGAAGCTGTGGTCGGTGGCACTGCGGCTCCTATGACCACAGCGCCACTATTTCAAATCCGCCATGTACCTGCAGCCAATCAGGAGGGGGCAGGATAAGATCAGTGGTGAGGAGCAGGAGGGGGTAGGATAGGAGCAGTGATATGGAGCAGGAGGGGGCAGAATGGGAGCAGTGGGGCAGAGCAGGAGGGGGCAGGATGGGAGTAGTGGTGCGGAGCAGGAGGGGGCAGGATGGGAGCAGTGGTGCGGAGCAGGAGGGGGCAGGATGGGAGCAGTGGTGTGGAGCAGGTGGGGACAGGTTAGGAGCAGTGGTGCGGAGCAGGGGGGGCAGGATGGGAGCAGTGGTGCAGAGCAGGGGGGCAGGATGGGAGCAGTGGTGCGGAGCAGGGGGGGCAGGATGGGAGTAGAGGTGCGGAGCAGGGGGGGCAGGATGGGAGCAGTGTTGCGGAGCAGGGGGGGCAGGATGGGAGCAGTGTTGCGGAGCAGGGGGGGCAGGATGGGAGCACTGTTGCGGAGCAGGGGGGGCAGGATGGGGAGCAGTGGTGCGGAGCAGGGGGGGCAGGATGGGAGCAGTGGTGCGGAGCAGGGGGGGCGGGATGGGAGCTTTGGTGCAGAGCAGGGGGGCAGGATGGGAGCTTTGGTGCAGAGCAGGGGGACAGGATGGGAGTAGTGGTGCAGAGCACGGGGGGCAGGATGGGAGCAGTGTTGCGGAGCAGGGGGGGCAGGATGGGGAGCAGTGGTGCGGAGCAGGGGGGCAGGATGGGAGCAGTGGTGTAGAGCGGGGGGGGCAGGATAGGAGCAGTGGTGCGGAGCAGGGGGGGCAGGATGGTAGTGAAAGGTACTCACTCTCGAAGTTAAACTAGAATGTCACCTGCTCCCCACAGCTCCTGGGTCCCAGCCGCTGTTGTTCCCTCTGTGAACAGTGGCAGCAGCCTCACACAGGGGCCGTGGTGCTAAGACAGATAGCCAGAGCAAGTGTCCCATCAACAGAGCAGCTCTCCTGTCCTCCAGGAGCCTCATACCGGGGAGTCGACAGGAGAAGCGCGGAGACACTGCATGGCACACGAACATATACATATATACATACACACACACACATATACATACATACATACACACATATACATATATACATATACATACATACATACACACACATATACATACATACATACATATACATACATACATACATACATACACACCAGTGAGCGCGGAGCAAAAATAAAAGTGGGTCCCATGGACCCTTCACTTTAAAAAATCTGGGTCCTACTCCATTTTTTGGGGAGCCTATATAAATCAATAGTGCATAATATAAGTACTATAATAAAATAAATCTGATATAGATAGATAGATAGAGAGAGAGAGAGAGAGAGAGAGAGAGAGAGAGAGAGAGAGAGAGATAATGCAATATTGATTTATGCACCACATATTGCAATCCATGTACTTATGACCCAGAGAGGGGATGGCACAGCTCTGGGAAATGGGAGGTGTGGGTGTGTGTGTGTTTAGGTATACTGTTCCTCTTCAGCCACTGTGTGTGGAAGCACAAGTCTCAGAATAGCCAGAGGTTGGAGAGCCACAGGTTGCCCCGTTTAGCCTGATGTAACAATGTAACAGAAAGGTGAGCCCTTCTGTTACATTGTGCAACCCCCATCTTTGCATACCATACACTTGCGCCTAGTCCTGCTGCTAGCATACCGACTCCATTCAGGAGTCGATCCATCATCCCACCGGCAACTGCTGCTTAGCCGGCACCCGCAGGGAGAGTCCAAGTGATGTGGGAGGGGAAGCTGTGGTATTCGCTGTGTAAGGAGTCGCCCCCATGCAGGAAGTGTCACAGCACGGCACGCCGGGCTGACTGGGGATCACATGCCGCTCGCTGTAATGCAGTGCTCACTGCGGCGACTGTGACCCAGCCTGAGCGGCGGAATCAGCAGCAGCGCTAACTGTGGTTTGTTTCCCCTGGACTCAGTATGCCTATCCGCGGTAAGGGGGCGGGCATTCTCGGAGCAGAGCAAGTGGAGCTGTCCTGACGGGGAGATGTGGCGGTGATTTGACGTGGAGTGTGAGGATTCCTATTGGCGAAGTGAGACAGTGCGTCCAATGAGACCCACTAATTTTTTTAAACCGGGTCCCTCACTTTCTATAGCTCGTAAAAATGTGCTATGCCACGTATTTTGCGATCACTGCGACACATATACATACATACACACATACATACACACACACACACACACACACACATATATATATATATATATATACATACACACATATACATACATATACATACATACATACAATACATACACACACTTTATCTCACCTTTTTTCCATCCACTTACAGCCCCACAGTCTGGTTAGCAGGAAGTGATCTGCCTTAGCTTGGGGGTTCCGTGTAGCTCCGCCCCTTTTCGCCCCCGTGTAGCTCCGCCCCTTTTCGCCCGCGTAGCTCCGCCCACTTTCCATCCGTTCATCATGCCTCTGCCACGGGAGGAGGGAAGGAGGGAGGGCTTTAAACTGACGGCTCTGCTGCCTGTCAGTTTGCAATTGTAGGCGGCGGCAGCAGCAGGGGGACAGGCCAGGCCCAGGACGGCGCAGCACAGGAATGCAGAGCAGGAAGGCACCTACCTGCTTTGCATCCCTTTGCTGAGCGGGTAGCGCCGGCCCTGGCTGTGACTCTCCCCTTTTGGTGGACACTGGCAGCTTGTCTCTACTATGCCCACAACCAGATATATCAGCCTTCAAGCAACTGGTCACGGGCCCTCATTCCGAGTTGTTCGCAGCAGTTCATCGCATCGCAATCGGCGAAAAACTGCAAACTGCGCATGCGCGAATACTACATTGCGTGTGCGCAAAACCCGCATAACGATGCTTGTGCAAAAATACAAACTAATTTTCAGTTCGTACTACTCTAACGAAAACAGGGTGTGACGGAGGCGGTGCGGAGGCTTGGCTTCGCTATCTAACGAAATGGGCGTGAAAGTGGGAGGCTAGTGTGGGAGTATGCAAACGGCAGTAGGCGTGTTTTGTGCAGAAATGCGTAGCAGATGGTTATAAGTACACAACAAATGTTCGCTAGCTGAACGCAGCCTAGGAGTAAGTCTGCAGCTACTCAGCCCTTACGAACTACTGCTACAAGTGTGTCTGCCCTATTTAGCAGTTAATTGGCAAACTAAGTCACCTGTTGAGCAATTAATTGGAAAACACTGCAGTTACAAATGACTCTTACCAGCAATTGTTTTTAGACATAACAATTTATCATTTACCATGTCTAAATCTGACACACTCACAAATAATGTACTGTTTTTTTTAGGATTATTTGTAAATACTTTGCTGTTAACAGCATGTTTTTTTTTTTTGAAAAACAAATATTCTCTTTCATCAAGTTTGAATAAACCTACTTATAAACTACATCAGCTAAATGCCAACATGCCATGTTTTCTACATTGTCATCTTCCTTTGTACATACCAAACAACATGAGCCACATAATGCAGCCTACGCTTAACATTACTTACTAACACACTTATTATTGTTTTTGAACATGTGCCCATTTCTAATACTATGGCATGTTGCCCCTAGTAACCCAAGTTGATTTCAAAGTTGTTGTTTTTTTCTAGGGACAGTTAAGTGTTGTGAAAGCAAAAAAAATTCTAAATTAGAATATTCAATGTTTGTAAGAAAATTCAATGTTTGTTCCCTTGTTCCACAAATGTAAATATGCAATGTCAAAGTTTACTGTACACCTTTTTCAAGAGTGCATAACCTTAAAATAAACACACAAGCAATTTTTTTTTCTTTTTTACTTAAGAAAATAAAGAAATTCAAAAAGCCAACATGGCTAGAAATTAGCATGAAAATAAAAATTGGACATAGCAACAAACAGCTGCCAGTGGTGATTTATACATAACAGAAGCCAGTACTGTGGTATCCCCATCTACTGGCCAAATACAATTTATAATAAAAAATATTAAAATGTTGTGAACCCCCAGCCAGAGGATCCTTTTTTGAAATCTGAGGTAGATTCTGGCCACAATACACAAACCCAAACATACACAGCACGCTAGGAAGAGGAAGATGGATCAAGTGTACAGGAAACTAACTCACAGGCTACAAAACAAAAAAGAATACAACAACCCCCTTTCAGCACGAGGGAGTTGTCCATTCTGGCCACAAAAGCCAAAAAAAAATACATAAAGGCAACATGGAAAACATGGGTGCTGGGCATCTGGAGAGACATTACTTTCTCTTCTTTCGCCCCGCCTGATGTGGTTGGTCATGGCTTGGTCTGCGAAGTGACCTTCGAGGGCCCTGCCCAGTGGGATCTTCTTCCTGGGCAGGGGGAGGGGAGGGAGCAGATGTGGCTGGCTCCCTGCCACTGTGGGCAAGGCGGCCAGTGATGTCCTGGAGCCCTTGCACAACAGAGCTGGCGAGTTGTTGGACCGAGGAGCCGAGTTCGGCTTGGCCCTGCCTGATCTCTGCCAGACCTTGGCAGAGTTGAGCTACACCTTGCCCAACACAGGTTGTGTTCAGTGAGCCGGACAGATATCTGGCTTACCTCCCGGATCATCCTGTCCTAAAATTGTGTCAGCCTCTCACCAAGTGGCAAATTTAGACAGAATGGCCAGGATAGCAGAGGGTTGGGTGGGGGGGCCAGTTGGAATCTGGCCAGGTGGAATCTGGCGACCCACACTGGAGGACTCACTAGGTCCCCCCACCTCAGCCTCAGCCGGATACCCCTCCTCTGACTCAATCTGCTCACCCTCCTTTGCTGTGTTTTGTTAAAAGCAAATAGAAGAATGAGAGAAAAAAGGACAGAAAAAAAAGTCACAACTTTGAAAACACTAAAAAAAATATATACATATATGTGTGTAAACTTACCTGGCAAGTCATGTAGGTTAACAATTTCAGGCAGGTCCGTGTCCATATGAGACACCCCACCCACCTCCTCGTAGCTCACACAGTCCATCGCCAGCTCCTCAAGGTCTGTATACTCCACAGTGGCAGCGGGACCTCCCCCTGTTGCCCTCGAGGCATTCCAATCCGCAGACCTCTTGCCCTTCAGGCGGGACTTGAAGTCGGCCCAACTGCATATGTGATTAGAATTAGGGGTAAGGGACATAAAAGTTAAGAATACCTGTTTTGTTTTCTTGTACACATGTTATGTATTTGGTTGCTATAGGCGACATCACATATAGCTAAGTTTTTTTTATAAATTGGACATAAAATTGCATGTCAATATACACTTACCATCTTCTAATTTCCTGTGGGGTGCGGACAATTGAACCGACTTCATTTACAGAATCTGTAATGTCCCTCCAGATGCGATCTTTGGTTGCAGCACCCATGTTTTTTCTGCCTCTATGTATTTTGTCCATGGCTTGTGTGACCAGAACTCGTAGCTCCCTCTTAGAAAAGGTGGGCTGTCGCTTTCTCTTTTTGGCTGTAAATATGATGGTGAGCTGCTCAATCAGATTGTAATTTCACTCAGGTGCTAAAAGGGAGGGGTAATTCTGTGGAAGAAAAAACAATTTGTGTTCCCTAATGCACACTGTAGCCTGTGAGGTATCGTCCTGTACCTCCTCACCATCTTCCTCTTCACTTGCTGGTTGTGTTGTTTGGGTTTGTGTTGTTAGTCCTGAATATACCTCAGTTTCCCCAGTATCTGTGTCTGGCAGGGGACTCACAGCATATCCCTGTGTGTCAGAAGATGGGGTTTCCCCAGTACTGGGTCCTGCTCTTTCAACATCACCACTGGCAGCTTGTAGCATCTGCTGCCGCAACACTATTCTCCTAGATGTTAATGCGCTCATCTGCTGCTGCAGCACGCTCAACTCTGCAGCTATTTGTTCGGGAGTAGCCATGTTGCTGATGGCATGTGTGTTGGCACAGCTGTCTGGCGATTTATAGCTGCGTGTGATTTCCAGTGCGGGAATTCGCACACGTGCTAATTATGCTAATTTGTCCAGTAATTGCAGTACTGGCTATTTAAACGCCATGCATGCAGCCTGTGTTTGTGGGTGTATGGCATGAAGCACAATAGAAGCAAGGCAGACTTGTTGACAAAAATTTATTTGTGTGAGTTTTTTTAGCAGTGCATTGCAAACTAATGTGCGTTTGATAGATGGCAATTTTTTTTTTACTGTTGTGTTGAGGACGCCGTGTTTTAAACAACCTTAAAAATGTTTTTAAAATAGTTAGTATATAACAACAAAGAAAATGTAGGGGGGACCATGCTGCTTTTTTTTTGGAGGGTTTTTTTTGTGTGGTTTGTATTTTTTCTTTAGTATCTGTGTATACATTTAGTATCTAATAGTTGTTTAACATGTAATTTGCAGTGTTACCGTTCTAGGGGTTTACAGTGTGTTTGTTCCTATTCTCAGTGTCCTTCCCTCTCTCTTGTAGGTTGCTATAAGTTTTTTTTCCAAATTTCAGATAGAGAGTGCCAAAGTAGGCCCAGGTTTTTTTGGGATTCTAGTTTGTTTTTCTTTTCCTGAGCAGGTAAGTAGCCTGTCCATGGGTGGGATGGTGTTGGAGGGGTTACAGTGTGTTTGTTCCTATTCTCAGTGTCCTTTCCTCTCTCTTGTAGGTTGCTGTAAGTTTATTTTCAAATTTCACATAGAGAGTGCCAAAGTAGTCCCAGTTTCTTTTTGGATTCTAGTTTGTTATTCTTTTTCTGAGCAGATAAGTAGCCTGTCCATGGGTGGGATGGTGTTGGAGGGGTTACAGTGTGTTTGTTCCTATTCTCAGTGTCCTTTCCTCTCTCTTGTAGGTTGCTGTAAGTTTCTTTTCTTATTCCTCATACAGAGTGCCAAAGTAGGCCCCTTATCTTTTTGTATTCTAGTTTGGTTTTCTTTTTCTGAGCAGGTAAGTAGCCTGTCCATGGGTGGGATGGTGTTGGAGGGGTTACAGTGTGTTTGTGCCTATTATCATAGTCATATTGTTTTAATATTTTCAGAATTTCAAAATTTGGTGTGCCAAAGTATGCAGTTTGTTGTGTTCTTCCTTTGCGGGAATATTCGTTTAGTTTGTAAGTTACATGTTGTTGCCATTGTTTACTGAATTTGTCAGGTCCTTTTTGTAGTAGTCCATACTTAGTAGGTTAATCATATATTGTTTAAGTAATTTTATGGGTTTGTTGGCTGTGTTTCTTTTTGTTTTGTTTGTTTCATGGAAAATAATGTTGTAGCTACATAGGAAAATGTGGTTTAATGACATTTTTAATTGTGTTTGTTCCTGTTTTTCATCATGAAAATATGGAGTACGCTCCTGCAGTAAGTGTTTGAACTGCCATACACATAATTATTATTTTGGCAATGTGTGTTGTTAATTGATTGTGTGTTTTAATGTTTCCTACCTTCATTTGAAGATGGTGATGGCCATATATGTGGGTGCTGAAGCCCTCCCACCCCAACCGGCGAAAGCCCTCCCACCCCAATCGGCTCCTCATCCTCCAAGGCAACGGAGGTGTGCAAGGCCACCAATTTACCGTACCCGTGTCACCCTTTTTGGGATGCCTGATGATGTGGTATTGCGCAGATACAGGCTGCCACCTCATCTAATCCTAGACACTCTCTCCATAATAGAGAGTGATCTAGAACAATCCATTAGGTATCCTACAGCAATACCAGCATTGACACAATTCCTTGCTGTGTTACATTTTTTGGCCACTGGTTCGTACCAGCATGTAGTTGTGGATCTGGCTGGCATGTCGCAGGGCCAGTTCAGTAAGGTCCTCTGGCGTGTCAGCCAAGCATTCATAACCAGAGTGAAGCAATTCATAACAATGCCTTTGGATGCTGGTGCCCTAGCTGAGGTGAAGCGGCAATTTCAGGAAGGGGGTAGTTGCTTCCCACACGTTACTGGGGTTGTGAATGGGACACATGTTGTCATAGTTGCACCAAAACATAATGAAGGAATCTATAGAAACAGGAAACTGTTTCATTCTCTGAATGTCATGGTTGTTTGTGGCCCATCCCTCCAGATCCTGTCCCTGAATGCTAAGTTCCCCGGGAATTCCCATGACGCACATGTGATTCGCCAATCAGGGATATGGCAAAGATTAAGAATGATGGAAAGCCAAGACATGTGGCTATTGGGTGGGGATTTTTTTTGGTGTTTTTGAACAGTCATATTGTTCTAATTACATATTTTAATTTAGCTTTTATCCTTTTTCTCTTCTCATATTCTAAAACAGGAGATCGTGGATATCCTTGCACCCCCTGGCTCATGACTCCTTACAGCAAACCCAGGCCAGGACCACAGTCGGCATTTAACTCCGCACTTACTGCCACTAGACAGCTGGTGGAGCGCGTGATTGGGGTTCTTAAAGGGCGTTTTCGTGTGCTCCACCGCACTGGTGGCGACATCATGTATTCGCCGGAGATGGATAGTAAAATTGTGGTCCTGTGCGCTATACTCCATAACATTGCTGTAAGGAGTCGCGTAGAGCTTCCCCACTCGGAGGAATTGCCGGATGAGGAACCAGGGGTTGGACGGGCCTTCCGTGGCAGGAGTCTTAACCGGCGGGGTCATGCCGTAAGGGCTCAAATTGTACGGGAGTATATCAAGAATGTTTATGTTATGATAGTAATATACTTTATTTTTTATATTTTATTTTTTGCAATCTGTCTGTAAGTGTAGGGTTTTGTTGAATGATGGCATTTTGCTTGCTTTGTAAAGTTCTGAGTGTGTTGCTAGTGTATACTGAGTATTTGATAAAGTTTCTGAGTACAGATTTGTTCTGTACTGTTCTCCTTATCATGTGTATATAGTTGCTTTTTTATTCTACAATGGGATTACTGCTCCATTCTGTTTGATTATATGCAGTTGTGGGCGTGTTTATTTGGTATTATTCAATGTTTTTTTTATATGTGTAATTGTGTTCTAAAACAAAAATAACAGCACCCTTTTTTTTTGGGGGGGGGGGGGGGGGGGTTGGCTCTGTTTACCCAAAAAATGCCACATCTGCCCAAAAAAAAAATTTACTTTGTGACTTTTTGTAGCTGATTGGTCCTGCAAAATGTGGTGAGTAAACTGGTTTAAACTAATTTGTGTATTTACTGATCCCCTAAAGATATATCTATATATGTGTGTGTATCTCTGTCTTTCATTCTCTCTCTCTCTCTCTCTCTCTCACTTTCTCTCTCTTGTGAACAAAAAAAAACAATTTTTTATATATATATATATATATATATATATATACATATATATATATATATATATATATATATATATTTATGTGTTTTGTTTATTTTAATTTATGTATGTTTTTATTTTTTTAAACAAAACTGTATACATATATATATATTTTTTTCTATATATATATATATATATATATATGAGAGAGAGATATATGTCTCTCTCTCTATATATATATAGATAGATAGATAGATAGATAGATAGATAGAAGGATAGATATTTTATTATTTTGTAAAAAATATTTCTATATATAGATTTATATTTTATATAATAAATATCTCTATATATCTAGCTATCTATATATTTTTTTATGTTATTTTTATAAAAAAGTATAAACATATATATATATATATATATATATATATATATATATATATATATATATATATATATATATATATATATATATATATATATATATATATATATTAGTGATGAGCGGGTTCGGTTCCTCGGAAACCGAACCCCCCCGAACTTCACCCATTTTACACGGGTTCGAGGCATACTCGGATTCACCCGTGTGGCTCGGTTAACCCGAGCGCGCCCGAACGTCATCATCCCGCTGTCGGATTCTTGCGAGATTCGGATTCTATATAAGCAGCCGCGCGTCGCCGCCATTTTCACTCGTGCATTGGAAATGTTAGGGAGAGGACGTGGCTGGCGTCCTCTCCGTTTATTCATTGTTGATGCAAATATTTGTGCTTGCTTATATCTTAATTGTGGGGACTGGGGAGCAGCTGTATTATTAATATAGGAGGAGTACAGTGCAGAGTTTTGCTGATCAGTGACCACCAGTTTTATCCGTTCTCTGCCTGAAAAAACGCTACTTATCTGTGCTGAGTGTGCTGCATATATCTGTGCTCACACTGCTTAATTGTGGGGACTGGGGAGCAGCTGTATTGTATAGGAGGAGTACAGTGCAGAGTTTTGCTGACAGTGACCACCAGTATACGTTGTCTGCCTGAAAACACTCCATATCTGTGCTCAGTGTGCTGCATATATCTGTGCTCACACTGCTTTATTGTGGGGACTGGGGACCACCAGTATATTATATAGGAGGAGTACAGTGCAGAGTTTTGCTGACAGTGACCACCAGTATACGTTGTCTGCCTGAAAAACACTCCATATCTGTGCTCAGTGTGCTGCATATATCTGTGCTCACACTGCTTTATTGTGGGGACTGGGGACCAGCAGAATTATATAGGAGGAGTACAGTGTAGAGTTTTGCTGACCAGTGACCACCAGTATACGTTGTCTGCCTGAAAAACACTCCATATCTGTGCTGCATTGTAGTATATAGTAGGAGTACAGTGCATAATTTTGCTGACCACCAGTATATAATATATAGCATTACGGTACAGTAGGCCACTGCTGTATCTACCTCTGTGTCGTCAAGTATACTATCCATCCATACCTTTGGTGCATTTCAGTTTTACACAGTTTGCTGACCACCAGTATATAATATATAGCATTACGGTACAGTAGGCCACTGCTGTACCTACCTCTGTGTCGTCAAGTATACTATCCATCCATACCTGTGGTGCATTTCAGTTGTGCGCAGTATATATAGTAGTAGGCCATTGCTATTGATACTGGCATATAATTCCACACATTAAAAAATGGAGAACAAAAATGTGGAGGTTAAAATAGGGAAAGATCAAGATCCACTTCCACCTCGTGCTGAAGCTGCTGCCACTAGTCATGGCCGAGATGATGAAATGCCATCAACGTCGTCTGCCAAGGTCGATGCCCAATGTCATAGTAGAGAGCATGTAAAATCCAAAAAACAAAAGTTCAGTAAAATGACCCAAAAATCAAAATTGAAAGCGTCTGATGAGTAGCATAAACTTGCCAATATGCCATTTACGACACGAAGTGGCAAGGAACGGCTGAGTCCCTGGCCTATGTTCATTGCTAGTGGTTCAGATTCACATGAGGATGGAAGCACTCATCCTCTCGCTAGAAAAATGAAAAGACTTAAGCTGGCAAAAGCACAGCAAAGAACTGTGCGTTCTTCTAAATCACAAATCCCCAAGGAGAGTCCAATTGTGTTGGTTGCGATGCCTGACCTTCCCAACACTGGACGGGAAGAGCTTGCGCCTTCCACCATTTGCACGCCCCCTGCAAGTGCTGGAAGGAGCACCCGCAGTCCAGTTCCTGATAGTCAAATTGAAGATGTCACTGTTGAAGTACACCAGGATGAAGATATGAGTGTTGCTGGCGCTGGGGAGGAAATTGACAAGGAGGATTCTGATGGTGAGGTGGTTTTTTAAGTCAGGCACCCGGGGAGACACCTGTTGTCCGTGGGACGAATATGGCCATTGACATGCCTGGTCAAAATACAAAAAAAATCAGCTCTTCGGTGTGGAATTATTTCAACACAAATGCGCACAACAGGTGTCAAGCCGTGTGTTGCCTTTGTCAAGCTGTAATAAGTAGGGGTAAGGACGTTTACCACCTTGGAACATCCTCCCTTATACGTCTCCTGCAGCGCATTCATTATAAGTCAGTGACAAGTTCAAAAACTTTGGATGACAGCGGAAGCAGTCCACTGACCACTAAATCCCTTCCTCTTGTAACCAAGCTCCTGCAAACCACACCACCAACTCCTTCAGTGTCAATTTCCACCTTACACAGGAAAGCCAATAGTCCTGCAGGCCATGTCACTGGCAAGTCTGACGAGTCCTCTCCTGCCTGGGATTCCTCCGATGCATCCTTGAGTGTAACGCCTACTGCTGCTGGCGCTGCTGTTGTTGCTGCTGGGAGTCGACCGTCATCCCAGAGGGGAAGTCGGAAGACCACTTGTACTACTTCCAGTAAGCAATCGACTGTCCAACAGTCCTTTGCGAGGAAGATGAAATATCACAGCAGTCATCCTGCTGCAAAGCGGATAACTCAGGCCTTGGCAGCCTGGGCGGTGAGAAACGTGGTTCCGGTATCCACCGTTATTTCAGAGGCAACTAGAGACTTGATTGAGGTACTGTGTCCCCGGTACCAAATACCATCTAGGTTCCATTTCTCTAGGCAGGCGATACCGAAAATGTACACAGACGTCAGAAAAAGAGTAACCAGTGTCCTAAAAAATGCAGTTGTACCCAATGTCCACTTAACCACGGACATGTGGACAAGTGGAGCAGGGCAGACTCAGGATTATATGACTGTGACAGCCCACTGGGTAGATGTATTGCCTCCCGCAGCAAGAACAGCAGAGGCGGCACCAGTAGCAGCATCTCGCAAACGCCAACTCGTTCCTAGGCAGGCTACGCTTTGTATCACCACTTTCCAGAAGAGGCACACAGCTGACAACCTCTTACGGAAACTGAGGAACAACATCGCAGAATGGCTTACCCCAATTGGACTCTCCTGGGGATTTGTGACATCGGTTAATGCCACCAATATTGTGCGTGCATTACATCTGGGCAAATTCCAGCACGTCCCATGTTTTGCACATACATTGAATTTGGTGGTGCAGAATTATTTAAAAAACGACAGGGGCGTGCAAGAGATGCTGTCGGTGGCCCGAAGAATTGCGGGCCACTTTCGGCATTCAGCCACCGCGTGCCGAAGACTGGAGCACCACCAAACATTCCTGAACCTGCCCTGCCATCATCTGAAGCAAGAGGTGGTAACGAGGTGGAATTCAACCCTCTATATGCTTCAGAGGATGGAGGAGCAGCAAAAGGCCATTCAAGCCTATACATCTGCCCACGATATAGGCAAAGGAGGGGGAATGCACCTGACTCAAGCGCAGTGGAGAATGATTTCAACGTTGTGCAAGGTTCTGCAACCCTTTGAACTTGCCACACGTGAAGTCAGTTCAGACACTACCAGCCTGAGTCAGGTCATTCCCCTCATCAGGCTTTTGCAGAAGAAGCTGGAGACATTGAAGGAGGAGCTAAAACAGAGCGATTCCGCTAGGCATGTGGGACTTGTGGATGGAGCCCTTAATTCGCTTAACCAGGATTCACGGGTGGTCAATCTGTTGAAATCAGATCACTACATTTTGGCCACCGTGCTCGATCCTAGATTTAAAACCTACGTTGTATCTCTCTTTCCAGCAGACACAAGTCAGCAGAGGTTCAAAGACCTGCTGGTGAGAAAATTGTCAAGTCAAGCGGAACGTGACCCGTCAACATCTCCTCCTTCACATTCTTCCACAACTGGGGGTGCGAGGAAAAGGCTAAGAATTCCGAGCCCACCCGCTGGCAGTGATGCAGGGCAGTCTGGAGCGAGTGCTGACATCTGGTCCGGACTGAAGGACCTGCCAACGATTACTGACATGTCGTCTACTGTCACTGCATATGATTCTCTCACCATTGAAAGAATGGTGGAGGATTATATGAGTGACTGCATCCAAGTAGGCACGTCAGACAGTCCGTACGTATACTGGCAGGAAAAAGAGGCAATTTGGAGGCCCTTGCACAAACTGGCTTTATTCTACCTAAGTTGCCCTCCCTCCAGTGTGTACTCCGAAAGAGTGTTTAGTGCAGCCGCTCACCTTGTCAGCAATCGGCGTATGAGGTTACTTCCAGAAAATGTGGAGAAGATGATGTTCATCAAAATTAATTATAATCTATTCCTCCGTGGAGACATTCACCAGCAGCAATTGCCTCCAGAAAGTACACAGGGATCTGAGATGGTGGATTCCAGTGGGGACGAATTAATAATCTGTGAGGAGGGGGATGTACACAGTGAAAGGGGTGAGGAATCGGAGGATGATGATGAGGTGGACATCTTGCCTCTGTAGAGCCAGTTTGTGCAAGGAGAGATTGATTGCTTCTTTTTTGGTGGGGGCCCAAACCAACCAATCATTTCAGTCACAGTCGTGTGGCAGACCCTGTCGCTGAAATGATGGGTTCGTTAAGGTGTGCATGTCCTGTTTATACAACATAAGGATGGGTGGGAGGGCCCAAGGACAATTCCATCTTGCACCTCTTTTTTCTTTCATTTTTCTTTGCATCAAGTGCTGTTTGGGGACAATTTTTTTGAAGTGCCATCCTGCCTGACACTGCAGTGCCACTCCTAGATGGGCCAGGTGTTTGTGTCGGCCACTTGTGTCGCTTAGCTTAGTCACACAGCGACCTTGGTGCGCCTCTTTTTTTCTTTGCATCATGTGCTGTTTGAAGACAATTTTATTGAAGTGCCATCCTGCCTGACACTGTAGTGCCACTCCTAGATGGGCCAGGTGTTTGTGTCGGCCACTTGTGTTGCTTAGCTTAGTCACACAGCGACCTTGGTGCGCCTCTTTTTTTCTTTGCATCATGTGCTGTTTGGGGACAATTTTTTTGAAGTGCCATCCTGCCTAACACTGCAGTGCCACTCCTAGATGGGCCAGGTGTTTGTGTCGGCCACTTGTGTCGCTTAGCTTAGTCACACAGCGACCTTGGTGCGCCTCTTTTTTTCTTTGCATCATGTGCTGTTTGGGGACAATTTTTTTGAAGTGCCATCCTGCCTGACACTGCGGTGCCACTCCTAGATGGGCCAGGTGTTTGTGTCGGCCACTTGTGTCGCTTAGCTTAGTCACACAGCGACCTTGGTGCGCCTCTTTTTTTCTTTGCATCATGTGCTGTTTGAAGACAATTTTTTTGAAGTGCCATCCTGCCTGACACTGCAGTGCCACTCCTAGATGGGCCAGGTGTTTGTGTTGGCCACTTGTGTCGCTTAGCTTAGTCACACAGCGACCTTGGTGCGCCTCTTTTTTTCTTTGCATCATGTGCTGTTTGGGGACAATTTTTTTGAAGTGCCATCCTGCCTAACGCTGCAGTGCCACTCCTAGATGGGCCAGGTGTTTGTGTCGGCCACTTGTGTCGCTTAGCTTAGTCACACAGCGACCTTGGTGCGCCTCTTTTTTTCTTTGCATCATGTGCTGTTTGGTGACAATTTTTTTGAAGTGCCATCCTGCCTGACACTGCAGTGCCACTCCTAGATGGGCCAGGTGTTTGTGTCGGCCACTTGTGTAGCTTAGCTTAGTCACACAGCGACCTTGGTGCGCCTCTTTTTTTCTTTGCATCATGTGCTGTTTGGGGACTATTTTTTTTGAAGTGTCATCCTGTCTGACACTGCAGTGCCACTCCTAGATGGGCCAGGTGTTTGTGTCGGCCACTTGGGTCGCTTAGCTTAACCATCCAGCGACCTCGGTGCAAATTTTAGGACTAAAAATAATATTGTGAGGTGTGAGGTGTTCAGAGTAGACTGAAAATGAGTGGAAATTATGATTATTGAGGTTAATAATACTATGGGATTAAAATGACCCCCAAATTCTATGATTTAAGTTGTTTTTGAGGGTTTTTTGTAAAAAAAAAAACACCCGAATCCAAAACACACCCGAATCCGACAAAAAAATTTCAGAAAGGTTTTGCCAAAACGCGTCCGAATCCAAAACACGGCCGCGGAACCGAATCCAAAACCAAAACACAAATCCCGAAAAATGTCCAGTGCACATCACTATATATATATATATATATATATTGGATATATATTTATTTGTATATGTGTGTGTGTGTGTCTATCTATCTATCTATCTATCTATCTATCTATCTATCGAGAGAAAGATATAAACATTTGCAAGTTAAGAACATTTTGCATTTAAACAACAAACCTACAATGCACAAAATTGAGAAGCAGGATTTGTAGTTTTAAATATGTGGTTAGGAATTATTTGTTGGTGTGTGCTGCGATTAATCGCTGATGCCAACTAAAGGGATCCCAACTTGCCTGTACAATATTGTACACATATCAATAAAGTTAAATAAAGATGATACCATGATATTACAACCAATGAAATGCGACCACACACTATAAATATATGCCCATGTAAGGAAAACGCCATAGGCACCATGAGCACATCTGCATTCAGCCACCGCGAGCTGCTTGTGGGACCGTATGTTTCAAATCGGGTAAAGCGTGCGGCCTACGCGGAGGTCCGCCACATATTGCGCACGCGGACCCGGACACGGCGCTCCATCATCCAGCTCGAGCGGCGGTGGAGCGACCTCCGCCGCCGACAGCCGGAGTTGTTGGCGCAGCTGTGCCAGCAAATCCGCGGACGCCATAGACGCAGTAAGTTAAACGCATTAAAATGTGTCCACATGAGTATTAAGCTGTGATTAGTAGCAGTAACAAAAATAAATATTAACACTGCAAACTTTTGCTAAGATGTGGTAAAGTGAGATTATTAGCAGACTGTATAATTAAACTATAGTACCAAAAACATACCACACTTAACCAGTTTACAGAGTGTGTGTGGTTAGGGTTTGCAGTACTGACTGGGTAGCAGAGTGCTTAGGGTATAATGTTTATTGTTGTAGTGATTCGGCACACAGGCTGTACAGTAGCGGATCTTGCCACGGGCAAGCAGGACTTTTGCCCGGGGCACCGCCTCCCGGAGGGCGCAGGGCGCCATCCGGAGGGCGCCGCACCAGGGCAAGATCCGCTGCTGCTGTGCCCTCCGCTGCCCGCCGTTGTGAAGGGAAACTAGACGCGTACGCGTCTAGTTTCCCTTCGTGGAGAGGTCCTTTACTGTGCGGTGCGCGATGACGTCATCGTGCACCACACAGCAAAGGTCCACTCCACAAAAAGGGAACTAGACACTACGCGTCTTGTTTCCCTTTGTGGAGAGGACCTTTGCTGTGCGGTGCGCGATGACGTCATCGCGCACCGCACATTTCAGCGCTACAGTAGTCTGTACAGGGGGCGTAAATGACCACGCCCCCTGTATGAAGCCACGCCACCTATTGGCGCCCGGGGCGCACAGAGCCCCAGAACCGGCCCTGAGGCTGTAGGATGGAGACATAACTAACTTTGTATGTGTATTTAGAAAAGAACAGAACAATGTTTTTTTGAAATGCATATGGATATTGTTCTATTTTTTTTATTTTTTATATGTGATTCTAGGGCAAGCACAACGCCTAGGATGGAGAACTGCGGCATCATCTTCAGCCTCCGCCCCACCACCAACTCACTCACCCCAACCACACCCTGAATCCCAACAACATACTTCCCCTACCTCATCCACAACCTCCCCCTCTCGAACCCCTTCCCCCTCTCTTTCACAACTCCCCTCTCAAACCCCCTCCCCCTCTCTTTCACAAACCCTCTCTCGAACCCCCTCTCTTTCACAACCCCCTCTCGAACCCCCTCTCTTTCACAGCCCCCCTCTCGAACACCCTCCCCCTCTCTTTCACAACCCCCCTCTCGAACACCCTTCCCCTCTCTTTCACAACCCCCCTCTCGAACACCCTCCCCCTCTCTGGCCCAACCCCCCTCTCTGCCCCCCTCCCCCTCTCTGGCCCAAACCACCTCTCTGCCCCCCTCTCCCTCCCCCTCTCTGGCCCAACCCCCCTCTCTGCCCCCCCTCCCCCTCTCTGGCTTAACCCCCCTCTCTGCCCCCCCTCCCCCTCTCTGGCCCAAACCACCTCTCTGCCCCCTCTCCCTCTCTGGCCCAACCCCCTCTCTGCCCCCTCCCCCTCTCAATCAGACCCACCCTCTCTAATCAGCTCACCCTTCCATCCTCCTTCCCCAATCCAGCCTCCTTCCCCAATCCATCCTCCTTCCCCAATCCAGCCTCCTTCCCCAATTCAGCCTCCTTCCCCTATCCAGCCTCCTTCCCCACCCAGTGAATGGGCAGCAGAGGCCCCTGAGGTTTTTGAGGGTGCTGGGCGTGTGGCAGATGAGAGTAAGTTTTGACACATTTAAAATGTATTTGTTACCTACTTTAACTTCAATGTCAATTACATGCAGTGTTGTACTGGGGCCAATCTTGGCCCAAGGAAAAATGTTTGTCTTCTTCATCATGGTATAGATGTTGCATTTACATTTGTGTGTGGATCATTAGATGTACAGTGTCTACGTCTGCAATGTTTAGGCTGTCCACTCTAGGTCGACACTCAGGTGGACAGAGTTGCCAGGCCAACAGGGTTTATATGTGCTAGGTTGTCTGCGGAAAAGACGTGAGGGTATTTTGGTATGTTGCTGTCCTGTTTAACTTGTGTCTGGGTATGCCAATATTTGCACAGTCAACTCGCATGCTTCACTTTGTTTGCCAGGCTTAGGACAAGGTGAGTTGCTACACTACTGCTTACATCGTAAACAATTTCCATTGCAATTGGAGTACACATGCAGCATGAAGTTAAAATAAAGTTACACTTTTGTCATGTATCCATACATACAGTAACATGTTGTTCTTGTGACAATTAGCACATGTTGACCTACAGAGGCTGACGTCCATCCAAAGCTAACTACAAAATGACTGCCTAACAATAGTGTGTTTCAAAAACAATCATAAAATATACAGTGTCACATGTAAGGGGTGTGGATCATTAGATCGACAGTGTGTGGGTCGACAATGTTTAGGCCCAGCAAAATGCAACAGGCAAGACCACAGTCTGGAACCTGATCCTTAGGCTGCTCATGCATGAAATTTGGCCCACTGGTGCTTTCCCCTGTATCCCTATGTGACAGTTCAAGTCTGGGGACATGTGTTGTTTAAGTGACACTTCAAAAATGTTGATAAAAAAAAAAAAACAAGACCTGTTTGACCTTATGTAGTAAGGAAGGCTTTCAGGAAGTGTGGGCATGCTAGGATATGTAGTCCTTCTGAAGATGTTGATATGCAGTGTGATGATGCAGGGCCAACCCCAAAAAAGACAAGTCTGGGTCACTCCAGATGTGAATGAATCCCAACATGGGCCAATATTTACTAATATTCGTGTTTGAGTCGGTTTGTGTAGTGTTTAAACTCATTCTGTATCGGGTGCATTTTCATGCAACTGTTTGAATCCATGGCCCTCATTCCGAGTTGATCGGTCGCAAGGCGAATTTAGCAGAGTTACACACGCTAAGCCGCCGCCTACTGGGAGTGAATCTTAGCTTCTTAAAATTGCGACCGATGTATTCGCAATATTGCGATTACTAACTACTTAGCAGTTTCAGAGTAGCTCCAGACTTACTCTGCCTGTGCGATCATTTCAGTGCTTGTCGTTCCTGGTTGACGTCACAAACACACCCAGCGTTCGCCCAGGCACTCCCACCGTTTCCCCGGCCACTCCTGCGTTTTTTCCGGAAACGGTAGCGTTTTCAGCCACACGCCCCTGAAACGCTGTGTTTCCGCCCAGTAACACCCATTTCCTGTCAATCACATTACGATCGCCGGAGCGAAGAAAAAGCCGTGAGTAAAAATACTTTCATCATAGTAAAGTTACTTGGCGCAGTCGCAGTGCGAACATTGCGCATGCGTACTAAGCGGATTTTCACTGCGATGCGATGAAAAATACCGAGCGAACAACTCGGAATGAGGGCCCATATACGCAAAGTTACGAAGCAGTCGACTTTATGGTTGTCGTGTTTTCCGTTGTCGATGCCAGCCGGTTTTTTTTGGCACATTTACGGCCGTCATTTTCGTTTGCGTACGTGTTTTTGTTGTATTTGCTGGTTTTTTCCCTAAGTTAAACGCGGCAGGGTTTTTTTTTTCCGCGGCCGCATTTTCACTTTCAGTTTCGATTTTCATCCCCGTTCGTGATTGGTTGTGTTTCAGATGGTAGGAGTGTCTGTGCGCAACCATATAAATACGCCCCAAACCGTCTGCACCTCGTGGGTTTAGTTAGTGGTGAGGAGGAGGGAGGTTGTGCTGTGGAGGTAGGTGAATTTGTGGTTTGGTGAGGAGTGTTGGTAGCGATTTCTGAGTGTGGTACTGTGTTTGAAAGTCGTCTTGTCATTCTTGTTGTCTTGTATTTTGTGGTTTTGTTTTATTTTTAGTCCAAGTTATTTTTCTTTATAGTCCCTTTTTCAGTGTGTGTGTGTGTGTGTGTGTGTGTGTGTGTGTGGGGGGGGGGGGTGTGTGTGTGTGAGTTGTGTAGTGGTAGTGGAGGAGTGTGTTGTTTGTCTTTTTTTTCTGTGTTAACTGATTAGACACACAATTATGTGTGACTCAGAGGTGGGTGAGGTGGAGGGTGTGAGTGAGGGGGAGGAGGTTGGTCAGGTGGAGGAGGTGAGTGTTAGTGAGGTTAGTGAGGTGGAGGAGGTGGGTGAGGTTGCTGCAGCAACCTCAAGTGATAGTGACAGTCAGAGTGCTCCGCAGCCACGCACCACTACTAAGACTGGGCGGAATGTAAAGTTTAGTTTTGCTGAAAATGTGGCATTGGTGCGTGAGCTGATGAAGTATCAGAGGCAGCTATTTGGCCCTGAGTCCACCAAGGTGCCAACACGGAGGAAGACGGTGTTGTGGGCGAAAGTTGTTGCTGCTGTCAATAGTGAGGGGGTGGTCAAGCGGACGGAGGACACGTGCCGCAAACGGTACTATGACATAAAGCGACGTGTCAAGTCCAAAATGGCCAAGGAGGCCAAGTTGGCTCGGAAAACCGGTGGTGGGCAGCCCTATATTGCAAGATATCTGGAGTATGAGGAGCCCATGCGGAGTGTAATACCTCCTGAAGTTGTCTCTGCAACCCATGTCCGGGATTCAGATAGGCCCAGGAAGAATGGTGAGCATGTTTATTTGCATTTACATTCTATGACTTTTTTTTTTTAAATGTGTGTCATGTGACGTTGCATATTACTCCCATCTTCAAGTGTGTGTCAGCAAATACATTGTTTTGGTTAATGTTTTATACAAAAGCCAATGTAACATCTTACTTTATTGTATGTCATGTGTTTTTATGAAAGATATTTTGCATATGTAGTTTGGACTTGGTGTGTCTCTGAATTGTCCTGCAATAATGTTTTCCTTTTGGGCATTTTTTATTTTAAAATTGTGACTATGTTTTATATTTTTGTGATCCATGTGCAATGTTTAAAAAACAGTGGTTGTCATGTTAGAGGCTGGAGTAGTGGAAAGTGGTTTGGAAACCACTTACATGTGTAATGTCATTATTAGATAATGTAAAATATTTAAACAAAATAACACTATTTCGTTGATAATTTTTAGCTTGTATTTGTACCGTGACACCACACTGCAGTGTAATTTTTAAAATATTGCTACATTTTGGTTTGGCTCATATAGTGGTAATGTGCGTTTGGAGTGCCACATCACAGAGCAATTTATATATTGCATCTGTAATATTTTTCCTTTCAATACAAAATGAAGATGTGTGTGTTTTTGGTTGGTAATTTTTTTTTTTACTTGTGGCCTATGTCAGTGTCCTGTACATGTTTTCCTGTGTTGATTTTGCCATAGTGCATATGTCTATTGGACAATGTTTATTGTTTTATGTTTTTTTTTTGTTTCCGGTCCTTATGTTTTTTTTTTTAAAACAAGCATTTCTTAAATAATAAATGTTTATAAGCATAATGGGTGGATGTATCCACAATAGCATGAATATTTTTAAAAAAAAATTTATACAGTGTTTGAAAAAAGCAGTACTACTCGTCGGCCAGTAACTCCTATCACATCTGATGATGATGACGCTGCGGAAGCAGGTAAAGTGTCCATTGTAGTATAGGGTATGTTTGTAAAGGAATGGCCATAACAAAATTGCACTTTCATTAAAAGGTCCATCAAAAGAAGTATTGAGCAGCAGAAGTGGTACTTCTGTAAGACATCACCACAAAAAACCTGTGGCCGAAAAGAAAGCAAGGTCGTATGTCCCGGCCCAACCACAGCAGGCTACCCCGCCACGAAGATTATCGTCCGTATGTTCTGTCCCCCCACTCCAAATTTTGGACACACCTCCAAGACATCATCCACACTCCCCTCATCTTGATTGTGAGTATCAAACTGAAATAAATGTAAACATTTTTGGAACGTAATCAAAATTTTTCATAACCGCATTAAGCCAAAACACATCAAAAACTTAGATACTTACCGCAGTAAGTAAAAGCTGAAATGGAATCCTAGCTAAATGGCCTTGTCCACATCCAGTAAAGATATGTATGTCCACTTGAGCCATACAGAATGACATTGTGTGTCAGATGCTGCAACAAAAAAGCATGTTTTTTTGTTTGAAAAAAGTAAGTTGTTTTTTTCCAAATTTCACATGTGTGCTTGAGGTAACATTGCAAAATACATATAAAAACATTACTATGTTTGTTTGATCAAAGCTATAAGGTAACACATTATGGATTCCAATGTGTTTTTATGGTGGAGTATGTGTGAGCTACAATTAAACTAAAGTGTTTGCTTTCACAATTAAGTAACCAGACACATTTGCCACAAACAGGCATATGTATGTATTTAAGTTATGAGTGATGATGTTGCTAGGCAGAATAGTTGAAAGCAACAGTGAATGACATGTGTTCCATGTGTAGTGATTTGTTTACATTTCTCAAACATATGGATAGGTAACAGAGATTTTTTTAACATTTCAGCTTCTAGTCCTGGGAACAGCATCCTCCGCAACAACAGCAACACAGTGACATGGAGGAGACAAACATCTTAGAAATGCAGACATTAAGGCAAAGAATGAGCCCCCCAGCATCTGTGAGTACACCACCACAGCAAAGCACACCACCACCACAACACAGCCCAACAACACCAGTAACACAAGGCCCTGATCAGGTGTTTTGGTCCATTTGGGCTAGACAGCAGGCCACTAATGAAGATTGCCTGCGTAGGTAGACACAAATGTTTGCAAGCATACCATCTCACCTCAGAAGAATATCAAGAAATCTGAGTACACAAAATGAACAAACAACTAGAATAGGCAATACCATGGAACTCATGCGTACAGACATTACACAGGTCATGGGCAACTTACAACGCATAATGGAAGAACAGCACAGACTAATGGAAGAACAGCACAGACAACAGCAAAGTTATATGAACATTTTTCAAAACAATCAAAAGATTAATGAAAGTTTATTCCGAATTATAGACAATCAAAATGCTGCTACACGTGAACTAAATGCCAACCTCACTAACCTGAATGAAACACTCAGATGCATGCACCAACAGCAAACAAGCAGCAGTTCTGGTACGTCTACTCCAAATATCACGCCAGTCTCATCACCACCAAGACGCTCCACCAGAGCACGACAACATGACAGTGCTTAAGGCAAATGGCAGGACAAGCAGCCACCAAAAAAAATGTGAAAATAATACAAGTTAGACATTTGTGATAAGTAAGTCAAAATAGTTAGTAAGTGTATGTTTGGCAAAAAAATATAACACTTAGCTCCTTGACAATTTTTACAACATCATTAATTTTAAGTGGTACAAACAACAACATAAAATTTGTACGCACATTTATTCTTTACCATTATTTTTTGGTATTGGAGGAGGGAAATGTTGATGGAGCCGCACATACATGTTAGCAGGAAGTAAACTGACCACTTGATTTTTTTCTGATCATTACTCTTTATAGATTCCAATCATTCTCTTTTCCTGCAGACACAATAATTGGCAGCCAGGCAGAATGTCTTTAGCAGGAAGTAAACTGACCACTTGATTTTTTTCTAATCATTACTCTTTCTAGATTCCAATCATTCTCTTTTCCTGCAGACACAATAATTGGCAGCCAGGCAGAATGTCTTTAGCAGGAAGTAAACTGACCACTTGATTTTTTTCTAATCATTACTCTTTCTAGATTCAAATCATTCTCTTTTCCTGCAGACAATCCAAATTACAATGTTATTGTTAACTATTTTACCTTTCTTCTCTATACAACATTACAAGAAGAACACAATTGAGTTGCGTAAAAAGCTTTAAATATGTTGGCATTGAAATTTTAACAAAACATTGTCAAAATGAATGTCAGTATTGTTGGGACATGTTTGTGTGTGATAAAAATTAGTAAGAATGTTATTACACATGATGCAGAAACCAACAAATAAGAACTTTTTAACCAAAAAACAAAGAATGTGTATAATAATGTATATATGTGGCAAACTGTGTATTTACTTACACATCATCAAGTTTACTGCATCAAACATTAGGAAATAAATTATTCCTGATTACAGTAAGTTTGTGTCTCTTAAATATGATGGAGCATCACACATAGGGACACATGTATTCCTGAAGGCTAACATATTATATGTTGAGGAGGTTTTTTTTTGGGAACACAGGTACTCAAACTCGGCCCTCAGGACCCCACACAGTGCATGTTTTGCAGGTCTACTCACAGAATCACAAGTGACATCATTTGCTCCACCTGTGAACCTTTTAACATATGTCTGTGAGTAATTCATACACCTGTGCTTCTACTGGGTTACGTGAAAAACATGCACTGTGTGTGGTCCTGAGGGCCGAGTTTGTGAACCTGTGCATTATGACGTTACACACAATGATAAAGTGAAATACTAAATGGATTATGTGGGCTTGTAATAAATTAGCACTGCAAGTGTACGATCACTTATCCAGACTTAATGCATGCCACTCATAATCTGTTGTTTTGAGTTTAAAAATACACACAATACACATGCGACATTTGTTTTACATAAAGCGAGGGTATGTTTGTATGTGTCAAGGAGACAGACACATTCTGAGTAATGGTTTTGCCAATAAAAATGGCAAAACATCTATTTATGATTACACAACAAATGAAATAAGCAAACCAAACTTACCTTAGAAATAGTGAGTGATGAGCTCTTGCCTAACCTGCCTCCCTACATCTGTACTCCAAGTATCACCAGATGTCTCTAATTCCTCTGCTTGTTGGCTGCTTTCTTCCTCCTCCTCCTCAACATGTGGCAGATGTTGTTGCAAACACATGTTATGAAGAAAGCAGCAGCAGAACACAATTTGAGTCACCTTGGAGGGACTATACAACAAAAAGCCACTAGACTTATCCAGACACCGAAACCTAGATTTCAGCACACCAAAACATCTTTCTATCAAATTCCGCGTGGACTTATGTGCATGATTGTAATTGTGTTCAGCAGGGGTATCAGGTCAGGACAATGGAGTTAGAAGCCAAGAGAAACAGCCATATCCTCCATCACCTAAAAGACAGATATAGTAACGTGATTCATGTTAAGATACAGCAACACATAAGTAACACACTGTGGGGCAGATGTATTAACCTGTAGAAGGCATAAGGAAGTGATAAACCAGTGATATGTGCAAGGTAATAAAGGCAGCAGACAATCTGTTCCTAAATGTTCATTTACATATTGGAGCTGATTGGCTGGTGCCTTTATCACCTTGCACAGATCACTGGTTTCTCACTTCCTTATGCCTTCAACAGGTTAATACATCTGCACCTGTATTTGGACAAAGTATACGCAGGCCTACACATATCAAATTACATACCCAGCAGCCATCCATCTGGCATTTGTCCATCCTCAAACTTATCAAAGAGGGATGACTGACTGAGGGTGAAGGAGGCAGCCCCCAGGGTGACCAGCAACAACACTCATTATTTTGAGATTTGCGTCACAAACCACCTGCACATTTGTGGAGTGTTCGAAATGGCGATTAGTATATATGTGCTGCCTGCCCCTAGCAGGCAGCTGAATGTGTGTGCAATCTATGGCTCCAAGCACATTGGGCATGCCAGCCAGCTCATAGAAATCTACCCTGATGGCATGCCACTGAGACTCCTGGGTAGGGAAGCAGATTGAGGCCTCGATGTGGGGCTGCAAAACAGCCAACACCTGTGTGTATATTTTAAAGAACAATAAACATGAGATTTTAGGACAGAACTGGCCACCGAGAAATTAACTCAAACAAAAAACAGAAGAGGTAGTTAGGTATACATCACCTGTGTTAAGATTCTGGAAAATGAGGGCTGAGAGTTTCCTATGACATCCCCAGACACAGCCTGAAAGCTGCCAGTAGCCATAAAGTGCAACACAGCCAGGAGTTTGTGCAGGCCTGAGACAGAGCGAGAGCGTGCTGTTTCAGGGTCTAGGCCCAGTTTGACAAGGTCATACAGACGGAAAATGTTGTTACGATTTAGACGGAACATCTGTATGACCTTATCATCGGACAATGCGTTCAAGTTTAAACGCCCCCTATAAAAACGAGGCCTGCGCAGCCTCCGCGGAACCTGTACAACCTGCTGACCATGTTCAGTTTCTTGGCCCTGGGTACTTACAGGCTGATGTCTGAGTCTGAGGAATCCCACAGCACACAAAAGATCACTGGCCCACAGTCCTGCTGCCATTTCTGAGTGTAGGTGTATTGAAATGGGTCTACCATCCTTTTATAGGCATCCTAATTCAGGTGTGAGTGATTTTTTATTTGCAACACATGTAAACACGCCTGAAAAAAGCAGGTCTATTTTTTTGCCGCTTTTTTTAACGAATCGCAATAAAATACGACCGCATTTGAGCACTCAGAGACTAATACCCAAATACAAATGAATAGTGAATTCCCGTATTCTATGTAATAACAGCCACGTTTGACCGATGGTCTATTCATTCGTATTTCTGAACGTTGTCATTCAAACCATTATGAATAGTCCAAACACTGCCGAGATTTGTGCTTAGTGAATTCCCGGATTGGGACTTAGAAAAAAAAAACACAAATCGGACAAACTCGGATTTTTAGTAAATACTGGCCCTGGTGTGGTACACTTTTAACATGTTTTATTTAAAAAAAAAACATTGCTGAGCATGCTTGTGTGTTGGTCTGCTACTGTTTTATCATTAAAGCATCCATGATGTAGTCACTTTGACATTAAAGTGTGCTTTGTGCCTTGCTTGTATAATAGGTAATGTAAGTTAGTAATGTTTATTTTGCCTCTTAATTTCAGATGTTGCAGTTGGAGATCCAACAACTTTTGCGGGCATTCTGGCTAGCCTCAAAAGACATTTGGAAGCCTTGCTGGCAGATGTGGAAAACCTCGAAAAAATGTTATAAAGCCAAAGAAAAAAAAGTTATTTGTTTTAAAAAAAAATGACATTTACCAAAAAAAAAAAAATTTGGAAAAAAAAATAAAAAAATTTGTTTCAAGTTAAGCGGGTGTTGTGTTTATTAATTCAATAAAGGAACAGCAGATTGGCTAGCAGAAATTGGTTTCCTTAAACATTTCACACTTCTAACTTAAGAATAGTATTTTTATTTTCAAAAACAAAAATAGAAAAATTTATGTCAGTTAGGAGTAGTGATGAGCGGGTTCGGTTCCTCGGAAACCGAACCCCCCCGAACTTCACCCATTTTACACAGGTCCGAGGCATACTCAGATTCTCCCGTATGGCTCGGTTAACCCGAGCGCGCCCGAACGTCATCATCCCGCTGTCGGATTCTCGCGAGATTCGGATTCTATATAAGGAGCCGCGCATTGCCGCCATTTTCACTCGTGCATTGAAAATGTTAGGGAGAGGACGTGGCTGGCATCCTCTCCGTTTGTGCTTATTGCTTAATGGTGGGGACTGGGGAGCAGCTGTATTATATAGGAGGAGTACAGTGCAGAGTTTTGCTGATCAGTGACCACCAGTTTTATCCGTTCTCTGCCTGAAAAACGCTCCATATCTGTGCACAGTGTGCTGCATATATCTGTGCTCACACTGCTTTATTGTGGGGACTGGGGACCAGCAGTATTATACAGGAGGAGTACAGTGCAGAGTTTTGCTGACCAGTGACCACCAGTATACGTTGTCTGCCTGAAAAACGCTCCATATCTGTGCTCAGTGTGCTGCATATATCTGTGCTCACACTGCTTTATTGTGGGTACTGGGGACCACCAGTATATTATATAGGAGGAGTACAGTGCAGAGTTTTGCTGACCAGTGACCACCAGTATATATAGCAGTACGGTACGGAAGGCCACTGCTCTACCTACCTCTGTGTCGTCAAGTATACTATCCATCTAGATTCCATACCTGTGGTGCATTTTAGTTTTGCAGTTTGCTGACAGTGACCACCAGTATATATAGCAGTACGGTACGGAAGGCGACTGCTCTACCTACCTCTGTGTCGTCAAGTATACTATCCATCTAGATTCTATACCTGTGGTGCATTTTAGTTTTGCAGTTTGCTGACAGTGACCACCAGTATATATAGCAGTATGGTACGGAAGGCCACTGCTCTACCTACCTCTGTGTTGTCAAGTATACTATCCATCTAGATTCTATACCTGTGGTGCATTTTAGTTTTGCAGTTTGCTGACAGTGACCACCAGTATATATAGCAGTACGGTACGGAAGGCCACTGCTCTACCTACCTCTGTGTTGTCAAGTATACTATCCATCTAGATTCTATACCTGTGGTGCATTTTAGTTTTGCAGTTTGCTGACAGTGACCACCAGTATATATAGCAGTACGGTACGGAAGGCCACTGCTCTACCTACCTCTGTGTCGTCAAGTATACTATCCATCCATACTTGTGGTGCATTTCAGTTGTACGCAGTATATATAGTAGTAGGCCATTGCTATTGATACTGGCATATAATTCCACACATTAAAAAATGGAGAACAAAAATGTGGAGGTTAAAATAGGGAAAGATCAAAATCCACTTCCACCTCGTGCTGAAGCTGCTGCCACTAGTCATGGCAGAGACGATGAAATGCCATCAACGTCGTCTGCCAAGGCCGATGCCCAATGTCATAGTAGAGAGCATGTAAAATCCAAAAAACAAAAGTTCAGTAAAATGACCCAAAAATCAAAATTGAAAGCGTCTGATGAGAAGCGTAAACTTGCCAATATGCCATTTACGACACGGAGTGGCAAGGAACGGCTGAGGCTCTGGCCTATGTTCATGGCTAGTGGTTCAGATTCACATGATGATGGAAGCACTCATCCTCTTGCTTGAAAATTGAAAAGACTTAAGCTGGCAAAAGCACAGCAAAGAACTGTGCGTTCTTCTAAATCACAAATCCCCAAGGAGAGTCCAATTGTGTCGGTTGCGATGCCTGACCTTCCCAACACTGGACGGGAAGAGCTTGCGCCTTCCACCATTTGCACGCCCCCTGCAAGTTCTGGAAGGAGCACCCGCAGTCCAGTTCCTGATAGTCAAATTGAAGATGTCACTGTTGAAGTAAACCAGGATGAGGATATGGGTGTTTCTGGCGCTGGGGAGGAAATTGACAAGGAGGATTCTGATGGTGAGGTGGTTTGTTTAAGTCAGGCACCCGGGGAGACACCTGTTGTCCGTGGGACGAATATGGCCATTGACATTCCTGGTCAAAATACAAAAAAAAAAATCACCTCTTCGGTGTGGAATTATTTCAACACAAATGCGGACAACAGGTGTCAAGCTGTGTGTTGCCTTTGTCAAGCTGTAATAAGTAGGGGTAAGGACGTTAACCACCTAGGAACATCCTCCCTTATACGTCACCTGGACCTTATTCATCAGAAGTCAGTGACAAGTTCAAAAACTTTGGATGACAGCGGTAGCAGTCCACTGACCACTAAATCCCTTCCTCTTGTAACCAAGCTCCTGCAAACCACACCACCAACTCTCTCAGTGTCAATTTCCACCTTACACAGGAAAGCCAATAGTCCTGCTGGCCATGTCACTGGCAAGTATGACGAGTCCTCTCCTGCCTGGGATTCCTCCGATGCATCCTTGAGTGTAACGCCTACTGCTGCTGGCGCTGCTGTTGTTGCTGCTGGGAGTCGATCGTCATCCCAGAGGGGAAGTCGGAAGACCACTAGTACTACTTCCAGTAGGCAATTGACTGTCCAACAGTCCTTTGCGAGGAAGATGAAATATCACAGCAGTCATCCTGCTGCAAAGCGGATAACTCAGGTCTTGTCAGCCTGGGTGGTGAGAAACGTGTGTCCGGTATCCACCGTTAATTCACAGGCAACTAGAGACTTGATTGAGGTACTGTGTCCCCGGTACCAAATACCATCTAGGTTCCATTTCTCTAGGCAGGCGATACCGAAAATGTACACAGACGTCAGAAAAAGAGTCACCAGTGTCCTAAAAAATGCAGTTGTAACCAATGTCCACTTAACCACGGACATGTGGACAAGTGGAGCAGGGCAGACTCAGGACTATATGACTGTGACAGCCCACTGGGTAGATGTATTGCCTCCCGCAGCAAGAACAGCAGAGGCGGCACCAGTAGCAGCATCTCGCAAACGCCAACTCGTTCCTAGGCAGGCTACGCTTTGTATCACCACTTTCCATAAGAGGCACACAGCTGACAACCTCTTAGGGAAACTGAGGAACATCATCGCAGAATGGCTTACCCCAATTGGACTCTCCTGGGGATTTGTGACATCGGACAACGCCACCAATATTGTGTGTGCATTACATCTGGGCAAATTCCAGCACGTCCCATGTTTTGCACGTACATTGAATTTGGTGGTGCAGAATTATTTAAAAAACGACAGGGGCGTGCAAGAGATGCTGTCGGTGGCCCGAAGAATTGCGGGCCACTTTCGGAATTCAGCCACCACGTGCCGAAGACTGGAGCACCAGCAAACAGTCCTGAACCTGCCCTGCCATCATCTGAAGCAAGAGGTGGTAACGAAGTGGAATTCAACCCTCTATATGCTTCAGAGGATGGAGGAGCAGCAAAAGGCCATTCAAGCCTATACATCTGCCCACGATATAGGCAAAGGAGGGGGAATGCACCTGACTCAAGCGCAGTGGAGAATGATTTCAACGTTGTGCAAGGTTCTGCAACCCTTTGAACTTGCCACACGTGAAGTCAGTTCAGACACTGCCAGCCTGAGTCAGGTCATTCCCCTCATCAGGCTTTTGCAGAAGAAGCTGGAGACATTGAAGGAGGAGCTAAAACAGAGCGATTCCGCTAGGCATGTGGGACTTGTGGATGGAGCCCTTAATTCGCTTAACCAGGATTCACGGGTGGTCAATCTGTTGAAATCAGAGCACTACATTTTGGCCACCGTGCTCGATCCTAGATTTAAAACCTACGTTGTATCTCTCTTTGCAGCAGACACAAGTCTGCAGAGGTTCAAAGACCTGCTGGTGAGAAGATTGTCAAGTCAAGCGGAACGTGACCCGTCAACAGCTCCTCCTTCACATTCTCCCGCAACTGGGGGTGCGAGGAAAAGGCTAAGAATTCCGAGCCCCCCCGCTGGCGGTGATGCAGAGCAGTCTGGAGCGAGTGCTGACATCTGGTCCGGACTGAAGGACCTGCCAACGATTACTGACATGTCGTCTACTGTCACTGCATATGATTCTCTCACCATTGAAAGAATGGTGGAGGATTATATGAGTGACCGCATCCAAGTAGGCACGTCAGACAGTCCGTACGTATACTGGCAGGAAAAAGAGTTGCCCTCCCTCCAGTGTGTTCTCCGAAAGAGTGATTAGTGCAGCCGCTCACCTTGTTAGCAATCGGCGTACGAGGTTACTTCCAGAAAATGTGGAGAAGATGATGTTCATCAAAATGAATTATAATCAATTCCTCCGTGGAGACATTCACCAGCAGCAATTGCCTCCAGAAAGTACACAGGGACCTGAGATAGTGGATTCCAGTGGGGACGAATTAATAATCTGTGAGGAGGGGGATGTACACAGTGAAAGGGGTGAGGAATCGGAGGATGATGATGAGGTGGACATCTTGCCTCTGTAGAGCCAGTTTGTGCAAGGAGAGATTGATTGCTTCTTTTTTGGTGGGGGCCCAAACCAACCAGTCATTTCAGTCACAGTCGTGTGGCAGACCCTGTCGCTGAAATGATGGGTTCGTTAAAGTGTGCATGTCCTGTTTATACAACATAAGGGTGGGTGGGAGGGCCCAATTCCATCTTGCACCTCTTTTTTCTTTCACTTTTCTTTGCATCATGTGCTGTTTGGGGACTATTTTTTTAAGTGCCATCCTGTCTGACTCTGCAGTGCCACTCCTAGATGGGTCAGGTGTTTGTGTCGGCCACTTGTGTCGCTTAGCTTAGCCATCCAGCGACCTCGGTGCAAATTTTAGGACTAAAAATAATATTGTGAGGTGTTCAGAATAGACTGAAAATGAGTGGAAATTATGGTTATTGAGGTTAATAATACTATTGGATCAAAATGACCCCCACATTCTATGATTTAAGCTGTTTTTGAGGGGGTTTTTTGTAAAAAAAACACCCCAAATCCAAAACACACCAGAATCCGACAAAAAAATTTCAGGGAGTTTTTGGCAAAACGCGTCCGAATCCAAAACACGGCCGCGGAACCGAATCCAAAACCAAAACACAAAACCCGAAAAATGTCCGGTGTACATCTCTAGTTAGGAGTTTATTGTTTAGAAAAACATGTAAACACATTTATTCACACACTACACCTCTACACAAAAAGCAGCAATTTAACATTAGGCCAGGCACAGTTTCCACATCTATTTCACTTATTTTAAAAACAACATGTTAATGGGCCATTATGCCTACAAAGTGTTCTGCAGGTATTCTTTGAAGACTTAATTGGTCATGACCATTATCATTCATTACACTAATTGGAATCGTAATTGAGGAAGGCTTGTTGAGTTTGAACTGAAAGGTGTTGAAATTAAACTTTAAAAAAAAACATATTGCTGTGTGTTTTTTAGCAAAAGCGTGTGCAATTTTATGAAGATTGTGTAAATCTATGAGAAGTTCGGATTTTTACGATGGTGTTTGTGGTAATGCGATGGGATCGCATTATTGCAATGTCATTTGGCATACGCCTACTTTGTGTAATACTGCGTACGAAATAGCAAAAATCCATTGGGGGTGTATATTCGTTATTGTGCATTGTGTTCGCAATTTTGTGTATACCTTGTGCGAACAAAAAAAATAGCGTGCAACTCGGAATGACCCCCACTGTTCCAGCTCCACACGCCTAATATGCAGTTTTAGATTTTCGTTGGTGAATTGCTCTGGCTCCTGAACTCTGATCCTCAAGTCCCCAGAACCTCCTGAAAGGTGTCCCCAGTACCTCTTGAAAGGTGTCCCCAGTATCTCCTGAAAGTGGCACGCTCTATTTTTTTTTTATCCCAGTCAAAGCTAAGAACTACATTTTCAGGAACTTGAGAGATCTGCAGTCAAGCAAGCTGCCCTCTCACCGGAAATTGATAAATATTAAGCCCGCTCCATTATTCACCCCTCCCCTACGTATTAAACACCCCCTACCTGCCTGGAAGTCATGTACCAGGGCTTCTTCATTCAGCCCAATTGCCCATTCTACAGTTTAGCCCCATCTGTACAGTAAAGGAGTAATTAGCAGAAATTACTGCTCTAGGTCCTACATGCTGAGTGGAAGATAGAACACCCCCTACCGCCTGCGGGACATCAAAGCTGCCTCTGATAGCACCCCCCGCCCCTATTGCTGGAGGATGGGTAGGGGGCCCAGTGCATTGCTGTGCCCAGGGGCCTACACTGCTGTTAAGACGGCCCCGTGTGAAGCTACTGATGAGGGCAAAGATGCAGTACTGGAATGTACTGTGAAATTAGGAATTTTCTCCATGTCTGGGCAGCACTGAGCAGCAAGCCTCTGTGTACTGGCTGTAAGTGTAAAACATTTTGCTATCCCTAATGCACTCTGAGTGAGAAATAACACTACATAATCAGATAATACAGAGATCTTAATTGCGTATATCTGCAGATATAGGGTTAAGCCCCCAGTCCGAACGGCAAGGCGTCTCTGTCACTGGGGGTCCCTAATACTAGGTGTGGGTCCGGGGTGCGGTACCCCATCATGTCGGCACATGTCGACTAGCCCAGGGCAGCACACAGGTGAAAATTAAGTGATGTGTAATTAAAATAATACAAACATATATACAATGCAATAGGGAAAAATATAAGTGATAATAAAGTGTTAGGGTGTGTCAACCTGAAGCAGCACAGCCATACAAACACAGGGAAAATTGCACCCCAAACCTCCCCATAAATAATGACAAATATGTCTGTGTCTAATAGCCCAGTGTAAGGACACATGATAATGGCTCCTACAGCATCTGAGAGTCAGCTTACCTGGAGACACCCCTAGCTTCTCCAATGGCACTCTGGAGTCAGCAATCCCTCCTAATGCTGACTCATCCATGCCTCTCTGAAATACAATGCACATTTATTAGTAAGCTGCTCAATCAGATTGTGATGTCACCTCCGTGTGCATTAGAGGGGTAATTCTGGGTAAGAAGAATAAATTTTTCTATCCCTAATGCACACTGAGTGAGAAATAACACTGCATAATAATCAGATAATACAGAGATCTTAGTTGCGTATATTTGCAGATATAGGGTTAAGCCCACAGGCCGAACGGCAAGGCGTCTCTGTCACTGGGGGTAGCAAAATGTTTTTCTCTTACTCATAATTACCCCTCCCTTTTAGCACCTGGGTGACATCACAATCTGATTGAGCAGCTTGCCAATAAATGTGCACTGGCTGTAAAGGTGGATACACACTGGCCGATATATCGGCCGTTCTCTTGAACGGCCGATATATCGCGGGTCCGTCGGCTAGTGTGTACGGCCGATACGTCTGTGAACTCAGTCATTCACAGACGTATCGCATCGGCCCCGCTGCACAGCTGACGGCCAATATATCTACTGATATATTGGCTCGTCGCTGTGTGTGTACGGGCGGTCGGTCGACCGCCCGTACACATGCTGCGGCGGCCGGCGGTGTTTGACAGCTGAACTGGACGGGCATGTGTACACGACCGCCTAGTTCATGACGTCAGTCCCAGACGGATCGGACAGTGTGTATGCTCAACACACTGCCCGATCCATCTATAGATATATCTACCGATCAATTGATCGGCAGATATATCTACCAGTGTGTACCCACCTTAAGTGTGGCTGCAGTCTGTCTTCTGTGAAATTGCAACTTTGTTTGCCACCAGATGAGTCTACAAGTCAGGGAGACCTCTAACAAGGAGTTCAGGACCAGCATGCACTTACAATCATAATTGAGAAATCTGTAGCAGATTGTAAAATGCAGTAAAACTCCAAGCACCGCTCATCCAAAATCCTTCTGTAATGTGTGAGCGGGTGGATGACAGTGTGTAGTGAGGTATCTGAACCAGGGAGGGCTGGGCTTCCAAACTCAGTATACAGGAGCCAGTGGCAGATTAAAGGGATACTTCCCAGCTGAGCCTGTTCCCAGACATGGAAAGCCTTGGTGCTGAGAAGCTTCCTGCTCATTAAGTGGGACATCACATTCACTAAGGCTGAGAGAGTCAAAAGCTGATTTATATGCAGCAAACTGGAGCAGCTGCTGCTGCAGTACTTTCCAGAGGAGGCTTGCAAGGCCACAAAGTGATCAGGAGGCGGAAGCCTGACATACTGTATCAGGCTCAGGGGAGAGTACCAGCAGCAGTAGGGGCCACTGTGTAGCTTAACTTGATCACAGTGTGGCCTAATGGGGGGCACAGTATGACATAAAGGGAGCTCTGGGTGACATAATAGGTGCACTGTGTGACATACTGTATAAGGGGGAAGGAGGTCTGATACTGCACCAGACGGAGGTATGATTATTATTGTGACATTGTGTAACAATATGAAATTGTATAAATGGTGAGTGAATTAATGGTCCCACCAGTAGCATGATAATAATTGTTGGTGGTGGTACCCCCTGGGTTACCTATAGTAAATTAACAACTGCTGCAGACAGTTGTCTCTCTCTAGAAGCATTGGGATGGTGGCCCTTCAAAATGTTGCTATGGGGCCCACAAAGTTCTGGCTACGCCCCTGGGGCTCAGCGTGACGTAATGGGGGTACTGTGTGGTATTATGGTGGTACTGTGCTGCACAATGGGGCACCGTGTGGCATAGTGGGAAACTGTGCGACACTGCTTTGAGGTGACCACTATTTCCAGGAGGAGGAGTGGGGGGAAAAGTTAAAATCCTGGGTTGTACAATTGTATCCATTGTTGTTTCTATAATGGGTACAATGTGTGCAGTGCATAGGGACCCCTGGGTCCAGGGGGCCTACACCCCACACACTTCACCAATGTTTTATTACTTACCCACAGTGGGCGCTGCAGCTGTCGCAAAAATCACAGCCAAAATGGCCACTGCACAAGCGCAGTAGTGAAATTAGTTTCCAGAACATAGCAGGCACCATGTTTCCGGACACCTGCACATGCGCAGTAAACCCTGGCCTAATTCCAGAGCCTACAGCACCGCTGAGAAGAAGAATACTATCTGGATCCGGACCCCCCGCCTCTGATAAAATGCCCCTGGATAGCCATGAATGTCCATTTCAACTGTAGTTTTTATCAGGGACTATGATGGTTAGTGGTTGCCCATGTTTTAAAGGCTAAAAAAGAACCAACAGCGTATAAACAATAATTACTGTAAATCAAAGACATGACCTGAGTAGTGATAAACACACCACCCTTCAAAGTGAACATGCTCTACAACCACTTATTGCACCACCTGTGACCTCTAAAAATTCATTCTTACTCACAAAGATGAACCACATCTGTTGAAGGTAAATATGTTAGAGCGGGATGCAGTCAATTTACCTCCAATCAAAATCCAGACGGTCGACATCCCGACAGCAATTGACCAACGGTCAAAATCCCAACAAGGTCAAAATCCTGACATGGACAAAATACCGACATTTAAAATACCGACAGGTCAAAATACCGACATGTAAAATGCAGACAGGTCAAAATGCCGACATGAGTTTTTCATGATTTTTTCATCTAAGCCGACTTGTTCATACTTTACCATCCAAGTGGACCTGGAGGGGGAATATAACAGTGTGCTGAGCGCAGCGAGGCACCGTGCCCGAAGCATGGCGAGCGCAGCGAGCCATGTGATGGGACGCGATACACTGATACGGTGTCCATGTCGACCTATGTCGACATACACACAAAAACATTGGAAACCGTGTGTCAGTATTTTGACCTGTTGGCATTTTACATGTCGGTATTTTGACCTTGTCGGTATTTTAAATGTCGGTATTTTGTCCATGTCGGGATTTTGACCTTGTCAGGATTTCGACCGTCGAGATTTTGATTGGAGGTATTTCATACCGATCCCGTTAGAGCAGCACCACCAACATAACACCCATCAGCAAAAACAAACAGGAAGTAAAATAACAAAGAGTGATCAGACAGGAATCCTAACTGTAAAGAGGAAAATACTCTCCTTAACCATCCAATTTATAACTTCAGTAATTCCCTCCCCTTTTCTGCATTCAAGCTGACTGCTTGACCTCCTCCCCACCTTAGGCACTTATGTGCCATCAGGCTAATAGAGCTCTCTGTTATCTTGAAGGTTACTATGAATTTGTGTTTTATAGGCTGAAAGGGCATAGGTCTCCAGTTATCAGGGAAACGGATTGCATTACGTAGGGCTGTCTTTCATTAGTATATTAAATTTAATATGAGAAAACTGTATGATTTAAAACGAATATGATGAATGTGACCTCTGATAAAATAATTTAACATTACAATAGGCACATATTTATTAGAACAAATGTTTCATAGAGCCACATGTTTTTACAGAACTTGAGATACCATGGTTATGTACTGTAGGTTATTTGAAATTATGGGAAAATGCAAAGATTCAGGTGAATTCTAAAAAGATTCAGGGGAACATTTTAAATGTCGGTATTTTGACCTTGTCGGGATTTTGATCGTCAGGTCAATTGTTGACGGGATTTTGATTGTAGGTATTTCATACTAAACCCGATTTTATCACTGTCATTTTCCATTATTTCATCACCATGGTAGATGAGCAGTTATCAAGGACTCTATTGCCGACAAAAGCTGGTGTATTTAAGGTCAGCATGTTGTCAAAATCTTGACATTCAGAATGTTAATATCAGTAATTCAACATTGACATTTTGTCAATATTTACAATGTCATCATTGACAGAATGGGCCTAATTCAGATGTGGTTGTTCTTGCAGGTGCTGTTGCTATCTTTTGCGATATGTAATTGCGATTGTATGCTAATAACGGCAGAAGCTATCCGCCCACTGCTGTCACATAATTTCTACCCAACGCTTGTACAACTGCTTATCCACCAGTACCACCATCACAAATCGGGTTATGACACATCTACATTTATCTGACCGCTCCCCATTACCAGCCTTAAACGCTGTCTTCCTGTCACAAACTTTGTGAGTAACTCCTTGGAGCCTACCTCTATCGCAATTCAATCACTGCGCATGCACACTGTTGCTTCGATGCATGCACAGTGAGAAAACATCAACCGATTTCTGTATCTGAATTCAGCACAATGGACCCTATTTAGGATGGAATGCTAATCTTGCTAAAAAGCAGTTGCAGTGATCAAATGGGATACGGTTGTTAGGCCGACACAGCTTAGGTCGACAGTCATTAGGTCGACCACTGAAGGTCAACATGCATTAGGTCGACATGGTCATTAGGTCGACGTGTACTAGGTCGACAGGTCAAAATGTTGACATGAGTTTTCCCTTTTTTTCAATTTTTTGGATTTTTCCATACTTGACGATCCACGTGGACTATGGTTGGAATGAAACGAGCCATGCGAGGGGACACGGTGCACTAATTGGGGTTCCCCATTACTTTACGAAGAAAACAACACCAAAAAAAGTCCCAAAACTCATGTCAACCTTTTCACCTGTCGACCTAGTACATGTCGACCTAATGCCCATGTCGACCTAGTACATGTCGACCTAATGCCTATGTCAACCTAGTGCATGTTGACCTAATGTCCATGATGTCCTTCAGTGGTCTACCTAATGACTGTCGACCTAAGTTATGTCGACACAACAACCCGTACCCGATCAAATAGTTGCCCAGAAATAGTGAAAAAACGCCCATTGCAGAAATTGCAAACGTATCGCAATGTGCGATATGATCGCATAACCAGAGTTTTTCCATCTGCACCAGGCAAGGTCGTCCATAATTCGGCATACGCAAGAGGCTGGAAGTGGTCATTGCTGACGTCAGAAATCCACCCGAAAAATGCCTTGCCATGATTGAATTTTTACAAACACACCCACAAAATAGCATGTTTCCTCCCCTAAATGCTGGCTTCCTGTCATTTAAAATGCGAATGCGTTGAAGCACAATGTGTTTGCAAAAATAATCACTCTCCGCATGTGCTCACGCGAAATGCGAACTCTGCGCGGTTACAGTCATTCGATAATTGGCTGGATTTTGATTCCCAAATTTTGCTATCCAACCAGAATAGGGTCCTATGTGTGCAGCTCATGTTAGCATTAGGGTTAGGTTTAGGCTTTGGATAAGCTTCGGGTAAGGGTTAGGCTGCAATTAGGGTTGGCTTAAGCTGCAGTTACGGTTGAAATTCATGAAATATGCTATGTCAACACGTCATTGCAGAGTACCCACTTATTTACTGAACTATAATCTAGTTGCGTATTAGTTAAACAGTTGTAAGAGTTTTTTGTGCATAGTTAAAGCAGCACTGCAATTAACGTCATATTGCAAATAATTAATTAGAAAGGAATACATGAGACAATACTAAAAGCTCTGTGAATAGTCAGTATCTTCTGTAGCCCCCGCATAACACATAATTAATTGTTATTTCTTATAAAACATTGATGAAGTACATTAGAACTTTCTGTTCCGTAACATTCATTAGCGCACAACCTTGATAAACAAGTTGGCCTTGAATAGAAACAAAAGTAGACTTGAATTTAGGGAACAGGGAGTTAGAATGTGAATTATCAATGCATGGAAGAGAATACTGAGTAATGAGAATGTAAAGACTGAATTAACACGCTGTGTCTAATCATTTCACAGCTACAATGTGCGTAGGTTATTAAATTAAAAACACAGTATGGCTTACATAGCCTTGAAGTCAGTCAGAAAAACATTAATGAATATAATAATTTGCCATAGATGCACTAGGCTCAAGGCTTTATTCTACACTGTTGGACTATTAAGTGGGTGTCCCGTTGTAATTAAAATGAAAAAGGAATAGTCAGTCATTCTTTCAGTAGCATTCTTTGAAATTTAGACATCTACAGTGCAACCTCTCATAACATCATAACTCGATTAGATGCCGTAATAATTGTAAGAACCCTGCATTTATCATTGTACTATCTGTGTCACTCTACAGCACTCTAGTCTTCCAAATAGGTCCTGGCTCTATTGTGACATTAACTAGACCTCTATTTAAGTCACTCTGCACTATGAATAGTACCTGATGCAATTTTACTTTGAAAAATGATTTGAGTGTAAGACGTACTGTAGCTATAGAAACATAGCTCAGGTCTTATCCTGTTAATTTACTCTGTTCTTATATGTTCAAAGAACAAAGAAAACAAAATCTCCATACAAAATATATACACATGAAATAAAGGCAATACCAATGTCTCCTCACTCTCATGAGTAATTTGATCTATAACATAGAATGGGATGCGGTTTATATTCTACTTGTCGGGATCCCAGCGTTCACTGAGAAACAGGAAGCTTTAAAACTCTAATACGCCCAGTGGCGATGCTTTTGCACTTCAGGAGTAGCTCCCGGCCAGCGCAGCTTTTGCGTGCTGGCCGGGAGCTACTCCTCGCTGCGCGGGTCGCAGTGGCTACTTGTTACATCACGCAGCTGCTGCGGCCCGCCCCCCGCACGGTACGGCCACACCTGCGTTGGCCGGACGGCGCCCACAAAACGCCGGGCAAACGCTGCCGTGCCACCCGCTCCCACCCAGCGACCACCTCTGCCTGTCAATCAAGCAGAGGCGATTGCTAGGCAGCGACAGCCATCGGCTGTCAGCCAGCGTTTGCGCACTTCTGACCTGATCGCTGCGCAGCGATGAATGACAGCAAGCAATCAGGTCAGAATGACCCCCATAGTCTGATGTCATCTAGCAGTTAGAGGAAACAGCCTGAACATACATTTCCCCTGATGATATCTACATTGTTTATATTGATAAGCATTGCCTTTAACATGTATTTAAAGTATGATATTACCAAAATGATCCATTGATCCACAAATATCAGCGCTAATAGACACATAGGCCGGGTCTAGTACCCTAACCACTGTGCTTCAAATTCTTACAAATCTATAAAGACCACATCAAGAGGGACCTCTAGCTCACCAAGCACCATTTTTTGGATTAACATGTATTAAAGTACAAGTATTATTAATACAATCCTGTGATTACAGATGTGTCCTTCATTTAATTAACCTGCAATTTTGCCAAATACTGTACCCATGTATCTTACACCATGGAGACCGATATGTGAGTCATTCAGATCTGATCGCTGCTGTGCTTTTTCGCACAGCAGGCAATCAGGTCATAACAGTGCATGCATATACACCACAATGTGCATGCGCGTAGGACAACCACTGGTATTGCCGGTCAGCAACGGGATGGTGCGAAAAAACCATTCGCACAGGCGTTCGCAAGGTGATTGACAGGAGGAGGCCGTCTGTGGGTGGTAACTGACCATTTACTGGGAGTGTCCGGGAATACGCATGCGTGCCCAAGCGTTTTCAGGGCAGGTGTGTGACGTCAGCTTCGGCCTCGATTAGCTTGATTCTATCTCACTGGAAGAGTAAGTCCTCGTATGCGCAGAGACTGCATACACAGACTTTTAGCAGGTCGGTGTACACATAGCACCACACACTCGCATGGTGAAAATACACTCCCCCTGTAGGCGGTGACTATCTGAACGCAGAACAGTAAGAAACACAGCCCGGCGATCAGATCTGAATAACCTCCATAGTCGTGTGGCATGTTATCAGCCACTCTCCAAACTGCAATGCATACTGTTGCTACAGGGTGGCCACTGTGCTGCTCTGCTCTGCTGTGGGGTCATTACTGTAACACAGTGACAAATGCAAATGTGGAGGTGGAGTTGAACCTTCCTGGGTCTGGTCTGCCCATAATGTTTTTTCGATAAGTAAGAACTGATTCAGATGTACTGTACTGTAATCCACTGGCATATGTATTGTATGCTTTTTAAGGACATTACTGCTTTTACAAGTTCCAGTGTGCCAGGAATATTCAGTAAATTACAGTAACTGACTCAAGGGGAATTCAATTAGCTCTATTAATTTATCAGGGTGAAAAAAGGAGGTAGCCTTGGGCTCTAATGCCGAGGGCTATTCAATACGGACCTTTTTCTTTCCCTATAAATGAACCTTTTGACACAAACTCACAAAGGGGTTTATTCAGAGTTGTTAGCAAACCAAAAAAGCACACTAATGGGCAAAACTATGGGGGTCATTCCGAGTTGTTCGCTCGCAAGGCGATTTTAGCAGTATTGCACACGCTAAGCCGCCGCCTACTGGGAGTGAATCTTAGCTTGTTAAAATTGCGAACGATGTATTCGCAATATTGCGATTACATACTTCTTAGCAGTTTCAGAGTAGCTTCAGACTTACTCGGCATCTGCGATCAGTTCAGTGCTTGTCGTTCCTGGTTTGACGTCACAAACACACCCAGCGTTCGCCCAGACACTCCTCCGTTTCTCCAGCCACTCCCGCGTTTTTTCCGGAAACTGTAGCGTTTTTTCCCACACGCCCTTAAAACGGCCTGTTTCCGCCCAGTAACACCCATTTCCTGTCAATCACATTACGATCGCCTGAGCGAAGAAAAAGCCATGAGTAAAAATCCTAACTTCATAGCAAATTTACTTGGCGCAGTCGCAGTGCGAACATTGCGCATGCGCACTAAGCGGAAAATCGCTGCGATGCGATGAAATTTACCGAGCGAACAACTCGGAATGACCCCCTATGTTGCACTGCAAGTGGGGCAAATGTAACATTTTCACAGAGATTTAGATTTAAGGGGGTTTTATTGTTTCTGTGCAGGGTACTGGCTGCTTTATTTTAACACTGCAATTTAGATTTCAGTTTGAACACACCCAACCCAAATCTAACTTTCTCTGCATATGTTTTATATATATATGCCCCCGATGCAGTGCAACATAGTTTTGCCCATTAGTGGGTTTTTTATTTGCTAACAACTCTGAATAAGGCCCAGAATTTGGGATAAGTTCAAGGACTTATGGCCCTCATTCCAAGTTGATCGCTCGCTAGCTACTTTTAGCATCCATGCAAACGCATAGTCGCCGCCCACAGGGGAGTGTATTTTTGCTTTGCAAGTGTGCAAATGCATGTGCAGCCGAGCAGTGCAAAAACATTTTGTGCAGTTTCTGAGTAGCCCAGGACTTACTCAGCCCTTGCGATCACTTCAGCCTGTTCGTGTCCGGAATTGACGTCAGACACCCGCACTGCAAACGCTTGGACACACCTGCGTTTTTCCTACCACTCCCAGAAAACGGTCAGTTGACACCCATAAACGCCTTCTTCCTGTCAATTTCCTTGCGATCGGCTGTGCGAATGGAATCTTCGCTAAATCCATCGCCCAGCACCGATCCTCTATGTACCTGTACGATGCGCCTGCGCATTGCGGTGCATACGCATGCGCAGTTTTGCCGTTTTTTTACCTGATCGCTGCACTGCAAAAATCGGCAGTGAGCAATCAACTCGGAATGACCCCCAATGTGTTAACCCATAGACAGGCTATTTATCTGGGATTTCTTTTAAGGTATGCCCAGTTTCAAAAATAAATCCCTGTTAAGTGCAGGCTGCAGTCGGGGGAAAGTTGAATAGGCCCAGGGATCAATTAGCCCACGAGAAATTAAAATGGCTAAATGAATTCCACCCAAGTGTGTAACATGTATACTTTAAAAAAAAAAGGGGGCGGTAGTGGCAAATATACAGTACCTTCTGTAACCAACTATCAACTAACAAATAGTGGGCTGGGGTTAGGGAAGAGATGATCCAGGCATACCTGAGAAGAATGTTTTTGAAATTGATGTCCTGCAGATATAGCTTCAGAATCTGATACAATATTTTCAATAGACTGAGACCCTTCTAAGAAAATAATGTTTTTCTGTTTTGTTTGCCCATAACTGTTATTTTTTATTAAACAAAACATATTTAAATAACAAACAACAATACTCTGCAGGGGCTGGGGGAGGGGGGGTTGATGCTCATAGGTAAAGGGGCATATTCAATTAAGCAAAAACATTTGAAGACCTCGCGCCTGATTTTGCATTATAGTGGGTATGTGCACCTACGGGAGGATTGAAACAACGGCAGCAAAGAAGACACTTCTCTCCAGGAAAAACACCAGGGATAGACTGATATTCTGCAAAATGTACAGGGATTGGACTGCTGAGGACTCAGGTAAAGTCATTTTCTCTGATAAATCCCCTTTCAGGGTGTTTGGGGCATCTGGAAAAACGCTTGTCCGGAGAAGGACAGGTGAGTGCTACCATCAGTCCTGTGTCATGCCAACAGTAAAGCATCCTGAGACCATTCATGTGTGGGGTTGCTTCTCAGCCAGGGTAGTGGGCTCACTCACAATTTTGCCTAAGAACACAGCCATAAATAAAGAATGGCACCATAACATCCTGAAAGAACAACTTCTCCCAATCATCCAAGAACAATTTGGTGACGAACAATGCCTTTTCCAGCATGATGGACCACCTTGCCATAAGGCAAAAGTGATAACTAAGTAGCTCGGGGAACAAAACATCTACATTTTTGGTCCATGGGCAGGAAACTTCCCAGACCTTAATCTCATAAAGAACTTGTGGTCAATCCTCAAGAGGTAATACAGAACAACAGAGAAAACTACTTATACAGCGCCTCACCCAAATAGATAAATTAATAAACCAAACAAATATAAAACGGGCTCCTGAGACACCGTGCTTGCCACAACCACTATGTGAGATGGATTAACAAACTGAGAAACAACAAAAAGTGGCTGCGCTGTGTATCAGCAGCTATGTAAAAGTAGAGAGCACAACGTGTAATATATTAAATATTTATTCTCATAATAGAAACAATTTAAAACTTATAGATTGACAGCACACCTATATCTGTCTCAGGTGATATAGAAGTTCAGCCATATGATAAAGGTAGCTATCCAAATGAATACTTCCTATTGTGCAATGTAGTGGAAACAGGAGGATTTATAAGTACAATCCAGATGGTGAGTTCTATCATTCACTGGATAGATATTAAGAGTGTATACTACCTCTCCGACAGGGGCTGGTATATACTAGCCGAGCGTCCCCAACTAGTAAGTCCTGCGTTGCCCGATGTTATGCACAGCGGAGAGGAAAGATCAGGTGCCCAATGATGAGCACCTGCCGCTGTAGAGGAGTGTGCGGTCGTCTTGTGTTCTCCTGGTCACCGGCCGGCGGTAGTAGCAAGCTGCTGCGATGCCCGATGTTGTGCACAGTGGAGCAGAAAGATCGGGTGCCCAATGCTGAGCACCTGCCGCTATAGAAGAGTGTGCGGCCGTCTCCTGTTCTCGTGATCGCTGGCCGGTGGTAGTAGCAAGCTGCTGCGGTAAAGTGAAAAACGGCCTCTTGCCGCGGTCAGCCGGTCAGCTTTGATGGAAATGTAGCTGTATGAATTGCACAAGGATGATTCACCTGGACCAGGTGTGCAGAAGGCGGAGTCCTGACGCATTTCGTAACGATCACGTGACTTTATCAACTACATTGCACAATAGGAAGTATTCATTTGGACAGCTACCTTTATCATATGGCTGAACTTCTATATCACCTGAGACAGATATAGGTGTGCTGTTAATCTATAAGTTTTAAATTGTTTCTATTATGAGAATAAATATTTAATATATTACACGCTGTGCTCTCTACTTTTACATAGCTGCTGATACACAGCGCAGCCACTTTTTGTTAATCCTCAAGAGGTGGGTGGACAAACAAAACTCCAGAAATTCTGACAAACTCCAAGCATTGATTAGGCAATAATGGGCAGCCATCAGTCAGTATGTGACCCAGAAGTTGATTGACAGCATGCCAGCATGCAGAGGTCTTAAAAAAGAAGGGTCAACACTGCAAATATTGATTCTTTGTATAAAATTATATACAGATGGAGCCTCCATTATCTTTGCTGTTTCTCTGCCTAAACAGAGGTTTATTCTCACCTAGGCGATAGCTAAGGTTTCTGAGTTTATGCACGGACAGGCGCGTTGAGGCACGACTACATACTCAGCATGCAATACACATCTCCACTACTGGGTGGCTAATGCTCAACTAATCCAGTACTTTAGAGTGAATAGTGGCGGATTGATCTACAAGCTCTGGCAAATGGTCAGCTATGACTGTAATGTTAATGTACTGTATACTGTACACACAGACCAATGGCCAGATGGAGAGTCAATTAAAAAAAAATAGTTTAGACGGATGTAAACGAACGTGTTAAAACACTTATCCATTATCGTCTTATTATATATGAGCATCCAAGTCCCGTAGACAAAGCAATTGTATACAGATACAACTAATGTGTAAAAGCAAGAATGTAGTTCATTAATGTAAAAGTATGTACCGTGTTCTGCAATATGAGTGTCCAAGTCCTGTAACAGAATACACAAACACCAATGGGAAGGGATGGCTGCTTACAGTACAATTACACATGAGCTTGTCTATTTATCATGAGGCATCGTGCAGAGTGGGGAAGTGTGCAGCTTCCCATGCTAAGAGTCCTGGGTTCGATTCCCACAGTGCGAGTGCATGTTTGTTTTTTCCTGACACTTTATACATTTTCTGTTATGTAAGCCATCAGCTATGGAGCCAGCGATGGCATCAGTTTTGCAAGAGTCAGGGCAATGCTGAAGGAGCTTCTCATTACCCTAGCTAAAACACACAGTGGCAACAGGTCCCGTAGACATATCAATAAACACAAATAGTGTATACTGATGCAACTAACTGTTCAAGCAACACAGCACTGTACTGTAGTTCATTGAGGTTCGAGATTCTGTGTTGTACTGTGAGAAGGGATCACTGCTGCAATTTACACAAGAGATCATGTCTATACAGTACTGTGTTGTACATTTATAGTAACCTGACCTCTCTTCCTGTCTATGAAATGAGCAGGCTCCCAGGGGCAATGGGAGAAGTGAGATGGGGATGGGGAGAGGTGGTAGCTAAATATCGTGTTCTGCATTATGAGCATCCAAGTCCTGTAACGGCATACACAAACACCAATGGGGAAGGTTCACTGCTTACTGTACATTTACACATGAAACTACCAAGGAAAAGAGAAGAAAGAAGCATTTTCTTGTACGCACTCAACCACTATTTGTTTACTTAAAATGTCTATTCTTTATTAGATATACATTAAAATTTCAAGGAATTGGTAAAATATTAAAATATAGTGTGAATAAAAAAAACAGAATGTGATAATAAAAACTACTAGTTTCCGACTGGTGATCCCTCAAAGTATCAACTGAATAAAGGCTATATTGCCTATAACACAGTATCCGTGTCTTTTATTGATATTGTTCCATAAACTACTTTTCAATGGGTATAACAGGCTAGCAGTATTATTGCTTATCCTTTTGCAACACTTACAAATATGCTCTTATAGGCCCTCATTCCGAGTTGTTCGCTCGGTAAAAATCTTTGCATCGCAGCGATTTTCCGCTTAATGCGCATGCGCAATGTCCGCACTGCGACTGCGCCAAGTAAATTTGCTATGTAGTTTGGAATTTTACTCAGGCTTTTTCATCGTTCTGGCGATCGTAATGTGATTGACAGGAAATGGGTGTTACTGGGCGGAAACAGGCCGTTTTATGGGCGTGTGGGAAAAAACGCTACCGTTTCCGGAAAAAACGCAGGAGTGGCCGGAGAAACGGAGGAGTGTCTGGGCGAACGCTGGGTGTGTTTGTGACGTCAAACCAGGAACGACAAGCACTGAACTGATCGCAGATGCCGAGTAAGTCTGGAGCTACTCAGAAACTGCGACGAGGTGTGTAATCGCAATATTGCGAATACATCGTTCGCATTTTTAAGATGCTAAGATTCACTCCCAGTAGGCGGCGGCTTAGCATGAGCAAATCTGCTAAAATCCGCAAGCGAGCGAACAACTCGGAATGAGGGCCATAAATTGTAGCTGCTTTGCTGATCTTATAAATTGTAGCTATTGAATGTTGCTGGCTTTGTTCCAAAGATGTGTCACTGCTAGTCCTTCATATAGGGGAAATGATTCCTTCACTGATTATCCTTGATTAACGCAACACTTGCAGATTTACTCTTATGTACTGTAGCTACTTAAATATTAGCTTAATTTCAATATGTATTGCCCGGTTATCTGTGATTAACACACCATCCTTTCTACATTAATCAAGGGATATCTTTCCCACCATATCTAGTGTGTTATCCTTTAAGCTACAAGCAATCTGTTAGCCTGTATGTATTAACCATCACAATCCCATCCCATCAGATAAATTATATATATTAGGCAGCCGTGCACAACCCTGCTATTTCATTACAATCTCTCAGTATCAGTAATATTTCCTTTCAATTCATTTATTACCCTGTCTGATAGTACTGATTGGTTGTAAATGGTAATTGAATTTATTACTTGGCTTATATGCTTTGTGATCACAGCACCATGTAGTTTTGTATGCTGTGATCACTGATATTGCAGGTGAGCACTGGAGACCGGCCGCCCGGGAGGACAATACAATTATAATACAATTAGAGACACATAAATTCCTTAGGCTTCCTCAGGGCGCCCTGAGGAAGCCTAAGGTGGAACGGCCGTAGGCTGCTTCCGAGTGGTGTAAAAACTCAAAGTTAAACTAAAGAAAATTATGTGTCTCTAATTGTATTATAATTGTATTGTCCTCCCACTGAGATAAGCAACTGACTCAAAGATCGCTCCCTCTCACGATCTCCGCTGCCGGCAGCGGCTTCGTGTGTGAAGCCGTCAGACGGAGAGAGAGCGCGGCCAGCGGTATTAAGACGGGCGGCCGGTCTCCAGTGCTCACCTGCAATATCAGTGATCACAGCATACAAAGCTACATGGTGCTGTGATCACAAAGCATATAAGCCAAGTAATAAATTCAATTACCATTTACAACCAATCAGTACTATCAGACAGGGTAATAAATGAATTGAAAGGAAATATTACTGATACTGAGAGATTGTAATGAAATAGCAGGGTTGTGCACGGCTGCCTAATATATATAATTTATCTGATGGGATGGGATTGTGATGGTTAATACATACAGGCTAACAGATTGCTTGTAGCTTGGGGGCACTGCTACAGGGGGCAAAGCTACTAGGGGTATAACTACTAGGCTCACAACTATCGGGGGCGCCTGCTCCATCATCCCAGCTAGCAGCAGCACTCTCCCCTGTATCTTTTTTTATTATTTTAATAATTCAACCCCCCTGTGGCTGCTTGTGAGGGACAGCTGGGAGGCAGTGGGAGAGGTGCCTCCCGCTGCTAACACTAAAAGTCTGGGCAGCGGGGGGCGGGCAGGGGGCGGGGCGCAGCAATGGGCTGTGAAAGCCCATTGAAAATTAATGGGGAAGCGGCACCTATACTGGTGCCGCAATGACAGGGGCGTACATTCAGCCCCGATGAATGCACGCCCCTGTCAGTGCCCCAGATGTGATTGGCCCAGCGGATCCAGTGTTGGATCCGCTGTCCAATCACTAGCGAGCCCCCGTCCCGGCTGCAGCAGGCGCCGTGGGCTGTGTGGGCGCCCGCTGCAGCCAGCGCCGCTGACTGACACCAGAGGTCATAATTGACCCCTGGTGTCTGAGCGGCGCTACTATGGGAGAGACGTCATGAGTCATGACGTCTCTCCCATAGTACAGCAGAGACGAGCCGGAGACGGAGTACAGCGCTGCAGGAGCGGTAAGTATGTGTGTGTGTGTTTTTTTTATGTGTTTGTGTTGGGGGCAGAGCAATAGGAGCACAGCAACTGGGGGGCACAACAACAAGGGGCACAGCAACAGGGGCACAACTATAAGTAGCACAGCAACAGGGGCACAACTATAAGGGGCACAGCAACAGGGGCACAACTATAAGGGGCACAGCAAAAGGGGCACAACTACAAGGGGCACAGCAACTGGGGGCACAACAACAAGGGGCACAGCAACAGGGGTACAACTATAAGGGGCACAACTACAAGGGGCACAGCAACAGGGGCACAACTATAGGGGCACAGCAACTGGGGGGCACAACAACAAGGGGCACAGCAACAGGGGCACAACTATAAGGGGCACAACTACAAGAGGCACAGCAACTGGGGGGCACAACTACAAGGGGCACAGCAACTGGGGGGCACAACTACAAGGGGCACAACTACAAGGGGCACAGCAACTGGGGGGCACAACTACAAAGGGCACAGCAACTGGGGGGCACAACTACGAGGGGCACAGCAACTGGGGGCACAATTACAGGGGTCACAGCTACTGGGGTCACAGCTACTGGGGGCAAAGCTATAGGGTGCACAGCGACTGGGGTCACAGCTACTGGGGGCAAAGCTACAGGGGGCACAGCGACTGGGGGTACAACTACTCGGGGCACAGCTAGGGGGCACAGCTATTGGGGGCAAAGCTACAAGGGGCACAGCGACTGGGGTCACAACTACTGGGGGCACAGCGACTGGGGGCAAAGCTACAGGGTGCACAGCGACTGGGGACACAGCTACTGGGGGCAAAGCTACAGGGGGCACAGCGACAGGGGGCACAACTACTCGGGGCACAGCTAGGGGGCACAGCGACTGGGGTCACAACTACTGGGGGCACAGCGACTGGGGGCAAAGCTACAGGGGCCACAGTGACTGGGGGCACAACTACTCAGGGCACTGCTACAAGGGGCACAGCTACAATGGGCACAGCTACAGGGGTCACAACTACTGGGGGCACAGCTACAAGGGGCACAGCGACTGGGGGCACAACTACAGGGGTCACAACTACTCGGGGCACTGCTACTGGGGGCACTGCTACAGGGGGCAAAGCTACTAGGGGGTATAACTACTAGGCTCACAACTATCGGGGGCGCCTGCTCCATCATCCCAGCTAGCAGCAGCACTCTCCCCTGTCTGTGCTAACGTCCTCCCGCGTCAGCGAGTGTATAATATTCATTAATTTCTCTCTCTCCTCCTGTGGATTACTTTGTTTGTCAGTATAATTTTCATTTTTATAGGTACCGGCCCTGTTGGATTCTACTGGACAAGAGGACGTGACCGGCGTGGGATGTAGGTAAGTAATCTCTCTCTCATTTTTACAGGAACCACCTATTGGATTCTACATGGATAAGTGGACGTGACCGGCGTGGGATGTAGGTAAGTATGTGTGAGCGTGTAAGTGTGTTTTAATACATTTTTACTTTCACGGTGTGTGTGTTGTGTTTTTATTTGGGTATTTTTTGTTGTTGTAGAACTACAGGTACCAGTGGGCCCGTTATTTCCCCGCATGCTGGTACTTGAGGTTCTCCAAGTACCAGCAAGTGGGGGAAGGGCCTTGTAGTTCCACAACAAAAAAACAATATTCTTTTTTATACACACTTATGGCTATCAGCCCGGCACCCACCGCCCAGGGGTGGTGGGGACAGCCTCGGGCTTCAACCCTGGCCCTTGAGTGCCTGGAGGGGGGGGGGACCTCTTGATTTAAGGGGTTCCCACTCCTCCAGGGAACCCCGGCCAGGTATGACTAGTTGGGGGGGTAATGCCACGGCCGAAGGGACCTACATAAATGTGTCCCCCGGCTGTGGCATTATGTCCCTGGCTAGTGGAGGCCGGTGCTGGTTTTAAAAATACGGGGGACCCCTACATCTTTTGTCCCCCATATTTTTGGAACCATGACCGGTCTAAGAGCCCGGTGCTAGCTGTCTAAATACAGGGAATCCCTGTCCAATTTTTTCCCAGTATTTAAACAACCAGGACCGGCTCAGAGAGCCCAAGGCTGGTTATACTTAGGAAGGGGGACCTCGCGCAATTTATTTTTTTTTTTTAACCCATTCAGACCCTTCTCCATTAAGTTAATGGAAGCCCTGGACAACAAAATTGCATTCATGTCCTCCTCCCACTCCCTTCCCAAACACTAATTTTTATTTTTTTTCTATAAAAATGTACAATATATCACAAGTATGATGAGCAGGCAGGCAGTGGGCATTGGCAGCATTGGATTGAGATGCAAATTAGTGGCGGAGGGCTGGGTCAGTTGATGGTGGGTAAGTTTGTAAGCCATTGGCGGTGGCAGCAGGCATTGGCTCAGAGGCAGTAGCGGGCATTGGCTCGGCGGTGGTAAGGGTCATCGGCAGGATTCGGCGGACATTATGGCTGTAGTGCCTCACCAGCCTCTGACCTCACCACAAGCCACTGGCGTACAGAGTCATATAGAGTTGAAAACAAACCAAGATATTTTCAGTAACGCAGAAGTTACCACAATACATTTAAACTGTATACACAAGAAAATTATATTAAGAAAACTGGTGCGGGATTATATAAACTTTATGTACATACATTTACACATGAGCTTGTCTATTTGTCCCAAGGCATTGTGCCCGAGTGTTGAAGTGTGCCTCTTCCCATGCTAAGAGACCTGGATTCGATTCCCACAGTGCGAGTGCATGTTTGTTTTTTCCTGACACATTATTAATTTTCTGTTATGTAAGCCCTCAGCTATGGAGCCAGCGATGGCATCAGTTTTGCAAGAGTCAGGGCAATGCTGAAGGAGCATCTGAATCCCCTAGCTAAAATACACAGGGGGCGATAAGGACAAACGAGCTCTATGCACATTACGATACACCAGACTCAATCGCAAAGCAAGTTGACAAAGTGGCTGTCTCCCACGACCTTGCACCTCTTGAAAGCCCTCAGCTTTGAAGCCAGCAACGGCATCAGTTTTGCAACAGTCAGGGCAATGCTGAAGGAGCGTCTCAATACCCTAGCTAAAACACACAGCAGAAAGAAGAGCATAGGTGCCGCAAAGATGGCGCCGGAGCGCCTTAAGGGGGAGGGTCGCCAGGCGGCCCGCGGGCCGGCAGCATGGCGAAAGGGGGGGGGGGGCGTGAGGTATTCCCTTCCCTCCCGTCACACACCGACCAGCAGACCAGCCAGTAAAGGCAGCGGGGGCGGAGCAGCTGGGGGGGGAGCATAAAGGGAAAGAGCAGGGGGGTAGGCAGCCTTTGTCCTGGAGAGTGCAGTGCTGAAAATAACCCAGCAGCAGCAGGAGCATGCAAGCATGGAGAGCCAGCAGGGAGAGCCAGCAGAAAGATGCTGCATTCCCTCCCAGCGACAGTAGCCCAGTCTCATGGGAGCAAAGAGCCAGGGAGATCCAGCAGAAAGCAAATTATCCCACAGAGTGTCCAGGAGGAGGTGGGGGAGGAAGTCATACTGAACAAAGATTTCCACAGGGAGAAGAGGCTGCAACTGCAGGAGCAGAGTGGATGTCAGGCAGAGGGAGTTGACCCGGGTGGCCAGACCCCTGCAAGGTGATCCGGCTGGAACAAAGAAGAGGACGGGGAAATTTACAGCGGCAAGGAGGCAGAGGCACCCAACAGCACGGAGCAGCAGCACGGTGTGGTCGATTTAGCGGCCATATATGAAGGCAGGCCCGCGGCCACAGAATCAGATGGTCCAGAAGCCAGGATAGAGGAGCCAGGTGCGTTGGGAGCAGCGTAACCATGCAGGCCCTTCTCTCAGTACAGACGGCATCGGTCAGGACCGCAGCAGGCTGATCGAACGGGAATGGGGACAGCGACGGATATCCCACTCAGCAGCTAGGCCAAGATTCCCCAGGCACCCCAGAGCCGGGACGTCAGCATCCACCTGTCCACTTCCATCTCTGCAGCAGGCCAGCACCAGAGGCAGATGCGGGCCTGGGGGGCACATGTGGGCACAGGGGACGAGCATCACAGCGCAGCAGGGACGCCACCGCCAAGAGAAGAAGGAACGCAGAACCGCACAGTGATACCCATACATCATCGCAAGGAAGAGGCGACCACGGAACCGCACAGCGATGCAGGGACACCACAGCGGACAGCATTGCGAGGAGAAGACTGGCGGGGGGGCCGGGATCTGGCTCCCTGCGGAAACCAGCGGCCGGGAAGCCCAAGCACATTACAGCACGGGCTGCGCTCTGACCGGCATAGCCCCATCGACAGCATACAAGCTTTATCAGACTATGGCTGGCAGTACACCACGACCTCGCAAAGTCCTGCGAGGTCCCAGCGCGGCAGTTTCAGCACGGTCAGGACGACTCTTCACGCAGGAGTGGTGAGAAAGCTATGAATAACAGCAATGTAAATTTTGTCAATGTTTATAACTGTTTGTCTGGAGAAGTTTATGGTTGGGGTCATGATGGCGAAATCATGTGTGGCTAATAAATGGCGCGGGGAACCTATCCATTTAGGATAAGGGCGGCTAAATTGAGGAGGAGATGACGCGCAGGAATGGTAAGAACATCGACAATAATAGTAAATTTGCATAATGTAATTGTTAAGCCAGGAAATGTGCAGAATGTACAGAATGTTAGCAATATTGTGGTTAAATTTGCGGGGGGTGCCTTGTAATAGCTAGAAGGTGCAGCTGGGCTTAGAACTAGAGCAGGGCCCTGCGGAGTCAAATGAGGACGAGGCGCAGGCTTTGTGCAAGCGTGCACCCTGTGGGAGGCGCTTCCGTGTCAGTAGCAGGCCATTTGCCTATACTAACCAGAAAAGGGATAGAAAAAGGGTTTTCAAACATATAGGTTCATTAATAGAGGCAGGTTTGAGGGAAAGGAGAAGGCCAAACAAAAGGGTGGAACACAGTCAGTACAACTATAAACAATTGAGCATTGGCTGAGCGGCATAAAGGGTACCATTGCTTCCTTTCAGCACGGGAGTTGTGAGTTCAATTCCTGACCAGAGCTATATCTGTGTGGAGTTTGTATGTTCTACCAGTGTTTGCCTGGTTTTCCTCTGAGGGACACTGTTTTTACCCAGAGGCAGCCATGAGCATGTAAAAATACACCAATTTCATGTATCCTGTGTACAAGGAACACAGGGGAAAGGTGTGGTGAAAATATGACGAGGTCAATTCTCTGCGGGGGGGCTTCAAGGATGGTTTTAGGGACCTATAACCAGAAAGGCAAGCCCAACGGTAGCTCCAGGGACATAAAGTCCGTAAGGAGACAGCTGGGGGTTGTACGTGAGAAAATCGCACCACCAGCACCTGTCCTACCACAAAGGGGCTTTAGTGACCAACGCGTTAGGCAAGGAACTATGCCCAGGGCAGTACCAGCAAGTTGAGGTGGCCATTAGGATGGTCCGAGCACAAGGCAGGGTGAGCAGGTCAGTCTTATGCCCTGTTAGCCACTCAAAAGGACCCCCCCCCCCCCTTACTGGAGGGGGGGTTTTACTCCTTTTTCAAAAGCAGAAGAAATTAAAGACACTGTGTGTTGAGCCTGCTTGTCCGGTTATACACACTCAAAAGCATTTGTGTTTGAAGCTCAGAGATTGGGTTTCTTGTCTGTCCTACAGCAATTTTATGGCTGTCATTCAGGAAGCAGCCTTATCAGATACTCCTATTGTGAGGTATGATAACCCCTGGGAAGAGGCAGAGTCTGGAAGCCAGGTATCAGGCTTTTTGAGCTGTCCCACATTACAGCTCCCCCCCTGTGGTGAAAAAATAAACATCCTGTTCTTTTACAATCCAGCCAAGGGGAATTACAACTGTCCTCTATGTTAATTACAGCTTGGCAGGCAGTTTAAGAAATGTAATTTACAATACAGGTATAGGGAATAACATGATACTACATGTCAGACAGTATATACACAATATCATATTTCAGGATCCGATCACGTTATGGATCCTGGCATTGGGAGCCCTAAGGGCAGAGTCAGCCTTTAGGCTGCTTCCCCTGCATCAGGAGAGCTTCAGTCTCATGGGACAAAGCTGCGGTGGAGAATTTTTCAGGGGAAAACGTATTGCCAATGGGCTGTGCCATTTCGGGTGCTGTCTGCGAGCATTTAACTCTTCCCTGCAGTGGTGCCGGCAGGTGCGCACAGGGTCAAGAGCCATAGCACACCACCTAGAGGATTTCCTGGGGGCAGGGCCACAAGCTGCAGCGCAGCCAAATGCTGCGCGAACTACAGGTCATGCTGGAGGTATTCAAAAACTGAGGGCCCAAGACAGTTTTAGCATCCAAGGGTTCAAAGCATCGATGTTGGCATACAAAAGGTTTTTCCTAACTAACTGCTTTGAAGCGTCGGGCCACGGGCTGCCGGCAGCGGAGATGCATAGAGGCAGCTGGTTCCCGAGGGTTCGTAACCATTGAGGTTCGCATTTAGCGTGCTACTGGTTTTGTTAGCAGAAGTTAATGGAAATGCAGCAGGATCCAATGGGGGGCAACCATTGATGTTAGCATCAGATGTTAGGAGGATAGAACAGTTTGCCTCTTCTAGCTATTTCTCGTGAGTTAGGCCCGGGCGGGGGTAGGGAGATAAGCTGCGGCAGCATGAAATTTATCACTGCGGTTTCTTAGTCAGGAACAGTGCAAGGCACATTCAGAAACAGCCAGGGCACCTGGTCAGGTTTGGCAGTTTTGTGACATGTGAAGCACAGGCAGCTGGCAGAGATGCAGGAATCAGGGAGTGCCCAGCAGGGGCCAAAGCAGTTTATCTGGCCAAGAAGCTGGCCGGGAGAAGGCGGCATGATGGTGGCCGTCAACAGGCGGGCTAGCGGCATAAGGGGCCACAGGCTGGCCAGCTTGTATGTCGAAGCCAGACAGAGGAACAAGGGAGCCAAGTGCCAGCAAGCGAGGAGGGGGCTGGCTGCAGGGCGCCTGCGCAGCAGCATCAAGTTCAGTGTGAATCAAATACTTGAACTGGCAGGTTGGGAACCCCCCCCCCCCCCCCATCCCGGGTAAGGAAACTGGACTCCCGCAGGAGAGAGCGCGGCGGTGCCAAGTAGTGGGAATCCCACCCACCCCTTTTTGAATGTATAATTTCTACTTTATGCCAGTCAATGAGCTAACCAAGGATGTGGCGATAGTAGATGTGTTCTCAGTAGCAGAGGCCATGGGCATATGGGCCCACAGGATGGCCAACAGGAATATCCAATTATGCTACAGGAGTGTGAGGGGAGTGCAGGTGGTAAACAAGCAGCGTGCATCACCCCGCCAGTAGGCAAACTGCTTAGAAGGCTAGCGTTGGTGCCACAGTGTCACGTTCAGGACAAAGTCCATTCAAGAGGACAGTAGGATACGGAAAAAGTATGCGACTCTGGAAAAGGCACCAGTTCCAATCTACGGGGAGGGTAAGCCCTGACCCCTCCCCTCCCAAAAACAGCAGAGTACAGGCGAGCAACACGTGACTGCAGCAGCCATGTTGGTAGCTGGACACATCCAGCTGCCCAGGGACAATTGTCAGGTCATAATATGGTGCTCGATCGCTCGGGACTGAGGCTGCAATATCAGCAGCTAGAAAGGGATGCTAGGTAGAGGATTACAGTATTCGGGCGGAGTGCAATATTTACATAGCAGGCGACAGGTCCGCACCAAAGGTCCTGTGGCATGATTGCAAGGGGCTTTAGCGGTAACGGTACAGGCAGAAAAAGGAGGTTATTGCTATACCTAGGGGGGGGCGACCTTAGGAGAGTCCCTGGACCTAATCGGTTATAAGGGGGGACCAGGATTGTGGGAAAAGAGTAAGGGCATGCTGCAAAATGGTTTACGGTGCACCATGACTCCAAACTGTTCACTGAGGTTAGAGATTCTGGGCTAGATGCATCATCGCTTGGAAAGTGATAAAATGGAGAATGAAAAAGTACCAGCCAATCAGCTCCTAACTGCCATTTTTCAAACACAGCCTGTGACATGGTAGTTAGGACCTGATTGGCTGGTACTTTCTCACTCTCCATTTTATCACTTTCCAAGCGATGATGCATCTAGCCCTCTGTGTTGTACTGTATGAGAAGGGATCACTGCTACCATTTACACAAGAGATCGTGTCTATACAGTACTGTTGTTCTCAGTTTACTGTAACCTGACCTCCCTCCCTGTCTGTGAAATTAGCAGGCTCCCAGGGAAAGGGGAAGGTGGGAGGTGGTTGCTAAATACTGTGTTCAAAGACAGTACAGTATCTGCAGTGTCTTTGAACCACCTCCGCATTCCCCCTCCCCTGGTAGCCTGCTCATTTCACAGACACAGAATGCTGTATTATTCAAATCATGTTAGAGCCACAGCTACTGAACGTGTTACAAACTACTGTATGGTCCACTGACGTTAGGGACACACTGTATTGTATTGTAGAGTTTGAGCATCCAAATCCTGTACCTGTCAGCTCATTTCTACAGTTTCTTCATACAGTACTTGCTCGGTAATTCTTTCATAAACTGTTTTCATTTATTTATATATTTAAATTCATAGCCTTCTGTACAATACTGCATGTGTGTGTATATTTTAGCTAGGGGATTCAGACGCTCCTTCAGCATTGCCCTGTAGCCTGCAAAACCTATGCCATTGCTTGCTCTATAGCTGAGGGCTGCCACGAGGTGGAGGTACTCAGGCAGCAGCCATTTTGTCAGTTTGTTATGCGGTCGAGTCCGGTGTATCCTACGGTTCATAGAGCTCGCTTATTCCTATCGCCCCTGTGTATTTTAGCTAGGGGAAACAGACACTCCTTCAACATTGCCCTGTAGCCTGCAAAACCTATACCATCGCTCATTCCATAGCTGAAGGCTTCCACGAGGCAAGGATTCACATGCGGCAGCCATTTTGTCAACTTTCTATGCGATCGAGTCTGGTGTATTGTAATGTGCATAGAGCTCGTTTGCTTATCCCTATCACCCCTGTGCATTTTAGCTAGGGTATTGTGACGCTCCTTCAGCATTACCCTGTAACTTACAATACATATGCCATCGCTCGCTCCATAGCTAAGGGCTTCCATGAGGAAAGGGGTCATGGGTGGTAGCCATTTCAATCGAGTATGGCCTACTACAGAATTGTATGTGTACCGTACGATGCATTGAGCTGATTATCCTCATAGCTGCTGTGTATTTTAGATATGCTCCTGCAGCTTTGCCCTGCTTTATGTAAAACCTGTGTGTACACCTCTATTGAACATGAAGGTATAGTACAATAGAAAAAAAAAGTTAATACAGTGTCAGAAAAAAATTAACATGCATTCGCACTTTGGGAATCTACACGGGACTCTAAGCATGGGATGCAGCACACTTCACCACTCACCGCATAACAGATGCATAAGCCCATTGGTTTTGATTATGCTGTAAGGGCTACGGGATTTGGACGCTCCCATATCCCTAACATCAACAGACCATACCTGTAACACGTTCGTTTGCATCTGTATACACTACTATTTTTAAAGTGTTGATTTCGGGATTTGGACGCTCACATATTCCTATCATCAATGGACTGTACTGTGGCTTTATCATGTTTGTTTGTGTCTGTAGATACTGTACTACTGTATTTGCATCTGTACACTGTAATATACTGTATGACATACTGTAGCATATTGTAGCATAATGAGACGCACCAGTAAAGTAGTTCTTACGCTGTAGTTCATTATTGTATTTTAATAGAGACCACACGCATGCGCAATGGTGATTTTATAAAGCGACATCTGGTGGATGATCACAGGTATTACACTTAAAGGAAACGCCAAATGCTCTGTGCACCTCCCTACGTCTAGGCAAGCCTCCTTGCACCCAGACATGCTGCGTATGCCTGATCACAACTAACGCCTCAGCCAGCAAAGATAACAGAGGCTCCATCTGTAATTGTCAATAAAAGCCTTTGGGGGTATTCAATTAAGTGCCGTCTTTTCAACTAGTCAAAAAAACTGCACTAATTTGACACAGTTTATTCAACTGAGGGCATTTTTGTCCCTTTTTTAATCCATTTTCATCCATGTTGTTTCACTTTTTTTTGTTCAATCGGCATGGGCGAAAAGACCCGCATATTCGCCAAAACACGTGTATCAGTAGTGAACTCTCCAATACACATGGTTTTCACCAGTGCCGGATTTTTTGACCAGTCGAAAAAACGACACGGGCATTGAATTGGTCGAATGTAAATTCGACCTAAAAACGGGCGAAAAGTGCAGTTTTTTCGACTGAAAAAAATGGCACTAATTGAATATGGGTCTCTGACACTTATGAAATGCTTGTAATGCTTGTAAAAAGGTCTAAAAACACTGAAGCAGTAAACTGTGAAACCAATACTTGTGTCATTCTCAAAACTTTTGGCCACGGCTGCACATACATTTTGCAATACAATACAAAGCCTAAATACAATTGTATTACTCAAGATGGCAGTCAGCACGCAGGCGCAGTAAGACCCTTTTATCGTAGATCACATATTGGGGGGAATTAAAATGTTTGAAAAGACGGTTGGGTGTCTGTTTTTTCCTGTCTATTAGATAGGAAAAAACAGACACCCAGCTGACTTTTCAAACATTTGAATTCCCCCATAGAATTTGATCTGGGGGGGATTTTGCTGCCCAGGATTGCATTGCATTGTACGATCTTATCCCCTGAATGTATGATCCGGCACATGCAGGGTCAGGAGCTCTGGAAGGAGCCCGTCCCTGCGATATGCTGTGGTGGCTGTGGGGTGGATCTGTGCATGTGCAGTCAGCTCTGACAGTGCTGCACAGAGGCCACTTCCATGGAGAGATCTGGGGGAACCATCTGCCGGCTACAATTGCGATGAGTAACCCATAGGCTACAATGGGCTACCAATATGGGAACCAATTTGGGAATGCATTGCGTTCCGGATATTGGTAAACTGGGCAGCATTGCATCCCCCCATAGAAATCTATGGGGGATGCGGCTGCGGTTGGCAATTAAGAGATTCCTGCGCTCCATCCTTCTTACATTCAGGTGATACCTAATATTTGTGACTAACCCCTGAAAACAAGTGTTTTTGAGGATATAGCCGCAAATATTCTTTGATAAATGGGCCTCTATATCTTAACATGCCATTGCTTAGTAAAGCACACTGTTTCTGACCAAGTTACACATGCCATGCTGAGGGGTGTAGTATGGTTTGCCGGCGGTCGGGGTCCCGGCATCCAGCATACCGGCGCCGGCATACCGACAGCTGGGCGAGCGCAAATGAGCCCCTTGCGGGCTCGCTATCTATTCTCCCTCCAGGGGGGTCGTGGAGCCCCAAGAGGGAGAAAAGATGTTGGTATACCAGCAGTCGGGATTCCGGCAGTGGTATGGTGGGCGCCGGGAGGCCGTCCTCCGGCAACCTGAAGACCACCCCATGCTGAGAGCAGAGTTAAATCAGGACACATCTGAATGTAACGTAGTAAAACAAGCATTTTGAACATTTGTCAAAGACCTACAGTAAGTGACCTTACATTCACATTCACTGGTGGAATAAAACCTTTACAAATGGTCTAAAAGTGATGTGATTGGTGTATATTTCAATACACTTGGTGAAGATGTTCTTACTGTTTCTTACAAATTTCTTTGCATTATATAATACTATATATAAGCAGCAACAGAGAAACGGGTGGCACCCAGAGAGCTTATATATCTATAAATCAGCAGAGTCACAGCTAGGTGCGTCCGATGTCCAGAGTGCAAATAAAAAATGAATTATGGCTATTTTTGTGTGGGATCGGGCAAAGTTAAAAAAAAAAATGATTTCGAAAGTCACGTTTTACATGCACATTTCAGTAAATGGATCCTCAGAACATAACATTAAAATTTTCATGGGGATAGAACATATTAAACCTCAGTGAAGATATAATGATTTATATGTACAACACACAAAATTATGAGATGGATCCATTGTTTGAATACATTTTCTCCAAAAGGCTCGTCAGTTTTAATTTTGAGCTAAACTGAGACTTGCTTACCTGTGTTTTGATTGATTTTGTTACTGCTTCCATGTTTATTGATTTCTTTTTTTTTATGTATTTATCGTACCAATACCAATTTCCGTCCAAAATGGAATGCACATTCAAATACTGAAACGCCACTAGTTTCGTTTTAATTTCTACTGATGAACAATGTTATATTGCTTGGAACACATGGCTGATTCTCTTTCCAGTTTGAAATAATTGATTACATTTCGACATCTTCCGGAATGCATGAACTGGATCGTAAATATAACTTCTAGAGATGTGCGGCGGGCACTACTCGTGTTTTGTGTTTTGGTTTTGGTTCTAATTCCACTTTCGTGTTTTGGTTTTGGCTTGGTTTTGCCAAAACCACCCTTTCGTGTTTTGGTTTTAGATCTGGATGATTTTTGAGAAAAACATAAAAACAGCTAAAATCACAGAATGTGCGGGTTATTTTGCTCCTACGGTATTATTAACCTCAATAACATTCATTTCCACTAATTTCCAGTCTATTCTGAACACCTCACACCTCACAATATTGTTTTTAGGCCTAAAAGTTGCACCGAGGTGGCTGTATGACTAAGCTAAGCGACACAAGTGTGCGGCACAAACACCTGGCCCATCTAGGAGTGGCAATGCAGTTGCATACAAGATGGCACTATTCAAAAACTAGTCCCCAAACAGCACATGATGCAAAGAAGAAAAAGAGGTGCAATGAGGTAGCTGGATGGCCAAGCTAAACGCCACAAGTGTGCGGCACAAACACCTGGCCCATCTAGGAGTGGCACTGCAGTAACCGACAGAATGGCACAAAAAAGACTAGTCGCCTAACAGCACATGATGCAAAGAAGAAAAAGAGGTGCAATGAGGTAGCTAGATGGCCAAGCTAAGTGACACAAGTATGCGGCACAAACACCTGGCCCATCTAGGAGTGGCACTGCAGTTACAGACAGGATGGCACAAAATAACTAGTCCCCTAACAACACATGATGCAAAGAAGAAAAATAGGTGCAATGAGGTAGCTGGATGGCCAAGCTAAGTGACACAAGTGTGCGGCACAAACACCTGGCCCATCTAGAAGTGGCACTGCAGTTGCAGACAGGATGGCACAAAAAAACCTAGTCCCCAAACAGCACATGATGCAAAGAAGAAAAAGAGGTGCAAGATGAAATTATCCTTGGGCCCTCCCACCCACCTTTATGTTGTATAAACAGGACATGCACACTTTAACAAACCAATCATTTCAGCGACAGGGTCTGCCACACGACTGTGGCTGAAATGACTGGTTTGTTTGGGCCCCCACCAAAAAAGAAGCAATCAATCACTCCTTACACAAACTGGCTCTACAGAGGCAAGATGTTGACCTCATAATCATCCTCCAATTCCTCACCTCTTTCACTGTGTTCATCCTCCTCACAGAGTATTAATTCGTCCCCACTGGAATACACCATCACAGGTCCCTGTGTACTTTCTGGAGGCAATTGCTGGTAAAGGTCTTCCAGGAGGAATTTATAATTCATTTTGATGAACATCATCTTCTCCACATTTTGTGAAAGTAACCTCCTACGCTGATCGCTGACAAGGTTACCGGCTGCACTAAACACTCTTTCAGGGTACACACTGGAGGGGGGGCAACTTAGGTAAAATAAAGTCAGTTTGTTCAAGGGCCTCCAAATTGCCTCTTTTTCCTGCCAGTATACGTATGGACTGTCTGACATGCCTACTTGGATGCTTTCACTCATATAATCCTCCACCATTCTTTCAATGGTGACAGAATCATATGCAGTGATAGTAGACATGTCAGTAATCGTTGGCAGGTCCTTCAGTCCGGACCAGATGTCAGCTTTCGCTTATGACTGCCCTGCATCACCACCAGCGGGTGGGCTAGGAAATCTTATCCTTTTCCTTGCAGCTCTAGTGGCGGGAGAGATTGAAGGAGGAGCTGTTGACAGGTCACGTTCCGCTTGAGTTGACAATTTACTAACCAGCAGGTCTTTGCACCTCTGCACACTTGTGTCTGCTGGAAAGAGAGATACAACGTAGGCTTTAAACCTAGGATCGAGCACGGTGGCCAAAATGTAGTGCTCTGATTTCAACAGATTGACCACCTTTGAATCACCCTTCTCCAGCTGCTTCTGCAAAAGCCTGATGAGGGGAATGACCTGACTCAAGTTGGCAGTGTCTGAACTGACTTCACGTGTGGCAAGTTTAAAGGGTTGGAGAACCTTGCACAAGACGGAAATCATTCTCCACTGCGCTTGAGTCAGGTGCATTACCCCTCCTTTGCCTATATCGTAAGTGGATGTATAGGCTTGAATGGCCTTTTGCTGCTCCTCCATCCTCTGAAGCATATAGAGTGTTTAACTCCACCTCGTTACCACCTCTTGCTTTAGTTGATGGTGGGTCAGGTTCAGGAGTGTTTGCTGGCGCTACAGTCTTTGGCACGCAGTGGCAGAATGCCAAAAGTGGCCCGCAATTTTTCAGCCCACCGACAGCATCTCCTGCACACCCCTCTCATTTTTCAAAAAATTCGGCACCACCAAATTAATTGTATGTGCAAAACATGGGACATGCTGGAATTTGCCCACATGTAATGCACGCACAATATTGGTGGCGTTGTCCAATATCACAAATCCCCAGGAGAGTCCAATTGGGGTAAGCCATACTGCGATGATGTTCCTCAGTTTCCGTAAGAGGTTGTCAGCTGTGTGCCTCTTATGGAAAGCGGTGATACATAGCGTAGCCTGCCTAGGAACGAGTTGGCGTTTGCGAGATGCTGCTACTGGTGTGGCTGCTGTTGTTGCTGCTGCGGGAGGCTATACATCTACCCAGTGGGCTGTTACAGTCATATAGTCCTTAGTATGCCCTGTTCCACTTGTCCACATGTCCGTGGTTAAGTGGACACTGGATACAACCGCATTTTGTAGGACACTGGTGACTCTTTTTCTGACGTCTGTGTACATTCTCTGTATCGTCTGCCTAGAGAAGTGGAACCTAGATGGGATTTGATACCGGGGACACAGTACCTCATACAATTCTCTAAGTCCCACTGAACTAATGGTGGATACCGGAGGCACCCCTAACACCTACATAGCTTTCAAGGCCTCAGTTATCTGCTTTGCAAAAGGATGACTGCTGTCATATTTCATCTTCCTCACAAAGGACTGTTGGACAGTCAATTGCTTACTGGAAGTAGTACAAGCGGTATTCCCTCTGGGATGATGATCGACTCCCAGCAGCAACATCCTTACCCCTACTTATTACAGATTGACAGAGGCAACAGATGGCTTGACACCTGTTGTCCGGATTTGTGGAGAAATAATTCCACACCGAAGAGGTGGCTTTTTTGGTAGTTTGCCCAGGCATCACAATGGGCTTCTTCATCCCAAGGACAACAGGTGTCTCCCCCAGTGCCCGACTTAAACAAACCACATCACCATCAAAATGCTCATAGTCAACTTCCTCCTCAGCACCAGCAACACCCATATCCTCATCCTGGTCTACTTCAACAATTTGAATATCAGGAACTGGAATGTGGGTGCTCCTTCCAGCACTTGCCAAGGCCAATGCCCAATGTGATAGTAGAGGGCATGTAAAATCCAAAAAGCCAAAGTTCAGAAAAAGGCCCAAAAAAATAAATTTAAATGGTCTGAGGAGAAATGTAAACTTGCCAATATGCCATTTACGTTGTGGAGTGGCAAGGAATGGATAAGGCCCTGGCCTATGTTCATGACTAGTGGTTCAGCTTCACATAACGATGGAAGCCCTCATCTTCCCGCTAGAAAAATGAAGAGTTAAGCTGGCAACAGCACAGCAAAGAACTGTGCGTTCTAAGATAGTATCACAAATCCCCAAGCAGAGTCCAAGTGAGTCGGCGGTTGTGATGCTTAACCTTCCCAACACTGGACAGGAAGAGGTGGCTCCTTTTACCATTTGCACGCCCCCTGCAAGTGCTGGAAGAAGCACCCAAAGTCCAGTTTCTGATATTCAAATTGAAGATGTCACTGTTGAAGTACACTAGGATGAGGATATGGGTGTTACTGGTGCTGAGGAGGAAGTTGACGATGAGGATTCTGATGGTGATGTGGTTTGTTTAAATCAGGCACCGGGGGAGACACATGTTGTCCGTGTGATGAATAAGCCCATTATGATGCCTGGGCAAAATACCAAAAAAGCCCCCTCTTCAGTGTGGAATTATTTCTCCACAAATCCGGACAACAGGTGTAAAGCTGTGTGTTGCCTCTGCCAATCTGTAATAAGTAGGGGTAAGGACGTTAACCACCTAGGAACATCCTCCCTTATATATCACCTGCTGCGCATTCATCAGAAGTTAGTGTCAAGTTGTGAAACTTTGGGTAAGAGCGTAAGCAGTGCACTGACACCTAAACCCCTTCCCCGCAGCCTAACCCTACTCGGTGGTGGCTGAACTTAACCCCTCCCTTCCCACAGTCTATCCCTACCCCTACCCTCACAGCCTACACCTACCGAACCTACCGCCCGAAACAGAGAATTCTGACAGGGGTTGGGTAAGAAAGCTTACCCTACCACCCTGAACCTAAACCTCCCATTCCTGCAGTCTAAATTTAACCCCTCCCCTCCGCAAGCATAACCCTAACCCTCCTTTGTGGTGGCTGAACCTAAACCTACCCTTTCTGCATCCTAACCCTTCCTTCCCCACAGCCTAACCCTACCCCTACCTACACAACCTAAACCTACCAAACCTACCCCCCAAAGCAGAGAATTCTGACTGGGGTTGGATAAGTAGGCTTACCCAAATACCCTAACCCTAACCTCCCCCCCTTTCTGCAGTTTAAACCTAACCTCCCCCCTCCCCCCGCAGCCTAACCCTAACCCTCCTCGGTGGAGGCTGAACCAAAGCCCACCCTTCCTGCAGCCTAACCCTAACCCTTCCTTCCCCATTTCCCACAGCCTAACCCTACCCCTGCCGCCGCAGCCTAAACCTACCAAACCTACCCCCAAAACCAGAGAATTCTGCCCTACCACCTTAACCTTAAATCCCCCCTTCCTGCAGGCTAAAATTAACCTCCCCCTTTCCCCGCAGCCTAATCCTAATCCTTCTCGTGGTGGTTGAACCTAGCACCATCCTTCCAGTAGCCTAACCCTAACCCTTCCCTCCCCACAGCCTAACCCTACCCCTACCCCTGCACCCTAAACCTACCAAACCTATACTCCCACCCCCAATGTTGAGGTCAAATGGGATTCTTGCGTTTGGAATCCTGGTTTTGGCATTTCAATCCATGTTGGGATGCCGGTGTCGGTATTCCGAGCAGTGTCGTATTTCTGGCATCGCTATTCTGACTGCCAGGATGCCAAACGCCTGTATCCTGAATGTATCCCCATGATGCCACTTGGTGAACATGAAGGTTGCAGCCAGGATGCCAAATTATTCTGGATAGCCGCTCAGTCACTCCGCTCAGCTTATGCCTGCATGCTGCACCTGCTGGTCAGGTGACACAGCTGAGTGCCCCCCCTATACTCACCTTTGGGATGTCAGCTGTTGGTGATCCAACGCGGGTCTCCTGAGTAGTGTTGGGATTCTGGCATCGGTCACATGATGTTCTGAGCACCGCACTACAAAAAAGATATCTTGGAACTTGAAAGGGTTCAGAGGTGAGCCACCAAACTGATCAAGGAGTTAGAGGCACTGGAGTATGAGGAAAGGCTTACTAGGTTAGATATGTTTACACTCAAAAAGAGGCATCTAAGAGGGGACATTATTAATATTTATAAATATATAAAGGGACAATACAGGATCTATCAGGCAATTTGTTTATCGAAAAGACTCTAAACAGGACACGTGGGCACCCTCTGAGGTTGGAGGTGAGAAAGTTTCATACCAAACGAAGAGAAGGGTTCTTCACAATAAGGGCATTAAAAATGTGGAATTCTCTACTAGAGAAGGTAGCAATGGCGGACTCAGTTTATATGTTTAAAAATAAATTAGAAAAATTTCTAGCTGAACAAGATATCCAAGGAAAGGAAGAGAATGTTAGAAAAAGCATGAATTATAGCTGTTATTTAGACTTAGAGGTCTATTTACTAAGCCTTGGATGGAGATAAAGTTGTTGGAGATAAAGTACCAGCCAATCGTCTCCTAACTGTTATGTCACAGGCTGTATTTGAAAAATGACAGTTAGGAGCTGATTGGCTGGTACTGTACTTTATCTCCAGCGACTTTATCTCCATACAAGTCTTAGTAAATAGACCCCAATTACACATAACTTAATCTGGATCATTACAGTTAACCTAATTATATACAGACAGAGTAGTGTAAGAATTATAATACAGGTTGAACTCGATGGACAGTTTGTATTTTTTCAACCTCATCTATTCTGTTACTATGTTACTGCCAGCATACCGACAGCCTGGTTGCCAAACACATCCCCAGTATATATATGAACATATACTGCATGTTCAGCAAGTATGGTATTCTTTAATGTGCATGCAATCGAGACACACATTTGGGAAATAAATAATACTACCCATTCACTAAAAACACTGCATTTCTTTTTGAATGCACCACCAACAGTCAATAATCATTACTGATAAGGCTATACTTAGAGTAACAATAATACCTTAGTATACCTTCAAAGACTTACGCTGCATTATTTTAGATAAAACTTAAATTTATAAATTAATTGAAAACATTTCTAAAAGTACTGTAAGTTATTGGGTCCTAAATTATATTTAAAATGATTACTGGTAAATGTATATGCTGTTATTAAAGAATGTTTTTATGATTTTAAAATGCCAATCATGAACTCCTGATTGGAAGCAACACATGGACACAATCCAGGATTAATGGGCAGATGTACTAAGCCTTGGTGAGAGATAAAGTGGACAGTGACAACCTACCAGCCAATTAGCTCCTAACTGCCATGTTACAGGCTGTGTTTAAAAAATTACAGGAGCTGACTGGTTGGTAGGTTTTCTCTCTCCATATTTATCATTCTCCAAGGCTTAGTACATCTCCCCCTAAATTTAAGGATCTGTACAGTACAAGAGGATGACCATCAGTTCTGATAAAAAAATAAATTGTCTTGTTTTGTGACATTCTGGGTCAGTAGAGTCAGGGTCATGGATTCAAGTTAGTAATAGAGAAAGGGATAAATTATTCAGGAAGTAGTGATGTCAAAAAACAAAAGTCAGGGAATATCAATAACAAGTCAAGGGAAAGGGAAAAGGTTATGTCATTCATCTATACAAAGCCTCAGAATATACTGAAAAATGTTCTTTTAAAGAGCAGAAAAATAGAATTGAAGGTTTACATGCTAACAGCAATATCTGCACACCAGTGATGTGCCGATCACTGACAGGGTAGGCAGAGCCTCACCCAGTGCCAGAATAAGGTCCACACGGGCCTGGAGCTGAAATTTCTGAGGGGCCTATTGTGTACCTCCAGAGGGGGAAGGAGAGGGGGGTATATAAAGACTCTTTCTATTTTGCAATGTATGTTGCTGGCTGCTTACTTCTGTCTGAAAACAACATTGTAGGTTCAGTGTGAGCAGATCCAGGGACTACTGGCAGGGGCAAAAATAGAACTTTGTGGGGCCCCTGCCATTGTCACAACAATGCCCCTTAATGGGGCAGGAGGGAGTGAGAGACAAAGACGGTGTCAAGGAAATAAATAGAGAGAGGAGGGAGAAAGAGAGGGTTTCATGAAAAATGAAGGAGTGAGAGGAGAGAGAGGAGTGAGAGAGAGTGTGTCAGGTAGAAAAAGAGAAAATAATGAGGGGGAGAGAGAGGGCATCAGGGAGATAGAGAGAGGGTGTCAAAGAGAGAAAGGGGGAGGAGCAAGAGAGAGAGGGAGGGTGCGAGCGGGAGTGAGTGAGAGTGTGTCAGGGAGGGAGGGGGGAGAAAGAAGGAGTGTTAGGGAGAGAAAGGGTGTCAGGGAGAGAAACAGAGAGAGAGAGAGAAAGAGAGAGACAGTGACAGGGAGAGAGAAGGCAACAGTGTCAGAGAGAGAATGTCAGGGAGAGAGAAAGAGAATGTCAGGGAGAGAGAAAGACAGTGTCAGGGAGAGAGAGAGACAGTGCCAGGGAGAGAGAGAGGGGGGGAAAGAGAAAGAGACAGTGTTAAGGAGAGATGGAGGAGAGAGAAAGAGAGAGACAGTGTCAGAGAAAGACAGTGTCATAGAAAGACAGTGTCAGAGAGAAAATGTCAGGGAGAGAGAAAGACAGTGTCAGGGAGAGAGAGAGAGAGAGAGAGAGAGATACAATGCCAGGGAGAGAGAGAGAGAGGGGGGGAGAGAGAAAGAGACAGTGTTAAGGAGAGAGGGGGAGAGAGAAAGAGAGACAGTGCTAGGGAGAGAGAAACTGTCACAAAGAGAGAAAGACTGTGAGAAAGAAAGAGAGAGGTGCAAGAGAGAGAGTTTTAGTAAAAGGGGGAGGAGGAGCAAGCAGGAGACACTACCTGACTATAGCACAGGATGAAGGGAGGGGGGGTTAGGTGGACAGTTGGATGGGGGGCATGGACAGAGAGAGCACCATATAGGGTCATAGACTGACAGATGGACAGGGGAGCATAAATGGACAGAGCATCATATGGGGTATAGATGGATAGACTGACAAGGGACGGGGGGCATAGATGGACAGACAGATGGACCATAGACGGACAGGAGGAAATACATGGGGGCATAGATGGACGGACAGAGCACCACATGGGGGCATAGATGGATAGACAAACAATGGAGTGTATAGATGGACGGACGGGGCATAGACGGACAGAGCACCATATACGAGCATAAAAGTATAGAAGGACAGACCAACCTGGTAGGGGGGGGGGCATAGACAGAGCACAATATGGGGGCATAGAAGAATCAGGCATAGATGGATGGGGGTTGGGGGCATAGATGGACAGAACACCATATGGGGGCATACTGCAGATGGATAGATAGATGGGGGCAGTGTATAGACAAACAGACAGGGGGTGGGAGACATAGACGGACGGGGGAGTGCATAGACAGATGGGGTGTGGGGGGGGGATAGACAGACAGACGCGGTTGGCATAGACAGATGGGGGGCATAGACAGACATATGGACGGATGCTAGGAGGGAGGGGGGCTCACCATCAGCAAGATTGTGTCACTCTGTCCAAGCACGACCCGTCTGTCAACCACGCTTCCAGGTTCTCTCTAACAAGCGGCTTCGGTCAAACATTGACTCTGTACCCTCCCCGGAAGTAAATTGCCAGGCCCTGAACCCAGCGCGCAGCAGTACTGCTTTAAACATAAAAATGACTACTGGGACTGCTGCGCTTGGGATGGGTGCGGAGGCGGCAGTGCTCTGACTGGCACACTAGTCTGCAGGGTGGCACAGTCCTGGAAAGGCTATCTCTCTCAGCTGCCCTGCTCACTGCTGACACTGCTGGGGGTGTCAGGTATTACTGGCCGTGGCTTAGTGTAACCTCCGGTGGGATGAGGGTTTGTCATGATTGCTCGTGGCTCAGTAGTGTAGCCTCAGGGTTAGGAGGGAAGCTCCGGCAGAGGGAAGAGATCGGGCTTTAATGCCCACAGCTCAACTATATCCTCCGGTGCGGTGGGGATGAAGGGCTCTGGCCAGCACTGTATGCTCCGCGGTTGCGGGGGGGGGGGGGATCGGTGATTAATGCCTGCGGCTTGTTGTAACATCCGGTGGGGGTAAGGGAGTCAAGGCTGCACTGCAAGCTCCGGTCATTGGAGTAGAGGGGATCGGTCTGTATGGCCCGCAGCTTCCTGTAACCTCCGGTGAGGGTCAGGGGGTCCGGGCTTACTGTAACCTCTGGACAGGGGTGGTCACGCTGAACATTAAGCTCCAGGTGTTGGGGCGGCCGCGGGATGCCTGCGGCTGCACTGTAAGCTTCGCTGGGAGGAGGGGAGGCGGCAGGGGCGGATTGGGAACAAAAAGCGGCCCTGGAAAAATTTGTGCTAGTGGCCCCACATGGGCAGCACCAGAGGTGTAAGGTCTTGCCATGGGCCATGGCAGCAGCACCCTCCACCCAAAACTTTCCAGATAGTGGGCATGTCCAGCATCAAGGGGGAAGTTAAAAAGAAATAAAATTGAATATTATGAGCACATTATATGATACACCTTCAGAATTTAGGAAACTATATAATTCTTTAGAAAGATATATTTCCTTGCTTATTACACCAACCGTATCCCAATCACTATTCTCTCAATCTTATATGTCAGCCAAGCAGGCAGACAGAGCATACACTAGATCATCTGCAATCACAGGCTAAGTGGCAAAGTAATTTTCATATATGTAAATTATTTTGCATCTTATTCATTATGTCTATAAAAAGGACCACGTCTTCAAACTAAACAAGCCCCACGGGTGCGTCGGCCCACCGGGAATCTTCCCTGTAAACCCTATGGCCAATCCGCCTCTGGGAGGCGGACATGCAGGCACCTGTATTCTCCTGGGTGGATAGTAGGGAGGGGAGGTGACGGGCAGAGCTCGCAGGGTCCTTTTTCACAGGAACTTTTTTTTCCCTGTCAATTCTGCTTGTCTCCGATGGCACTATTTTCATGGGGAGGCCTGGAGCTGCAGCTCCACCATCCCCGTTGTTAATCCGTGCCCTGGCCTCACCTGTCATGCTGCAGTATACTGCAGAGTTTATATTATAAAAATGATTAGAATAATACAAAGGTATTTATCATTTATAAATATAATCTTTGCATTATTCTAATAATTTTTATAGTAAAACTTTCTAAACTTTCAGCCACATGAACCATCGGGTTCATATCATACTTACCTACTCTCCCGGATTCTGCCCACTTCCTAGTGAAGAGGGCAGAATGGGGAGAATAAAATTAGAGATGAGCGCCGGAAATTTTTCGGGTTTTGTGTTTTGGTTTTGGGTTCGGTTCCGCGGCCGTGTTTTGGGTTCGACCGCGTTTTGGCAAAACCTAACCGAATTTTTTTTGTCGGATTCGGGTGTGTTTTGGATTCGGGTGGTTTTTTCCAAAAAACCTAAAAAACAGCTTAAATCATAGAATTTGGGGGTCATTTTGATCCCAAAGTATTATTAACCTCAAAAACCATCATTTCCACTCATTTTCAGTCTATTCTGAATACCTCACACCTCACAATATTATTTTTAGTCCTAAAATTTGCACCGAGGTCGCTGGATGACTAAGCTAAGCGACCCTAGTGGCCGACACAAACACCTGGCCCATCTAGGAGTGGCACTGCAGTGTCACGCAGGATGTCCCTTCCAAAAAACCCTCCCCAAACAGCACATGACGCAAAGAAAAAAAGAGGCGCAATGAGGTAGCTGTGTGAGTAAGATAAGCGACCCTAGTGGCCGACACAAACACCGGGCCCATCTAGGAGTGGCACTGCAGTGTCACGCAGGATGGCCCTTCCAAAAAACACTCCCCAAACAGCACATGACGCAAAGAAAAAAAGAGGCACAATGAGGTAGCTGTGTGAGTAAGATAAGCGACCCTAGTGGCCGACACAAACACCGGGCCCATCTAGGAGTGGCACTGCAGTGTCACGCAGGATGTCCCTTCCAAAAAACCCTCCCCAAACAGCACATGACGCAAAGAAAAAAAGAGGCGCAATGAGGTAGCTGTGTGAGTAAGATAAGCGACCCTAGTGGCCGACACAAACACCGAGCCCATCTAGGAGTAGCACTGCAGTGTCACGCAGGATGGCCCTTCCAAAAAACCCTCCCCAAACAGCACATGACGCAAAGAAAAAAAGAGGCGCAATGAGGTAGCTGTGTGAATAAGATAAGCGACCCTAGTGGCCGACACAAACACCGGGCCCATCTAGGAGTGGCACTGCAGTGTCACGCAGGATGTCCCTTCCAAAAAACCCTCCCCAAACAGCACATGACGCAAAGAAAAAAAGAGGCGCAATGAGGTAGCTGTGTGAGTAAGATAAGCGACCCTAGTGGCCGACACAAACACCGGGCCCATCTAGGAGTGTCACTGCAGTGTCACGCAGGATGTCCCTTCCAAAAAACCCTCCCCAAACAGCACATGACGCAAAGAAAAAAAGAGGCGCAATGAGGTAGCTGTGTGAGTAAGATAAGCGACCCTAGTGGCCGACACAAACACCGGGCCCATCCAGGAGTGGCACTACAGTGTCACGCAGGATGGCCCTTCCAAAAAACCCTCCCCAAACAGCACATGACGCAAAGAAAAAAAGAGGCGCAATGAGGTAGCTGTGTGAGTAAGATAAGCGACCCTAGTGGCCGACACAAACACCGGGCCCATCTAGGAGTGTCACTGCAGTGTTACGCAGGATGTCCCTTCCAAAAAACCCTCCCCAAACAGCACATGACGCAAAGAAAAAAAGAGGCGCAATGAGGTAGCTGTGTGAGTAAGATAAGCGACCCTAGTGGCCGACACAAACACCGGGCCCATCTAGGAGTGTCACTGCAGTGTCACGCAGGATGTCCCTTCCAAAAAACCCTCCCCAAACAGCACATGACGCAAAGAAAAAAAGAGGCGCAATGAGGTAGCTGTGTGAGTAAGATAAGCGACCCTAGTGGCCGACACAAACACCGGGCCCATCTAGCAGTGGCACTGCAGTGTCACGCAGGATGGCCCTTCCAAAAAACCCTCCCCAAACAGCACATGACGCAAAGAAAAATTAAAGAAAAAAGAGGTGCAAGATAGAATTGTCCTTGGGCCCTCCCACCCACCCTTATGTTGTATAAACAGGACATGCACACTTTAACCAACCCATCATTTCAGTGACAGGGTCTGCCACACGACTGTGACTGATATGACGGGTTGGTTTGGACCCCCACCAAAAAAGAAGCAATTAATCTCTCCTTGCACAAACTGGCTCTACAGAGGCAAGATGTCCACCTCATCATCATCCTCCGATATATCACCGTGTACATCCCCCTCCTCACAGATTATCAATTCGTCCCCACTGGAATCCACCATCTCAGCTCCCTGTGTACTTTGTGGAGGCAATTGCTGCTGGTCAATGTCTCCGCCGAGGAATTGATTATAATTCATTTTAATGAACATCATCTTCTCCACATTTTCTGGATGTAACCTCGTACGCCGATTGCTGACAAGGTGAGCGGCGGCACTAAACACTCTTTCGGAGTACACACTTGTGGGAGGGCAACTTAGGTAGAATAAAGCCAGTCTGTGCAAGGGCCTCCAAATTGCCTCTTTTTCCTGCCAGTATAAGTATGGACTGTGTGACGTGCCTACTTGGATGCGGTCACTCATATAATCCTCCACCATTCTTTCAATGGTGAGAGAATCATATGCAGTGACAGTAGACGACATGTCCGTAATCGTTGTCAGGTCCTTCAGTCCGGACCAGATGTCAGCATCAGCAGTCGCTCCAGACTGCCCTGCATCACCGCCAGCGGGTGGGCTCGGAATTCTGAGCCTTTTCCTCGCACCCCCAGTTGCGGGAGAATGTGAAGGAGGAGATGTTGACAGGTCGCGTTCCGCTTGACTTGACAATTTTCTCACCAGCAGGTCTTTCAACCCCAGCAGACTTGTGTCTGCCGGAAAGAGAGATCCAAGGTAGGCTTTAAATCTAGGATCGAGCACGGTGGCCAAAATGTAGTGCTCTGATTTCAACAGATTGACCACCCGTGAATCCTTGTTAAGCGAATTAAGGGCTCCATCCACAAGTCCCACATGCCTAGCGGAATCGCTCCGTGTTAGCTCCTCCTTCAATGTCTCCAGCTTCTTCTGCAAAAGCCTGATGAGGGGAATGACCTGACTCAGGCTGGCAGTGTCTGAACTGACTTCACGTGTGGCAAGTTCAAAAAGCATCAGAACCTTGCACAACGTTGAAATCATTCTCCACTGCGCTTGAGACAGGTGCATTCCACCTCCTATATCGTGCTCAATTGTATAGGCTTGAATGGCCTTTTGCTGCTCCTCCAACCTCTGAAGCATATAGAGGGTTGAATTCCACCTCGTTACCACTTCTTGCTTCAGATGATGGCAGGGCAGGTTCAGTAGTTTTTGGTGGTGCTCCAGTCTTCTGTACGTGGTGCCTGTACGCCGAAAGTGTCCCGCAATTCTTCTGGCCACCGACAGCATCTCTTGCACGCCCCTGTCGTTTTTTAAAAAATTCTGCACCACCAAATTCAAGGTATGTGCAAAACATGGGACGTGCTGGAATTTGCCCATATTTAATGCACACACAATATTGCTGGCGCTGTCCGATGCCACAAATCCACAGGAGAGTCCAATTGGGGTAAGCCATTCCGCGATGATCTTCCTCAGTTGCCGTAAGAGGTTTTCAGCTGTGTGCGTATTCTGGAAACCGGTGATACAAAGCGTAGCCTGCCTAGGAAAGAGTTGGCGTTTGCGAGATGCTGCTACTGGTGCCGCCGCTGCTGTTCTTGCGGCGGGAGTCCATACATCTACCCAGTGGGCTGTCACAGTCATATAGTCCTGACCCTGCCTTGCTCCACTTGTCCACATGTCCGTGGTTAAGTGGACATTGGGTACAACTGCATTTTTTAGGACACTGGTGAGTCTTTTTCTGACGTCCGTGTACATTCTCGGTATCGCCTGCCTAGAGAAGTGGAACCTAGATGGTATTTGGTAACGGGGGCACACTGCCTCAATAAATTGTCTAGTTCCCTGTGAACTAACGGCGGATACCGGACGCACGTCTAACACCAACATAGTTGTCAAGGCCTCAGTTATCCGCTTTGCAGCAGGATGACTGCTGTGATATTTCATCTTCCTCGCAAAGGACTGTTGGACAGTCAATTGCTTACTGGAAGTAGTACAAGTGGGCTTACGACTTCCCCTCTGGGATGACGATCGACTCCCAGCAGCAACAACAGCAGCGCCAGCAGCAGTAGGCATTACACTCAAAGATGCATCGGAGGAATCCCAGGCAGGAGAGGACTCGTCAGAATTGCCAGTGACATGGCCTGCAGGACTATTGGCATTCCTGGGTAAGGAGGAAATTGACACTGAGGGAGTTGGTGGGGTGGTTTGCGTGAGCTTGGTTACAAGAGGAAGGGATTTACTGGTCAGTGGACTGCTTCCGCTGTCACCCAAAGTTTTTGAACTTGTCACTGACTTATTATGAATGCGCTGCAGGTGACGTATAAGGGAGGATGTTCCGAGGTGGTTAACGTCCTTACCCCTACTTATTACAGCTTGACAAAGGCAACACACGGCTTGACAAATGTTGTCCGCATTTCTGGTGAAATACTTCCACACCGAAGAGCTGATTTTTTTTGTATTTTGACCAGGCATGTCAATGGCCCTATTCCTCCCACGGACAACAGGTGTCTCCCCGGGTGCCTGACTTAAAAAAACCACCTCACCATCAGAATCCTCCTGGTCAATTTCCTCCCCAGCGCCAGCAACACCCATATCCTCCTCATCCTGGTGTACTTCAACACTGACATCTTCAATCTGACTATCAGGAACTGGACTGCGGGTGCTCCTTCCAGCACTTGCAGGGGGCGTGCAAATGGTGGAAGGCGCATGCTCTTCACGTCCAGTGTTGGGAAGGTCAGGCATCGCAACCGACACAATTGGACTCTCCTTGTGGATTTGGGATTTCGAAGAACGCACAGTTCTTTGCGGTGCTTTTGCCAGCTTGAGTCTTTTCAGTTTTCTAGCGAGAGGCTGAGTGCTTCCATCCTCATGTGAAGCTGAACCACTAGCCATGAACATAGGCCAGGGCCTCAGCCGTTCCTTGCCACTCCGTGTGGTAAATGGCATATTGGCAAGTTTACGCTTCTCCTCCGACAATTTTATTTTAGGTTTTGGAGTCCTTTTTTTACTGATATTTGGTGTTTTGGATTTGACATGCTCTGTACTATGACATTGGGCATCGGCCTTGGCAGACGACGTTGCTGGCATTTCATCGTCTCGGCCATGACTAGTGGCAGCAGCTTCAGCACGAGGTGGAAGTGGATCTTGATCTTTCCCTAATTTTGGAACCTCAACATTTTTGTTCTCCATATTTTAATAGGCACAACTAAAAGGCACCTCAGGTAAACAATGGAGATGGATGGATACTAGTATACTTATGGATGGACTGCCGAGTGCCGACACAGATGTAGCTACAGCCGTGGACTACCGTACTGTACTCTGTCTGCTGCTAATATAGACTGGATGATAATGAGATGTAGTATGTATAAAGAAGAAAGAAAAAAAAAACCACGGGTAGGTGGTATACAATTATGGATGGACTGCCGAGTGCCGACACAGAGGTAGCTACAGCCGTGGACTACCGTACTGTGTCTGCTGCTAATATAGACTGGTTGATAATGAGATGTAGTATGTATAAAGAAGAAAGAAAAAAAAAACCACGGGTAGGTGGTATACAATTATGGATGGACTGCCGAGTGCCGACACAGAGGTAGCTACAGCCGTGTACTACCGTACTGTGTCTGCTGCTAATATAGACTGGATGATAATGAGATGTAGTATGTAATGTATAAAGAAGAAAGAAAAAAAAAAACACGGGTAGGTGGTATACAATTATGGATGGACTGCCGAGTGCCGACACAGAGGTAGCTACAGCCGTGGACTACCGTACTGTACTGTGTCTGCTGCTAATATAGACTGGATAATAATGAGATGTAGTATGTATAAAGAAGAAAGAAAAAAAAAACCACGGGTAGGTGGTATACAATTATGGATGGACTGCCGAGTGCCGACACAGAGGTAGCTACAGCCGTGGACTACCGTACTGTACTGTGTCTGCTGCTAATATAGACTGGATGATAATGAGATGTAGTATGTATAAAGAAGAAAGAAAAAAAAAACCACGGGTAGGTGGTATACAATTATGGATGGACTGCCGAGTGCCGACACAGAGGTAGCTACAGCCATGGACTACCGTACTGTACTGTGTCTGCTGCTAATATAGACTGGATGATAATGAGATGTAGTATGTATAAAGAAGAAAGAAAAAAAAAAACACGGGTAGGTGGTATACAATTATGGATGGACTGCCGAGTGCCGACACAGAGGTAGCTACAGCCGTGGACTACCGTACTGTGTCTGCTGCTAATATAGACTGGATGATAATGAGATGTAGTATGTATAAAGAAGAAAGGAAAAAAAAACCACGGGTAGGTGGTATACAATTATGGATGGACTGCCGAGTGCCGACACAGAGGTAGCTACAGCCGTGGACTACCGTACTGTACTGTGTCTGCTGCTAATATAGACTTGATGATAATGAGATGTAGTATGTATAAAGAAGAAAGAAAAGAAAAAACACGGGTAGGTGGTATACAATTATGGATGGACTGCCGAGTGCCGACACAGAGGTAGCTACAGCCGTGAACTACCGTACTGTGTCTGCTGCTAGTATAGACTGGATGATAAATAATGATATAAAAAATATATATATATCACTACTGCAGCCGGACAGGTATATATTATATAATGACGGACCTGCTGGACACTGTCTGTCAGCAGAATGAGTTTTTTAATTTTTATAGAATAAAAAAACACCACACAAGTCACACGACGAGTGTACTTTTTCAGGCAGACATTCAATCACAATATACTATACTGGTGGTCAGTGTGGTCAGGTCACTGGTCACAGTGGTCAGTGGTCAGTCACACTGGCAGTGGCACTCTGGCAGCAAAAGTGTGCACTGTTTAATATGTACTCCTGGCTCCTGCTATAACCTATAACTGCTCCCCAGTCTCCCCCACAATTAAGCTGTGTGAGCACAGTCAGATATTATACATAGATGATGCATCACACTGGGCTGAGCACAGATATGGTATGTGAGTGTGACTGAGTCACTGTGTATCGTTTTTTTCAGGCAGAGAACAAGAACAGAACGGATTATTAAATAATAATAAATTATAAAACTGCACTGGTGGTCAGGTCACTGGTCATCAGTCACTAGTATAACTCCTCCTAAGCTCCAGTAAGTAAATGAAGTGTCTCACTCTCCTATCTATTTTAATTTCTAAACGGAGAGGACGCCAGCCACGTCCTCTCCCTATCAATCTCAATGCACGTGTGAAAATGGCCGCGACGCGCGGCTCCTTATATAGAATCCGAGTCTCGCGATAGAATCCGAGCCTCGCGAGAATCCGACAGCATGATGATGACGTTCGGGCGCGCTCGGGTTAACCGAGCAAGGCGGGAAGATCCGAGTCGCTCGGACCCGTGTAAAAAAACATGAAGTTCGGGCGGGTTCGGATTCAGAGAAACCGAACCCGCTCATCTCTAAGAATAATAAGGCAAAATTGCGGACCTGGTGGTGGGAGCGGAGCCTAATGACGCAATTATATGCCAATTGCGCTCCGCCCCTATACATATTTTTCTCAATTGTGGACTTTTCCCGGTGGCTGGACTGGGCCTAATGACACAATTAGCCCGGCCCCGCCCTTATCACCGCCCACCCGCTTCTCCAAGGAGATAACAAATGTCGGCAAGTATGGTTCATATACAGTATGTGTGTGTAAATATGGCTCTGATACAAGCAAGTTCTTCCCCAGCCACTGACCTCTCCGTACTTTACTGCTGCACACATGCAGCATGTTTAATTTTGCACAGATGTGAAATTATACACTTCACAACCCACACCTTTTAACCACTTGCCTGGTGTGGTTATATCAGATGCGACTACACCTGGCTGGGGTTTCCCTGACATGGTCGCATCTAATGCAACTAGTTAGAAATGCCCACTGTGCCGCTGCTGGAAGTAGCTGCCACTCTCAGAGGGACCTCCTGGCCCCTCTGCTCTTGTTCCCTCCCCCGGTGCCTGCTGTGCAGCCGATCACTGTTGTTCAGAAAGCATGGCGGCATCCACCACCCCGAATCTGCAGAGATTAGAGGCCACTGGGGATATGTAAAATAGCAGCCTTCAACTTCCCTGTTTTCACCTGGCAGCTGCAGAGAGGAGCAGCCACCATGAAAATGTAAAGTCGCGATGTTTTTCCGATCACCGGTGGACCGACATATCGGTCATCAATTTTTAAACGTATGTTTATAAACATTTTAAAAATTCAATCATAAAAACCCTGACAAGTTCTGATTGATTTTTGGAAAATATATTAGCCAGTTAATTGGTTAAAAACAGAAGTGCGCAACCTTCCCTGATACAATGGCCACATTGAAAGATTGTAACCATTGCTTGCAATAAAGTTTAAATGAACAATATAAAAAATGTAGAAAGTACTACAGAAAAAGATGGTATAGTATGCGGTCAACCAGACATAGGTTGACAGTCAATCGGCACATGATAACGTCGACATCAGTTTTTCACTTTTTTCCCACTTTGCAAACTTTTCCATACTTTAAGATCCACGTGGATTACGATTGGGAATAGTAACCTGTGCCGAGCAATGCAGTAGTGGTGTGGGGCATCTTGCCCGTAGCATGGCAAGTGTAGTGAGCCATGCAAGGGGATGTGGTGCACTAATTGGGGTTCCCGCTGATTTCTGGAGTAAACGATACCAAAATTCAGTAAAAAAAACTCATGTCAACTAGAGATGAGCGGGTTCGGTTTCTCTGAATCCGAACCCGCACGAACTTCATGTTTTTTTTCACGGGTCCGAGCGACTCGGATCTTCCCGCCTTGCTCGGTTAAACCGAGCGCGCCCGAACGTCATCATGACGCTGTCGGATTCTCGCGAGACTCGGATTCTATATAAGGAGCCGCGCGTCGCCGCCATTTTCACACGTGCATTGAGATTGATAGGGAGAGGACGTGGCTGGCGTCCTCTCCATTTAGATTAGGAGAGAGAGAGAGAGATTGACCTGAGGCTGATACTGTAGAAGAGAGTGCAGAGTTTAGTGACTGACCACAGTGACCACCAGCAGTGCAGTTGTTTTATTTAATATATCCGTTCTCTGCCTGAAAAAAACGGTACACACAGTGACTCAGTCACATACCATATCTGTGTGCACTGCTCAGCCCAGTGTGCTGCATGCCTGCATCATCTATGTATATATTATATATCTGACTGTGCTCAGCTCACACAGCTTATAATTGTGGGGGAGACTGGGGAGCACTGCAGTGCCAGTTATAGGTTATAGCAGGAGCCAGGAGTACAAGACAGTCACATACCATATCTGTGTGCACTGCTCAGCCCAGTGTGCTGCATCATCTATGTATATATTATATATCTGACTGTGCTCAGCTCACACAGCTTATAATTGTGGGGGAGACTGGGGAGCACTGCAGTGCCAGTTATAGGTTATAGCAGGAGCCAGGAGTACATATTATATTAAAATTAAACAGTGCACACTTTTGCTGCAGGAGTACCACTGCCAGTGTGACTGACCAGTGACCTGACCACACTGACCACCAGTATAGTTAGTAGTATATATTGAAAAAGTTAAACACTCGTCGTGTGACTTCACTTGTGTGGTGTTTTTTTTTTTTATTCTATAAAAAACTCATTCTGCTGACAGACAGTGTCCAGCAGGTCCGTCATTATATAATATATATACCTGTCCGGCTGCAGTAGTGATATATATATATTTTTTATATCATTATTTATCATCCAGTCGCAGCAGACACAGTACGGTAGTTCACGGCTGTTGCTACCTCTGTGTCGGCACTCGGCAGTCCATCCATAATTGTATACCACCTACCCGTGGTTTTTTTTTCTTTCTTCTTTATACATACATACTACTACATCTCTTTATCAACCAGTCTATATTAGCAGCAGACACAGTACAGTACGGTAGTTCACGGCTGTGGCTACCTCTGTGTCGGCACTCGGCAGTCCGTCCATAATTGTATACCACCTAACCGTGGTTTTTTTTTCTTTCTTCTTTATACATACATACTACTACATCTCTTTATCAACCAGTCTATATTAGCAGCAGACACAGTACAGTACGGTAGTTCACGGCTGTGGCTACCTCTGTGTCGGCACTCGGCAGTCCGTCCATAATTGTATACCACCTAACCGTGGTTTTTTTTTCTTTCTTCTTTATACATACATACTACGACATCTCTTTATCAACCAGTCTATATTAGCAGCAGACACAGTACAGTACGGTAGTTCACGGCTGTGGCTACCTCTGTGTCGGCACTCGGCAGTCCGTCCATAATTGTATACCACCTAACCGTGGTTTTTTTTTCTTTCTTCTTCATACATACATACTACGACATCTCTTTATCAACCAGTCTATATTAGCAGCAGACACAGTACAGTACGGTAGTTCACGGCTGTGGCTACCTCTGTGTCGGCACTCGGCAGTCCGTCCATAATTGTATACCACCTAACCGTGGGTTTTTTTTTTTTCTTCTTTATACATACATACTACTACATCTCTTTATCAACCAGTCTATATTAGCAGCAGACACAGTACAGTACGGTAGTTCACGGCTGTGGCTACCTCTGTGTCGGCACTCGGCAGTCCGTCCATAATTGTATACCACCTACCCGTGGTTTTTTTTTCTTTCTTCTTCATACATACATACTACGACATCTCTTTATCAACCAGTCTATATTAGCAGCAGACACAGTACAGTACGGTAGTTCACGGCTGTGGCTACCTCTGTGTCGGCACTCGGCAGTCCGTCCATAATTGTATACCACCTAACCGTGGTTTTTTTTTCTTTCTTCTTCATACATACATACTACGACATCTCTTTATCAACCAGTCTATATTAGCAGCAGACACAGTACGGTAGTTCACGGCTGTAGCTACCTCTGTGTCGGCACTCGGCAGTCCGTCCATAATTGTATACTAGTATCCATCCATCTCCATTGTTTACCTGAGGTGCCTTTTAGTTGTGCCTATTAAAATATGGAGAACAAAAATGTTGAGGTTCCAAAATTAGGGAAAGATCAAGATCCACTTCCACCTCGTGCTGAAGCTGCTGCCACTAGTCATGGCCGAGACGATGAAATGCCAGCAACGTCGTCTGCCAAGGCCGATGCCCAATGTCATAGTACAGAGCATGTCAAATCCAAAACACCAAATATCAGTAAAAAAAGGACTCCAAAACCTAAAATAAAATTGTCGGAGGAGAAGCGTAAACTTGCCAATATGCCATTTACCACACGGAGTGGCAAGGAACGGCTGAGGCCCTGGCCTATGTTCATGGCTAGTGGTTCAGCTTCACATGAGGATGGAGGCACTCAGCCTCTCGCTAGAAAAATGAAAAGACTCAAGCTGGCAAAAGCAGTAGCACCGCAAAGAACTGTGCGTTCTTCGAAATCCCAAATCCACAAGGAGAGTCCAATTGTGTCGGTTGCGATGCCTGACCTTCCCAACACTGGACGTGAAGAGCATGCGCCTTCCACCATTTGCACGCCCCCTGCAAGTGCTGGAAGGAGCACCCGCAGTCCAGTTCCTGATAGTCAGATTGAAGATGTCAGTGTTGAAGTACACCAGGAAGAGGAGGATATGGGTGTTGCTGGCGCTGGGGAGGAAATTGACCAGGAGGATTCTGATGGTGAGGTGGTTTGTTTAAGTCAGGCACCCGGGGAGACACCTGTTGTCCGTGGGAGGAATATGGCCGTTGACATGCCTGGTGAAAATACCCAAAAAATCAGCTCTTCGGTGTGGAACTATTTCAACAGAAATGCGGACAACAGGTGTCAAGCCGTGTGTTCCCTTTGTCAAGCTGTAATAAGTAGGGGTAAGGACGTTAACCACCTCGGAACATCCTCCCTTATACGTCACCTGCAGCGCATTCATAATAAGTCAGTGACAAGTTCAAAAACTTTGGGTGACAGCGGAAGCAGTCCACTGACCAGTAAATCCCTTCCTCTTGTAACCAAGCTCACGCAAACCACCCCACCAACTCCCTCAGTGTCAATTTCCTCCTTCCCCAGGAATGCCAATAGTCCTGCAGGCAATGTCACTGGCAATTCTGACGAGTCCTCTCCTGCCTGGGATTCCTCCGATGCATCCTTGCGTGTAACGCCTACTGCTGCTGGCGCTGCTGTTGTTGCTGCTGGGAGTCGATGGTCATCCCAGAGGGGAAGTCGTAAGCCCACTTGTACTACTTCCAGTAAGCAATTGACTGTTCAACAGTCCTTTGCGAGGAAGATGAAATATCACAGCAGTCATCCTGCTGCAAAGCGGATAACTGAGGCCTTGACAACTATGTTGGTGTTAGACGTGCGTCCGGTATCCGCCGTTAGTTCACAGGGAACTAGACAATTTATTGAGGCAGTGTGCCCCCGTTACCAAATACCATCTAGGTTCCACTTCTCTAGGCAGGCGATACCGAGAATGTACACGGACGTCAGAAAAAGACTCACCAGTGTCCTAAAAAATGCAGTTGTACCCAATGTCCACTTAACCACGGACATGTGGACAAGTGGAGCAGGGCAGGGTCAGGACTATATGACTGTGACAGCCCACTGGGTAGATGTATGGACTCCCGCCGCAAGAACAGCAGCGGCGGCACCAGTAGCAGCATCTCGCAAACGCCAACTCTTTCCTAGGCAAGCTACGCTTTGTATCACCGGTTTCCAGAATACGCACACAGCTGAAAACCTCTTACGGCAACTGAGGAAGATCATCGCGGAATGGCTTACCCCAATTGGACTCTCCTGTGGATTTGTGGCATCGGACAACGCCAGCAATATTGTGTGTGCATTAAATATGGGCAAATTCCAGCACGTCCCATGTTTTGCACATACCTTGAATTTGGTGGTGCAGAATTATTTAAAAAACGACAGGGGCGTGCAAGAGATGCTGTCGGTGGCCAGAAAAATTGCGGGACACTTTCGGCGTACAGGCACCACGTACAGAAGACTGGAGCACCACCAAAAACTACTGAACCTGCCCTGCCATCATCTGAAGCAAGAAGTGGTAACGAGGTGGAATTCAACCCTCTATATGCTTCAGAGGTTGGAGGAGCAGCAAAAGGCCATTCAAGCCTATACAATTGAGCACGATATAGGAGGTGGAATGCACCTGTCTCAAGCGCAGTGGAGAATGATTTCAACGTTGTGCAAGGTTCTGATGCCCTTTGAACTTGCCACACGTGAAGTCAGTTCAGACACTGCCAGCCTGAGTCAGGTCATTCCCCTCATCAGGCTTTTGCAGAAGAAGCTGGAGACATTGAAGGAGGAGCTAACACGGAGCGATTCCGCTAGGCATGTGGGACTTGTGGATGGAGCCCTTAATTCGCTTAACAAGGATTCACGGGTGGTCAATCTGTTGAAATCAGAGCACTACATTTTGGCCACCGTGCTCGATCCTAGATTTAAAGCCTACCTTGGATCTCTCTTTCCGGCAGACACAAGTCTGCTGGGGTTGAAAGACCTGCTGGTGAGAAAATTGTCAAGTCAAGCGGAACGCGACCTGTCAACATCTCCTCCTTCACATTCTCCCGCAACTGGGGGTGCGAGGAAAAGGCTCAGAATTCCGAGCCCACCCGCTGGCGGTGATGCAGGGCAGTCTGGAGCGACTGCTGATGCTGACATCTGGTCCGGACTGAAGGACCTGACAATGATTACGGACATGTCGTCTACTGTCACTGCATATGATTCTCTCACCATTGAAAGAATGGTGGAGGATTATATGAGTGACCGCATCCAAGTAGGCACGTCACACAGTCCATACTTATACTGGCAGGAAAAAGAGGCAATTTGGAGGCCATTGCACAAACTGGCTTTATTCTACCTAAGTTGCCCTCCCACAAGTGTGTACTCCGAAAGAGTGTTTAGTGCCGCCGCTCACCTTGTCAGCAATCGGCGTACGAGGTTACATCCAGAAAATGTGGAGAAGATGATGTTCATTAAAATGAATTATAATCAATTCCTCCGCGGAAACATTGACCAGCAGCAATTGCCTCCACAAAGTACACAGGGAGCTGAGATGGTGGATTCCAGTGGGGACGAATTGATAATCTGTGAGGAGGGGGATGTACACGGTGATATATCGGAGGGTGATGATGAGGTGGACATCTTGCCTCTGTAGAGCCAGTTTGTGCAAGGAGAGATTAATTGCTTCTTTTTTGGGGGGGGTCCAAACCAACCCGTCATATCAGTCACAGTCGTGTGGCAGACCCTGTCACTGAAATGATGGGTTGGTTAAAGTGTGCATGTCCTGTTTTGTTTATACAACATAAGGGTGGGTGGGAGGGCCCAAGGACAATTCCATCTTGCACCTCTTTTTTCTTTTATTTTTCTTTGCGTCATGTGCTGTTTGGGGAGGGTTTTTTGGAAGGGACATCCTGCGTGACACTGCAGTGCCACTCCTAAATGGGCCCGGTGTTTGTGTCGGCCACTAGGGTCGCTAATCTTACTCACACAGTCAGCTACCTCATTGCGCCTCTTTTTTTCTTTGCGTCATGTGCTGATTGGGGAGGGTTTTTTGGAAGGGACATCCTGCGTGACACTGCAGTGCCACTCCTAAATGGGCCCGGTGTTTGTGTCGGCCACTAGGGTCGCTAATCTTACTCACACAGTCAGCTACCTCATTGCCCCTCTTTTTTTCTTTGCGTCATGTGCTGATTGGGGAGGGTTTTTTGGAAGGGACATCCTGCGTGACACTGCAGTGCCACTCCTAAATGGGCCCGGTGTTTGTGTCGGCCACTAGGGTCGCTAATCTTACTCACACAGTCAGCTACCTCATTGCGCCTCTTTTTTTCTTTGCGTCATGTGCTGATTGGGGAGGGTTTTTTGGAAGGGACATCCTGCGTGACACTGCAATGCCACTCCTAACTGGGCCCGGTGTTTGTGTCGGCCACTAGGGTCGCTAATCTTACTCACACAGTCAGCTACCTCATTGCGCCTCTTTTTTTCTTTGCGTCATGTGCTGATTGGGGATGGTTTTTTGGAAGGGACATCCTGCGTGACACTGCAGTGCCACTCCTAAATGGGCCCGGTGTTTGTGTCGGCCACTAGGGTCGCTAATCTTACTCACACAGTCAGCTACCTCATTGCGCCTCTTTTTTTCTTTGCGTCGTGCTGATTGGGGAGGGTTTTTTGGAAGGGACATCCTGCGTGACACTGCAGTGCCACTCCTAAATGGGCCCGGTGTTTGTGTCGGCCACTAGGGTCGCTAATCTTACTCACACAGTCAGCTACCTCATTGCGCCTCTTTTTTTCTTTGCGTCATGTGCTGATTGGGGAGGGTTTTTTGGAAGGGACATCCTGCGTGACACTGCAGTGCCACTCCTAAATGGGCCCGGTGTTTGTGTCGGCCACTAGGGTCGCTTATCTTACTCACACAGTCAGCTACCTCATTGCGCCTCTTTTTTTCTTTGCGTCATGAGCTGATTGGGGAGGGTTTTTTGGAAGGGACATCCTGCGTGACACTGCAGTGCCACTCCTAGATGGGCCAGGTGTTTGTGCCACTAGTGTCGCTTAGCTTAGTCATCCAGCGACCTTGGTGCAAATTTTAGGACTAAAAATAATATTGTGAGGTGTGAGGTATTCAGAATAGACTGAAAATGAGTGGAAATTATGGTTTTTGAGGTTAATAATAATATGGGATCAAAATGACCCCCAAATTCTATGATTTAAGCTGTTTTTTAGTGTTTTTTTAAAAAAAACACCCGAATCCAAAACACACCCGAATCCGACAAAAAAAATTCGGTGAGGTTTTGCCAAAACGCTGTCGAACCCAAAACACGGCCGCGGAACCGAACCCAAAACCAAAACACAAAACCCGAAAAATTTCAGGCGCTCATCTCTAATGTCAACCTGTTTCAGTGTCGACCTTTTTCACGTGGGCCTTCAGTCCATGTTGAACATTTCCCTATGTCGATCTAGTGCATGTCGACCAAAATTTATGACTGTCGACCTAGACAGGGTAGACCCAATGATCCACACACAAAGATGAAGCACCTTTTCAGCTGTCATAGCAAACAACATTGCTAAAATGTCCCTGAGGAGATGTGTGCACTGGTTACTTGACATTAGCACTCTTTCCTCTTGTTGTCAAAGCCCTCTTCTCGACACATTTCACTCACAGCTCTCTCCTACTCGGCGACCATCTTTACCCGCTTTTTCTCCTGCTAGTAAAGGCTCATCTCTATCTATGGCCGCCAGCCCCAAGTAGTACGATGATTACTCCCTCGCTGCTTACATCTTAGCTGTATTATGTTTTGAGTATTGTGGTGCTCTTTGTTACCTGTGCTCTATTTTTGTTATTTATTTACTGTAATGCTAAGTTTCTCATACGTCCTAGAGGATGCTGGGGAGGACATCAAGACCATGGGGTATAGAAGGGATCCGCAGGAGACATGGGCACTCTAAAGACTTTTCATTGAGTGTTAACTGGCTCCTCCCTCTATGCCCCTCCTCCAGACCTCAGTTTTAGAAATGTGCCCAGGTCGACTGGATGCACTCTGAGGAGCTCTACTGAGTTTCTCTGAAAAGACTTAGGTAAGGTTTTTATTTTCAGGGAGATCTACTGGCATCAGACTCCCTGCTTCGTGGGACTGAGGGGGCAGAAGCATGACCAACTTCCTCAGAGTTTCTGCTTCTGGCTGACAGGACACCATTAGGTCCTGAAGGGAACTGAACGCTAGCCGTGTCTAGATGCTCACTCCCACAGCACGCCGTCACCCCCCTCACAGAGCCAGAAGTCAGTAGACAGGTGAGTATAAGAAGAATGATATTCTATCAAGTAAGTGATGGCTGAAGTGTGGTGCGGCTGGCGGGAGCGCAGCGCGCCATTGCTGCCCACACACACAGGCACTACAGGGTGCAGGGTGCGGGGGGGGGGGTGCCCTGGGCAGCAATAAAATTACCTCAAACTGGCTTAAAGGGGGCATAAGTTCCCGCTGGCACAGCCCTACCCCCGCCAGTATAAATATTACAGTGTATATATGAGTGTAAGGATGTGCCATTGTGGGGGCGGTGCTTCTTCCTCAGGCAGCCAGCACACTACTCAGCGCCATTTTCTCTCTCTCCTCAGGCTGCAGAGAACATGCTGGGGGGGGCACAAAGCGATTGTGGTGCATTTGATCGTGTATATTACTATTTAAAATGCGCTGTTAGGCTGTGGACATACTGTGTTATAGTGCATGATAATTATGACTCCTAAAATTATCAAATCAGGCGCTCTGATATAAGGCACAAAATAAAGCTGTTGGTCACCCAATTTATATAATAGAATTGATATACTGATGTCTATATACTTATGCTATGCTACTACCTCCCCCGACCGCCAAGCAATTTTGTGCTCACCACTTATTCCTTTGAGTCTCATGTGAGGCTGGCTGTCAGCATGCGGAATCCGTTGTGGTTGGTGGGAGCGGCGGTGTTCTATTCAGTTCACCGGGGAGGGAGGGCGCCTTAACATGTTTCTCCGTGAAAATCAAACCACGGTTTCATCAGAAGAGCAGGTAAGGACATCTCAGGCTGCTGTTTTTCCCTGAGATCTACACAAGCACAGCACCACAGTCCGGACTCCAGCACACGGCAAACTGCCTGAATTCTACAGCTACGAACGGCGCCCTCCCTCCCAGAGCCAGCCCTAACCAATATGATACCCTAGGCAAGATTTTGGCTGGTGCCCCCTATCACCACTGCTGGTTCCGCCTCTGACCCTGCACCCCTTTCCCAGCACCATCACCCCCAACACATAGCAAGGGGCATAACCACACAATAGTACCCCCAATTCAACTTATGCCTCACAGTAGTGCAACTTTATTTACAATTTATAATGCAATAGTGTTCCTTATTCACATTACATCACACAGTAGTACCACTTAACCATATATACGTTACCCCTCACAGTAGTGCCCCTTTTTCACATTACATCACACTGAATTGCTCCTTATTCACATTACACCACACCATATTGCTCTTTATTCACATTAGACCACACAGTAGTGCCCTTTCTATACGTTACGCCACACAGTAGAGCACGTTATACACATAATGCCACACATTGGTAATGCATTTATACACATAATACCACACAGTAACGCCTGTTACACATATGACACACATTATTAATGTCCTTATAAACAAAATGTGCCTTACACGTTATGCCAACCCTTATTAATGCCTTTATACACATAATTTCCCTTACACATATGCCACACATTGTTAATGCCCTTATACACATAATGACACTTACACATATGCTGCACATTATTAGTGCCCTTATACACATAATGACACACATAGTGCCCCTTACACATATGTAACACATTATTAATGCCCTTAGACACATAATGACACATACAGTACCTGGCGTGAGTCAACTGGCAGCTCTGCTAACGTCGGGTGCCTATTTTTTTATGAAAATGCATCTTATTTGCATTGCTAAGTGGCTAGGATACACAAGCAGCTTCTGCTGATTAAAATAATATGCGGCATGCCTATATACTGTGTGTGACTGTGGCTGTATCTGCATACGAAATGCTACACACAGAATATACACATGCTGCATATCATTTTAATCAGCAGAAGCTGCTTGTGTCCCTAGGCATACCAGATGCCCTAGGCAATTGCCTAGTTAGCCTATGCCTAGGGCCGACTCTGCTCCCTCCCCAGTGAACTGAATAGAACACCGCCGCTCTCACCAACCACAATGGATTCCGCATGCTGACAGCCAGCCTTACATGAGACTCTAAGGAATAAGTGGTGAGCACAAAATTGTTTGGCGGTCAGGGGAGGTAGTAGCATAGCGCCCATCGTTTATACAGCTGAACATTCACCATCTAGTGAACACCATTCACATTCCCTAAAACAAATTGGGACTTTATAATTTGCTTTGGAGCGAACCAGCCACACTGGTCTTTTGGATGTGGACATCTGTGCAATATACAATAGGGATACAGTATATGGCAGCGTTTAAATAATATCAGCAGTGAGAATAATTATTTTATGAAAATATGCATTGCATTTTTTATGCTTTTATTTTATGTGATTGAATAAAATGTTTATATAGTAATGATCGGTATCTAGCGCTCTCTTGTGATATTGCATGTTTCACAAATACTTTGACATACAATGTTCACAGGAAATACTGGCGCTGGGATTGTGAACTGGCTGCTCCTATCCTGTGTCCCTCTGACAGATTTTACTGTGGGTCTGTCCCCAAAATAAGTCCCAGTGTGTCTGTTGGTGTGCTGTACACATGTGAGGCATGTCTGAGGCCGAGAGTTCCTCCCCGGAGGAAGCCATTTTAGGGACACAGAGTTGTAATGTGGTGGTGCTACCGGCACACCAAGAGCCTGCATGGGTGAAAGAGATACGTGACAGTATGTATCTGATTAACTGTAGATTAGATAAATCTGAATCTAAGGCTGCATGCTGTAGAAAATCTGTGGAAGATGTGATTTTTCAGGATGCTGTTATTCCTTATGCGGGCGGCCCCTCTGGGTCACATAAGAAACCATTTGCAAATGTTGTAAACCCTGATACTGACACGGATTCTGACTCTTGTGTCGACGATAGTGAATCCAGAGAGATAGATCATAAATTGGCAAAAAATATACAATATATGATTGTGGCTATAAGGGACGTGTTGGAGGTTACAGAAACCACTCCTGTACCTCAGGGGAAGGCGTATTTATGTAAGGAAAAGAAGTCCAAAGTCACGTTCCCCCCTTCACACGAACTAAATGCTCTATTTGAAGTGATGTGGGTGAATCCTGCTAAAAGATTTTGTATTCCCGAAAGGATTCACATAGCTTACCCTTTCCCGGGTGAGGACAGGAAAAAGTGGGAGTCACCCCCTGTGTTAGACAGTGCACTTTCCAGGTTGACAAAGAAAGTAATTCTCCCTGCTCCTGGCATGGCTTCTCGTAAAGAGCCGGTAGACCGCAAAATGGAAACGACATTGAAATCCATTTATGTTACCAATGGTACACTGATTAGGCCCACTATTGCCTGCGCATGGGTGAGTCGCGCTATTGAAAAATGGTCAGAAAGTGTGTCATCAGAAATTGACACGATTGATAAAGATGAGATACTCCTTAAATTAGGGAATATCAAGGACGCTGCCACCTACATGCTGGAAGCAATGAAGGATATTGGACTCTTGAGTTCACAGGCCGCTACCATGGAAGTATCGGCTAGGCGGGCGTTGTGGATTCACCAGTGGAAAGCGGATGCAGATTCCAAAGGAAACATGGAGGCTCTCCCATATAAAGGTGAGGCCTTATTTGGCGATGGCCTGGATGCGTTAGTCTCGGCGGCTACCGCAGGTAAGTCGACATTTTTGCCCTCTGCGTCTGCACCGGCAAAAAAGACCTATCACCCGCAAATGCAGTCCTTTCGGCCCAATAAATACAAAAAGACGAGAGGTTCTCTCTTCTTTGCAGGTAGGGGTAGGGGAAAGAAGCCCACAGCGGCTCCAGGTTCCCAAGAGCAGAAGTCTACCCCTACTTCTGCCAAATCCCCAGCATTACGCTGGAGCTCCCTTGCGGGAGGCCGCTCGGGTGGGGGCACGTCTCAAACTCTTCAGCCACGGTTGGATTCTGTATGGCCTGGATCCCTGGGTGTTGCAAATAGTATCCCAGGGATACAAACTGGAGTTTCAAGACGTGCCTCCATGCCGATTTTTCAAATCAAACTTGCCAGTTTCTCTGCCAGAAAGAGAAGCAGTAACAGCGGCAATCCAAAAATTATGTCAAGACCAGGTCATAGTCCTGGTCTTGACATATGTCAAGGGAGGGGTTTTTATTCCAGCCTCTTTACTGTTCCGAAGCCGGGCGGCTCGGTCAAACCGATCCTAAATCTAAAAGAACTGAATTGTTACCTAAAAAGGTTCAAGTTCAAGATGGAATCACTTCGGGCAGTGATTGCCAGTCTGGAGGAGGGGAACTACTTGGTGTCGGTGGACATAAAGGATGCTTACCTGCATGTTCCCATTTATCCTCCTCACCAGGCTTATCTGAGATTTGCGGTCCAGGATTGCCATTACCAATTCCAGACGTTGCCTTTCGGTCTCTCCACAGCGCCAAGGGTATTCACCAAGGTGATGGTGGAGATGATGGTCCGCCTTCGTCAGAAAGGAGACAATATAATTCCTTATCTGGACAATCTCCTGATAAAGGCGAGATCCAGGGAGCAGTTGTTACAAAACATATCACTCTCTCTGTCAATACTCCAACAACACGGGTGGATCATAAATTACCCAAAGTCACAGTTGGAACCGACGACAAGGTTGTCTTTCCTCGGGATGATTCTGGACACAGACGTTCAGAGAGTATTTCTTCCGCTAGAAAAGGCTCTGGAAATCCATAAAATGGTAAAACAGATATTGAAACCATCAAGTGTGTCGATCCATCAGTGTATTCGGTTGTTGGGGAAGATGGTCACGGCCTACGAGGACATACAGTTTGGCAGGTTCCATGTCAGAGTATTCCAGTGGGACCTGTTGGACAAGTGGTCGGGGTCACACCTACACATGCACAGAAAGATAATCCTGTCATCAAAAAACAGGATTTCTCTCCTGTGGTGGTTACACAGCTCTCACCTACTAGAGGGACGCAGGTTCGGGATTCAGGACTGGGTCCTGGTAACCACGGATGCAAGTCTCCGAGGCTGGGGAGCAGTCTCTCAGGGAGAAAACTTCCAGGGACGTTGGTCACAACAGGAAGCCTGCCTTCACATAAACCTTCTGGAGCTAAGAGCCATTTACAACGGCCTTCAACAAGCGGTACATCTTCTTCAAGACCGTCCCGTGCAGATCCAGGCGGACAATGTAACAGCAGTCGCGTACATAAACAGGCAGAGCGGAACGAAAAGCAGAGCGGCTGAGGCGACAAAAATCCTCCGCTGGGCAGAAAAAAATCTACAAGCTCTGTCGGCAATATTTATTCCGGGAGTAGACAACTGGGAAGCAGACTTCCTCAGCAGACATGATCTCCATCCAGGAGAGTGGGGCCTCCACCAAGAGGTCTTCGCAGAGGTGGCAAGTCTTTGGGGAGTTCCTCAAATAGACATGATGGCGTCTCATCTCAACAAGAAGCATCAGAGATACTGTTCCAGGTCGAGAGATCCTCAAGCAGTAGCAGTGGATGCACTGGTGACCCAATGGGTATTTCCGTCAATGTATGTCTTCCCTCCACTTCCGTTGATCCCAAAAGTACTCAGGATCATAAGAAAAACAAGGGTTCTAGCAATCTTCATTGCCCCGGACTGGCCAAAGAGGGCTTGGTACCCAGATCTTTAGCAGTTACTCATAGGAGATCCTCGGCCTCTTCCTCCTCGAGAGGACCTGCTGGAGCAGGGGCCGTGTGTGTACCAAGACTTACCGCGGCTACGTTTGACGGCATGGCTGTTGAGCGCCATATCCTAGCCAGGAAGGGTATTCCCGAGGAGGTCATCCCCACCCTTATTCAGGCCAGAAAGGGAGTAACGTCGAAACATTACCACCATATTTGGAGAAAATATGTATCTTGGTGTGAATCCAAGAAAGCTCCTACGGAAGAGTTTAATTTAGGACGTTTTCTCCATTTTTTGCAAGATGGTGTGTGATATGGTCATGTAAAATAATTGAAGAACAATGAAGTCTCTTTGGTAGATTTATTGCATTGTGAAGTTCACAGGGCTCACGATAAAAGAATATCATGAACTGCACATTGACACGTTGATTTCATCTTATATACTTTCATCATAGCATTACATGATCTAATCAAATTAACAAGCCAATCATATACATAGACCAATTACATTTCAAATATCAGAATATATTATAATTTATAAACTCCCCTTATGGGGGATTTCCAATTAATTAGCTCAGCATCTTGTGATTATGACTGTTACATTAAAAATATACTTTTACCTTCAACATACTTTTGACTTCCCTTTTCTATAGGATACTAGCTAACCACAGTCTATGAAATACTGTAAAGCTAGACTAACTTCCTTAATTGCTACTAAAATCAAAGTTTCTTCAAACATATAAGAATCACATTTAAAGCAACAGTTTCTTATAAGCAATAGACAAACTGACATCCAGCTTCCATTTTGTGTATTCACTTATCTATATCATTCCTCTCTCTGCCAATATACTTGGCACTCTAATACACAAATCAGAAGGTTCAATTTCACAATTTCTAATGAGGGTTAGGTAGACGCACAACATAGGAAAAAGGTAGGTTCACGGGGATGGGCCTGGCGCCAATGCTCGCCGCACTGGACGGGAATCCCTGTTCTTTTTATAGGAACCTTCTGGTGTTGGCTAAGAGGGTGTTGACACAGTTAGGTGAAACTCGCTTGTATTTTATGTCTAACATACTCATCCTGATTAATTTCTACCCTGTTATCCAGTCCATAAGTAAAATTAACAAGCTGTGTACTTTCCCTACCTGCCTGATCCTCCTCTAAAGCCTGGTATATGGGCTCAGATTCCTGGAGTTGTAAACTTTCATAAGACTTGCTCATGTCAGCATATACCACCTGTCTTTCCTGCTGCCCCTGACTTGTTCCCTGAGTCACCTGTTCTAGTGGAACCTCATCATCTACCACCACAATGGTCATTTCATGGTGCACTTTCAACCTTTTAAATCCTTTACCACATTGTACACAGACTACTGGTCCACACTTGATGGTAAGATATATGGGCCCTCATTCCGAGTTGATCGGTCGCAAGGCGAATTTAGCAGAGTTACACACGCTAAGCCGCCGCCTACTGGGAGTGTATCTTAGCATCTTAAATTTGTGACCGAAGTATTCGCAATATTGCGATCACAAACTACTTTGCAGTTTTAGAGTAGCTCCACACTTACTCTGCCTGTGCGATCAGTTCAGTGCTTGTCGTTCCTGGTTTGACGTCATAAACACACCCAGCGTTCGCCCAGACACTCCCCCGTTTCTCCGGCCACTCCTGCGTTTTTTCCGGAAACGGTAGCGTTTTCATCCACACGCCCATAAAACGCCGTGTTTCCGCCCAGTAACACCCATTTCCTGTCAATCACACTACGATCGCCGGAGCGATGAAAAAGCCGTGAGTAAAAATCCTTTCTTCATAGCAAAATTACTTGGCGCAGTCGCAGTGCGAACATTGCGCATGCGTACTAAGCGGATTTTCACTGCTATGCGATGAAAAAGAACGAGCGAACGACTCGGAATGAGGGCCATGATTCCCACAATCAGTGCAGCAAACACAATGTACTGCAATACTCCAGAAAAAAGCTTTGCAATACTTCCTCCTAGCCATCCAAGTGGATCCCAACCTTTACTAGCACCTAACCTTCTCATTTCCTCTTGCAACTCTCCCACCTTGCTCAGATGAGCACTTATTTCAGCTCTGTGATCTTTAATATAAGTACAACATTTTTGTCCTACCACTGCACACGTGGCCCCTTCTGCTGCCAACAGCTGATCCAGTGCCATCCTATTTTGTAAAGCCACTTTTCTTACTTGAGCCAGCTCTTTCACTGTCTGATTGATTGAAACTACCAATTCCCCTACCATCTGATCTAGTACCGTTAAGGTTTGGGACACAACTTTTTCCACCAAATAGATAGTGGACAGAGGAAACAAAGTTCCAGCCGTACGTTCACCATCAGAAAATCTGAAAGATACATATCCTTTTTTCACTTCTCTTTTACTGAGATGTCTTAAATATGTCAGGTCACTTGGCACCAAGTCATGCTCTATAGGAATACTGAGGAGAGTACACATTGTCCTTTAGCACCTAAGGGAATCCATGAGTATGTCCATTTTCCACAAACCCAATACATACCCTTAGGCAGAGGCATCCCAAAAGTTTTGGTATAAATGAGCCTTATGTATATCATAAAGTACCCTGTGTTATTACCACTGGCATCTCCACATGTGCTGTTATCAAGTGTACACCTTTCTCTGTAGTTGGTATAAAGTATCGTTAGGTGTTAATGCCCCATTTGCATCTATGGAATGCCAACAGGTTTTGAGATTCTTGAGGGAGCATCTACCGGACATCTTTACCACAAATGTGGCTCCAGTATAGTTAGTGTACCCTAGGTTTGGGCTTTTTACCTGTAATATTTTTTCCTTGTACACATATGGGTGGGACTTTTCATTAACACTTAAGCAGAATTCAGGTTTCCCTTTGGCTGCAGATACCTGCCGAGCGGGCGCATACAGCAAGCCTGCATCTAAGACATCCAAATATGGGAAGTCTACTATATTCTGTACTTCAGGTGTCTTATTGGCACAACTGCGACTACCATTCTTTCGCTTATGGCAGGACCAATCTCTGTCTATCATGTCAGCTGTGCTTATGTAATGAGCCAGGAGGGGTATACCTGCATCTACACTGATGGGTAGGTGGGTACAAATCCAACATTTGCTTGTGTTGAGAGCCTTTGCAATTTTACTGTGCATTGCGATCATGGAATTACCTGTAAATTCTCCTCCATAATTATTCTTTTGTAAGGCCCTACACACACGTGTCTTGAATAACGCTTCATTGTAAGATGTTACATTACCTGTTTGACTGGTCACATTGTTAACAGACCCTGGAATGTATATACAACACTCAAGCACAATGAGTATGATTGTAATCAGACATGCCCATGAGAGAATGCACCCCCATAGTCCACGGTCTGGCCTTTGGCCTATCAGCATCATCCTGCTTAGCATTGTCTTTGTTGTCCTTTGATCTTCACAGTACTCTTCTAGGAGTTATGTACCCTCAACAGAGATACTGCGTTGGCAAGTGGCTCAAGGGATTATTATGCCCGAACCACTCACTTGCTGGTTTTACTGGTGAAGTGCAGAGGAGTCTTGGAGAATATCTTTCACATGTGCTGTCTCAGGAGGCGTGACTTTTCTGCAGTGGGTGGAGTGGATCAACGAAGTCTTCTCCTTTATCTTAACAGCAGTTGGGGTTGTCAACAAGACTTGGTAAGGTCCTTCCCACCGGTCTGTCAGCGAGCCAGATCTCAGGAAATTTCTGACCATCACCTCATCACCAGGATGTAGATTATGACAAGCACCTTCCACAGGGATTGGTTGTGTGCTGGTCACAGTAGCTTGGATCTTCTTTAGCTGGTTGCTTAATGAAATAAGATAGTTCACAGTTAAATCATTTGTTTTACTGAGTTCATATGCGGGTGCAATAGCAACATTGGGCAATTTTCCAAACAGTATTTCATACGGAGAAATGTTCAACTCCCCCCTTGGTGTTGTTCTGATCGAGTGCAACACTAATGGCAAAGTTTCTGGCCACTGCAAGCTGGTTTCTTTACATATTTTGGCCAGCTTATTTTTAATAGTCCCGTTGCAATGTTCAATTTTGCTGCTGGTTGGCACATCTTTTTAAACACTAGTCCCATAAAATGTATGCCTTGGTTAGATGATATCACATATGCTATACCATATCACATATGGTATACCTATAAATTCCTGTACCAATTTCTGTGCTGGACTTGATGCTCTACCTAGCCACTGAACCTGTCTACACAAACCAATATATGCTAAAACATCCTAACCTTTGGAAGCTGAATGACATCAATTTGTATAACTTGGAAAGGACCAGTTGTCTGGGGAAGATGTGAAGGTATAGTCTTAACTGTTCTTCCAGCATTCCTCTGTAAGATGATGCAAGAAGCACAGTATTTGGTTGCAACTGATGCAAAACAAGATGCATCCCAGTAAGTCTGAATCAGACTAATTATGGCCATCTTACCTGCATGGGTCAGTCCATGGGACATCTGTGCCAATGCTGGCAAGAGTGATTTTGGGGCAACAGTTTTACCTTCAGAGCTGTGCCACAAGCCTTCATTGCATTTTCCCTCTTTAGTCCTTTCCTGTAAATAACAAGCTTTTTGCATTTTGATTAATGTTTGTTCATTTAGTATACATATATCTTTAGTAAACATGTAAACATTTTTATTACAATTTATTTTCGTGCTGCTACCTTGGCAGTTATTATCAGCTTAGTCAGGGTATGTTAAGCAAGCACGAGGGGTTACACTTTCCTCCCCCCATTCCTCTCTCTGAAACCCATCAGTTTCATTAACCATTTGTAAAGTAGCAGACTTCAAAATATTACATTTGACCAGGGTAATGGTGGTAGGAATAATGAGGACCAGTTCCCATTCTGGTAAGCGTGCCACAGTGTCATGCCGAGTTTTCTGACAAGTTAGTAGAGCTGCTATTATTATTATTTTGCTTTGCAGGGATTTCTGTTAGCATGGTTTGCTATACAATATGAGGTGAAATTACATTATATGCCTTAATTAAAAACTAATATATTTTATTCTTCTCTGGAACTGTCCTGCCCAGCACGGTCTGCAGGTCAAATTAACAACGTATTATCTGCAGTTGGTTTCTACAGAATTAACAAACAATTTCAGCTCGACAGCGTAAGTATCCAGTTGATCAGACTGGACACCTGCCTGTTTCACGATGAAACGGTATATGTCTAGGGGTGGTACCTTTCTGTTGCCCACCCAGCCATATTACCAGTGACTTCAGCAACTTTAACTTGTTTCTAACTTTATTGAACACCAAGTTATCTTCATGGTGTACTGCTAAGGTTGTCAAATCCTCTGGGACTTGTGTGCGCCACAGTAGATCATTAATGGTCAACCAATTTTTGATATGCGATCTAAGACCCTCAACAAAAGCAATGGTCAACATTGTAAAAGGTTTCTTGTGATCAAATATCTCTTTTATTTGTCCATAATTTTGTACTTCTGGTTTGAACCTTACCCAATAATCTCTGGTATGTTTTCTCTGTAGGTCTCTGAGAAACATCTTTTCTTACTCTATTTGTATCCTGTGTGTTTGAAATGGATGTTTTCTCACCCTTCTTCTTTAGTGAGTGCCTTTTATTCTTCAGTTGTTAATAAACCAGTAAACAATTGTACCATATTACTATGTGTAAATGAATGTGTCTTATACAGCCGTACTAGCTTGATTAACTTACTTTGGCTTTCTCCTATAATGGTTAAATTTTTCTAGGGTCCAGGGCACATGGATTGACCATAACTTGCCCTCATCAGTAGTTACTACTCTTAGTGGAGCACGTAAAAGTGTTTGTTGCTGTGCTACCTTACTTCATGTAATTCCAGTTGCAGTCATGTTATCTGGGTGTATGTTGGCATAATTTGCACCCTTTTTTTTTTCCTTTCCCTTTTTAAGTGGAACACATTCATTGTCTTCATTTCTCTCTAAACAATGATATCTGTGCTAAATAGGCAGAAGGGGGAATATAACGAGATGTTTCTAGCCATAATCTATATACCTCCCATTCTTCAGCCTTTTTCCCTTAATTTACTTAATTCTATCCACTTGTCTATGCTAAAGGTTCCTATGAATGATCTATCAAGGTATTTTGCATGCCATCTCCTGAGAAATTTCACAGCCACACTTCCATGTCTCTGGTACATCACACTCGCTGGACTGCCGTGCGGGATCTCTAACATAGAAGAGCCCTTCGGTGTGGACATCTCTTGACCCATTGTAATGGCTAATCTTTATTTTACAGTCCAGCCTCAATGTCCAATACAATGGTAAACAGGGACGCTCCCCTTGTTTAGAGAGATATTACTCCACTTAGGAAACCTCACCACCTCATCAGGTGCCACGGCTCTGAACAGGCACACGTGTTCCACACTCTGCTAAGCTTGGCCTTATAGTGTACAAGGTGCTTTTCACAGTGGGTGAGTATCCCTGATACTATCCAGCATAGGAGAGTTTAACCGGAGCCTCTATCCTACCTGGGCCCTGTCCAGAATCTGCCGGCGTAAAGCCTCGGCCAATCACACTCATAGTCACTCACAGACTTCACGCTTAATTTAGCAAGATATGGCAGGCAAAAGATCCCATAAAATCATCCCGGACGAGCCCCCAAAAATGATAATGACAGAAATTACAATCTTAACACTCTATACTAATCACTGCATCTGGTAATAAAATGCAGTTAAAATCAATTTGGTTCCATACTCACAATCTCCAAAAAGACTTCAAGGAGTTACAAGCCAACAATAACACACAAAGTCAGCAGACCGAGGCAGGGACACATGGAGCAGAAGTAAGATAACAGCTCTTACCTGTGGCCACTGTTGATTCAGGTGTCCCGGCTCCAGCCCACCTTCCTTCTTCGTGTGTCAATGTTGGGTTGATCTCGGTGGGACCTCCAAAATTATATGGTCATGTAAAATAATTGAAGAACAATGAAGTCTCTTTGGTAGATTTATTGCATTGTGAAGTTCACAGGGCTCACGATAAAAGAATATCATGAACTGCACATTGACACGTTGATTTCATCTTATATACTTTCATCATAGCATTACATGATCTAATCAAATTAACAAGCCAATCATATACATAGACCAATTACATTTCAAATATCAGAATATATTATAATTTATAAACTCCCCTTATGGGGGATTTCCAATTAATTAGCTCAGCATCTTGTGATTATGACTGTTACATTAAAAATATACTTTTACCTTCAACATACTTTCGACTTCCCTTTTCTATAGGATACTAGCTAACCACAGTCTATGAAATACTGTAAAGCTAGACTAACTTCCTTAATTGCTACTAAAATCAAAGTTTCTTCAAACATATAAGAATCACATTTAAAGCAACAGTTTCTTATAAGCAATAGACAAACTGACATCCAGCTTCCATTTTGTGTATTCACTTATCTATATCAGTGTGGAGGCGGGCCTCCGATTGGCATCAATCAAGGTCCAGATTTCAGCCTTGTCAGTGTTCTTCCAGAAACAATTGGCTTCTCTTCCAGAGGTTCAGACCTTTGTGAAAGGGGTTCTGCACATCCAGCCTCCATTCGAGCCTCCAGTGGCACCATGGGACCTTAACGTGGTATTGCAGTTCCTTCAATCGGATTGGTTTGAGCCTCTACAAAAGATACTGGCAGGAGGCGTCTATTTCCTACAGACACCTTCTGCCGCATTAGCATATTAGTTACGGCATTGCACAGCTGTTGCGCAATACCATTAGTCTTACCATATTATCCCTTTAAACTGGGACTCTCATGACTTACACAGGTTCTGTGGCTGGCTTAATTCAAGCCAGCATTTTACGTGGTTTTAATAAGCCACAGAACCTGTGTAATTCATGAGTGTCCTGGTTTAAAGCGATAGTATGGTAAGCATAAATACTATAAATATCAGAATTAGGCCTTACGTGTGTGCGACTTTAATAATTTTAACTTTCTTTCATTCCAGCACGGGATGAGTTCATGCATTATAGTTAATATAACTAGTCCTAACATAAAATAACTAGTCCTATAATAGGACTGCACAGGAGACCACAAATAGGTTGAACTCGATGGACAATTGTCTTTTTTCAACCTTAGTTACTATTTTACTATGTTACTATGACAACTGCGCCGGGCGTCAGAGTTTACATGACAACCCGGCGCTATGCTGCTAATGATGCGCTTGGAAGGCGCCGGAAACAGCGGCAAGGAGTAAAGACTCCGGGCGGCGCTGAGCACTTGGCGGGCTTCTCCAGGTATTTAGGTAAGTTCAGTTGTTTCTAATATTGTTGTTTACCTTGACAAAGGGGCGAGACAGCCCTGAAACGTTGGGATATGGTGTGTTATTTTTAATACACTGTTTTTGATAAAGACTCCGAGTGCCGCAGTCATTTTTCATCTACATTAACCATTGCACTCTGAGTGCACCAGAGCAAGCGAGACAGATGGAGAGGGAGTGCTGGTCAAAATACACTTTGTTATAAACCTGTGGGACATTCCTGATTGGGATCGGGATAACCCCAAGAGGGACAAGGCACCCCGCAACTTTAACACTTCGTGTACAACTACCTTTGCCAATGGTGACAGGACTGCACGTGCACTGGAATTGGAATTTCTTCACACAAGCTTTATTTGCACCAGCAACATTGCACTTTTTTAACCCCAAGATGTCCAGTCCAGCTTTAGATGGAGAACAAGGCTGCAGAGGGATGCAGGCCGATCTCTCTGAACAATACAGTTTTACTGACGATGATGCGGATCGGCTGCTATTTAAAGAGCACTTGGAGGAAGAAGAGAAACCAGGCACATGCGAGGATATTTATCACAGGCTGCTAAAACTTATGCGCCGGGAGATCGACTATTTATTGCATGGGATAACGTTATCTGATTATCACAGGGACAAGATGATCCCAAGAGGATTTAGGGTACGTAATGTGCCCACAATTGGGTGCTACAATCCAGAATTCTGCAGGAAGTGGATTGGTATATTGAATAAGTGCAGGAATAAGTGCAGTCTGGACTTAATGCTGCTGGTGGTGGTGGTGGAGGAGGCGGGCAAATAGCTAGCACTGCCCGCGAAAAGATCTGTAGATTTGAGGCTGAACATCTGTCAACCCTGACAAGTGAAACAAACAAGGATTGGTTGTTAAATCTTAAGAACCAGTGTGACACCTACCGCAAAGACCTAATCAAATTCAAACGTAATAAAATACAAAAAGTGAAGTAGGATTACGAATCCAATCGCGTATACAGATGGTTGATGGGGGGCATCCCGGGGGAGCACAAACCTTATAACACCAGAGTCAAGCACAGCCTGGCGCAGAAAGAGGGAACTCCAACACAGAACCTCAGCGACTTCTAACAGCGATAATGAAAATGCACCTTTGGATACAGATGGCCCTTCTTCTGCAGGGAGTGTCCCTTTAGAGACCCCGCCGGTGACCCCCACAGAACAAGTAGGAACAAAATGTCGCTGAGGGCGCCCACCCGCAGGGGCAAGCAGAACACAAGGAAGCAGAGGGACCTCAGCAAGAAAAAAAACGCTAGTGTTCAATTTGTCTAAAAGAACACTAACGGACAATTAACTTAAAGTCCTAGAAAAGGGACTTACTTTTGTACCTACGACTGGCTTTGACGAATTAACTTGGAAGGTAGATCTACATAGGTTCACGCGAAAATTAAGACTACAGGAGCTCTTTCATGAGCATCCAATTACAACTCCAGCCCCTCTGATTGATACAGTTTATCAACAATTTTTGACCACCAGGCAGAAGTCCTCGTATGACCCTGGTTCAACCAACCCATCCATTAAATCATTCATCAGATTACTGGATGAATCAGTAATCAAATACAACCAAGCTGGGCAGAGAATAAACCACAATATGTCTATTGCAGAGAGATCAGCACTTAGGAACTTGAGTAAATATGAGGATATTATAATCCGCCCCGCCGATAAGGGGGGTGGAACAGTAATCCTTGATTTAAGTTATTACAAGGAAGAAATATACAAGCAACTTGCGGATGAATCCACATATGAAGTATTACCTCTGGATCATCAGTTTATAAGAAGGAGGTGGACAAGTTATTAGATGAGGTACATGGGATGGGCATCATCTCACCCAAATTATGCAAATCTTTGAAACAAGACCAACCAGTGGTCCCTGTAATCTTTAGGGTTCCAAAAATACACAAAAATCTACAGACCCCTCCCGGCCAGCCCATAATTTCCGCCAGAAATTCCATCTATCAACCCATTTCTGTTTTCCTTGACAGCATTTTTACAACCATTAGTTGTAAAGCATAGCAGGTTTATTAAGGACACCACCAGTTTTTTTTTTTTATGGACACAGTGAATAGAGTACCTGAGGACACCCTGCTGTGTGTGGTGGATGTATGCAGTTTGTATACAAGCATACCCCACACAGAGGGTCTCCTGGCAGTGAATGAATTTCTTATTGGGGAAAAAATGGACATGTTAGATCTCGATTTGTTCATGAGACTCTTGGAGTTAATCCTTACCAGAAATTATTTTTTATTCAACGGCCGTTTTTACCATAAAAAAATGGGGTGTGTGATGGGGAGCAACATCTCCCCATCCTTTGCAAATATTTTCATGTTCAAGGAAGAGGAACAAGTTTTTTTTAATAACCAGGAAACCGCAGCGCACATCCTCATGTACTCTAGATTTCTAGATGATCTTTTCATCTTGTGGACCAGAGGAGTTATTCTTAAGCACTATGGAGAATATCAACTCCAGCAGCTTGACCATCAAATATACATACCACACCAGCAGATCCCCTGTGAACTACTGTATATAGATTTGGAAGTGACGATAGTGGATGGCCGTATAAAAACAGGCTTGTTTATCAAGCCTACCAACAAAAACACCTTTTTAAGGGCAAACAACCACCATCCTAGATCCCTTAAAAAAAGTCTTCCGCGGTCATAGATGATTAGAGCCAGTAGAATCATTAGTGATCGTACCTCAGTAGTACACGAACTGGACAAAATGATTCTGAAATTTGTGGCGAGAGGATATGACTTAAAGACACTGCAGAAGCAGAAGATGGAAGTTTTGGCGATGTCTAGAGACAGCCTGATGTCAGCCAAAAGAAAGGTCCAAGAACCCATAATTCCATTTGTTAGTAAACACAATACGTCAAGTACAGAATTGCCAAAAGCAGTCAGGCCCTGATTAAATCACACAAACCACATTTTTCTTAGTACTTCTTACTTTTTTCACTTATTTTAATTATACAGACACTACAAATACATACATAACAACAAAATATTTTTGAGTCACTTTTTTGCTTGTTGTTTATTGTCACAAATACGTTTACTGTGTAACCACATAAGTTCTGTCACTTTAGTATATTTACACAACACTGATTCTATTGGGTAACAGGTTTTTTTCCACAGTGATAGCTATCAGTCTATTTTTGATATACATCATGGCACGATTTATATGGGTGAACATTATGCTCGAGGTTTCAATTTTAGCCACATTATACACTGTGGGACCCTTATTTAATTGTTATAAGAATCTAGTTCTCGAGGGGTTCTTCTTATAATGATTACCACCGTACAATCACTGCTTTATAAGCACTGCCCATGTTTTAAACGCCCAGCCAAAACAAACTATACTGGTAGACTTCTTGGGAACTGTAAATTTTCACTTTCTTTCATTCCAGCACGAGATGACAACTGCGCCGGGCATCAGAGTTTCCATGACAACCCGGCGCTACGTTGCCAATGACGCGCTTGGAAGGCGCCGGAAACTGGGGCAAGGAGACGATACTCTGGGCGGCGCTGAGCACTTGGTGGGCTTCTCCAGGTATTTAGGTAAGCTCAGTTGTTTCTAATATTGTTGTTCACCTTGACAAAAGGGCGAGACAGCCCTGAAATGTTGGGGTATGTTAAGGTATTTTTAATACACTGTTTTTGATAATGACTCCGAGTGCCGCAGTCTTTTTTCATCTATCTATATATATATATATATATATAGCAAAGTCACAGAACTGAGTCCCGGGAAGCCGCACTGACACTCTCCATTAATTAAAAAGCAGGTGTCCGGTTAATTCATGAATAAAGTCACATGCCAAACACTCAAGATGAGAGTTGAGACAGAACCAGCACTCTGTGTAATTTTCAAAATAGTTTTTACTCCAAGCCGTGTTTCCAAACATAGGTAATCACATCGACATCAGCATGAAAGACAAAGGCATATACTCATCACTGGTAACTTCCCAAACAGCCGTTTTCGGTGAACAACCTTCCTCAGGGGAATAACCATGCATATGATCTAGCTGCCATGTGAAAAAAGTGCTTGTGTGCCGTGCAACTATTGCATCAATGGTTGCACGGCACACAAGGGTTAATAAATTTGATTTCCATTGATAATTTTTATGTGATTTTGTTGTCAGCACATTCAACTATGTAAAGAACAAAGTATTTAATAAGAATATTTCATTCATTCAGATCTAGGATGTGTTATTTTAGTGTTCCCTTTATTTTTTTGAGCAGTGTATATATATATATATATATATATATATATATATATATGTGTGTGTGTGTGTGTGTGTATTAGAGATGAGCGCCTGAAATTTTTCGGGTTTTGTGTTTTGGTTTTGGGTTCGGTTCCGCGGCCGTGTTTTGGGTTCGAACGCGTTTTGGCAAAACCTCACCGAATTTTTTTTGTCGGATTCGGGTGTGTTTTGGATTCGGGTGTTTTTTTCAAAAAACACTAAAAAACAGCTTAAATCATAGAATTTGGGGGTCATTTTGATCCCAAAGTATTATTAACCTCAAAAACCATAATTTACACTCATTTTCAGTCTATTCTGAATACCTCACACCTCACAATATTATTTTTAGTCCTAAAATTTGCACCGAGGTCGCTGTGTGAGTAAGATAAGCGACCCTAGTGGCCGACACAAACACCGGGCCCATCTAGGAGTGGCACTGCAGTGTCACGCAGGATGTCCCTTCCAAAAAACCCTCCCCAAACAGCACATGACGCAAAGAAAAAAAGAGGCGCAATGAGGTAGCTGTGTGAGTAAGATTAGCGACCCTAGTGGCCGACACAAACACCAGGCCCATCTAGGAGTGGCACTGCAGTGTCACGCAGGATGGCCCTTCCAAAAAACCCTCCCCAAACAGCACATGACGCAAAGAAAAAAAGAGGCGCAATGAGGTAGCTGTGTGAGTAAGATTAGCGACCCTAGTGGCCGACACAAACACCGGGCCCATCTAGGAGTGGCACTGCAGTGTCACGCAGGATGTCCCTTCCAAAAAACCCTCCCCAAACAGCACATGACGCAAAGAAAAAAAGAGGCGCAATGAGGTAGCTGTGTGAGTAAGATTAGCGACCCTAGTGGCCGACACAAACACCGGGCCCATCTAGGAGTGGCACTGCAGTGTCACGCAGGATGTCCCTTCCAAAAAACCCTCCCCAAACAGCACATGACGCAAAGAAAAAAAGAGGCGCAATGAGGTAGCTGACTGTGTGAGTAAGATTAGCGACCCTAGTGGCCGACACAAACACCGGGCCCATTTAGGAGTGGCACTGCAGTGTCACGCAGGATGTCCCTTCCAAAAAACCCTCCCCAATCAGCACATGATGCAAAGAAAAAGAAAATAAAAAAGAGGTGCAAGATGGAATTGTCCTTGGGCCCTCCCACCCACCCTTATGTTGTATAAACAAAACAGGACATGCACACTTTAACCAACCCATCATTTCAGTGACAGGGTCTGCCACACGACTGTGACTGATATGACGGGTTGGTTTGGACCCCCCCAAAAAAAGAAGCAATTAATCTCTCCTTGCACAAACTGGCTCTACAGAGGCAAGATGTCCACCTCATCATCACCCTCCGATATATCACCGTGTACATCCCCCTCCTCACAGATTATCAATTCGTCCCCACTGGAATCCACCATCTCAGCTCCCTGTGTACTTTGTGGAGGCAATTGCTGCTGGTCAATGTCTCCGCGGAGGAATTGATTATAATTCATTTTAATGAACATCATCTTCTCCACATTTTCTGGATGTAACCTCGTACGCCGATTGCTGACAAGGTGAGCGGCGGCACTAAACACTCTTTCGGAGTACACACTTGTGGGAGGGCAACTTAGGTAGAATAAAGCCAGTTTGTGCAAGGGCCTCCAAATTGCCTCTTTTTCCTGCCAGTATAAGTACGGACTGTGTGACGTGCCTACTTGGATGCGGTCACTCATATAATCCTCCACCATTCTTTCAATGTTGAGAGAATCATATGCAGTGACAGTAGACGACATGTCCGTAATCGTTGTCAGGTCCTTCAGTCCGGACCAGATGTCAGCATCAGCAGTCGCTCCAGACTGCCCTGCATCACCGCCAGCGGGTGGGCTCGGAATTCTGAGCCTTTTCCTCGCACCCCCAGTTGCGGGAGAATGTGAAGGAGGAGATGTTGACAGGTCGCGTTCTGCTTGACTTGACAATTTTGTCACCAGCAGGTCTTTCAACCCCAGCAGACTTGTGTCTGCCGGAAAGAGAGATCCAAGGTAGGCTTTAAATCTAGGATCGAGCACGGTGGCCAAAATCTAGTGCTCTGATTTCAACAGATTGACCACCCGTGAATCCTTGTTAAGCGAATTAAGGGCTCCATCCACAAGTCCCACATGCCTAGCGGAATCGCTCCGTGTTAGCTCCTCCTTCAATATCTCCAGCTTCTTCTGCAAAAGCCTGATGAGGGGAATGACCTGACTCAGGCTGGCAGTGTCTGAACTGACTTCACGTGTGGCAAGTTCAAAGGGCATCAGAACCTTGCACAACGTTGAAATCATTCTCCACTGCGCTTGAGACAGGTGCATTCCACCTACTATATCGTGCTCAATTGTATAGGCTTGAATGGCCTTTTGCTGCTCCTCCAACCTCTGAAGCATATAGAGGGTTGAATTCCACCTCGTTACCACTTCTTGCTTCAGATGATGGCAGGGCAGGTTCAGTAGTTTTTGGTGGTGCTCCAGTCTTCTGTACGTGGTGCCTGTACGCCGAAAGTGTCCCGCAATTCTTCTGGCCACCGACAGCATCTCTTGCACGCCCCTGTCGTTTTTTAAAAAATTCTGCACCACCAAATTCAAGGTATGTGCAAAACATGGGACGTGCTGGAATTTGCCCATATTTAATGCACACACAATATTGCTGGCGTTGTCCGATGCCACAAATCCACAGGAGAGTCCAATTGGGGTAAGCCATTCCGCGATGATCTTCCTCAGTTGCCGTAAGAGGTTTTCAGCTGTGTGCGTATTCTGGAAACCGGTGATACAAAGCGTAGCCTGCCTAGGAAAGAGTTGGCGTTTGCGAGATCCTGCTACTGGTGCCGCCGCTGCTGTTCTTGCGGCGGGAGTCCATACATCTACCCAGTGGGCTGTCACAGTCATATAGTCCTGACCCTGCCCTGCTCCACTTGTCCACATGTCCGTGGTTAAGTGGACATTGGGTACAGCTGCATTTTTTAGGACACTGGTGACTCTTTTTCTGAGGTCTGTGTACATTTTCGGTATCGCCTGCCTAGAGAAATGGAACCTAGATGGTATTTGGTACCGGGGACACAGTACCTCCAACAAGTCTCTAGTTGGCTCTGCAGTAATGATGGATACCGGAACCACGTTTCTCACCACCCAGGATGCCAAGGCCTCAGTTATCCGCTTTGCAGTAGGATGACTGCTGTGATATTTCATCTTCCTCGCAAAGGACTGTTGAACAGTCAATTGCTTACTGGAAGTAGTACAAGTGGGCTTACGACTTCCCCTCTGGGATGACCATCGACTCCCAGCGGCAACAACAGCAGCGCCAGCAGCAGTAGGCGTTACACGCAAGGATGCATCGGAGGAATCCCAGGCAGGAGAGGACTCGTCAGAATTGCCAGTGACATGGCCTGCAGGACTATTGGCATTCCTGGGGAAGGAGGAAATTGACACTGAGGGAGTTGGTGGGGTGGTTTGCGTGAGCTTGGTTACAAGAGGAAGGGATTTACTGGTCAGTGGACTGCTTCCGCTGTCACCCAAAGTTTTTGAACTTGTCACTGACTTATTATGAATGCGCTGCAGGTGACGTATAAGGGAGGATGTTCCGAGGTGGTTAACGTCCTTACCCCTACTTATTACAGCTTGACAAAGGGAACACACGGCTTGACACCTGTTGTCCGCATTTCTGGTGAAATACCTCCACACCGAAGAGCTGATTTTTTTGGTATTTTCACCTGGCATGTCAACGGCCATATTCCTCCCACGGACAACAGGTGTCTCCCCGGGTGCCTGACTTAAACAAACCACCTCACCATCAGAATCCTCCTGGTCAATTTCCTCCCCAGCGCCAGCAACACCCATATCCTCCTCATCCTGGTGTACTTCAACACTGACATCTTCAATCTGACTATCAGGAACTGGACTGCGGGTGCTCCTTCCAGCACTTGCAGGGGGCGTGCAAATGGTGGAAGGTGCATGCTCTTCACGTCCAGTGTTGGGAAGGTCAGGCATCGCAACCGACACAATTGGACTCTCCTTGTGGATTTGTGATTTCGAAGAATGCACAGTTCTTTGCTGTGCTGCTTTTGCCAGCTTGAGTCTTTTCATTTTTCTAGCGAGAGGCTGAGTGCTTCCATCCTCATGTGAAGCTGAACCACTAGCCATGAACATAGGCCAGGGCCTCAGCCGTTCCTTGCCACTCCGTGTGGTAAATGGCATATTGGCAAGTTTACGCTTCTCCTCCGACAATTTTATTTTAGGTTTTGGAGTCCTTTTTTTTCTGATATTTGGTGTTTTGGATTTGACATGCTCTGTACTATGACATTGGGCATCGGCCTTGGCAGACGACGTTGCTGGCATTTCATCGTCTCGGCCATGACTAGTGGCAGCAGCTTCAGCACGAGGTGGAAGTGGATCTTGATCTTTCCCTAATTTTGGAACCTCAACATTTTTGTTCTCCATATTTTAATAGGCACAACTAAAAGGCACCTCAGGTAAACAATGGAGATGGATGGATTGGATACTAGTATACAATTATGGACGGGCTGCCGAGTGCCGACACAGAGGTAGCCACAGCCGTGAACTACCGCACTGTACTGTGTCTGCTGCTAATATATAGACTGGTTGATAAAGAGATAGTATACTCGTAACTAGTATGTATGTATAAAGAAAGAAAAAAAAACCACGGTTAGGTGGTATATACAATTATGGACGGGCTGCCGAGTGCCGACACAGAGGTAGCCACAGCCGTGAACTACCGCACTGTACTGTGTCTGCTGCTAATATAGACTGGTTGATAAAGAGATAGTATACTCGTAACTAGTATGACTATAAAGAAAGAAAAAAAAACCACGGTTAGGTGGTATATACAATTATGGACGGGCTGCCGAGTGCCGACACAGAGGTAGCCACAGCCGTGAACTACCGCACTGTACTGTGTCTGCTGCTAATATATAGACTGGTTGATAAAGAGATAGTATACTCGTAACTAGTATGTATGTATAAAGAAAGAAAAAAAAACCACGGTTAGGTGGTATATACAATTATGGACGGGCTGCCGAGTGCCAACACAGAGGTAGCCACAGCCGTGAACTACCGCACTGTACTGTGTCTGCTGCTAATATATAGACTGGTTGATAAAGAGATAGTATACTCGTAACTAGTATGTATGTATAAAGAAAGAAAAGAAAACCACGGTTAGGTGGTATATACAATTATGGACGGGCTGCCGAGTGCCGACACAGAGGTAGCCACAGCCGTGAACTACCGCACTGTACTGTGTCTGCTGCTAATATAGACTGGTTGATAAAGAGATAGTATACTCGTAACTAGTATGTATGTATAAAGAAAGAAAAAAAAAACACGGTTAGGTGGTATATACAATTATGGACGGGCTGCCGAGTGCCGACACAGAGGTAGCCACAGCCGTGAACTACCGCACTGTACTGTGTCTGCTGCTAATATAGACTGGTTGATAAAGAGATAGTATACTCGTAACTAGTATGACTATAAAGAAAGAAAAAAAAACCACGGTTAGGTGGTATATACAATTATGGACGGGCTGCCGAGTGCCGACACAGAGGTAGCCACAGCCGTGAACTACCGCACTGTACTGTGTCTGCTGCTAATATATAGACTGGTTGATAAAGAGATAGTATACTCGTAACTAGTATGTATGTATAAAGAAAGAAAAAAAAACCACGGTTAGGTGGTATATACAATTATGGACGGGCTGCCGAGTGCCGACACAGAGGTAGCCACAGCCGTGAACTACCGCACTGTACTGTGTCTGCTACTAATATAGACTGGTTGATAAAGAGATAGTATACTCGTAACTAGTATGACTATAAAGAAAGAAAAAAAAAACACGGTTAGGTGGTATATACAATTATGGACGGGCTGCCGAGTGCCGACACAGAGGTAGCCACAGCCGTGAACTACCGCACTGTACTGTGTCTGCTGCTAATATATAGACTGGTTGATAAAGAGATAGTATACTCGTAACTAGTATGTATGTATAAAGAAAGAAAAAAAAAAACACGGTTAGGTGGTATATACAATTATGGACGGGCTGCCGAGTGCCGACACAGAGGTAGCCACAGCCGTGAACTACCGCACTGTACTGTGTCTGCTGCTAATATAGACTGGTTGATAAAGAGATAGTATACTCGTAACTAGTATGTATGTATAAAGAAAGAAAAAAAAACCACGGTTAGGTGGTATATACAATTATGGACGGGCTGCCGAGTGCCGACACAGAGGTAGCCACAGCCGTGAACTACCGCACTGTACTGTGTCTGCTGCTAATATATAGACTGGTTGATAAAGAGATAGTATACGCGTAACTAGTATGTATGTATAAAGAAAGAAAAAAAAACCACGGTTAGGTGGTATATACAATTATGGACGGGCTGCCGAGTGCCGACACAGAGGTAGCCACAGCCGTGAACTACCGCACTGTACTGTGTCTGCTGCTAATATATAGACTGGTTGATAAAGAGATAGTATACTCGTAACTAGTATGTATGTATAAAGAAAGAAAAAAAACCACGGTTAGGTGGTATATACAATTATGGACGGGCTGCCGAGTGCCGACACAGAGGTAGCCACAGCCGTGAACTACCGCACTGTACTGTGTCTGCTGCTAATATATAGACTGGTTGATAAAGAGATAGTATACTCGTAACTAGTATGTATGTATAAAGAAAGAAAAAAAAACCACGGTTAGGTGGTATATACAATTATGGACGGGCTGCCGAGTGCCGACACAGAGGTAGCCACAGCCGTGAACTACCGCACTGTACTGTGTCTGCTGCTAATATAGACTGGTTGATAAAGAGATAGTATACTCGTAACTAGTATGACTATAAAGAAAGAAAAAAAAACCACGGTTAGGTGGTATATACAATTATGGACGGGCTGCCGAGTGCCGACACAGAGGTAGCCACAGCCGTGAACTACCGCACTGTACTGTGTCTGCTGCTAATATAGACTGGTTGATAAAGAGATAGTATACTACTAATATTATATATACTGGTGGTCAGGTCACTGGTCACTAGTCACACTGGCAGTGGCACTCCTGCAGCAAAAGTGTGCACTGTTTAATTTTAATATAATATTATGTACTCCTGGCTCCTGCTATAACCTATAACTGGCACTGCAGTGCTCCCCAGTCTCCCCCACAATTATAAGCTGTGTGAGCTGAGCACAGTCAGATATATATATACATTGATGCAGCACACTGGGCTGAGCAGTGCACACAGATATGGTATGTGACTGAGTCACTGTGTGTATCGTTTTTTTCAGGCAGAGAACGGATATATTAAATAAAACAAACAACTGCACTGTCTGGTGGTCACTGTGGTCGTCAGTCACTAAACTCTGCACTCTCTTCTACAGTATCACAGCCTCAGGTCAATCTCTCTCTCTCTCTCTCTCAACCCTAATCTAAATGGAGAGGACGCCAGCCACGTCCTCTCCCTATCAATCTCAATGCACGTGTGAAAATGGCGGCGACGCGCGGCTCCTTATATAGAATCCGAGTCTCGCGATAGAATCCGAGCCTCGCGAGAATCCGACAGCGTCATGATGACGTTCGGGCGCGCTCGGGTTAACCGAGCAAGGCGGGAAGATCCGAGTCGCTCGGACCCGTGAAAAAAAACATGAAGTTCGGGCGGGTTCGGATTCAGAGAAACCGAACCCGCTCATCTCTAGTGTGTATATATATATATATATATATATATATATATATATATATATATGGAGAGCGAAATGACAGCATAGAAATGGAGAGAGTTAAACCTCCTGTGAGGGGTGGACCTAACTGTGATGAAAATACAGCCAATGTTAGAGAGGGGAGGGATCAGTATATATATAGGGATGTATAGCCTAGCTTGGTCTCTCTTGCTGCTGGTTTTCCTTCTGGTGAGTGTTGCTGAGTGAGAGCTGAATAACAACAGTGCTGCTGCAGCTGCACCTACACAACACCCAGCAGAAGATTTAGCACAGCAGTATGCACAGAAGCCAGTAGTACCAGACAGAGCCGGCCTTAGGCATAGGCAAACTAGGCAATTGCCTAGGGCATCTGGTTTGCCATGGAGCACATGCAGATTCCGCTGATTAAAATGATATGTGGCATGCCTATATTCTGTGTGTAGCATTTCGTATGCAGACACAGCCACAGTTGCACAGTATATAGGCATGCCACATATAATTTTAATCAGCAAAAGCTGCTTGTGCATCCTAGCCACATAGCAATGCAAATAAGATGCATTTTCATAAAAAATAGGCATCAGACGTTAGCAGAGCTGCCAGTTGACTCACGCCAGGAACTATATGTGTCATTATGTGTATAAGGGCATTAATAATGTGTAACATATATGTAAGGGGCACTATTTGTGTCATTAAGTGTATAAGAGCACTAATAATGTGCGGCATATGTGGGCACTGCCATTATGTAGTGTTAGGACTGCTGACATCGGAGAAGCCGTGAAGTGGCGCAGCAGCTTAAACATGTGTTTGAAAACATGTGTAAACTAATTCTCTGAATTTCTATTACCAGATAGGTTCAGGTATGGTTACAGGTAATTTTTTAGTGTGCTGAAGGGAAATGTAGTGGTGGGATTTGCAACCCCTCCCCTCTCTGTTGGTTTGTCTGTGACCCCTCCCCCTTCCCAGCACCTGAAACATAATTATCTCCAGGAATGATCAAGCATTTACCATTGTTTGTCTGCTTGTGTACGAGAGGCAATGAATGGGAGCAGTATTTGGAAGGCATGCTGCTCCTTGTAGTGCCAATGGGAGATCCTGGGGGTGGCTCCTGGGTAAGTTAGCTCTCTGTCTGGATGTGTTTTAGTAATAGCCTTTATCATGAGGCCTACTGTGAAAAATTACATGGCCCTATGTGGGCACTGCCATTATGTAGTATTAGGACTGCTGACATCGGAGAAGCCGTGAAGTAGCGCAGCAGCTTAAACATGAGCTTGCAAACATGTGTAAACTAATTCTCTGAATTTCTATTACCAGATAGTTTCAGGTATGGTTACAGGTAACTTTTTAGTGTGCTGAGGGGAAATGTAGTGGTGGGATTTGCAACCCCTCCCTCTCTGTCTGTGTGTCATTATGTGTATAAGAGCACTAATAATGTGCGGCATATGTGTAAGGGACATTATGTGTGTCATTATGGGCATTAACAATGTGCGGCATATGTGTAAGGGAAATTATGTGCATAAGGGCATTAATAAGGGTTGGCATAATGTGTAAGGCGCATTATGTTTATAAGGACATTAATAATGTGTGTCATATGTGTAAGGGGCATTACTGTGTGGTATTATGTGTATAAATGCATTACCAATGTGTGGCATTATGTGTATAAGGTGCTCTACTGTGTGGCATATAGATAGGGCACTACTGTGTGGTGTAATGTGAATAAGGAGCAATACGGTGTGGGGTAATGAGAATAAAGAGCAATATGGTGGGTTTAATGTGAATAAGGAGCAATTCAGTATGATGTTATGTAAATGAGGGGTACTACTGTGAGGAGTAACGTATATAAGGTAAAATGGTACTACTGTGTGATGTAATGTGAATAAGGGACACTATCGCATGATAAATTGTGAATAAAGTTGCACTACTGTGAGGCATAATTTGAATTGGGGCTACTATTGTGTGGCCATGCCCCTTGCCAGCAAAAACACATACCTTTTTGGGTTGTGCGCCGAATGTGCACACTGTTCTTATTTAAATTACAGGGGGTAGGGAAAAAAAAAGGACTGCTATGGGTGGGGGGTAATGGTGCTGGGAAAGTGGGTGCAGGGTCAGAGGCAGAACTAGCGGTGGTGCTAGGGGGCACCAGCCAAAATCTTCCCTAGGGCATCATATTGGTTAGGGCCGGCTCTGGTACCAGAAGCAGCAGCAAGTGTTTGGACATCTGGACTAATAGGACAGTGATTGTATCACAGAAAGGTGAGCAGCATGACCACACATGCTCACTCACAGACACACATAGACTTTGGCTAGGCAGTGCAGATGCTATTTTTTTTATTAGATCTGTATTGCTGGGCTGTGTTGTACTTTTACCTTTCATTTTACAGCATCAGATTCAGGAAGTGAAAATCCAGTGAAGTGAATGAGACAGTGAGAAGCCTAATGCAGCTGCTGGCTCTATTCTGTCTGTGTCTGTGTCTGACTCCTCCTTCCTGATGAACTAATCTTTGCCAAAGCTGTGAACTGAACGAACTAGTTCACTTTGAGGATTAGTTCATTTTGAACTAATCATTCATGAACTACCCATCACTAGCCAGTTTCAACGTCTCCCCTGCTGCCTCCCTTACAGCCGGAGTCCGGCGGGGAGCGGCGGCGGGGGGGCGTCCCAGGATAGGGTGCGGCAGCATTGAGCCCCGCAGAGGTGCCTTCCCTGCAGACGGAGAGAGCTCCGGCCTGCGGGGGGAGGGCACACGCGGGGGGGGGCCGGTGGCAGGCACAGCAGCGATAGTGAGGGCCAGCAGGCGCAGGATAGGATAGATGATTGTTGGGGGGCCACGCCAATTGTGGTCAGGGGGGCCAGCGGATCACCAGCAGGCCAGGCGGAGCATTGGCCGTTGGGTCCCTTATCGGCACCTGCCGGCCGACAGGCCAGGAGAGGTGCGCCGGCATCTGCTTTGGGGAAGTCAGGAGGCTTCCGGAGAGTTGGCGTCGGCTCTGTCGACGGTGGTGGCGGCATTGGGTCCATTGGCCGCAGCCGCATCCCCGGGGGCAGCAAGGCATTCCGGCGCACGCGCAGAAGCGAGGGCGTCCGGTACGCAGCCGGGGTCAGCGGCTCAGCGAACAGCGCGTGCTTGCCGTGACCTGGGGGTGGCCGCGGCGCAGTTGGGACACCGTCCAGTATGGAAGGAGCGCAGACGCGAGGTGGGGACGTCTTTGCCCCGGAGTGCTAGGCAGGCCCCGGGAGTGGTTTCGGGGTCCCGTGCTTTGTCTTCTTTTTCAGGTGATCGCGGAGAGGTTGAGGTGGACATGAGCGATGAGGAGGATTTCGAAGTTTCCACACCGGAGGACTCCCAGTCCGAACAGTCGATAGCGTCAGGTGAGGTTGAGCAGTCGGCGTCGAGCTCCAGCGCGCGCTCTAGTTCTCTCAGTTCCTCCTCTTCTTCATCCCTGTCGTCGCAAGCGTCCGACATCAGTAGCACGACTAGGGCAAAAAAGCGTGCAACGAAGTACACTAAGAGGGCGGCAGGGCAGCAGGAGAGGCGGAAGAGACGCAAGAGGCTTAGCGAGGACGCTCGCAGGGCCAAGAAGCACTGTGATTTGCCGGGAGTAGTCCACTGTGATTATACGGCAGTGTTGAGGGGGTTGCGGGATAGCTGCCGTAGGAAGATCTGCAGAGGCGATTAAGTGGATATGTTCATGCTGACTAACGACGCGAAGGAGTATAAGGCAGCGACAGCTAAGAAAGGCATCGGAGCTGAAGCTTTCCGTACTTTCGACAACTGGCTGGCCGGTTTTTGCGTCTTTGCGGCGTGTTATCTGGAAGATAGGCCTGAGGAACATATGAACGTCATACGATACCTGCACTTGAGATACACGATATGCAGCTTACATCGTCAGGAATCGAATGGCGGATTTATGATGAGAAGTTCCGAGAGAAGCAGGACTGCTTACAGATTATTGACTTTGGTTGCAAGGACGTGGAGGTCTGGCTCCAGATCACCCGGGCTTCTCAACCCGCAAAGGAGCCCCGGAATCCGGGGGCGGACGGGCAATGCGCAGGGTCGTCCGCCCAGGGGAGTAGCGCGGAAGGGGACCGGGTAGGATAGGTAGGTTTGCTATTCGCGGGGGAGGACAGGTCCCCGCGAAGGGGAAGTGCTTCGCATTTAATAATGCGACCTGTTCCTTCGGCAAGCAGTGTCGGTTTCGACATTCGTGCTTGCAATGTGGCGGCTTCCACCCGGCCTCCAACTGTTTTAAAGGAAATCGGCAAGGCGCGAGGGGAAAGCAACGCTACGCAAAACCCGGCGTGAGCGGGATCGCTCAACAGGGCCCCAACGCCAATTAATTTGGACGCCATGTCCAAATGGTTGGATTGGTATCCGAATAGTACGGACGCCCAGTTTTTGTTTCAGGGTTTTAAGTTTGGTTTCCGCTTGCCAGTTGTGGGCGAAGTATCGGTCAAGGCTCTCAGGAATCTTCAGTCCGCTCGCGCCTTGCCATCTGTTTTGCGTTAGAAAGTTGATAAAGAGGTGCGAATGGGTAGGATGGAGGGCCCGTTTAGCTCGCCCCCAGTGGATGACTTGGTTACTTCCCCAGTGGGGGTAGTCCCCAAGAAGACTCCAGGTGCCTTTCGGCTCATTCAACATCTTTCTTACCCGTCAGGGTCGTCGGTCAACGACGCGATACCGCCGGCACACTGCTCGGTGGTGTACCAGTCGTTTGACGAGGCGCTGGAGTTGGTTCATAGTTACGGCCCGGGAGCTCTGAGGGCTAATATCGATGTTGAGTCCGCGTTTCGGTTGCTCCCGTTGCATCCGGACTCATTCCGTTTTATGGGTTTTCGGATCGGAGCGGAATATTTAATTGACAAATGTTTGCCGATGGGATGTTCCGTTTCCTGCTCGTTTTTTGAAAGGTTTAGCACATTCTTGCATTGGTGCGTGGAGTCTTCTTCAGGGGGTCATGGAGTTCCGCATTACCTCGATGATTTCCTGTGTGTGGGACCGGCGAATTCGCCGCGCTGCAGCAACTTGCTGTTCTGCATCCGAGCGTTGTTTTATCACTTTGGCGTTCCTGTGGCCGAGGATAAAACGGAGGGGCTGGTTTCCTGTTTGTCGTTCTTGGGGATTGAAATCGACACGGTGGCAGGCTTGTGTTGCCTTCCTCAGGCCAAGGTCGCGAAGCTCCGCGAGGTTATTTGCCAGTTCGTGATATTGCGCAAAGTCACGTTGAGGCAGGCGCAGTCCTTGCTGGGCCTCTTGAACTTGGCTTGCCGGGTGATCCCGATGGGCAGGGTTTTCTGCCGAAAGCTGGAGAGGGTGACGGCGGGGTGTGCCAGGCCGCATCATTTCATTCGTTTGTCCTCCGAGATTAAGAGGGATTTGGCCGTCTGGGCCTCGTTCCTGGAGGACTTTAATGGTGTGCATATCTGGCTGGCCCCAACGATTGACAATGCTAGGTTACAGCTGTTTACAGACGCGGCGGGTTCCTCTGGGTTCGGTTGCTACCTAGAGGGATCTTGGGGCGTGGCCTCGTGGCCTGAGGAATGGCGTCGCGAAGGTTTCGCTAAGGACCTTTTGCTGCTGGAGCTTTTCCCCATTATGGTAGCACTGGAGGTTTGGGGCGATCGTCTGGCTCATCGCAGCATTTTGTTTAGATGTGACAATCTGGGCGTGGTGCATGCGATCAATAACCAGAGGGCGAAGTCGCTGGTGGTTCTGAGGGTGCTTGGGTAATTGCTGCTGACATGCTTGCATAAGAATGTATGGTTCCGCGCGCAGCATGTGCCAGGACTTGAGAACGGAATTGCCGACGCGTTGTCCCGCGGTCAGTGGGAGAGTTTCGTTTGTTGGCACCCGAGGCTGATGAGCGGGGGTTTCAATGTCCCGGTTATGTCTGGCAGGTGATCGTACCGGACTGGAGGGTCTAGCGATGGTCAAGCTTGGAGCAAGTGGGAAGAGTTTGTCCGCGGACGTAGTCAAGAAGGTAAGAGCGGGCATCGGATGATGCTTTCTTTTATTTGGCAGCTTTTTGTCACGGGTAGGTCCAGAGCGGTGGTGTGCCGGTACTTAGCAGGGATTTCGTTTTTTAATAAAATCAAGGGTGTCCCTGATGTGACAAAGAGCGGGCTTCTGGTAAAGGCGATGAAAGGGTGGGCGCGCGTGGCGCCAACGCCGCCTGATAGGCGACGCCCCATCGATGCGGCCCTGCTACCGGCAGTCATCGATGCGGTAGGCAGTATCACGTCGTCAATTTTTGAATCGCTTTTGTTCCAGTTGGCGTTCTCCATTGCTTACCATGGAGCCTTTTGGGTTTCGGAGCTGGTAGCGCCATCTAAGCGGGCAGACTCGCGCATGCTTCTGGATGACGTGGTGGTGGGTGAGAGGTCCTTGCTGTGCAGATTGCGTCGCTCTAAGACGGACTAAGTAGGTAGAGGGCGATGGGTCACTTTGGAGGGGAGCATTTGCCCGGTGAGATTGGCATCGAAATATGCAGCAGTTCGGCCCGGTGTGCAGGGGTCGTGGCTGCTGCATTATGACGGTTTACCTTTGACGAAATATCAGTTTTGTTGGATGCTGAGTCGCTGTCTGGCGAGCTTGGGCCTTTCACCCGCTGCTTTCGGTACGCATTCTTTCCGAATCGGGGCGGCGACGTCGGCTGCGTCGGCAGGGTTTTCCGTTGCGGAAATCCAGGCAGTGGGGCGATGGAAGTCGTCAAGTTACAGACGATATATTCGCCCAGTTCCATGAGTTGTTTGTTTGACTAACAGTTCAGTTTTATTAGTCGTTGTATAAGTTCATGTTGTAAAGTTAAGTACGTCCTTGTGTAGTGTGTCTGTTTGTCTCCCCTGTTCATCCTACTCAGGGATTAGCTACTCGCCGCTGCTGGCAGCGGGGGTCTGGAGTTCTTTTGCGATTTTTTGCCTGACTTGACGGACTGAATTCTAATCTGCAATTCGGCTGATCAGTTCAAATCAAAGTCCCCCAGCAGGTTTTTACGCTTTCACCTCCAGCTGAGTTCTTACATGTTTTTCCCATTTTTATACCCCCCCCCCCCCCGTTTTATTTTCCTTATATTATTTTGATTTTTCCCATTGTGTGTTTATGTTATGCTTCGATTGGCTGGAAGCTTGTTTAGATCGGCTAGGCCGTGACTTCTGCAAGACACGAAAAACCCCTTTTTTCTTTTGGCAGATCCTTCAGGTTAATGCGTTTAATAAACTCCTGTTCGGATACTTATTAACCGATTTTTACTAGAGATGAGCGGGTTCGGTTTCTTTGAATCCGAACCCGCACGAACTTCACTTTTTTTTTCACGGGTCCGAGCGACTCGGATCTTCCCGCCTTGCTCGGTTAACCCGAGCGCGCCCGAACGTCATCATGACGCTGTCGGATTCTCGCGAGACTCGGATTCTATATAAGGAGCCGCGCGTCGCCGCCATTTTCACACGTGCATTGAGATTGATAGGGAGAGGACGTGGCTGGCGTCCTCTCCATTTAGATTAGATTTAGAAGAGAGAGAGAGAGAGAGAGATTGCTGTGATACTGTAGATTAGAAGAGAGTGCAGACAGAGTTTAGTGACTGACGACCACAGTGACCAGTGACCACCAGAGACAGTGCAGTTGTTTGTTTTATTTAATATATCCGTTCTCTGCCTGAAAAAAACGATACACAGTCACACAGTGACTCAGTCTGTGTGCACTGCTCAGCCCAGTGTGCTGCACATCAATGTATTGTATATAAAGCTTATAATTGTGGGGGAGACTGGGGAGCACTGCAGGTTGTTATAGCAGGAGCCAGGAGTACATGATAAATAATATTATATTAAAATTAAACAGTGCACACTTTTGCTGCAGGAGTGCCACTGCCAGTGTGACTAGTGGTGACCAGTGCCTGACCACCAGTATATTAGTAGTATTGTATACTATCTCTTTATCAACCAGTCTATATTAGCAGCAGACACAGTACAGTGCGGTAGTTCACGGCTGTGGCTACCTCTGTGTCGGCACTCGGCAGGCAGTCCGTCCATCCATAATTGTATTATAATATATACCACCTAACCGTGGTTTTTTTTTCATTCTTTATACCGTCGTCATACTAGTTGTTACGAGTATACTACTATCTCTTTATCAACCAGTGTACAGTGCGGTAGTTCACGGCTGTGGCTACCTCTGTGTCGGTACTCGGCAGGCAGTCCGTCCAACCATAATTGTATTATATACCACCTAACCGTGGTTTTTTTTTCATTCTTTATACCGTCGTCATACTAGTTGTTACGAGTATACTACTATCTCTTTATCAACCAGTGTACAGTGCGGTAGTTCACGGCTGTGGCTACCTCTGTGTCGGCACTCGGCAGGCAGTCCGTCCATCCATAATTGTATTATAATATATACCACCTAACCGTGGTTTTTTTTTCATTCTTTATACCGTCGTCATACTAGTTGTTACGAGTATACTACTATCTCTTTATCAACCAGTGTACAGTGCGGTAGTTCACGGCTGTGGCTACCTCTGTGTCGGCACTCGGCAGGCAGTCCGTCCAACCATAATTGTATTATAATATATACCACCTAACCGTGGTTTTTTTTTCATTCTTTATACCGTCGTCATACTAGTTGTTACGAGTATACTACTATCTCTTTATCAACCAGTGTACAGTGCGGTAGTTCACGGCTGTGGCTACCTCTGTGTCGGCACTCGGCAGGCAGTCCGTCCAACCATAATTGTATTATATACCACCTAACCGTGGTTTTTTTTTCATTCTTTATACCGTCGTCATACTAGTTGTTACGAGTATACTACTATCTCTTTATCAACCAGTGTACAGTGCGGTAGTTCACGGCTGTGGCTACCTCTGTGTCGGCACTCGGCAGGCAGTCCGTCCAACCATAATTGTATTATAATATATACCACCTAACCGTGGTTTTTTTTTCATTCTTTATACCGTCGTCATACTAGTTGTTACGAGTATACTACTATCTCTTTATCAACCAGTGTACAGTGCGGTAGTTCACGGCTGTGGCTACCTCTGTGTCGGCACTCGGCAGGCAGTCCGTCCATCCATAATTGTATTATAATATATACCACCTAACCGTGGTTTTTTTTTCATTCTTCATACCGTCGTCATACTAGTTGTTACGAGTATACTACTATCTCTTTATCAACCAGTGTACAGTGCGGTAGTTCACGGCTGTGGCTACCTCTGTGTCGGCACTCGGCAGGCAGTCCGTCCAACCATAATTGTATTATAATATATACCACCTAACCGTGGTTTTTTTTTCATTCTTTATACCGTCGTCATACTAGTTGTTACGAGTATACTACTATCTCTTTATCAACCAGTGTACAGTGTGGTAGTTCACGGCTGTGGCTACCTCTGTGTCGGCACTCGGCAGGCAGTCCGTCCAACCATAATTGTATTATAATATATACCACCTAACCGTGGTTTTTTTTTCATTCTTTATACCGTCGTCATACTAGTTGTTACGAGTATACTACTATCTCTTTATCAACCAGTGTACAGTGCGGTAGTTCACGGCTGTGGCTACCTCTGTGTCGGCACTCGGCAGGCAGTCCGTCCATCCATAATTGTATTATATACCACCTAACCGTGGTTTTTTTATACCACCTAACCGTGGCAGTCCGTCCATAATTGTATACTAGTATCCAATCCATCCATCCATCTCCATTGTTTACCTGAGGTGCCTTTTAGTTCTGCCTATAAAATATGGAGAACAAAAAAGTTGAGGTTCCAAAATTAGGGAAAGATCAAGATCCACTTCCACCTCGTGCTGAAGCTGCTGCCACTAGTCATGGCCGAGACGATGAAATGCCAGCAACGTCGTCTGCCAAGGCCGATGCCCAATGTCATAGTACAGAGCATGTCAAATCCAAAACACCAAATATCAGAAAAAAAAGGACTCCAAAACCTAAAATAAAATTGTCGGAGGAGAAGCGTAAACTTGCCAATATGCCATTTACCACACGGAGTGGCAAGGAACGGCTGAGGCCCTGGCCTATGTTCATGGCTAGTGGTTCAGCTTCACATGAGGATGGAAGCACTCAGCCTCTCGCTAGAAAACTGAAAAGACTCAAGCTGGCAAAAGCACCGCAAAGAACTGTGCGTTCTTTGAAATCCCAAATCCACAAGGAGAGTCCAATTGTGTCGGTTGCGATGCCTGACCTTCCCAACACTGGACGTGAAGAGCATGCGCCTTCCACCATTTGCACGCCCCCTGCAAGTGCTGGAAGGAGCACCCGCAGTCCAGTTCCTGATAGTCAGATTGAAGATGTCAGTGTTGAAGTACACCAGGATGAGGAGGATATGGGTGTTGCTGGCGCTGGGGAGGAAATTGACCAGGAGGATTCTGATGGTGAGGTGGTTTGTTTAAGTCAGGCACCCGGGGAGACACCTGTTGTCCGTGGGAGGAATATGGCCGTTGACATGCCAGGTGAAAATACCAAAAAAATCAGCTCTTCGGTGTGGAGGTATTTCACCAGAAATGCGGACAACAGGTGTCAAGCCGTGTGTTCCCTTTGTCAAGCTGTAATAAGTAGGGGTAAGGACGTTAACCACCTCGGAACATCCTCCCTTATACGTCACCTGCAGCGCATTCATAATAAGTCAGTGACAAGTTCAAAAACTTTGGGTGACAGCGGAAGCAGTCCACTGACCAGTAAATCCCTTCCTCTTGTAACCAAGCTCACGCAAACCACCCCACCAACTCCCTCAGTGTCAATTTCCTCCTTCCCCAGGAATGCCAATAGTCCTGCAGGCCATGTCACTGGCAAGTCTGACGAGTCCTCTCCTGCCTGGGATTCCTCCGATGCATCCTTGCGTGTAACGCCTACTGCTGCTGGCGCTGCTGTTGTTGCCGCTGGGAGTCGATGGTCATCCCAGAGGGGAAGTCGTAAGCCCACTTGTACTACTTCCAGTAAGCAATTGACTGTTCAACAGTCCTTTGCGAGGAAGATGAAATATCACAGCAGTCATCCTACTGCAAAGCGGATAACTGAGTCCTTGACAACTATGTTGGTGTTAGACGTGCGTCCGGTATCCGCCGTTAGTTCACAGGGAACTAGACAATTTATTGAGGCAGTGTGCCCCCGTTACCAAATACCATCTAGGTTCCACTTCTCTAGGCAGGCGATACCGAGAATGTACACGGACGTCAGAAAAAGACTCACCAGTGTCCTAAAAAATGCAGTTGTACCCAATGTCCACTTAACCACGGACATGTGGACAAGTGGAGCAGGGCAGGGTCAGGACTATATGACTGTGACAGCCCACTGGGTAGATGTATGGACTCCCGCCGCAAGAACAGCAGCGGCGGCACCAGTAGCAGCATCTCGCAAACGCCAACTCTTTCCTAGGCAGGCTACGCTTTGTATCACCGCTTTCCAGAATACGCACACAGCTGAAAACCTCTTACGGCAACTGAGGAAGATCATCGCGGAATGGCTTACCCCAATTGGACTCTCCTGTGGATTTGTGGCATCGGACAACGCCAGCAATATTGTGTGTGCATTAAATATGGGCAAATTCCAGCACGTCCCATGTTTTGCACATACCTTGAATTTGGTGGTGCAGAATTTTTTAAAAAACGACAGGGGCGTGCAAGAGATGCTGTCGGTGGCCAGAAAAATTGCGGGACACTTTCGGCGTACAGGCACCACGTACAGAAGACTGGAGCACCACCAAAAACTACTGAACCTGCCCTGCCATCATCTGAAGCAAGAAGTGGTAACGAGGTGGAATTCAACCCTCTATATGCTTCAGAGGTTGGAGGAGCAGCAAAAGGCCATTCAAGCCTATACAATTGAGCACGATATAGGAGATGGAATGCACCTGTCTCAAGTGCAGTGGAGAATGATTTCAACGTTGTGCAAGGTTCTGATGCCCTTTGAACTTGCCACACGTGAAGTCAGTTCAGACACTGCCAGCCTGAGCCAGGTCATTCCCCTCATCAGGCTTTTGCAGAAGAAGCTGGAGGCATTGAAGAAGGAGCTAACACGGAGCGATTCCGCTAGGCATGTGGGACTTGTGGATGCAGCCCTTAATTCGCTTAACAAGGATTCACGGGTGGTCAATCTGTTGAAATCAGAGCACTACATTTTGGCCACCGTGCTCGATCCTAGATTTAAAGCCTACCTTGGATCTCTCTTTCCGGCAGACACAGGTCTGCTGGGGTTGAAAGACCTGCTGGTGACAAAATTGTCAAGTCAAGCGGAACGCGACCTGTCAACATCTCCTCCTTCACATTCTCCCGCAACTGGGGGTGCGAGGAAAAGGCTCAGAATTCCGAGCCCACCCGCTGGCGGTGATGCAGGGCAGTCTGGAGCGACTGCTGATGCTGACATCTGGTCCGGACTGAAGGACCTGACAACGATTACGGACATGTCGTCTACTGTCACTGCATATGATTCTCTCAACATTGATAGAATGGTGGAGGATTATATGAGTGACCGCATCCAAGTAGGCACGTCACACAGTCCGTACTTATACTGGCAGGAAAAAGAGGCAATTTGGAGGCCCTTGCACAAACTGGCTTTATTCTACCTAAGTTGCCCTCCCACAAGTGTGTACTCCGAAAGAGTGTTTAGTGCCGCCGCTCACCTTGTCAGCAATCGGCGTACGAGGTTACATCCAGAAAATGTGGAGAAGATGATGTTCATTAAAATGAATTATAATCAATTCCTCCGCGGAGACATTGACCAGCAGCAATTGCCTCCACAAAGTACACAGGGAGCTGAGATGGTGGATTCCAGTGGGGACGAATTGATAATCTGTGAGGAGGGGGATGTACACGGTGATATATCGGAGGGTGAAGATGAGGTGGACATCTTGCCTCTGTAGAGCCAGTTTGTGCAAGGAGAGATTAATTGCTTCTTTTTTGGGGGGGTCCAAACCAACCCGTCATATCAGTCACAGTCGTGTGGCAGACCCTGTCACTGAAATGATGGGTTGGTTAAAGTGTGCATGTCCTGTTTTGTTTATACAACATAAGGGTGGGTGGGAGGGCCCAAGGATAATTCCATCTTGCACCTCTTTTTTCTTTTCTTTTTCTTTGCATCATGTGCTGATTGGGGAGGGTTTTTTGGAAGGGACATCCTGCGTGACACTGCAGTGCCACTCCTAGATGGGCCCGGTGTTTGTGTCGGCCACTAGGGTCGCTAATCTTACTCACACAGCTACCTCATTGCGCCTCTTTTTTTCTTTGCGTCATGTGCTGTTTGGGGAGGGTTTTTTGGAAGGGACATCCTGCGTGACACTGCAGTGCCACTCCTAGATGTGCCCGGTGTTTGTGTCGGCCACTAGGGTCGCTAATCTTACTCACACAGCTACCTCATTGCGCCTCTTTTTTTCTTTGCGTCATGTGCTGTTTGGGGAGGGTTTTTTGGAAGGGACATCCTGCGTGACACTGCAGTGCCACTCCTAGATGTGCCCGGTGTTTGTGTCGGCCACTAGGGTCGCTAATCTTACTCACACAGTCAGCTACCTCATTGCGCCTCTTTTTTTCTTTGCGTCATGTGCTGTTTGGGGAGGGTTTTTTGGAAGGGCCATCCTGCGTGACACTGCAGTGCCACTCCTAGATGGGCCCGGTGTTTGTGTCGGCCACTAGGGTCGCTAATCTTACTCACACAGCTACCTCATTGCGCCTCTTTTTTTCTTTGCGTCATGTGCTGTTTGGGGAGGGTTTTTTGGAAGGGACATCCTGCGTGACACTGCAGTGCCACTCCTAGATGGGCCCGGTGTTTGTGTCGGCCACTAGGGTCGCTTATCTTACTCACACAGCGACCTCGGTGCAAATTTTAGGACTAAAAATAATATTGTGAGGTGTGAGGTATTCAGAATAGACTGAAAATGAGTGTAAATTATGGTTTTTGAGGTTAATAATACTTTGGGATCAAAATGACCCCCAAATTCTATGATTTAAGCTGTTTTTTAGTGTTTTTGGAAAAAAACACCCGAATCCAAAACACACCCGAATCCGACAAAAATAATTCGGTGAGGTTTTGCCAAAACGCGTTCGAACCCAAAACACGGCCGCGGAACCGAACCCAAAACCAAAACACAAAACCCGAAAAATTTCAGGCGCTCATCTCTAATTTTTACTCCTTTCCTTCTCTTCAGGTTGGGTAGAAGACGATTTGGCAATCTGGGTGGTTGGCCACTCTTATGTTTACTGGGCAGCCAGGTTTTTGGCCTCGGAGGGGGCACAGATGTTTCCTAGGGCTCATGGTGTTCGTTGGCTTGGTTGGCAGGGGATGATGTGGAAAGATCTGAAGAGTAGATTGGTCAGTCAGGTCAGCGAGCATGGAGTCCCTAGGGTGCTAGTTGTCCATTTAGGTGGCAACGATCTGGGGGAGAGGACATCACTGGAGCTGCGGTGGGCCATGATGGAGGATCTGGCCAGTGTGGCCGCAGCGTGGCCCAATTGTGTTTTGGTGTTCTCTATGATGGTCCCAAGGTTGCGTTGGCAAGGAGTGGCGGACGATCGCCCGATTGATGAGGCCAGGCAAACGGTGAATCCGGCGGTGGCGAAGTGGGTGTTGGCCCACGGAGGGAAAGTGGTTCACCACCCTAGGATTCGGTTTCGTGACAGTCACCTTTTTCAGCCTGATGGTGTGCATCTGTCCAAGGAGGGGATGCTGTTTTTCCTGGAGGATCTGTTTCTGGTGTTGCAGGAGTTAGGTTGAGGGTATGGTGGCGGTGCGAAGACTCTGGGGAAGAGTCTTTCACTGTTGGCGGAAAAGAACGGCAGGTTGTAATTTGACTTGTTAGTTGCAGTTGTTTACAGTATTGGTGTGGTTTAGGTGCACTCACCTCCATTGACTTTTAAGGCCGCTAGATCACCCATCAGGGGGCAGCGTCATCACCCATCTGGGTGGGCAGTCAGCGTGGAGGTCTGAGTCGAGCACCTATTACCTATGTATGGTTTGTGGTAAATTAGGATCGTTTGGGTTTTAATGTTTTTTGAGGTTATCGTCAGTTGAATATAGCCGTTCTTTTTTCTGCCACCATATGCCGGCTGAATCGGCACGTTAACTTAAATTTTACTTTACAGGTTTTTTTCTAATGGTTAGGGTACAATAAATAGCTAACAATTTTCTGCCAAATTCAAGTCTCCGTGTCATTATTTCTTGGTATTAAAGGTATTGAATGCTTTACTTTTGAATAAGGGTCCACACACTATCATTAGGAGGTTTAATATATATATATATATATATATATATATATATCAGTGGCGTGTGGTGAGGTAATTGGCTGGTGAGGCACTACAGCCATAATGTCCACCGAATCCTGTCGATGACCCCTACCGCCACCGAGCCAATGCCCGCTACTGCCTCTGAGCCAATGCCCGCTGCCACCGCCAAAGGCTTACAAACTCGCCCACCATCAACTGACCCAGCCCTCCGTCACTAATTTGCATCTCAGTCCTATGCCACCAATGTCTGCTGCCTGCATGCTCATCATACTTGTGATATATTGTACATTTTTATAGAAAAAAAAATAGTGTTTGGGACTGGGAAGGGAGTGGGAGGAGGACATGAATGCAATTTTGTTGTCCAGGGCTTCCATTATCCTAAGTATAACCATCCTAGGGCTCTTTGAGACGGTCCTGGTTGTTTAAATACTGGGAAAAAAATTGGACAGGCGTTCCCCATATTTAGACAACCAGTACCAGGCTCTTAGTCCGGTCCTGGTTCCAAAAATAAGGGGGACAAAAGATGTAGGGGTCCCCCGTATTTTTGAAACCAGCACCGGGCTCCACTGGCCAGGGACATAATGCCATAGCCGGGGGACACATTTATGTAGGTCCCTGCGGCCGTGGAATTACCCCCCCAACTAGTCACTCCTGGCCGGGGTTCCCTGGAGGAGTGGGGACCCCTTAAATCAAGGGGCCCCCCCTCCAGGCACCCAAGGGCACCCAAGGGCCAGGGGTGAAGCCCAAGGCTGTCCCCAGCACCCCTGGGTGGTGGGTGCAGGGCTGATAGCCATAAGTGTGTAAAAAAATAATATTGTTTTTTGTTGTGGAACTACAAGGCCCAGCAAGCCTTCCCTGCTTGCTGGTACTTGGAGAACCTCAAGTACCAGCATGCGGGGAAATAACGGGCCCCGCTGGTACCTGTAGTTCTACAACCACAAAAAATACCCAAATAAAACACAACACACACCGTGAAAGTAAAAATTTATTAAAACACACTTACACACTCACACATAATTACCTACATCCCACGCCAGTCACGTCCACTTGTTCATGTAGAAACCAATAGGGGTACCTGTAAAAATGAGAGAGATATTACTTACCTAGAGAGAGAGATAGAGAGAAATGAATGAATATTATGCACTCACTGACGCAGGAGGACGTTAGCACAGACAGGGGAGAGTGCTGCTGCTGGCTGGGAGGATGAAGCAGGTGCCGGAGGAGGAATGGGGGGGGGAGGGTTCCTACCCAGCCACCGCACACAGGTGCCGCACCGGAGGAGGAACTCAGTCTCAGGCACACAGGCGCCGCCACTTCTGCTTCCAGCGCTGCCTGTGGGTGATTGGACACAGGGCCGGTTCTAGACTTTGTGGCGCCCAGGGCGTGGCGCCTTCATAGGGAAGGGGCTTGGCCACAGTTATCTCCTTGTACTTGTGCCCCCCTGTAGCTGTGCCCCAGTAGCTTTGCCCCCTGTAGCAGTGTCCCCAGTAGTTGTGACCCCTGTAGCTGTGCCCCCAGTAGCAGTGCCCCGAGTAGTTGTGACCCCTGTAGTTGTGCCCCCAGTAGCTGTGCCCCTTGTAGCTGTGCCCCCAGTAGCTGTGCCCCTTGTACCTGTGCCCCCAGTAGTTGTGCCCACAGTAGCTGTGCCCCCTGTAGCTTTGCCCCCAGTAGTTGTGCCCCCAGCAGCAATAGTTGTGAGCCCATTAGCTGTGCCCCCAGTAGTTGTGATCCCTGTATCTGTGCCCCCAGTAGCTTTGCCCCCTGTAGCAGTGTCTCCAGTAGATGTGACCCCTGTAGCTGTGCCCCCAGTAGCAGTGCCCCCTGTAGTTGTGACCCCTGTAGTTGTGCCCCCAGTCGCTGTGCCCCTTGTAGCTGTGCCCCCAGTAATTGTGCCCCCAGTAGCTGTGCCCCAGTAGCTGTGCCCCCAATAGTTGTGAGCCCAGTAGTTGTGACCCCTGTAGCTGTGCCCCCAATAGCTTTGCCCCCGGTAGCAGTGTCCCCAGTAGTTGTGACCCCTGTAGCTATACCCCCAGTAGCTTTGCCCCCTGTAGCAGTGCCCCCAGTAATAGTGCCTCGAGTAGTTGTGCCCCCAGTCGCTGTGCCCCCTCGCTGTGCCCCTTGTAGCTGTGCCCCAAGTAGCTGTGACCCCAGTAGCTGTGACCCCAGTTGCTGTGCCCCCAGTAGCTGTGCCCCCTAGCTGTGCCCTTTGTAGCAGTGCCCCCTAGCTGTGCTCCTTGTAGCAGTGCCCCCGTAGCGCCGCAAACACACACGCACCCTTTATAAAAAAAAAAAAATACACACACATTCTTACCGATCCTGCTGCGCTGCGCTGCCCTCCGTCTCCGGCAGCCGGCTCCTGTCTACTATGGGAGAGACGTCATGACGGGCTTGGAGTGGGGTGGGCTTGGAGTGCCACTGTTGTGGAGGACTACATGGATGCATTATATGCGGGCAACCAGTTAAGTATTTATATTTATAGGGAGTGACGGACCATTGGTGAGATTTTATATATATATATATTTATTAGTGATGAGCGGGTTCGGTTCCTCGGAATCCGAACCCCACCGAACTTCACCCATTTTACACGGGTCCGAGGCATACTCGGATACTCCAGTATTGCTCGGTTAACCCGAGCGCGCCCGAACGTCATCATCCCGCTGTCGGATTCTCACGAGATTCGGATTCTATATAAGGAGCCGCGCGTCGCCACCATTTTTCACTCGTGCATTGGAAATGATAGTGAGAGGACGTGGCTGGCGTCCTCTCACTTTGTTTCAGAACTTTCAGGGGGCTGCAAATATCTTTATTCTGGGGACCAGCAGTATTATAGGAGGAGTACAGTGCAGAGTTTTGCTGACCAGTGACCACCAGTATTATACGTTCTCTGCCTGAAAAACGCCCCATATCTGTGCTCAGTGTGCTGCATATATCTGTGCTCACACTGCTTTATTGTGGGGACTGGGGACCAGCAGTATTATATAGGAGGAGTACAGTGCAGAGTTATGCTGACCAGTGACCACCAGTATTATACGTTCTCTGCCTGAAAAATGCTCCATATCTGTGCTCAGTGTGCTGCATATATCTGTGCTCACACTGCTTTATTGTGGGGACTGGGGACCAGCAGTATTATATAGGAGGAGTACAGTGCAGAGTTTTGCTGACCAGTGACCACCAGTATTATACGTTCACTGCCTGAAAAACGCTCCATATCTGTGCTGCATTGTAGTATATAGTAGGAGTACAGTGCATAATTTTGCTGACCACCAGTATATAATATATAGGAGTACGGTACAGAAGGCCACTGCTCTACCTACCTCTGTGTCATCAAGTATACTAGATATCTGTGGTGCATTTCAGTTTTGCACAGTTTGCTCACCACCAGTATATAATATATAGCAGTATGGTACAGTAGGCCACTGCTCTACCTACCTCTGTGTCGTCAAGTATACTATCCATCCATACCCGTGGTGCATTTCAGTTTTGCACAGTTTGCTGACCACCAGTATATAATATATAGCAGTACGGTACAGTAGGCCACTGCTCTACCTACTTCTGTGTCGTCAAGTATACTATCCATCCATACCTGTGGTGCATTTCAGTTTTGCACAGTTTGCTGACCACCAGTATATAATATATAGCAGTACGGTACAGTAGGCCACTGCTCTACCTACCTCTGTGTCGTCAAGTATACTATCCATCCATACCTGTGGTGCATTTCAGTTTTGCACAGTTTGCTGACCACCAGTATATAATATGTAGCAGTACGGTACAGTAGGCCACTGCTCTACCTACCTCTGTGTCGTCAAGTATACTATCCATCCATACCTGTGGTGCATTTCAGTTTTGCACAGTTTGCTGACCACCAGTATATAATATATATAGCAGTACGGTACAGTAGGCCACTGCTCTACCTACCTCTGTGTCGTCAAGTATACTATCCATCCATACCTGTGGTGCATTTCAGTTTTGCACAGTTTGCTGACCACCAGTATATAATATATAGCAGTACGGTACAGTAGGCCACTGCTCTACCTACCTCTGTGTCGTCAAGTATACTATCCATCCATACCTGTGGTGCATTTCAGTTGTGCGCAGTATGTTCAATATTTTCATTAACGACCTAACAGAAGGTCTAGAGAGCATGGTGTCAATTTTTGCAGATGATACCAAATTGTGTAAGGCTATAAATACAGAGGAGGATGCCGAGTCTCTTCAGAACGACTTAGTTAAATTAGAAGCATGGGCAGCCAAATGGAGAATGCACTTCAACACAGACAAGTGTAAGGTAATGCACTGTGGTAACAAGAACATAAATTACACCTACCTACTAAATGGGGTAAAATTAGGGGTTTCTGTACTGGAAAAGGACTTAGGTGTCCTCATAGATAGCAAGCTAAGCAGTAGTACCCAAAGTAGAACTGCAGCAAAGAAGGCTAATAAGATATTAGCATGCATAAAACGGGATGCTAGGGACGAGAGTATTATACTCCCGTTATATAAATCACTAGTGAGGCCACACCTTGAATACTGTGTACAATTCTGGGCACCGTACTACAAAAAGGATATCCTGGAGCTTGAAAAGGTACAGAGGAGGGCAACCAAACTAATTAAGGGCATGGAGACGATGGAATACAAGGAAAGGCTTGAAAGACTAGGCATGTTTACATTGGAAAAGCAGAGACTAAGAGGGGATATGATCAACATCTACAAATATATAAGGGGACAATACACAGAGCTTGCGCGGGACCTGTTTTTGGTTAGATCCACACAGAGGACTCGTGGACACTCGCTCAGGTTAGAGGAGAGGAGATTCCGCACAATACGGCGTAAAGGCTTTTTCACGGTAAGGACAATACATGTTTGGAATTCCCTGCCCGAGGGAGTTGTAATGGTGGAATCTGTCAACACCTTTGAGAATGGGTTAGATAAATTCCTAATGGATAAGGATATCCAGGGGTATGGTGCATAGTCATGCATTATAGTTACTATAAATAGGGATAAAATGTAACGGCTTACAGCAGCATCAGTCAGAAATTTTAGTCAAATCATCATGCATAGGAGACCACAAATAGGTTGAACTCGATGGACAATTGTCTTTTTTCAACCTCAGATACTATGTTACTATGTTACTATGTTACTATGTATATATAGTAGTAGGCCATTGCTATTGATACTGACATATAATTCCACACATTAAAAAAATGGAGAACAAAAATGTGGAGGGTAAAATAGGGAAAGATCAAGATCCACTTCCACCTCGTGCTGAAGCTGCCGCCACTAGTCATGGCCGAGATGATGAAATGCCATCAACGTCGTCTGCCAAGGCCGATGCCCAATGTCATAGTAGAAAGCATGTAAAATCCAACACACAAAAGTTCAGTAAAATGACCCAAAAATCAAAATTAAAAGCGTCTGAGGAGAAGCGTAAACTTGCCAATATGTCATTTACGACACGGAGTGGCAAGGAACGGCTGAGGCCCTGGCCTATGTTCATGGCTAGTGGTTCAGCTTCACATGAGGATGGAAGCACTCATCCTCTCGCTAGAAAAATGAAAAGACTTAAGCTGGCAAAAGCACAGCAAAGAACTGTGCGTTCTTCTAAATCACAAATCCCCAAGGAGAGTCCAATTGGGTCGGCTGCGATGCCTGACCTTCCCAACACTGGACGGGAAGAGGTGGCGCCTTCCACCATGTGCACGCCCCCTGCAAGTGCTGGAAGGAGCACCCGCAGTCCAGTTCCTGATAGTCAAATTGAAGATGTCACTGTTGAAGTACACCAGGATGAGGATATGGGTGTGCTAGCGCTGAGGAGGAAATTGACAAGGAGGATTCTGATGGTGAGGTGGTTTGTTTAAATCAGGCACCCGGGGAGACACCTGTTGTCCGTGGGACGAATATGGCTATTGACATGCCTGGTCAAATTACAAAAAAAATCACCTCTTCGGTGTAGAATTATTTTAACACAAATGCGGACAACAGGTGTCAAGCCGGGTGTTGCCTTTGTCAAGCTGTAATAAGTAGGGGTAAGGATGTTAACCACCTCGGAACATCCTCCCTTATACGTCACCTGCAGCGCATTCATCAGAAGTCAGTGACAAGTTCAAAAACTTTGGATGACAGCGGAAGCAGTCCACTGACCAGTAAATCCCTTCCTCTTGTAACCAAGCTCCTGCAAACCACACCACCAACTCCCTCAGTGTCAATTTCCTCCTTACACAGGAAAGCCAATAGTCCTGCAGGCCATGTCACTTTCAAGTCTGACGAGTCCTCTCCTGCCTGGGATTCCTCCGATGCATCCTTGAGTGTAACGCCTACTGCTGCTGGCGCTGCTGTTGTTGCTGCTGGGAGTCGATGGTCATCCCAGAGGGGAAGTCGGAAGACCACTTGTACTACTTCCAGTAAGCAATTGACTGTCCAACAGTCCTTTGCGAGGAAGATGAAATATCACAGCAGTCATCCTGCTGCAAAGTGGATAACTCAGGCCTTGGCAGCCTGGGCGGTGAGAAACGTGTTTCCGTTATCCACTGTTAATTCACAGGCAACTACAGACTTGATTGAGGTACTGTGTCCCCGGTACCAAATACCATCTAGGTTCCATTTCTCTAGGCAGGCGATGCCGAAAATGTACACAGACCTCAGAAAAAGAGTCACCAGTGTCCAGTGGTGCAAGTAGAAAAAATGTCTTATAGGTACTGTGTGCGCGCGCCGAAGGCGCGCGCGCAACAAAAATGGGTGTGGCCAAATGTCACATGGGGCGTGGCCAATGAAAATGGGGGCGTGATACACATATGGGGGAGGGGCAGATACACGTATGACCCCTATAGTGTCAGATACACGTTGCCCCACAGTGCTAGATATACATTGCCCCACAGTGCCAGATACATATAACCCCACAGTGCCAGATACACATTGCCCCACAGTGCCAGATACACAAATGTCCCCAGAGTGCCAGATACACAAATGTCCCCAGAGTGTCAGATACACATTGCCTCACAGTGCCAGATACACATTGCCCCACAGTGCCAGATGCACATTGCCCCACAGTGCCAGATACACAAATGTCCCCAGAGTGCCAGATACACATTGCCCCACAGTGCCAGATACACATTGCCCCACAGTGCCAGATACAGAAATGCCCCCAGAGTGCCATACATTGCCTCACAGTGTCAGATACACATTGCCCCACAGTGCTAGATACACAAATGCCCCCACTGTGTCAGATATACATTGCCCCCCGTGCCAGATACAGAAATGCCCCTACAGTGCCAGATATGCCCCCAGTGCCAGATATCCTCCAGTGCCAGGTATACATGCCCCCCTGTGCCAGATATCCCCCAGTGCCAGGTATATATGCCCCCCTGTGCCAGATATGCCCCCAGTGCCAGATATCCCCCAGTGCCAGGTATACATGCCCCCCCCCCAGTGCCAGATATCCCCCAGTGCCAGGTATATATGCTGCCCTGTGCCAGATATGCCCCCAGTGCCAGGTATACATGCCCCCCTGTGCCAGATATCCCCCAGTGCCAGGTATATATGCCCCCCTGTGCCAGATATGCCCCCAGTGCCAGGTATATATGCCCCCCTGTGCCAGATATGCCCCCAGTGCCAGGTATACATGCCCCCCTGTGCCAGATATCCCCCAGTGCCAGGTATATATACCCCCCCTGTGCCAGATATGCCCCCAGTGCCAGATATCCCCCAGTGCCAGGTATAACATGCCCCCCCAGTGCCAGATATCCCCCAGTGCCAGGTATATATGCCCCCCTGTGCCAGATATGCCTCCAGTGCCAGGTATACATGCCCCCCCAGTGCCAGGTATAACATGCCCCCCTCCCCTACTCACCGCTGCCGCTGCCGTCGCTGTCCTCCTGTCTGTCATGTGAGGGAAGGAGAGTGCAGCCTGCGCCTCTAGTTCCCCTCAGTCTCCGGCGGGTGTCTCAGTTTAATTCAGCGCCGATCCGTGAGCCAATCAGAGCTCGCGGGTGCGAGCTCTGATTGGCTCACGGATCGGCGCTGAGGTAAACTGAAACACCCACCGGAGACTGAGGGGAACGAGAGGCGCAGGCTGCACTCTCCTGCCCTCACATCAGCGGCGGTGCGGCGTGTGCGGCGGTGCGGTGTGGGGGAGGGAGGGAAGGAAGAGGAGCGGCGGCCCCTCGGTGTGGGTACGGCGTACCCACGGCTAAATTCTTACGGGTACGCCGTACCCACCCGTACCCGCCCACTTGCACCACTGCCAGTGTCCTAAAAAATGCAGTTGTACCCAATGTCCACTTAACCACGGACATGTGGACAAGTGGAGCAAGGCAGACTCAGGACTATATGACTGTGACAGCCCACTGGGTAGATGTATTGCCTCCCGCAGCAAGAACAGCAGCGGCGCCACCAGTAGCAGCATATCGCAAACGCCAACTCGTTCCTAGGCAGGCTACGTTTTGGTTCACCGCTTTCCATAAGAGGCACACAGCTGACAACCTCTTACGGAAACTGAGGAACATCATCGCAGAATGGCTTACCCCAATTGGACTCTCCTGGGGATTTGTGACATCGGACAACGCCACCAATATTGTGCGTGTATTACATGTGGGCAAATTCCAGCACGTCCCATGTTTTGCACATACTTTGAATTTAGTTGTACAGAATTATTTAAAAATGACAGGGGTGTGCAAGAGATGCTGTCGGTGGCCCGAAGAATCGCCGGCCACTTTCGGCATTCAGCCACCACGTGCCGAAGACTGGAGCACCAGCAAACACTCCTGAACATGCCCTGCCATCAGCTGTAGCAAGAGGTGGCAACGAGGTGGAATTCAACCCTCTATATGCTTCAGAGGATGGAGGAGCAGCAAAAGGCCATTCAAGCCTATACATCTGCCTACGATATAGGCAAAGAAGGGGGAATGCACCTGACTCATGCACCTGACTCAAACGTTGGAGAATGATTTCAACGTTGTTCTGCAACCCTTTGAACTTGCCACACGTGAAGTCAGTTCAGACACTGCCAGCCTGAGTCAGGTCATTCCCCTCATCAGGCTTTTGCAGAAGAAGCTGGAGACATTGAAGGAGGAGCTAAAACAGAGCGATTCCGCTAGGCATGTGGGACTTGTGGATGGAGCCCTTAAATCGCTTAACCAGGATTCACGGGTGGTCAATCTGTTGAAATCAGAGCACTACATTTTGGCCACCGTGCTCGATCCAGATTTAAAACCTACGTTGTATCTCTCTTTCCGGCAGACACAAGTCTGCAGAGGTTCATAGACCTGCTGATGAGAAAATTGTCAAGTCAAGCGGAACGTGACCCGTCAACAGCTCCTCCTTCACATTCTCCCGCAACTGGGGGTGCGAGGAAAAGGCTAAGAATTCCGAGCCCACCCGCTGGCGGTGATGCAGGGCAGTCTGGAGCGAGTGCTGACATCTGGTCCGGACTGAAGGACCTGCCAACGATTACTGACATGTCGTCTACTGTCACTGCATATGATTCTGTCACCATTGAAAGAATGGTGGAGGATTATATGAGTGACCGCATCCAAGTAGGCACGTCAGACAGTCCGTACGTATACTGACAGGAAAAAGAGGCAATTTGGAGTTCCTTGCAGAAACTGGCTTTATTTTACCTAAGTTGCCCACCCTCCAGTGTGCACTCCGAAAGAGTGTTTAGTGCAGCCGCTCACCTTGTCAGCAATCGGCGTACGAGGTTACTTCCAGAAAATGTGGAGAAGATGATGTTCATCAAAATGAATTATAATCAATTCCTCCGTGGAGACATTCACCAGCAATTGGCTCCAGAAAGTACACAGGGACCTGAGATGGTGGATTCCAGTGGGGATGAATTAATAATCTGTGAGGAGGGGGATGTACACAGTGAAAGGGGTGATGAATCGGACGATGATGATGAGGTGGACATCTTGCCTCCGTAGAGCCAGTTTGTGCAAGGAGAGATTTATTGCTTCTTTTTTGGTGGGGGCCCAAACCAACCAATCATTTCAGTCACAGTTGTGTGGCAGACCCTGTCGCTGAAATGATGGGTTTGTTAAAGTGTGCATGTCCTGTTTGTACAACATAAGGGTGGGTGGGAGGGCCCAAGGACAATTCCATCTTGCACCTCTTTTTTCTTTCATTTTTCTTTGCCATCCAGCGACCTTGGTGCACCTCTTTTTTTCTTTGCATCATGTGCTGTTTGGGGACTATTTTTTTGAAGTGCCATCCTGTCTGACACTGCAGTGCCACTCCTAGATGGGCCAGGTGTTTGTGTCGGCCACTTGGGTCGCTTAGCTTAGTCACACAGCTACCTCATTGCACCTCTTTTTTTCTTTGCATCATGTGCTGTTTGGGGACTATTTTTTTAAATCTGCCATCCTGTCTGACACTGCAGTGCCACTCCTAGATGGGCCAGGTGTTTGTGTCGGCCACTTGGGTCGCTTAGCTTAGTCATCCAGCGACCTCGGTGCAAATTTTAGGACTAAAAATAATATTGTGAGGTGTGAGGTGGTCAGAATAGACTGAAAATGAGTGGAAATTATGGTTATTGAGGTTAATAATACTATGGGATCAAAATTCTAAGATTTAAGCTGTTTTTGAGGGGTTTTTGTAAAAAAATACCCGAATCCAAAACACACCCGAATCCGACAAAAAAATTTCAGGGAAGTTTTGCCAAAACGCGTCCAAATCCAAAACACGGCCGCGGAACCGAATCCAAAACCAAAACACAAAACCCGAAAAATGTCCGGTGCACATCACTAATATACACTGCTCAAAAAAATAAAGGGAACACTAAAATAACACATCCTAGATCTGAATGAATGAACTATTCTTATTAAATACTTTGTTCTTTGCATAGTTGAATGTGCTGACAACAAAATCACACAAAAATTATCAATGGAAATCAAATTTATTAACCCATGGAGGTCTGGATTTGGAGTCACCCTCGAAATTAAAGTGGAAAAACACACTACAGGCTGATCCAACTTTGTTGTAATGTCCTTAAAACAAGTCAAAATGAGGCTCAGTAGTGTGTGTGGCCTCCACATGCCTGTATGACCTCCCTACAACCCACACAAGTGGCTCAGGTAGTGCAGCTCATCCAGGATGGCACATCAATGCGAGCTGTGGCAAGAAGGTTTGCTGTGTCTGTCAGCGTAGTGTCCAGAGCATGGAGGTGCTACCAGGAGACAGGCCAGTACATCAGGAGAAGTGGAGGAGGCCGTAAGAGGGCAACAACCCAGCAGCAGGACCGCTACCTCCGCCTTTGTGCAAGGAGGAATAGGAGGAGCACTGCCAGAGCCCTGCAAAATGACCTCCAGCAAGCCACAAATGTGCATGTGTCTACTCAAACGATCAGAAACAGACTCCATGAGGGTGGTATGAGGGCCCGACGTCCACAGGTGGGGTTTGTGCTTACAGCCCAACACCGTGCAGGACGTTTGGCATTTGCCAGAGAACAGCAAGATTTGCAAATTCGCCACTGGCGCCCTGTGCTCTTCACAGATGAAAGCAGGTTCTCACTGTGCACATGTGACAGATGTGACAGAGCCTGGAGATGCCAAGGAGAACGTTCTGCTGCCTGCAACATCCTCCAGCATGACCGGTTTGGCAGTGGGTCAGTAATGGTGTGGGGTGGCATTTCTTTGGGGGGCCGCACAGCGCTCCATGTACTTGCCAGAGGTAGCCTGACTGCCATTAGATACCGTGATGAAATCCTCAGACCCCTTGTGAGACCATATGTTGGTGCGGTTGGCCCTGGGTTCCTCCTAATGCAAGACAATGCTAGACCTCATGTGGCTGGAGTGTGTCAGCAGTTCCTGCAAGACGAAGGTATTGATGCTATGGACTGGCCCGCCCGTTCCCCAGACCTGAATCCAATTGAGCACATCTGGGACATCATGTCTCGCTCCATCCACCAACACCACATTGCACCACAGACTGTCCAGGAGTTGGCGAATGCTTTAGTCCAGGTCTGGGAGGAGATCCCTCAGGAGACCATCCGCCACCTCATCAGGGGCATGCCCAGGCGTTGTAGGGAGGTCATACAGGCACGTGGAGGCCACAAACACTACTGAGCCTCATTTTGACTTGTTTTAAGGACATTACATCAAAGTTGGATCAGCCTGTAGTGTGTTTTTCCACTTTAGTTTTGAGGGTGACTCCAAATCCAGACCTCCATGGGTTAATAAATTTGATTTCCATTGATCATTTTTTGTGTGATTTTGTTGTCAGCACATTCAACTATGTAAAGAACAAAGTATTTAATAAGAATATTTCATTCATTCAGATCTATGATGTGTTATTTTAGTGTTCCCTTTATTTTTTGAGCAGTATATATATATATATATACATATATACACATATTTATACACTATACATATATATATATATATATATATATATATATATATATATATACATTGAGTGTGTGTGTGTGTGTGTGTGTGTGTGTGTGTGTGTGTGTGTGTGTGTGTGTGTGTGTGTGTGTGTGTGTATATATAGCCTTATTGAAAACTGTTTTTTAATCATTATAGAAGTACACAAGTATTAGCAGTGTTTTGTGGATCATCTTGTCAAGGAAGAATAAAATAATTGTTTAAATAAAAACAAGTCTAACATAATTACTGATAAAAAATAATAATGTATGCAGAGTGTCTATTTTCTGATAAAATCAAATTTAAAGGATTGTTAGAAATAAAAAAATTAAATTGTTCTTTAAAAATATTTAAGTAATTTAAAAAAACACAAGAACAGGAAATACAAGAAAAGAAAAAAACTATTGAATGGGTTATTAAATGCTCAATGTTGTGTCCTCTTCAACCTTCATTGACCTTTACTATTTACAGCTGCTGTGATTTTGTTCCAGAGGCAGTAAAACATCCTGTCATTCATCTTACAAATACACCTGTCTCCAACACATAGAATGAGCATTTTTTTAGCACTGCTCTCAACTCATCACCTGCATAAACTGTTGCCTCAGGCAGGAAAAATTCACATGTTTAGAAATGGTAGGACAGCTGGGCTAAATCAAATGACCTGAATACTAGTCAAAAATAGTTCACTGTCAAAGAAAACATGGCTAGAGTAGAAAAAAGCAGAGAACAATTTTGATTAAAGAAACCCTATTTTATTATTATGGAAGCAGGCACACACAGTAATATAATTTTTACGAAAGTCATTTTCTTGTAATGTCTAATAAAATGTATAAATCATGTGCGTCTGTCTAAAGCTCTGCTCAATGGACTAATGGGAATAAGTAGCAGAGAAAGTGGTTATAGCTTTGCTTATATACAGAAATCAATAACCATGTTGAACTTGGTGTAGACACAACAAATATGACTGAACAATTATAATACAACTACTAGACTTTTCAGGAGACTTTCTAGGAAGGCAATGTGGAGTCATTTTTAACATCTTTAACGTTCAATTTTAAGCTCCATTTAATACAGCGCATACTTTCCAAAATTATATATTTGGAATTTGGGAAAGGGTGCATCTGAAGTGAGAGTGTAACTACAGTACATCATGTATGTGCCCTTTTGGATGCTACAGTGCCTAGTATATGAAGTGACTAGTTATAAACTGGCAGCTTAAAATCAATATCAGCATTATACCATACTTGCCTACCTGACCCTCTCCATGAGGGAGAAAATGCTCTGTTCCTGGACTTTCCTGGTAATGTATAATTGCCATCACCTGTGGTGAAACACCTTTCTTATCAATTAATTAGCTCACTACAGGTGATGGCAATCATACATTACCAGGAAAGTTCAGGAACAGAGCATTTTCTCCCTCATGGAGAGGGTCAGGTAGGCAAGTATGATTATACCTGAATGTCACTAGTAACATTTTCACCTGATATCGAATGCAATTTGAATCCTCCTCTCTCCTCATCAACAGCCAATTTAAAATACTGATAATGAAGTATTACTAGGTAATCCTATTCAGATCTATATTGCAGCCAATTTCAAATTTGTTAGCAGTTGGGCAAAACCATATGCACTGCAGGGGGTCAGATATAACATGTGCAGAGAGAGTTAGATTTGGGTGTGGTGTGTTCAAACTGAAATCTAAATTGCAGTGTAAAAATAAAGCAGCCAGTATTTACCCTGCACAGAAACAAAATAACCCACCCAAATCTAACTCTCTCTGCAAATGTTATATCTGCCACACCTGCAGTGCACATGGTTTTGACCAACTGCTAGCAAATTTGCTGCTGCGATCAACTCTGAATTATCCCCTACAGCAGGGCTGGCCAAACCGGTCCTCGAGATCTACCAACAGTTCATGTTTTCCAGGCCTCCTGGAGAACTGTAGAATTGTCAGTTAGGAATGAATGCATCACATCTTAATTAGTAATGACTACACCTGTGCACCTGCTAGGTGATCTGGAAAATGTGAACTGTTGGTAGATCTCGAGGACTGGTTTGGCCAGCTCTGCCCTACAGTATGTTAAAAAGTTATAGGGATCGAGTGTGGTTAACTGACCTTACATTTGTTAGATTTGAATAACACCTTTTGCTGGAAGTGGAGGGTTGCTGTGTGGGTGTGGGGGCTGTAATTAGGATGAACACATGTTGCAATAGTCCTATTTATTCAGTATAGATTAGGACACTACAGTGCCTAGTATATGAAATGTCTAGTTTTAAAGTGGCAGCTTAAAATCAATATCTGCATCATACCTGCGTTAAATTGAAGGAAAACAGAAGGAAAACAAACAACAAACCAACCTTACTACAAAAGGCCTGCCTTACAACCACAAAGCTCAGTGTTCATTATGTGGCTTGTCCACACCTCAGCAATGAGTACTCCATACTTGCCTACCTGACCCTCTCCATGAGGGAGAAAATGCTCTGTTCCTGGATTTTCCTGGTAATGTATGATTGACATCACCTGTGGTGAGCTAGTTAAATGATAAGAAAGGTATTTCACCACCTTATGTGTATTATTGTGTAGTAGTACGGCTGACCGGCGTACCGACGCCGGGATCCCGGCACCATACCGACGCCGGGATACCGGCGGGGAGGGGAGAGTGCAGCAAGCCCCTTGCGGGCTCGGTGGCGACCTGTGGTCGCCACGGGTTCTATTCCCACTCTATGGGTGTCGTGGACACCCACGAGTGGAAATAGTCCCTGTTGGTCGGCATGACGACCATCGGGATAGTGAGCGGTCGGGATGATGGAGGAGGTCATGTGACTGTCGGTCTCCCGACTGCCGGTCACATGAATACCACCCGTATTATTGTTATACACATAACATAGCAGCATAACTAGCACTTTTTTAAGCCATCCACTCCCTTGTTTCCACTAAATACACATCAACATTACTGCACGTGCAAGTGGCAGGTTAGCAGGACAATCTTCCCATCAGTGTTATCAGTTGGATAGAAGAGGGCTGGGAACTTTTTGCTAGAAACCCTAAATATCTGGTGGCATTACAAAGCAGTTATACCCCTAAATCTAGCTTGGTGTTAAAGTACAAACCCCTAATACCTCTGGTAGCTGTATAATACATACCACTCCTGGGGGCATTTATTAAAACATGGGGGGTCATTCCAACCCGTTCGCACTCAGCGGTTTGTCGATGCGGTGCAAACGGGTCCGGAATGTAGGTACTCCTTTGAAGGACCTCATTTGGACTGCTATATTCTCCTGACACCCTGTGAGCCGCATGCATCGAGTGGACCGTAGCCGCAATTAATACGGATTTTTCCACCAGCGGCCGGAGAATCTGCTGCTCCAGTCTTTTTACACTGTTGCATATCCAGACTGGTACAGCATCCTTCAGCAGAATTAAACAACCGTGTTCATCTGGATGGTTCACCGGTGACGAGACCAGCTGTACGTTCACTGCACAGAGCCGCTGCAAACCCGGCTCAGTACAGCGCCTTTGACGGAGAGGCTTCTACATCAGGTGATATACCACAAAGTGAATTTGACCATCACTATCCATTTGCCACATAATACTACAGCACGGTTGTCCGCAAGTCCAGTACTGGGACACTCTCTACCAATGAGATTCTATTGTGTATAAGGAGGACAGTGACTTATAACAGAGGCACTTTTTATCAGTCTCCTTTTTACAATCATTTCAGCTCGTGGACGCACGGCTGATTTTCATGAAGCATTAATGCAGCCCTAACTAGGGTTTATTAAAGGTTTTTTATTCATATTTGTTCAGGAGATATGGCAGTTTCGTTTACATTTATATAATATCAATTGTTTATTCTTAGGCTAGTTCATGTACTGCATTTTTATGTGGATGACATATTAATATTTTAAATAAAACAATATATTGGATTCATTCTGCGCTCCCACTCTTTCTTTTTTCACACTTACTTGGGTCCGGAATGTGCCTGCCCGGCGGCCATACTGCGCATGCGTGACGTTGCCTGGTGACAGGGTTATGTCCAGGACAATGAAGAAAGCGGTCGCAGAGCCGACCGCAAGAAGATTGACATAAAGAAGGCATACCTGGGCGTCACCGGAACGTTGCCAGCCGTTTTCGGGGAGTGGAGGAGAAAACGCAGGTGTGTCCAGGCGAACGGAGGGCGGATGTCTGACGTCAGAGCCGACCCTAGCATCGCTGAGATCGTTGCACAGGGTAAGTATGTCCAGGGCTAGTCTTGTTTTACTTTACATTTTTTTAGCTTAGCAGGGCTGCACAAGCGATCGCAGCCCTGCTATGCTAAAATACACTTCCCCATAGGTGTGGACTAGTTGATCGCAGCAGCAGCAAAAAGTTGCTGGCTGCGATCAACTTGGAATGACCACCATGGAGAATTATAAAGTGGAGAGAAATAAATAATTAACCAATCAGCTCCTAACTATAATTATTTTCCAACACAGCCTGTAATATGAGAGTTAGAAGCTGATTGGTTAGTGCACTTTATATCTGCACTTTATCTGTGTACATGCTTTGATAAATGCCCCCCAGTACTAGTATCTGTTGAATTGAATATATTGACCCCAAATTTACTATATAGACCTCATAAGCAGAGAGGTTTATGATCTGTTATTGTGTTGATTTTGGTGATTTGATAGCAGGATCAGCTTTTATTAAAACAGATCTTAGGCTAAATCACTGCAGTTGTGTCAAAGGCAAATCCAGCAGTCTTATTATAATATCTAGTGTAACCCCAAAAATAGTTTAATCTAGTATATACGTAGATGTTGTTAGCTAGAATTAGTACCTATCTAATTAGTTTTTTTAATTAATAAGAAATAAAAATAATATAGCTATGTACATCATGAAAATCATATACATATGGAATGTATTTCTAATATTGAGTTGGCTGTTATTGTGGATCATCCAAAAATAAACAGTATGACGACGCATGGATGCACTCGTGCTGGGCAGGAACTTATCTGAAAGTAGCAACATGGGACCTAGGGAAAAACCTGCTAGAATATCTGTCCGCAACAGAAGATGCTAGAAGCTCTGCAAGCCAGGCAAAGACCCGAGCTGAAGATGGGAAGAACTAGCTCGCAGGGAAGAGTATAAAATCAAGCCCACAGTGCAGGAAATTGGTGTTATTCAGGGACAGCTGACAGAGGGTGGTGATAGTGGGCACTATCAGCAGGGCAGTGGCTTCCCTGCTGCTGAGGTGGCTGGTGGATTCAGTGAAGGAGCAGAAGTGCCTGATGCAGAGATGGACCAGAACTGCAGAGAACCAGGAACTGCCCCTGTGTGAGTTGCGGTTTTGTGTGAGAGTCATGTGTCCCCACTGAAAGAATCAGGGGCACTGCTCTAAAGTTGGGGGTCACACTAAGCGATATATTGTACAATGGACCTAAATCTTGTTTGTAAGGCATTGCACAGCTGCAAGGAAGCAATACTGTGTAACTAAAATGCTAATTCAGCAGGAGGCATCTGTAGGAGAATCGTGATCAGTCGCAAATATGGTTAAATGGTTTTAGGCACCGTTTAGCCACGTAAGCTAAAGCTTATGAAGGTTGGCCAATAAATCTGGACACCTGCGTCCAGTAAGTCTGTGTCCACTGACACAGACCCTAAACCCATCATGCCTTCAAAACGAGGCCAACATGCCCTAGTTTTGAAGAAAAGTGCTGGATTCTGCCTCCCAAATGCCACAGTCATGCTGCAGCTGACAGGGGGCTGCAAGCAATAGCGCAAGATCTGTTCTGCAAATTCATAGAATGGGACTTGTGCCTGCGCAGCCCCACAACCATTGGATTTGTATGTAAATCATCATACACATTCCATTCATGATTGCAAGTGACCGGCAGCCATTCCCTGGGTCATCTCATCTTATTTTCCTATACGTCAGATGGGACAATTCTGCAGACGAAGGCATGTAGTTACAACTTTTCGGGGTGTACAGTGATAATGTCACGTCACGGAAAAATGTTTGGGTTTGGTGCACTGCCTGTAATGGATGTGCTTGGCGGCCAGATCGCTGCTCAGATTCAACTTCTGTCCAGCCATTATCAAAGGCAGTGCACCAAACCCAAACCTGTTTCCATGACATGGCATTATCACTGTACACTTCTATAAGTTGGTGATGAATTTCAGGTGCTGATGTTCCCCATTAGATGCAGAAATGTGATCACATAACACACGTCAGTGTTTGACCATGTTTCTGCCAGTGCTGCCATTTTACAACTGATGTTTGGACAGTATGACAGATATAAGGCAAAGTCTAATGGCCATGAGGGTGGTCTACCTTCACTGGTCTGGCGGGAAAATAGAATGAAATAGAGGACATTACACACATGAGATGTTGTGTTACCTTATAATTAGAAACACACTCCTATGATAACATTATAACCTACTCAAACTACGTAGCACCAACAAAGCTCATACTCATTACAAATATATCTGTCAGCTTAACCAAACCTGAGCCTGCAACTGTTTCCAAAGAAACAATATGTGCACCACCAATGTTCCAACGCAGTTGATACATTAAGGACACTTGGGGGTTTGGGTACTTTTGCTTCAGTATAAGAATTTATGTAGAAGGCAGAGAGAGATATTTTACTGTTTGTTCCTGTATTGATATATGAAATATTATTTATGAGAATGTGAATTTTGTATGGTGTTTTGGTGTCTGTAAGCGTTGGAGTCACACGTTACAGTAATTGTGATTTAGGGGGCTAATAGTACAATTCATATTGGCCCTTAAATCACATAAGAGCTCAAATTTAGGGCCTGATTAATTAAGGTTTGCAAATGCAATACTATTATAGAATCACAGGGAAGTCAAGTCTGTGGAAAATTACAATGTTTTGTTGAGGCCAGTTTTTTTTACATCAAGTCATGGGACGTTTAGAAGATCTACTGACTACCATCTCAGTTCAACTACTGGTTCTAGCTGTCACATCTGTCAACTGTCATAGCTGTTGCTCTCTCAGGGGTAGATGTAGGAAAGTGATTTTTTTCAGTCTTTAACTGGAGTCTTCACCGCAATATCGTGGTGAAGCAGGCACCCATATCGGCAAAATGTATTTTTATACGTAGAGCCATTACGGGAGTGCGTTATACCACCTTACGAGCAAAGCGCTCTTCGGCTCTCCACTCTCTGTTTTTCCCTCCGGATGGCAGCGCTGCCCATGGCTGTGGTGTATAGGCAATGACGGGCTAGGTATTTAAAACCAGTGGTCAGGATGCCAGTGGTCACATGACCAACACCGGCATCCCAACAATGAAGATCCCGACTGCGAATGCGGTAAGTATTTTTACCCTTCCCCCTCCGGGGGTGGTGACTATGGCTTACTCTCCGGGGGTGTCGGCTTCGGCTAACACTTGGGAAATGGCACTATAGCTAACCACCCCCATAGTTCCTAACCCCTCCACACACAAACATAGGGGTTAGTGCCAATCCCTAACCCTCCTGCTCCCCTGGGCCCTAAACCTAACCCATAACCCAATACTCACATTCGGGATGTTGGCTGTTCGTGTTCTGGCACTGGTGTCCTGAGTGGTGTTGGGATTCCTGCGTCAGTCACATGACCACCGGCATCCTGTCAATGACACCTGCAGCTGTTGAAATTGATAGCGGCAGGTGTCAAAATGGTCAGTGCTAGTAACCGTTGATACATTGCCCGCGCATATCAGTGTGCAGTCTTTTAGATAGCAGCATGGAAAATTACAGGGGCGCATATATGTCACTGAGCACACTTCTCCTTCATACATGGGGGAGAAACAGTATCAGTGCACATAGCAGCACCGATACCGCTTCTCCCCCCCCCATAATGCCACTTCTTACATCTACCCCACTGTTCTTCCCTTGGTAACCACCTGTGCTTCTTTGATGACAGCAGAAGTCGCCTCTTATGGGGTGTATAAGTCAGCAGCAAGCATTATACTAAAGACACCAGACTACTCGCAGCGTCTCCAGGATGACTCACAAGTTGTACATGCAGTAAAAAAACAAAAGTTTTATCCAGAAGAGGATGGAGGCTAAGTTTATTATAAATAGTAAGGGACAATTATTCTTGACCGTAGCTGACTGCTGTAAAGGTTCAACAATGATTGGTTCTTGTTTCTATTCTCTGCTTTCTGCTGTCAGTTCTTGTGTCTGCCAAGATGCACCACCAGTAGTTACACAGAAATGTCATACACAAGTGATTTATTATTGCTGGCTGATAATGCTGCTGCCTTGTAATAACAGCATTCACTTTCCTCTCCAGCTGTTTTCCAATTGTTGTCCCAATTTCTCATGTAGCAAGCGTTTCCAGCAACTCTTAGCTTGTCATCTGCATTGAGTCACCTTTACCATGGCATTTTTACTAATGTATTTATTGCACAGTGCATGGGAACTGTTTTGTTTTATTAAAGATTAGAGCAACAGCATATATCTGAAAGCTTGAAGCTAATGAAGAATTTAAATTCTGGAAGTGATCATATATAGCAACAAACACACCTATAGATGTAACCTCATCAACCCTTATATCTTTATAATACTATTATTGACAAAATGAAATAGAATTTCTACTCTCTACTTTCCAACAGATGACTATTCTGTTCTCTCTGTGCAGACGTCTACCTGTAAGCAAAATGTGGATCCTGCTCACCATGTATACCCCCAGCCATTTCCTAGATGTAAGGCCAAAGCTGCATTTGTACTATTGAGCTTCCATTTTACACAAAAATCGCCAATATATACGTGTTAGTTATTTAACATTAAATTATATTGTCCCATGCAGAAGTGTAATTTCCAGTCCTATAGTAAAAACTGTGAGCATGCAATGCACAACTGCTTTCATGACAAAGGATGCTGCATGTGTAGTAGTGCTCCATTTAGTCTATAAGTTTATCTGTGTAGATCACAATTAGTGAAAGCCAATACAGGAACCACACTCATTCTCTAGCCACAGCACATTCTCAGAAGGGCAAAGCTCGGGTCACCAAAGTGTATGGACATTCATCTCCCAGTCCCCTTCACAACTGGATTCAAAGCAGATGTATGGGCCATTCAGGCTGCAATTATGCCTCTAATTACTGTACTGCATAAAGAACCATTATATATATACTTATGGCTTATTTACTTTAATATAACTTGTGTGTTTTATTTTCTATTGTCCTTTGCAACCTATTATCTCTGTTGTATATTAGAGGACACCCTAGAGCACCACATGATTTGTTTACCATGCATTTGTGTACAATGTCAAAGCTCCTGTCTAGTTATTTTGTGTCATAACAACTCCTTCACAAATTGACACTATGATCCATTGAGTCTTGAAGTGGATTCATTTTAGAGGACTGGAAAGTGAATGTAGTTCCACTACACAAAAGTGGAAGCAAGGAAGAGGCAAGTAACTACAGAATGCTGAGCTTTACATCAGTAGTAGGGAAATTGATGAAAACACTTAAAAGAAAGAGTTGTAGAATATCTCAAATCTAGCAACTTACAGCTTCCCAAACAGCATAGAGTTACTGGGGGGAGATCATGTCAAATAAATCTTATTGACTTTTTGACTGGGTAACTAAAGTATTAGATCAGGTGGTGGGGGGGCATAGATGTAGCTTATCTAGACTTTAGTAAGGCCTTTGACTGTCCCACATCACAGACTGTTAAATAAACTTGAAAGCATAGTAATGGATTGTAAAACGTTGAGTGGATAAGATCTTGGTTGCAGGATATAAAACAGAGGGTTATACTATATGAAGAGAATGGTTTCTAGTGGAGTACCCCATGGATCTATACTTGGACCAGTGCTTTTTAATATCTTAATTGGTAACACTGCAAATGGAATTGAAGAGAAAGTATGCCTTTTTGCAGAGGACACAAAGGAATACAACAGATCAGACACACTAGGAGGGATAAAACAAATTATTATCTAGGTAGACTATGTTGAATGGTCAATAGCATGGCAACTATAATTTGATGCCAACAAAATGCAGAATCATGCACTTGGGTCTCAAAAATCAAAAGGCTAAATATAATTTTAATGGCACTATATTGGAAACTGCTTAGGAGGAATGGGATCTAGGAGTCACTATTTCAGATGACTTAAAGGCAGGTAAGCAATGTAACAAAGCAATGAGGAAGACAAGTCAGATGCTTGGTTGCATAGGGAGAGGAATCAGCAGCAGAAAGAAAGAAGTAATAATGCCACTGTATAGGTTCTTTGTACGACCTCATCTAGAATACTGTGTTCAGTTCTGGAGACTATGGCCCTCATTCCGAGTTGATCGGTCGCAAGGCGAATTTAGCAGAGTTACACACGCTAAGCCGCCGCCTACTGGGAGTGAATCTTAGCTTCTTAAAATTGCGACCGATGTATTCGCAATATTGCGATTACTAACTACTTAGCAGTTTCAGAGTAGCTCCAGACTTACTCTGCCTGTGCGATCATTTCAGTGCTTGTCGTTCCTGGTTGACGTCACAAACACACCCAGCGTTCGCCCAGGCACTCCCACCGTTTCTCCGGCCACTCCTGCGTTTTTTCCGGAAACGGTAGCGTTTTCAGCCACACGCCCCTGAAACGCCGTGTTTCCGCCCAGTAACACCCATTTCCTGTCAATCACATTACGTTCGCCGGAGCGAAGAAAAAGCCGTGAGTAAAAATACTTTCTTCATAGTAAAGTTACTTGGCGCAGTCGCAGTGCGAACTTTGCGCATGCGTACTAAGCGGATTTTCACTGCGATGCGATGAAAAATACCGAGCGAACAACTCGGAATGAGGGCCCATAGGCGGGATGTAATGGAGTCTGAGATCGCTGTAGCTGTGGGATGCTGGCCGATCTCTGACTTTTTTAAAGGGGCAAACACTTACAAGGCAAAACCATGCCTTGTGATTGCACCTTTGAAAAACATCCGAGATCGTCCGGTATCCCGCAGCTCCGGTGATCTCGGATTCCATTATATTTTGCCACATATATCCAGAAGAATATTAATACATTAGAGACTGTACAAAGATGGGCAACTAAAATGGTGCATGGTCTACATTACAAAAATAACAAGAAAAGTTGAAAAGATCTTTATATATATATATATATATATAGAGGAGAAATGGTGTACCCGGCACTCCTTATTAGCCAATGGTTTATCCGCTGTGGTGCCCTCCGGGTGACTCTAGGTCACTGATATGTAGCGTGGATTTGGCGGCGGCACTCAGACAGACTCATCAAGGTAACAAACAGGTCATTTATTAGACCGTGGAGACCGACATGTTTCGAGGCAGCGCCCCGTCCTCAGGGTCAAACAGCAAGTACTTGCTGTTTGACCCTGAGGACGGGGCGCTGCCTCGAAACATGTCGGTCTCCATGGTCTAATAAATGACCTGTTTGTTACCTTGATGAGTCTGTCTGAGTGCCGCCGCCAAATCCACGCTATATATATATATATATATATATATATATAGTTTGGAGGGACAAGACATAAACTTTCAAATATATGAGGGGATTTAACAAAGTACAGGAGTGAGACATTCTTAAAAGGAAGAGAAGTATTAGATCACGAGGATATGCACAGGAAGCTGGAGGGAGGTAGTTTCAAGGAAAGTTTGGGGAAAAATTACTTCACAGAAAGGGTAGTGGACAAGTGGAATAGCCTCCCATCAGAGGTGGTAGAGACTGCTACAATAGAGCAATTTAAACATGCTTCCGATAGACATAAGGGTATCCTTACAAAGAACTAAGGATCTTATAGGGTTTGAGGTAACAATAAGATTAAAAAAGGGACAGACTAGAAAGGCCAAGTGGTTCTTATCTGCTGTCAAATTCTATGTTTAAATGTCTTATTCATTATGAGTTCTACAATTAAAATGAACATTTCACCTACTTTTGTAGAAATTGACATTCTTTATAAAGGTAACGCAGGAGATACAGTATCATGGATATGTCCCGCTTAGCTTTCAGTCCTAATCAGTCTGATTCATCAAGCTCCCAAATACAAAATTTTGATTCCCGAACTCTTTTCTTCCCTATTGGAAGTCCTGGGATGTGAAGAGGGATCCTTGTGGGTCACTCCGTCCCTGTTCGGATCCCTCCGCCTGTACTCGCACATGACATGGTAGGCTCGGCAGTGCTAAGTTTCACCACTACTAAAGTAGTGCTGACCTTTTGATCGGCCAATTCCGCACTGAACCAATGTTGAATTGCTGCAGTGAGTTTGTATATATCACAATATACTGCACCAGTGCTCAAGTTTTCAGTTAAAATAAACATAAATCAGTCCCTCAATTTAAAGAAAATCTATTACCAGCAACTTTAGCAACACAAATGAGTACAACTAATATTACAATAACTTATTTATGTTACTGTGGTCTGATGCTTTGTAGTCTGGAAGTGACAGCCTCAGATGAGCTGTTCTCTGCGTAATGCTGCCTTAGTAAGGGTTATTTTGATGTCTAAAAGAAAAATACATTAATGAATGCGATATGATAGCTGCCATCTGTCCTTAAGAACAGCAGCAGAGACAGACTACTACCTCATCTTAAAACATATCTGTGCCTTCCTCTCCTCCCTTATTAGCCACCAAATGACAAAGCTCTCAATCACATATACCGTTAGCCCTGAGAGCTGTTTTTCACATCCACAGTCGTGGCCATATATCATACTTTCATTTTTTCTTACAAATTGTTTGTGAGCCTCGTAATGGTTTTGTTGACTTGTCCCTTGCTTCGCTTTTGCTTCTGTTCTCTGAGAAACAATGTTCCCTGTGATTTATGGAAAGATGTTTTGAATAATGAGAGAGATAACAAGAAGAAGGCTCCAGAATGCTGGAGAGTTGTTAAGGACACAAATGAGGCTCGTTGTTGGGTAGTGCACCTGCTGCAGTTTCCTTATAACAGTATGTGGAATGGCTATAAAAACAAAACTGATATCTGCTCTCCCTGAGCCATACAATCTTTCTATCATTGCAGCAAGGTAGCAGCTGCTCGCCCCCTCAAAATTAAAAGGATAAAACATGTCATACAGCCTAATTGTTTGAATCATGGATACTCAGTAAAATACTAATTTCCCCAATGAATTATCGCTATTAGTTGCCGGTATGCAGGAGGAAAGGTAGAGAGCAGATCAGTCAGACAATGTGCATCTACAGCACTACATATTTCTTTCTTGTGCTGGAAATCCTGAGCTCATATAACATATAGCAATAAGACTGGACTTATGAAAAGAACATTTATTGCCCTTTCCTAGGGTTCCAGGAATGTAAGGTCGGCACTCTTCCCACTTTGCAAATCAATGTTTGTTTATGTAGGAAATTATTAGGGTATTATTACGGTATTGTTAATTACATATGTTAAAGATTCAACTACATTTCTACCTGATTTTTGTTAATAGATGTAGGTACATTAGGGTTGGAATCTAAGGGTTGGCAGCTATGGGGAATGTATAATGTCATTAACTTGTATGATTGCATTTAATTTATTTACTTATTTAAATGTAAAAATTCAGTTTTACTCTTTCTTGATTTGTGTTCTCATGTTCTGCTCTCCCCTGTTTTTACTTAACCAACTGCATAAGACAGCCATGTGCCCTGTATTTCCATTGTGATCTTGGTGTAGGCTTTTATCTCACTTGCAACTCTTGAAATAAAGTCTGTATTATGGCCCTCATTCCGAGTTGATCGCACCAAGCAACTTTTTGCTGCTGGTGCGATCAACTAATCTCCGCCTATGGGGGGAGTGTTTTTTAGCATAGCAGGGCTGCGATCGCTTGTGCAGCCCTGCTATGCTAAAAAAGTTTCCTACAAAACAAGACCAGCCCTGGACATACTTACCCTGTGCCAGAGCCGGCCCTAACCAATATGATGCCCTAGGCAAGATTTTGGCTGGTGCCCCCTAGCACCACCGCTGGTTCTGCCTCTGATCTTGCACCTCTTTCCCAGCACCATTACCCCTCACCCATAGCAGTCCTTGTACCCCCTATATTTTAAATAGGAACAGTTCGCACATTTGACGCACAGCCCAAAAAGGGGCATCTTCTTGCTGGGAAGGGGCATGGCCACACAATAGTAAACCCAATTCCAATTACACCACACAGTACTGCAACTTTATTCACATTTTATCTTGCGATAGTGTCCATAATTCATATTACATCCCACAGTAGTATCACTTTACCTTATAAACTTTACTCCTCACAGTAGATCCCCTTATTCGCATTGCATCACACTGAATTGCTCCTTATTCACATTACACCACACCCTATTGCTCTTTATTCACATTAGACGACACAGTAGTGCCCTTTCTATTTGCAACGCCACATGAACACCTTATACACAAAATGCCACACATTAGTAATGCATTTATACACAATTCCACACAGTAATGCCCCTTACACATATGAGACACATTAATGTCCTTATAAACATAATGCACCTTACACATTATGACAACCTTTATTAATGCCCTTTTACACATAATGTCCCTTACACACAAGCCGCACATTATTAATGCCCTTATACACATAATGACACACATAGTGCCCCCTACACATTTGCTGCACATTATTAGTGCCCCTATACACATAATGACACACATACAGTAGTACCCTGTTACACATATGCCGCACATTATTAATGCCCTTATACACATAATGACACACATAGTGCCCCTTACACATATGTTACACATTATTAATGCATTTTTACATGACACACATAATGCTCCTTACACATATTCCGAACACTACTGCACAACCAACCCACTCACAGGCACACAGCACTCACACTGCCACTAACACTGTGACCTCTGCCTCTGCTTGGATACAGATGTGTCCTCACAAATCTTGCCTCAATGCTAACGTCGGACACCTTTTTTATGAAAATGCAGCTTATTTGCATTGCTATGTGGCTAGGATGCACAAGCAGCTTCTGCTGATTAAAATGATATGCAGCATGCCTATATACTGTGTGAGACTGTGGCTGTATCTGCATAAGAAATGCTACACACAGAATATAGGCATGCCGCATATCATTTTAATCAGCAGAAGCTGATGATGCCCCTAGGCATATCAAATGCCCTAGGCAATTGCCTAGTTTGCCTATGCCTATGGCCGGCTCTGCCCTGTGCGACGAATCCAGCGATGATGGGGTCGGCTTTGACATCAGACATCCGCCCTCCGTTCGCCTGGACACGCCTGCGTTTTTCTTACCACTCCCCAAAAATGGCCTCCAACGGTCAGTTGACGCCCCAGAACACCTTCCAGCTGACAATCTTCTTGCAGTCGCCGCTGCGACCACTTTCTATGCCTTCAGCGTTGTTGCCCAGCGACGAACGTCACCGGGCAACGACGCGCGTGCACAATGCGCACGCTGCGCATGCGCATTCCAGACCCGATCGCACCGCTGTGAGGAAGTGCAGCATTTGATCGGGTCGGAATGAGGGTCTATGTCCTTACAGTCAGGGATGGTTCTAGAATATGTGGATCCCAGGGCGAAAATTTCCTTTGTGGTTGAGCAGTTCCTCTCTCCCCTCATCAGCCAAACTAGAATATTCCCAGGTAATAAATGTGTTCACAAGGGGTAACCAGGCCACTCAGGAAAAAGATCTCATCATAACCCATCAGATGCTGGTTGGAACAGAAGTACATACATGTTTCAGCAAGTGGCTGCAATCTCTCTCACTGTACCACAGCCAAAGCTGACATACTCATCTCTGGTATAAGCCGCTTTGGGGGTGTGGCAGGACATTTAGGTCACTAGGTTTTTGCGTCATTTATTGTCATTTAGCCCCACCCCCTCCATTCTGCATCGTGATGGTCTGTAAAAACTCCTCCTCCTGCCCACTTCTCTAGGAAGCTGACGGGTTGCGGGGGATCCTCCCACACATTTGCATGGGTGCAATGGACTAACTGAAAAATCGGGTCTCAGCGAATTGCAAGTATGATGTTGAGAAAGTTACAAGGGAGGCTGTGCACGCGTCAGGGACTGCTCGTGGAGTTGATGGTGCGACTGATGGTACATAGATGGTGCAGTGATTGGATACACCAGTGCAGTTGAGCATTACTCAGATATACAAAGTGGACGTCACAGGGTTGACACAGCCTGTCCCACAGAAGTACACATGAGGAACACTCAGAGTGACATTTGCATAATTTTCCACTTGGGAATTAATAAGAAATCACAGCTATGCATGATTTGCATGCACCCATGAATCAGGCCCGGAGTCTGGATTACAGATGAGCTCATTTTTAGTAATCAATTTTCTTTCAGTATGGTTTATTAAAACCAAAGTGCGATAAAAACAAAATATATATATATATATATATAAAATGCCATTAGAAAACAATATAAACAGTGTCATATGCCAAGCATTGGTATGTTTGATAAGTAGGTTTGATAAGTAGTTATACAAGTATAGCTAGGGTAGGGTTGGGGCCGCGTGACCGATGGCTAGGATCCCGGCGGTCAGCATCCTGATGTCGGGATTCCGGCCATAGAACGCCGGCGGTAAGAGCGAGTGCAACAAAGCTCCTTGCAGGCTTGCTGTGCTTGCCACGCTGCGGGCTCGGTGGCGAGCTGCGCTCCCTACAGGATCTATTCACACTCTATGGGTGTCGTGGACGCAGGCAGAAGTTATGTGACCGTCGGTCTCCTGACCATTGGTCACATACCTACATCCTCTAGGGTAGTGGTGCACAATTACCTGGGATGAAAAAAATATTGTAGATTTCATTATTTAAATAAATTAAAAGATTTATTGATGTACAGACTCATGTTAATTAGAGATGTGTGGCTGGCACTTTTTGTGTTTTGGTTTTGGTTCTAATTCCACTTTCGTGTTTTGGTTTTGGTTTTGGATTGGTTTAGCCAAAACCACCCTTTCGTGTTTTGGTATTGGATCTGGATGACTTTTGAAAAAAACATAACAATGGCTAAAATCACAGAATTTGGGTTGAACTTTGATCCTATGGTATTATTAACCTCAATAACATTCATTTCCACTAATTTCCAGCATATTCTGATCACCTCACACCTCACAATATTGTTTTTAGGCAAAAAAGGTTGCACTGAGGTGGCTGTATGACTAAGCTAAATGACACAAGTGTGTGGCACAAACACCTGGCCCCTCTAGGAGTGGCACTGCAGGGTCAGACAGGAGGGCAGATATGAAAAAAGGCCCCAAACAGCACATGATGCAAAGAAGAAAAAGAGGCCCATCTAGAAATGGCACTGCAGTGTCAGACAGGATGGCACTTTTCAAAAACTAGGCCACAAACAGCACCTCATGAAAAGATGTAGAAGAGGTGCAACGAGGTAGCTGTTTGACTAAGCCAAGCGACACAAACAATTGGCCCATCTAGGAGTGGAACTGCAGTCACAGACAGGAGGACAGATATAAAAAAAAAAGGCCCCAAACAGCACCTCATGCAAAGATGTAGAAAAGGTGCAATGAGGTAGCTGTATGACTAAGCCAAGCGACATAACCACCTGGCCCATCTAGTAGTGTCACGCAGTGGCTGAATGTCGAAAGTGGGCTGCAATTGTTCAGTCCACTGACAGCATCTCCTGCACGCCACTGTAATTTCTAAAAAAAAAATCTGCAATTGGTGGATTTATACGGCAGTACCCCAGGACTCATACGGCAGTGTCAGACAGGATGGCACTTTTCAAAAACTAGGCCCCAAACAGCATCTCATGCAAATATGTCGAAGAGGTGCAATGAGGTAGCTGTATGACTAAGCCAAGCAACACAAACAATTCCCACTGGAATTATACGTCCAAATCACTAGAATTATACGTCCAAATCACTGGAATTAAATGGCAAAATCACTGGAATTATATGTCCAAATCACTGGAATTATACGTCAAAATCACTGGAATTATACATCCAAATCACTGGAATTATACGGCAAAATCACTGGAATTAAATGGCAAAATCACTGGCATTAAATGGCAAAATCACTGGAATTATACGTCCAAATCACTGGAATTATATGTCTAAATCCCTGGAATTAAATGGCAACATCACTGGCATTAAATGGCAATATCACTGGAATTAAATGTCAAAATCACTGGAATTATACGTTCAAATCACTGGAATTATATGGCAAAAACACTAGAATTAAATGGCAGTACCACTGGACATATATACGGAAGTGTCAGACAGGATGGCACTTTAAAAAAATAGTCCCCAGACAGCACATGATGCAAAGAAGAAAAAGAGGTGCAAGATGGAATTGTCCTTGGGCCCTCCCTCCCACCCTTATGTTGTATACTATAAACAGGACATGCACACTTTAACAAACCAATAATTTCAGCGACAGGGTCTGCCACACAACTGTGGATGAAATGAGTGGTTTGTTTGGGCCCCTACCAAAAAAGAAGCAATCAATCTCTCCTTGCACAAACTGGCTCTATAGAGGCAAGATGTCGACCTCATCCTCATCCTCTGATTCCTCAACCCTTTCACTGTGTACATCCCCCTCCTCACAGAGTATTAATTCGTCCCCACTGGAATCCCCCATCACAGGTCCCTTTGTACTTTCCGGAGACAATTGCTGGTCAAGGTCTTCCTGGAGGAATTTCTAATTAATTTTGATGAACATCAACTTCGCCACATTTTATGGGAGCAACCTCCTACGCCAATTGCTGACAAGGTTACCGGCTGCACTAAACACTCTTCCGGAGACAATTGCTGGTTAAGGTCTTCATGGAGGAATTTATAATTCATTTTGATGAACATCATCTTCTCCACATTTTATGGAAGCAACCTTCTACGCAGATTGCTGACAAGGTTACCGGCTGCATTAATCACTCTTTCGGAGTACACACTGGAGGGGGGGGGGGCAACTTAGGTAAAATAAAGCCAGTTTGTGCAAGGGCATCCAAATTGCCTCTTTTTCCTGCCAGTATACATACGGACTGTCTGACATGCCTACTTGGATGCTGTCACTCATATAATCCTCCACCATTCTTTCAATGGTGACAGAATCATATGCAGTGACAGTAGACATGTCAGTAATAGTTGGCAGGTCCTTCATTCCGGACCAGATGTCAGCTTTCGCTCCTGACTGCCCTGCATCATCGCCAGCGGATGGGCTAGGAAATCTTATCCTTTTCCTTGCAGCCCAAGTGGTGGGAGAAATTGAAGGAGGAGCTGTTGATGGATCACGTTCCGCTTGAGTTGACAATTTACTCACCAGCAGGTCTTTGCACCTCTGCACACTTGTGTCTGCCGGAAAGAGAGATACAACGTAGGCTTTAAACCTAGGATCGAGCACGGTGGCCAAAATGTAGTGCTCTGATTTCAACAGATTGACCACCCTTGAATCCTGGCAAAGCGAATGAAGGGCTCCATCCACAAGTCCCACATACTTAGCAGAATCGCTCTCTGTCTTAGCTCCTCCTTTCATTTCTCCAGCTGCTTCGGCCAAAGCCTGATGAGGGGAATGACCTGACTCAAGCTGGCAGTGTCTGAACTGACTTCACGTGTGGCAAGTTCAAAGGGTTTGAGAACCTTGCACAAGACGGAAATCATTCTCCACTGTGCTTGAGTCAGGTGGATTCCCCCTCCTTTGCCTATATCGTAGGTGGATGTATAGGCTTTAATGGCCTTTTGCTGCTCCTCCATCCTCTGAAGCATATAGAGTGTTGAATTCCACTTCGTTACCACCTCTTGCTTCAGTTGATGGCAGGGCAGGTTCAGGAGTGTTTGCTGGTGCTCCAGTATTCAGCATGCAGTGGCAGAATGTCGAAAATGTCCCGCAATTTTTCGGGCCACCGACAGCATCTCCTGTACACCCCTGTCATTTTTCAAAAAATTCTGCATCACCAAATTAAATGTATGTGCAAAACATGGGACATGCTGGAATTTGCCAGTAATGCACGCACAATATTGGTGGCATTGTCCAAAAACATAAATCCCCAGGAGAGTCTAAGTGGGGTAAGCCAATGCGCGATGATGTCCTTCAGTTTCCGTAAGAGGTTGTCAGTGGTGTGCCTCTTACAGAAAGCAGTGATACACAGCGTAGCCTGCCTAGAAATGAGTTTGGATTTGCGAGATGCTGCTACTGGTGCCGCTGCTGCTGTTGTTGCTGCGGGAGGCAATACATCTACCCAGTGGGCTGTCACAGTCATATAGTCCTTAGTCTGGCCTGTTCCACTTCTCCATATGCAGGGCCGGACTGGCCATCTGGCACTTCTGGCAAATGCCAGAAGGGCCGATGGCCACGTGGGCCGGTCCAGCGGTCACTGAGATGCGCTGCCGCTCAGTCCGGCGGCAGCGCGTCTCAGCTGTCAGGATTGGAGAGCTGTGAGGACTGGGGTGAGAACGCCGGGCGCCCGCCAGCACGGCTGTGTCTGGCGCGGCGCGTATAGCGGACTTCAAAGCAGCCGCCGGTTCGTGAGCCAATCAGAGCTCGCGGACCGGCAGCCAATCAGAAGCCGCCGGTCCGCGAGCTCTGATTGGCTCACGAACCGGCGGCTGGTTTGAACGCTATACGCTGCCGCGCCAGACACAGCGGGCAGCTGGCGGGCGCCCGGCGCTCTCACCCCCGTCCCTCACAGCCCGGAGGATGAGGTGCAGGAGGAGCAGCAGCAGCAGCAGCAGCGGTAAGTAGCTGCAGCACTGGCTGCTGTGGCTGCTGTGGGGGCAATTGTATACCTGGCACTGTGGGGGCAATTGGCTGGCACTGTGGGGCATTTGTATACCTGGCTCTGTGGGGGCAATTGTTTACCTGGCACTGTGGGGGCATCTGTATACATGGCACTGTGGGGGCATCTGTATACCTTGCACTATGGGGGCATCTGTATATCTGGCACTGTGGGGGCATTTGTATACCTTGCACTGTGGGGGGCATTTGTATACCTGGCACTGTGGGGGCATTTGTATACCTTGCACTGTGGGGGCATTTGTATACCTGGCACTGTGGGGGCATTTGTATACCTGACACTGTGGGGGCAATTGTTTACCTGGCACTATGGGGGCAATTGTTTACCTGGCACTGTGGGGGCAATTGGCTGGCACTGTGGGGCATTTGTATACCTGGCACTGTGGGGGCAATTGTTTACCTGGCACTGTGGGGGCATCTGTATACATGGCACTGTGGGGGCATCTGTATACCTGGCACTGTGGGGGCATCTGTATATCTGGCACTGTGGGGGCATTTGTATACCTTGCACTGTGGGGGCATTTGTATACCTGGCACTGTGGGGGCATTTGTGGATCTGGCACTGTGGGGGCATTTGTATACCTGGCACTGTGGGGGCATTTGTATACCTGGCACTGTGGGGGCATTTGTATACCTGGCACTGTGGGGGCATTTGTATACTTGGCACTGTGGGGGCAATTGTTTACCTGGCACTGTGGGGGCAATTGTTTACCTGGCACTGTGGGGGCATTTGTATACCTGGCACTGCACTATCGGAGGCATATAATGTAAATTTCGGCTCATACCGGGTGCTGTAATGTGAATTTTGTCTCATACTGTGTGGTATAATGTGAAAGGGGCAGCAGTACTAGATAGTATAAGGGGTCCTACTATTGTGGTGCATAATGCGTATAAGGGGTGTATAGTGTGGTAAACTACACTGAAGACCACGCCCCCTTTCGAGTGACCACGCCCCTTTCGAGTGACCACGCCCTCTTTTCCGGAGCGCGCGCGCCTTCGGCGCGCGCTTAATTACAAACCTCACATTTCCATACCCCCACTGAAAAATTTCCACTTCAACCACTGGTTGAGTATATTTTAATAGAGAATGATGTACGCCTGTATGTTGTTAGAATATTAATTATATTTGTAAGAACATAGACTAATAAGTGGGAGGAGTCAGGATTAGTAAGGGGAGGAGTCACAGAGGTGGGCCTGTGTGCTTCAAAAATGCCAGGGCCTATTTTTAGTCCCAGTCCGGCCCTGTCCATATGTCAGTGGTTAAGTGGACACTGGATACAAACACATTTTTTAGGACACTGGTGACACTTTTTCTGACGTCTCTGTACATTCTCGGTATCGCCTACCTAGTGAAGTGGAACCTAGATGGGATTTGGTACCGGGGACACAATACCTCCATCAATTGTCTAAATCCCACTGCACTAATAGCGAATACCGGACACACGTCTAACACCAACATAAGTGTCAAGGCCTCAGTTATCTGCTTTGCAACAGGATGACTGCTGTCATATTTCATCTTCCTCACAAAGGTCTGTAGGACAGTCAATTGCTTAGTTGAAGTAGTACAAGTGGTCTTCCGACTTCCCCTCTGGGATGATGATCGACTCCCAGCAGCAACAACAGCAGTGGCAGCAACAGCAGGCGTACCTCTCAAGGATCCTCCAGAGGAATCCCGGTTAGGAGAGCACTCGTTAATCTTGCCAGGGACATGGCCTGCAGGACTACTGATGTTCATGGCTGAGGAGGAAGTTGACGTTGAGGTAGTTAGTGGTGTGGCTTGCAGGAGCTTGGGTACAAGAGGAAGAAGGGATTTAGGTGTCAGTGGACTACTTAACACTGATTTCTGATGAATGCGCTGCAGGTGACGTATAAGGGAGGATGTTCCTAGGTGGTTAACATCCTTACCCCTACTTATTACAGATTGACAGAGGAAACACATGGCTTGACACCTATTGTCCGGATTTATGGAGAAATAATTCCACACCAAAGAGGTGGCTTTTTTAGTATTTTGCCCAGGCATCACAATGGTCTTCTTCATCCCATGGACAACAGGTGTCTCCCCCAGTGCTTGACTTAAACAAACCACATCACCATCAGAATCCTCATCGTCAACTTCCTCCTCAGCGCCAGCAACACCCATAACCTCATCCTGGTGTACATCAACAGTGACATCTTCAATTTGAATATCAGGAACTGGACTGTGGGTGCTCCTTCCAGCACTTGCAGGGGGCGTGCAAATGGTGGAAGGAGCCACCTCTTCCCGTCCAGTGTTGGGAAGGTCAGGCATCGCAACTGCCGATGCACTTGGACTCTCTTTGGGGATAGAAACATAGAAACACGGAAACAGAGAATTTGACGGCAGATAAGAACCACTTGGCCCATCTAGTCTGCCCCTTTTTTATTTTATCCTTTAGGCAATCTCAACCCTTTTTTAACCTTAATTCTTTGTAAGGATATTCATATGCCTGTCCCAAGCATGTTTAAATTGCCCTACAGTCTTAACCTCTACCACCTCTGATGGGAGGCTATTCCACTTATCCACTACCCTTTCTGTCTGAACCTCCCCCCCTCCAGTCTCAATGTATGCCCTCGAGTTCTAATACTTCTTTTCCTTTGAAGAATGTTTCCCTCCTGAACTTTGTTAAGACCCTTGATATATTTGAAAGTTTCTATCATGTCCCCCCTTTCCCTTCTCTCCTCCAAACTATACATGTTAAGATCTTTTAGCCTTTCCGGGTAAGTTTTGTGATGTAGGCCATGCACCATTTTAGTTGCCCTTCTTTGTACACTCTCTAATGTATTTATATCCTTCTGGAGATAGGGTCTCCAGAACTGGACACAGTATTCCAGATGGGGCCGTACCAATGACCTATACAGTGGCATTATCATTTCTTTTTTCCTGTTGCTGATTCCTCTCCCTATGCAACCAAGCATCTGACTTGCCTTTCTCATTGCTTTGTTGCATTGCTTTCCTGCCTTCAAGTCACTTGAAATAGTGACTCCTAAATCTCTTTCCTCCTCAGTAGTTTCCATTATAGTACCCTTGATACTATACTTAGCCTTTGGGTTTTTGAGACCCAAGTGCATGATTTAGCATTTTTTAGCATTAAACTGTAGTTGCCACGTTCTTGACCATTTCTCAAGCCTACCTAGGTCATTAATCATTTGTTTGACCCCTCCCGTTGTGTCTACCTGTTGCATTTTTTTGTATCATCTGCAAAAAGGCATATCTTCCCTTCAATACCATCTGCAATGTCACCAACAAAGATATTAAAGAGAACTGGACCAAGTACAGATCCCTGGGGTACTCCACTGGTAACATTTCCCTCCATAGATTGCACTCCATTAACTATGACTGTCTGTTTCCTATCCTGCAACCAGGTTCTTATCCATTTAACTGATTTATAATCCACCCCCAGGCTTTCAAGTTTATTTAGCAGTCTGCGATGTGGGACAGTGTCAAATGCCTTACTAAAGTCTAGATATGCTACATCTACAGCTCCCCCTTGATCTATTATTTTCATCACAGAGTCAAAAAAGTCAATAAGATTTGTTTGGCATGATCTCCCACCAGTAAATCCATGCTGTTTTGGATCCTGTAAGTTGTTTGATTTAAGATATTCCACTACTCTTTCTTTTAATAGTTTTTCCATTACTTTCCCTACTACTGATGTAAGGCTTACTGGTCTGTAGTTACTTGCTTCTTCCTTGCTTCCACTTTTGTGCAGTGGAACTACATTTGCTCTTTTCCAGTCCTCTGGAATAGCACCTGTATTTAGTGACTGGAAAAATAATTCTGTTAAAGGTGTAACCAGCACATCTTTTAGCTCTTTGAGTATCCTTGGGTGTATCCCATCTGGTCCCATTGATTTATCCACTTTTAGTTTTGAAAGTTCTGTTAGGACCTTCTCCTCTGTAAATGTATTTTCATCTACCTTATTTTTATGAATGTCCTTGCAACTTAACTGTGGCCCCATCCCTTCTTCTGTAGTATATACTGAGCAAAAATAATTATTTAGGTGATCTGCTATTGCCTTGTCTCCCTCCACCAAATGCCCACTCTCTGTCTTAAGTCTTATTATTCCTCCATTTGATTTTCTCCTTTCACTTATATACTTTAAAAAGTTTTGCCCCCTTTATCTACTGACTGGGCCATTTTCTCCTCAGCTTCTGCCTTTGCACGTCTGATCACTTTCTTAGCATCCTTCCGTTTGTCCAGATACACCTCTTTGTTGTTATTATTTTGAGTCTGTTTGTATTTCCTAAAAGCCATCTTTTTTGCTTTCACACTAGTTGATACTTCTTTTGTGAACCACACTGGCTTCCTTTTCCTGGTGCTTTTCCTAACCATTTTGATACAAAGGTCTGTTGCACTTAGCATTGCACTTTTCAGTTTTTTCCACCTCTCCTGCACTCCTTCCAAGTTCCTCCAGTCTGCCAATGAATCACTTAAACATCTCCCCATTTTTGCAAAGTCAGCATTTCTAAAATCCAACACCTTTGTTTTTGTGTGACAGGAGTTGGATCCTGTCTTTATACTAAACCATACTGCTTGATGATCACTGGATCCCAGGTGCTCACCCACATATATATCAGATATCCTATCACCATTTGTGAGAATTAGATCTAATATTGAGTCTTTGCGAGTGGGCTCCCTCACCAATTGCTTGAGAGATGCTCCCTGTAAGGAATGTAGAAATTTGCCACTTGTAGCTGAACTTGCAAAAGACCCCTCCCAATTTACATCAGGTAAATTAAAGTCTCCCATGATTATGACTTCTCCCTTAAAAGCCATTTTAGAGATGTCCAACAATAGGTTCCTGCCCAAATCCTGCCCCTGGCCTGGTGGTCTATAGATCACCCCAATGCGAATAATGTCCTTCTTCCCAGTTTCTATGGTGACCCAAAGGGTCCCTGTTTTGGCTTCAATATTTTGTATTAAAGTAGCATATATGCTTTTTTTCACATACATTGCTACCCCTCCTCCTATTCTTCCTATTCTATCTTTCCTAAATAAATTGTATCCTGGTATAGCTAAGTCCCAGTCATGATTCTCATTGCACCAAGACTCTGTAATTGCCACAAAATCCAGGTTATCCCTTGTCATTATCGCAATTAGCTCTGGAAATTTGTCTCCTAAACTCCTTGCCTTTGCACACATAGCTTTAAGAATTTTGTCTGTGCATTTGTTATTAGTAGCCATGTCCAGAGCGTACAAAATAAATGACAAGTTTAAAGTTGAAATTACCTGTTTGGGGATATTGCTCAGTATTTGTTTTCTTTTACTAATCGGTAATCATACTCTGTCCTTTACACAGAGCCGGCCCTAGCCAATTTGATGCCCTAGGCAAAATTTTGTCTGGTGCCCCCTAGCTCCGCCGCTAGTTCTGCATCTGTACCTGCAACGCTCAGGTAGTGGGGCCCACCGGGGGGTTACCCTGTGGGCCAGTTCAACTCTGCACAATGCCACACAGTAATGACCATAATACATATAATTCCACACAGTAAAGGAACCTTACACATATGACCCACATTAGTAATGCCCATAATACACATAATGCCACACAGTAATGCACCTTACACATATGCCCCACATTAGTAATGCCCATAATACACATATACTGCCACAGATACTGCCACACTTGCTGGTTATACAAAAAGATCAGTATCAAACATGTAGAAACTGTCCATTCTCTTCACTATTCAGTGTGTTTGCTGGTGTCTGTTACTCCCGTTAACTGCATGCACTTTACTTTATACTGTGGGAGCTAAATGCTCTGCCCTCCAGTCTGATGTGTCCAAAAGTCACGCTGCACTGATGTTTCATATAGAAATAGCACAACGCAACTTACTGACCACGTTACAGTGCTAGATGGCAGGGGAATTTTACGGTATGGACTGACTAGGAAATAAAGTGTGGGGAGAACACTGCCCATGTCATGTCCCTGCAGACACCTGGGGTTTGCACAGGGATAAGGGACACACACAGGATGGCAGGGTCCCCCTCCCCTATGTGCACAAGCAGTATAGGTGATGTCAGGTTTCTGTGAAGCAGTCTTCCAAAATACACATGTGTTATCATAAGAAGCCATCCAGTAATAACCTTATATAGTCAGTAAAAATGTCACAGGTCCAGGAATTGCATTTACTGGGCTTCTGCTGTCTGTCTGAGGTCTCACAAGTCAGGGGCATTCAAGCATGTCAGAGGAAGTTTAAGGCACAGTGTGCATTTTTTTTGACAAATGTAAACAGCAGTGTATTACAAGTACTGATTGAATACATTTGGAAAGTAACAGTTAGTTTGCGGACTGTCCCTCTCAGCATGAGATGCTGCAGGGACATGCTTGGATGCCCCTAGACATGCTTGAATGCCCTAGGCAAATGCCTAGCCTGCCTATAGCTAAGGCCGGCTCTGCCTTTACACCATGACTACACCTTACTAAATATAAATATATAGTACACCTGACAACAATGGGTAAATGTTCAAAGGAGGTAAACACCAGTCAGTATGCAATAATAAAATGTTTCACCGAGCAACTTCCCCACACATGCAATGACATTTACAAGAAATCATTACATCAAGAAACATACATAAGTTTGCCTAAGAGAGAACTGTAGTGAGCAGATTGGGGATGCCTTTTCATAGGTTTTTAAAAACAGATAATATGCATAAGATGAATTACATACTTTTGAGGCATTAAGGCAGTCCTTTTGTGGTAGTGTTGGTGTGTTGATGTTTCCCTTCTGTTTTCCTTCGGTTTAACGCAGGTATAACACTATTTTTATAATAACACTTCTATGTAAGCACTACCAGCCGATGGCTATCCAGCCGTATACTAGACTTCAAATATGAACAATATCCATGTGAATGCAATGATTGCAAACTCCACCCAATACAACCCCCCTTTAAGCTAAGGCCATAAATTAGCTTAGAAAAACAGACATTACATACCAATAAGGCAGCCAACTATATCTTTACAAAGAGAAAAACAAAAACAAAAAAAAAATCGCTTTTTCAATATACTTAGACTATTCAATCATGATATTCATTTGACATAATCAGCAAATGCAGTACAACTTGCTGGGATGTGTAGTTCCACGAATCATACCTAGACTTGTGATACCATCTTAGAACGCACAGTTCTTTTTGTGCTTTTTCCAGCTTAACTCTTTTAATTTTTCTAGCGGGAGGATGAAGGCTTCCATCGTCATGTGAAGCTGAACCACTAGTCGTGAACATAGACCAGGGCCTTAGCCGTTCCTTGCCACTCCATGTCGTAAATGGCATATTGGCAAGTTTACGTTTCTCCTCAGATCATTTAAATTTCTTTTTTTGGGTCTTTTTACTGAACATTGGCTTTTTGAATTTTACATGCCGTCTACTATCACATTGGGCATCGGCCTTGGCAGACGACGTTTATGGGATTTCATTGTCTAAGTCATGACTAGTGGCAGCAGCTTCAGCACTAGGAGGAAGTGGTTCTTGATCTTTCCCTATTTTATCCTCCAAATTTTTGTTCTCCCTTATTTTTCTGGAGTTATATAACACAATATGCGGCACAGGAATGACTGATGGCTGATGCACAGGACACTACCACTGTCTGATGCAGGACAACACAGCAACACTGTAAGGGACTTATTATTAAATAATTATTATTTATTATACAGCAGCACTGGACATATGGCAGCTGAGTATACTACTGTGACAGCCTGGTCACTGGAATGACTGATGGCTGATGCACAGGACACTACCACTGGTCTGATGTAGGACAACACAGCAACACTGTAAGGGACTTGTTATTAATTATTATACAGCAGCACTGGACATATAGCAGCAGAGTATACCACTGTGACTGGTCACTGGAATGACTGATGGTTGATGCACAGGACACTACCACTTGTCTGATGCAGGACAACACAGCAACACCGTAAGCGGCTTGTTATTAATTATTATTTATTAGACAGCAGCACTAGAAATATGGCAGCAGAGTATACCACTGTGACTGCCTGGTCACTGGATTGACTGATGGTTGATGCACAGGACACAACCACTGGTCTGATGCAAGACAACACAGCAACACTGTAAGGGACTTGTTAATAATTGTTATACAGCAATTATTAGGTATCGCCTACCTAGTGAAGTGGAACCTAGATGGGATTTGGTACCGGGGACACAATACCTCCATCAATTGTCTAAATCCCACTGCACTAATAGCGAATACCGGACACACGTCTAACACCAACATAAGTGTCAAGGCCTCAGTTATCTGCTTTGCAACAGGATGACTGCTGTCATATTTCATCTTCCTCACAAAGGTCTGTAGGACAGTCAATTGCTTAGTTGAAGTAGTACAAGAGGTCTTCCGACTTCCCCTCTGGGATGATGATCGACTCCCAGCAGCAACAACAGCAGTGGCAGCAACAGCAGGCGTACCTCTCAAGGATCCTCCAGAGGAATCCCGGTTAGGAGAGCACTCGTTAATCTTGCCAGGGACATGGCCTGCAGGACTACTGATGTTCATGGCTGAGGAGGAAGTTGACGTTGAGGTAGTTAGTGGTGTGGCTTGCAGGAGCTTGGGTACAAGAGGAAGAAGGGATTTAGGTGTCAGTGGACTACTTAACACTGATTTCTGATGAATGCGCTGCAGGTGACGTATAAGGGAGGATGTTCCTAGGTGGTTAACATCCTTACCCCTACTTATTACAGATTGACAGAGGAAACACATGGCTTGACACCTATTGTCCGGATTTATGGAGAAATAATTCCACACCAAAGAGGTGGCTTTTTTAGTATTTTGCCCAGGCATCACAATGGTCTTCTTCATCCCATGGACAACAGGTGTCTCCCCCAGTGCTTGACTTAAACAAACCACATCACCATCAGAATCCTCATCGTCAACTTCCTCCTCAGCGCCAGCAACACCCATAACCTCATCCTGGTGTACATCAACAGTGACATCTTCAATTTGAATATCAGGAACTGGACTGTGGGTGCTCCTTCCAGCACTTGCAGGGGGCGTGCAAATGGTGGAAGGAGCCACCTCTTCCCGTCCAGTGTTGGGAAGGTCAGGCATCGCAACTGCCGATGCACTTGGACTCTCTTTGGGGATAGAAACATAGAAACATGGAAACAGAGAATTTGACGGCAGATAAGAACCACTTGGCCCATCTAGTCTGCCCCTTTTTTATTTTATCCTTTAGGCAATCTCAACCCTTTTTTAACCTTAATTCTTTGTAAGGATATTCATATGCCTGTCCCAAGCATGTTTAAATTGCCCTACAGTCTTAACCTCTACCACCTCTGATGGGAGGCTATTCCACTTATCCACTACCCTTTCTGTCTGAACCTCCCCCCCTCCAGTCTCAATGTATGCCCTCGAGTTCTAATACTTCTTTTCCTTTGAAGAATGTTTCCCTCCTGAACTTTGTTAAGACCCTTGATATATTTGAAAGTTTCTATCATGTCCCCCCTTTCCCTTCTCTCCTCCAAACTATACATGTTAAGATCTTTTAGCCTTTCCGGGTAAGTTTTGTGATGTAGGCCATGCACCATTTTAGTTGCCCTTCTTTGTACACTCTCTAATGTATTTATATCCTTCTGGAGATAGGGTCTCCAGAACTGGACACAGTATTTCAGATGGGGCCGTACCAATGACCTATACAGTGGCATTATCATTTCTTTTTTCCTGTTGCTGATTCCTCTCCCTATGCAACCAAGCATCTGACTTGCCTTTCTCATTGCTTTGTTGCATTGCTTTCCTGCCTTCAAGTCACTTGAAATAGTGACTCCTAAATCTCTTTCCTCCTCAGTAGTTTCCATTATAGTACCCTTGATACTATACTTAGCCTTTGGGTTTTTGAGACCCAAGTGCATGATTTAGCATTTTTTAGCATTAAACTGTAGTTGCCACGTTCTTGACCATTTCTCAAGCCTACCTAGGTCATTAATCATTTGTTTGACCCCTCCCGTTGTGTCTACCTGTTGCATTTTTTTGTATCATCTGCAAAAAGGCATATCTTCCCTTCAATACCATCTGCAATGTCACCAACAAAGATATTAAAGAGAACTGGACCAAGTACAGATCCCTGGGGTACTCCACTGGTAACATTTCCCTCCATAGATTGCACTCCATTAACTACGACTGTCTGTTTCCTATCCTGCAACCAGGTTCTTATCCATTTAACTGATTTATAATCCACCCCCAGGCTTTCAAGTTTATTTAGCAGTCTGCGATGTGGGACAGTGTCAAATGCCTTACTAAAGTCTAGATATGCTACATCTACAGCTCCCCCTTGATCTATTATTTTCATCACAGAGTCAAAAAAGTCAATAAGATTTGTTTGGCATGATCTCCCACCAGTAAATCCATGCTGTTTTGGATCCTGTAAGTTGTTTGATTTAAGATATTCCACTACTCTTTCTTTTAATAGTTTTTCCATTACTTTCCCTACTACTGATGTAAGGCTTACTGGTCTTTAGTTACTTGCTTCTTCCTTGCTTCCACTTTTGTGCAGTGGAACTACATTTGCTCTTTTCCAGTCCTCTGGAATAGCACCTGTATTTAGTGACTGGTTAAATAATTCTGTTAAAGGTGTAACCAGCACATCTTTTAGCTCTTTGAGTATCCTTGGGTGTATCCCATCTGGTCCCATTGATTTATCCACTTTTAGTTTTGAAAGTTCTGTTAGGACCTTCTCCTCTGTAAATGTATTTTCATCTACCTTATTTTTATGAATGTCCTTGCAACTTAACTGTGGCCCCATCCCTTCTTCTGTAGTATATACTGAGCAAAAATAATTATTTAGGTGATCTGCTATTGCCTTGTCTCCCTCCACCAAATGCCCACTCTCTGTCTTAAGTCTTATTATTCCTCCATTTGATTTTCTCCTTTCACTTATATACTTTAAAAAGTTTTGCCCCCTTTATCTACTGACTGGGCCATTTTCTCCTCAGCTTCTGCCTTTGCACGTCTGATCACTTTCTTAGCATCCTTCCGTTTGTCCAGATACACCTCTTTGTCGTTATTATTTTGAGTCTGTTTGTATTTCCTAAAAGCCATCTTTTTTGCTTTCACACTAGTTGATACTTCTTTTGTGAACCACACTGGCTTCCTTTTCCTGGTGCTTTTCCTAACCATTTTGATACAAAGGTCTGTTGCACTTAGCATTGCACTTTTCAGTTTTTTCCACCTCTCCTGCACTCCTTCCAAGTTCCTCCAGTCTGCCAATGAATCACTTAAACATCTCCCCATTTTTGCAAAGTCAGCATTTCTAAAATCCAACACCTTTGTTTTTGTGTGACAGGAGTTGGATCCTGTCTTTATACTAAACCATACTGCTTGATGATCACTGGATCCCAGGTGCTCACCCACATATATATCAGATATCCTATCACCATTTGTGAGAATTAGATCTAATATTGAGTCTTTGCGAGTGGGCTCCCTCACCAATTGCTTGAGAGATGCTCCCTGTAAGGAATGTAGAAATTTGCCACTTGTAGCTGAACTTGCAAAAGACCCCTCCCAATTTACATAAGGTAAATTAAAGTCTCCCATGATTATGACTTCTCCCTTAAAAGCCATTTTAGAGATGTCCAACAATAGGTTCCTGTCCAAATCCTGCCCCTGGCCTGGTGGTCTATAGATCACCCCAATGCGAATAATGTCCTTCTTCCCAGTTTCTATGGTGACCCAAAGGGCCTCAGTTTTGGCTTCAATATTTTGTATTAAAGTAGCATATATGCTTTTTTTCACATACATTGCTACCCCTCCTCCTATTCTTCCTATTCTATCTTTCCTAAATAAATTGTATCCTGGTATAGCTAAGTCCCAGTCATGATTCTCATTGCACCAAGACTCTGTAATTGCCACAAAATCCAGGTTATCCCTTGTCATTATCGCAATTAGCTCTGGAATTTTGTCTCCTAAACTCCTAGCATTTGCACACATAGCTTTAAGAATTTTGTCTGTGCATTTGTTATTAGTAGCCATGTCCAGAGCGTACAAAATAAATGACAAGTTTAAAGTTGAAATTACCTGTTTGGGGATATTGCTCAGTATTTGTTTTCTTTTACTAATCGGTAATCATACTCTGTCCTTTACACAGAGCCGGCCCTAGCCAATTTGATGCCCTAGGCAAAATTTTGTCTGGTGCCCCCTAGCTCCGCCGCTAGTTCTGCATCTGTACCTGCAACGCTCAGGTAGTGGGGCCCACCGGGGGGTTACCCTGTGGGCCAGTTCAACTCTGCACAATGCCACACAGTAATGACCATAATACATATAATTCCACACAGTAAAGGAACCTTACACATATGACCCACATTAGTAATGCCCATAATACACATAATGCCACACAGTAATGCACCTTACACATATGCCCCACATTAGTAATGCCCATAATACACATATACTGCCACAGATACTGCCACACTTGCTGGTTATACAAAAAGATCAGTATCAAACATGTAGAAACTGTCCATTCTCTTCACTATTCAGTGTGTATGCTGGTGTCTGTTACTCCCGTTAACTGCATGCACTTTACTTTATACTGTGGGAGCTAAATGCTCTGCCCTCCAGTCTGATGTGTCCAAAAGTCACGCTGCACTGATGTTTCATATAGAAATAGCACAACGCAACTTACTGACCACGTTACAGTGCTAGATGGCAGGGGAATTTTACGGTATGGACTGACTAGGAAATAAAGTGTGGGGAGAACACTGCCCATGTCATGTCCCTGCAGACACCTGGGGTTTGCACAGGGATAAGGGCCACACACAGGATGGCAGGGTCCCCCTCCCCCATGTGCACAAGCAGTATAGGTGATGTCAGGTTTCTGTGAAGCAGTCTTCCAAAATAAACATGTGTTATCATAACAAGCCATCCAGTAATAACCTTATATAGTCAGTAAAAATGTCACAGGTCCAGGAATTGCATTTACTGGGCTTCTGCTGTCTGTCTGAGGTCTCACAAGTCAGGGGCATTCAAGCATGTCAGAGGAAGTTTAAGGCACAGTGTGCATTTTTTTTGACAAATGTAAACAGCAGTGTATACAAGTACTGATTGAATACATTTGGAAAGTAACAGTTAGTTTGCGGACTGTCCCTCTCAGCATGAGATGCTGCAGGGACATGCTTGGATGCCCCTAGACATGCTTGAATGCCCTAGGCAAATGCCTAGCCTGCCTATAGCTAAGGCCGGCTCTGCCTTTACACCATGACTACACCTTACTAAATATAAATATATAGTACACCTGACAACAATGGGTAAATGTTCAAAGGAGGTAAACACCAGTCAGTATGCAATAATAAAATGTTTCACCGAGCAACTTCCCCACACATGCAATGACATTTACAAGAAATCATTACATCAAGAAACATACATAAGTTTGCCTAAGAGAGAACTGTAGTGAGCAGATTGGGGATGCCTTTTCATAGGTTTTTAAAAACAGATAATATGCATAAGATGAATTACATACTTTTGAGGCATTAAGGCAGTCCTTTTGTGGTAGTGTTGGTGTGTTGATGTTTCCCTTCTGTTTTCCTTCGGTTTAACGCAGGTATAACGCTATTTTTATAATAACACTTCTATGTAAGCACTACCAGCCGATGGCTATCCAGCCGTATACTAGACTTCAAATATGAACAATGGCCCTCATTCCGAGTTGTTCGCTCGTTATTTTTCATCGCATCGCAGTGAAAATCCGCTTAGTACGCATGCGCAATGTTCGCACTGCGACTGCGCCAAGTAACTTTACTATGAAGAAAGTAATTTTACTCACGGCTTTTTCTTCGCTCCGGCGATCGTAATGTGATTGACAGGAAATGGGTGTTACTGGGCGGAAACACGGCGTTTCAGGGGCGTGTGGCTGAAAACGCTACCGTTTCCGGAAAAAACGCAGGAGTGGCCGGGGAAACGGTGGGAGTGCCTGGGCGAACGCTGGGTGTGTTTGTGACGTCAACCAGGAACGACAAGCACTGAAATGATCGCACAGGCAGAGTAAGTCTGGAGCTACTCTGAAACTGCTAAGTAGTTAGTAATCGCAATATTGCGAATACATCGGTCGCAATTTTAAGAAGCTAAGATTCACTCCCAGTAGGCGGCGGCTTAGCGTGTGTAACTCTGCTAAAATCGCCTTGCGACCGATCAACTCGGAATGAGGGCCCATATCCATGTGAATGCAATGATTGCAAACTCCACCCAATACAACCCCCCTTTAAGCTAAGGCCATAAATTAGCTTAGAAAAACAGACATTACATACCAATAAGGCAGCCAACTATATCTTTACAAAGAGAAAAACAAAAACAAAAAAAAAAATCGCTTTTTCAATATACTTAGACTATTCAATCATGATATTCATTTGACATAATCAGCAAATGCAGTACAACTTGCTGGGATGTGTAGTTCCACGAATCATACCTAGACTTGTGATACCATCTTAGAACGCACAGTTCTTTTTGTGCTTTTTCCAGCTTAACTCTTTTAATTTTTCTAGCGGGAGGATGAAGGCTTCCATCGTCATGTGAAGCTGAACCACTAGTCGTGAACATAGACCAGGGCCTTAGCCGTTCCTTGCCACTCCGTGTCGTAAATGGCATATTGGCAAGTTTACGTTTCTCCTCAGATCATTTAAATTTCTTTTTTTGGGTCTTTTTACTGAACATTGGCTTTTTGAATTTTACATGCCGTCTACTATCACATTGGGCATCGGCCTTGGCAGACGACGTTTATGGGATTTCATTGTCTAAGTCATGACTAGTGGCAGCAGCTTCAGCACTAGGAGGAAGTGGTTCTTGATCTTTCCCTATTTTATCCTCCAAATTTTTGTTCTCCCTTATTTTTCTGGAGTTATATAACACAATATGCGGCACAGGAATGACTGATGGCTGATGCACAGGACACTACCACTGTCTGATGCAGGACAACACAGCAACACTGTAAGGGACTTATTATTAAATAATTATTATTTATTATACAGCAGCACTGGACATATGGCAGCTGAGTATACTACTGTGACAGCCTGGTCACTGGAATGACTGATGGCTGATGCACAGGACACTACCACTGGTCTGATGTAGGACAACACAGCAACACTGTAAGGGACTTGTTATTAATTATTATACAGCAGCACTGGACATATAGCAGCAGAGTATACCACTGTGACTGGTCACTGGAATGACTGATGGTTGATGCACAGGACACTACCACTTGTCTGATGCAGGACAACACAGCAACACCGTAAGGGGCTTGTTATTAATTATTATTTATTAGACAGCAGCACTAGAAATATGGCAGCAGAGTATACCACTGTGACTGCCTGGTCACTGGATTGACTGATGGTTGATGCACAGGACACAACCACTGGTCTGATGCAAGACAACACAGCAACACTGTAAGGGACTTGTTAATAATTGTTATACAGCAGCACTGGACATATAGCAGCAGAGTATACAACTGTGACTGCCTGGTCACTGGAATGACTGATGGCTGATGCACAGGACACTAGTACTGGTCTGATACAGGACAACTCAGCAACACTGTAAGGGACTTGTTGTTATTATAATACAACAGCACTGGACATATGGCAGCAGAGTATACCACTGTGACTGCCTGATCACTGGAATGACTGATGGCTTATGCACAAGACACTACCACTCGTCTGATGCTGGACAACTCAGAAACACTGTAAGGGACTTGTTGTTATTTTTATTATACGGCAGCAGTGGACATATGGCAGCAGAGTATACCACTGTGACTGCCTGGTCACTGGAATGACTGATGGCTGATGCACAAGACACTACCACTGGTCTGATGCAGGACAACACAGTCAGCAACACTGTAAGGGACTTGTTATTATAATACAGCAGCACTGGACATATGGCAGCAGAGTATACCACTGTGACTGCCTTGTCACTGGAATGACTGATGGCTGATGCACAGGACACTACCACTGGTCTGATGCAGGACAACACAGCAACACTGTAAGGGACTTGTTGTTATTGTTATTGTTATTATTATTATTATTATTATTATTATTATTATTATACAGCAGCACTGGACATATGGCAGCTGAGTATACCACTGTGACTGCCTGGTCACTGGAATGACTGATGGCTGATGCACAGGACACTACCACTGGCCTGATGCAGGACAACACAGCAACACTGTAAGGGACTTGTTGTTATTGTTATTATTATTATTATACAGCAGCAGTGGACATATGGCAGCAGCGTATACCACTGTGACTGCCTGGTCACTGGAATGACTGATGGCTGATGCACAGGACACTACCACTGGTATGATGCAGGACAACACAGCAACACTGTAAGGGGCTTACTGTTGTTATTATTATTATACGGCAGCAGTGGACATATGGCTGCAGAGTATATCACTGGAATGACTGATGGCTGATGCACAGGACACTACCACTGGACTGATGCAACACATTACACCACCACTGAACTGATGCAGCACAACACAGCAACACTGTAATAGACTTGTTTTTATTATACAGCAGCACTGGACATATGGCAGCAGAGGATACCACTGTGACTGGTCACTGGAATGACTGATGGCTGATGCACAGGACACTACCACTGTAAGGGAATTGTTGTTGTTGTTATTATTATTATACAGCAGCAGTGGACATATGGCTGCAGAGTACACCACTGTGACTGCCTGGTCACTGGAATGACTGATGGCTGATGCACAGGACACAACCACTGGTCACATGCAGGACAACACAGCAACACTGTAAGGGTCTTATTATTATACAGCAGCACTGAACATATGGCAGCAGAGTATACCACTGTGACTGCCTGGTCACTGGAATGACTGATGGCTCATGCACAGGACACTACCACTCGTCTGATGCAGGACAACTCAGCAACACTGTAAGGGACTTGTTATTATAATACAACAGCACTGGACATATGGCAGCAGAGTATACCACTGTGACTGCCTGGTCACTGGAATGACTGATGGCTCATGCACAGGACACTACCACTCGTCTGATGCAGGGCAACTCAGCAACACTGTAAGGGACTTGTTGTTGTTATTTTTATTATACATATATAGATTGGTAAATGCTCAATTAGCTTAGTGATATCATTCAGGTGCTCGAAAGGAAGGGGTATTTCTGAGCAAGAAAAAAAGCAATTGTTTCCCCAGCACACTGAATGGATAACAGTAACCAGATATAAATCCCACATGGTAATAGAATTCAGAGATCTTCGTTACACATATTTGCGCAAATGTGTGGTTAAGCCCCAAAGCCGCATCAAGGCCTCTCTGTATATTTGGGGTCCCTAGCGCTATATCTAGGTGCAGGGTGTGGCACCCCAAAACACCAGAATGAGCCAGAAAGCACAGCGTGACATACCAGTGTAAAAAACTATAGTGTTAATAAATTAGTATTTAGGAAGCCGAAGCTATAGAGGGGGTGATACAAACATGAAATGTAATTAAAATAGAGAAATAGTGTTAGAAAATTAATAAGTGAAAAGTGTTAATAGAATGTAAAGGTATGCCACACTAAAGCCATCCAGCTCAGCCAGTCCAGAGGCACCACACCTCACACCTCCATTACCCCAATCTGGGTCTAATATTAACCAGCAAGGAGTCACATGATAATGGCTCCTTACTAAAATATGTCTAAGCTAAGAGCTACTTACCTTGGAGCAACCCCATAATGCTCCATGTGGCATGTCAGGGCCTGCACCTCCTCCTAATGCAGAAACCTCTCTGCCTCTCACAACAGACACATATAGATTGGTAAATGCTCAATTAGCTTAGTGATATCATTCAGGTGCTCGAAAGGAAGGGGTATTTCTGAGCAAGAAAAAAAGCAATTGTTTCCCCAGCACACTGAATGGATAACAGTAACCAGATATAAATCCCATATGGTAATAGAATTCAGAGATCTTCGTTACACATATTTGCGCAAATGTGTGGTTAAGCCCCAAAGCCGCATCAAGGCCTCTCTGTATATTTGGGGTCCCTAGCGCTATATCTAGGTGCAGGGTGTGGCACCCCAAAACACCAGAATGAGCCAGAAAGCACAGCGTGACATACCAGTGTAAAAAACTATAGTGTTAATAAATTAGTATTTAGGAAGCCGAAGCTATAGAGGGGGTGATACAAACATGAAATGTAATTAAAATAGAGAAATAGTGTTAGAAAATTAATAAGTGAAAAGTGTTAATAGAATGTAAAGGTATGCCACACTAAAGCCATCCAGCTCAGCCAGTCCAGAGGCACCACACCTCACACCTCCATTACCCCAATCTGGGTCTAATATTAACCAGCAAGGAGTCACATGATAATGGCTCCTTACTAAAATATGTCTAAGCTAAGAGCTACTTACCTTGGAGCAACCCCATAATGCTCCATGTGGCATGTCAGGGCCTGCACCTCCTCCTAATGCAGAAACCTCTCTGCCTCTCACAACAGACACATATATAGATTGGTAAATGCTCAATTAGCTTAGTGATATCATTCAGGTGCTCGAAAGGAAGGGGTATTTCTGAGCAAGAAAAAAAGCAATTGTTTCCCCAGCACACTGAATGGATAACAGTAACCAGATATAAATCCCACATGGTAATAGAATTCAGAGATCTTCGTTACACATATTTGCGCAAATGTGTGGTTAAGCCCCAAAGCCGCATCAAGGCCTCTCTGTATATTTGGGGTCCCTAGCGCTATATCTAGGTGCAGGGTGTGGCACCCCAAAACACCAGAATGAGCCAGAAAGCACAGCGTGACATACCAGTGTAAAAAACTATAGTGTTAATAAATTAGTATTTAGGAAGCCGAAGCTATAGAGGGGGTGATACAAACATGAAATGTAATTAAAATAGAGAAATAGTGTTAGAAAATTAATAAGTGAAAAGTGTTAATAGAATGTAAAGGTATGCCACACTAAAGCCATCCAGCTCAGCCAGTCCAGAGGCACCACACCTCACACCTCCATTACCCCAATCTGGGTCTAATATTAACCAGCAAGGAGTCACATGATAATGGCTCCTTACTAAAATATGTCTAAGCTAAGAGCTACTTACCTTGGAGCAACCCCATAATGCTCCATGTGGCATGTCAGGGCCTGCACCTCCTCCTAATGCAGAAACCTCTCTGCCTCTCACAACAGACACATATATAGATTGGTAAATGCTCAATTAGCTTAGTGATATCATTCAGGTGCTCGAAAGGAAGGGGTATTTCTGAGCAAGAAAAAAAGCAATTGTTTCCCCAGCACACTGAATGGATAACAGTAACCAGATATAAATCCCACATGGTAATAGAATTCAGAGATCTTCGTTACACATATTTGCGCAAATGTGTGGTTAAGCCCCAAAGCCGCATCAAGGCCTCTCTGTATATTTGGGGTCCCTAGCGCTATATCTAGGTGCAGGGTGTGGCACCCCAAAACACCAGAATGAGCCAGAAAGCACAGCGTGACATACCAGTGTAAAAAACTATAGTGTTAATAAATTAGTACATTTGCGCAAATATGTGTAACGAAGATCTCTGAATTCTATTACCATGTGGGATTTATATCTGGTTACTGTTATCCATTCAGTGTGCTGGGGAAACAATTGCTTTTTTTCTTGCTCAGAAATACCCCTTCCTTTCGAGCACCTGAATGATATCACTAAGCTAATTGAGCATTTACCAATCTATATATGTGTCTGTTGTGAGAGGCAGAGAGGTTTCTGCATTAGGAGGAGGTGCAGGCCCTGACATGCCACATGGAGCATTATGGGGTTGCTCCAAGGTAAGTAGCTCTTAGCTTAGACATATTTTAGTAAGGAGCCATTATCATGTGACTCCTTGCTGGTTAATATTAGACCCAGATTGGGGTAATGGAGGTGTGAGGTGTGGTGCCTCTGGACTGGCTGAGCTGGATGGCTTTAGTGTGGCATACCTTTACATTCTATTAACACTTTTCACTTATTAATTTTCTAACACTATTTCTCTATTTTAATTACATTTCATGTTTGTATCACCCCCTCTATAGCTTCGGCTTCCTAAATACTAATTTATTAACACTATAGTTTTTTACACTGGTATGTCACGCTGTGCTTTCTGGCTCATTCTGGTGTTTTGGGGTGCCACACCCTGCACCTAGATATAGCGCTAGGGACCCCAAATATACAGAGAGGCCTTGATGCGGCTTTGGGGCTTAACCACACATTTGCGCAAATATGTGTAACGAAGATCTCTGAATTCTATTACCATGTGGGATTTATATCTGGTTACTGTTATCCATTCAGTGTGCTGGGGAAACAATTGCTTTTTTTCTTGCTCAGAAATACCCCTTCCTTTCGAGCACCTGAATGATATCACTAAGCTAATTGAGCATTTACCAATCTATATATGTGTCTGTTGTGAGAGGCAGAGAGGTTTCTGCATTAGGAGGAGGTGCAGGCCCTGACATGCCACATGGAGCATTATGGGGTTGCTCCAAGGTAAGTAGCTCTTAGCTTAGACATATTTTAGTAAGGAGCCATTATCATGTGACTCCTTGCTGGTTAATATTAGACCCAGATTGGGGTAATGGAGGTGTGAGGTGTGGTGCCTCTGGACTGGCTGAGCTGGATGGCTTTAGTGTGGCATACCTTTACATTCTATTAACACTTTTCACTTATTAATTTTCTAACACTATTTCTCTATTTTAATTACATTTCATGTTTGTATCACCCCCTCTATAGCTTCGGCTTCCTAAATACTAATTTATTAACACTATAGTTTTTTACACTGGTATGTCACGCTGTGCTTTCTGGCTCATTCTGGTGTTTTGGGGTGCCACACCCTGCACCTAGATATAGCGCTAGGGACCCCAAATATACAGAGAGGCCTTGATGCGGCTTTGGGGCTTAACCACACATTTGCGCAAATATGTGTAACGAAGATCTCTGAATTCTATTACCATGTGGGATTTATATCTGGTTACTGTTATCCATTCAGTGTGCTGGGGAAACAATTGCTTTTTTTCTTGCTCAGAAATACCCCTTCCTTTCGAGCACCTGAATGTTATCACTAAGCTAATTGAGCATTTACCAATCTATATATGTGTCTGTTGTGAGAGGCAGAGAGGTTTCTGCATTAGGAGGAGGTGCAGGCCCTGACATGCCACATGGAGCATTATGGGGTTGCTCCAAGGTAAGTAGCTCTTAGCTTAGACATATTTTAGTAAGGAGCCATTATCATGTGACTCCTTGCTGGTTAATATTAGACCCAGATTGGGGTAATGGAGGTGTGAGGTGTGGTGCCTCTGGACTGGCTGAGCTGGATGGCTTTAGTGTGGCATACCTTTACATTCTATTAACACTTTTCACTTATTAATTTTCTAACACTATTTCTCTATTTTAATTACATTTCATGTTTGTATCACCCCCTCTATAGCTTCGGCTTCCTAAATACTAATTTATTAACACTATAGTTTTTTACACTGGTATGTCACGCTGTGCTTTCTGGCTCATTCTGGTGTTTTGGGGTGCCACACCCTGCACCTAGATATAGCGCTAGGGACCCCAAATATACAGAGAGGCCTTGATGCGGCTTTGGGGCTTAACCACACATTTGCGCAAATATGTGTAACGAAGATCTCTGAATTCTATTACCATGTGGGATTTATATCTGGTTACTGTTATCCATTCAGTGTGCTGGGGAAAAAATTGCTTTTTTTCTTGCTCAGAAATACCCCTTCCTTTCGAGCACCTGAATGATATCACTAAGCTAATTGAGCATTTACCAATCTATATATGTGTCTGTTGTGAGAGGCAGAGAGGTTTCTGCATTAGGAGGAGGTGCAGGCCCTGACATGCCACATGGAGCATTATGGGGTTGCTCCAAGGTAAGTAGCTCTTAGCTTAGACATATTTTAGTAAGGAGCCATTATCATGTGACTCCTTGCTGGTTAATATTAGACCCAGATTGGGGTAATGGAGGTGTGAGGTGTGGTGCCTCTGGACTGGCTGAGCTGGATGGCTTTAGTGTGGCATACCTTTACATTCTATTAACACTTTTCACTTATTAATTTTCTAACACTATTTCTCTATTTTAATTACATTTCATGTTTGTATCACCCCCTCTATAGCTTCGGCTTCCTAAATACTAATTTATTAACACTATAGTTTTTTACACTGGTATGTCACGCTGTGCTTTCTGGCTCATTCTGGTGTTTTGGGGTGCCACACCCTGCACCTAGATATAGCGCTAGGGACCCCAAATATACAGAGAGGCCTTGATGCGGCTTTGGGGCTTAACCACACATTTGCGCAAATATGTGTAACGAAGATCTCTGAATTCTATTACCATGTAGGATTTATATCTGGTTACTGTTATCCATTCAGTGTGCTGGGGAAACAATTGCCTTTTTTCTTGCTCAGAAATACCCCTTCCTTTCGAGCACCTGAATGATATCACTAAGCTAATTGAGCATTTACCAATCTATATATGTGTCTGTTGTGAGAGGCAGAGAGGTTTCTGCATTAGGAGGAGGTGCAGGCCCTGACATGCCACATGGAGCATTATGGGGTTGCTCCAAGGTAAGTAGCTCTTAGCTTAGACATATTTTAGTAAGGAGCCATTATCATGTGACTCCTTGCTGGTTAATATTAGACCCAGATTGGGGTAATGGAGGTGTGAGGTGTGGTGCCTCTGGACTGGCTGAGCTGGATGGCTTTAGTGTGGCATACCTTTACATTCTATTAACACTTTTCACTTATTAATTTTCTAACACTATTTCTCTATTTTAATTACATTTCATGTTTGTATCACCCCCTCTATAGCTTCGGCTTCCTAAATACTAATTTATTAACACTATAGTTTTTTACACTGGTATGTCACGCTGTGCTTTCTGGCTCATTCTGGTGTTTTGGGGTGCCACACCCTGCACCTAGATATAGCGCTAGGGACCCCAAATATACAGAGAGGCCTTGATGCGGCTTTGGGGCTTAACCACACATTTGCGCAAATATGTGTAACGAAGATCTCTGAATTCTATTACCATGTGGGATTTATATCTGGTTACTGTTATCCATTCAGTGTGCTGGGGAAACAATTGCTTTTTTTCTTGCTCAGAAATACCCCTTCCTTTCGAGCACCTGAATGATATCACTAAGCTAATTGAGCATTTACCAATCTATATATGTGTCTGTTGTGAGAGGCAGAGAGGTTTCTGCATTAGGAGGAGGTGCAGGCCCTGACATGCCACATGGAGCATTATGGGGTTGCTCCAAGGTAAGTAGCTCTTAGCTTAGACATATTTTAGTAAGGAGCCATTATCATGTGACTCCTTGCTGGTTAATATTAGACCCAGATTGGGGTAATGGAGGTGTGAGGTGTGGTGCCTCTGGACTGGCTGAGCTGGATGGCTTTAGTGTGGCATACCTTTACATTCTATTAACACTTTTCACTTATTAATTTTCTAACACTATTTCTCTATTTTAATTACATTTCATGTTTGTATCACCCCCTCTATAGCTTCGGCTTCCTAAATACTAATTTATTAACACTATAGTTTTTTACACTGGTATGTCACGCTGTGCTTTCTGGCTCATTCTGGTGTTTTGGGGTGCCACACCCTGCACCTAGATATAGCGCTAGGGACCCCAAATATACAGAGAGGCCTTGATGCGGCTTTGGGGCTTAACCACACATTTGCGCAAATATGTGTAACGAAGATCTCTGAATTCTATTACCATGTGGGATTTATATCTGGTTACTGTTATCCATTCAGTGTGCTGGGGAAACAATTGCTTTTTTTCTTGCTCTATTTTTATTATACGGCAGCAGTGGACATATGGCAGCAGAGTATACCACTGTGACTGCCTGGTCACTGGAATGACTGATGGCTGATGCACAGGACACTACCACTGGTCTGATGCAGGACAACACAGCAACACTGTAAGGGACTTGTTGTTGTTGTTATTATTATTATTATTATACAGCAGCAGTGGACATATGGCAGCAGAGTATACCACTGTGACTGCCTGGTCACTGGAATTACTGATGGCTGATGCACAGGACACTACCACTGGTCTGATGCAGGACAACACAGCAACACTGTAAGGGACTTATTGTTGTTATTTTCTCTAACGTCCTAAGTGGATGCTGGGGACTCCGTAAGGACCATGGGGAATAGCGGCTCCGCAGGAGACTGGGCACATCTAAAGAAAGCTTTAGGACTAACTGGTGTGCACTGGCTCCTCCCCCTATGACCCTCCTCCAAGCCTCAGTTAGATTTCTGTGCCCGACGAGAAGGGTGCACACTAGGGGCTCTCCTGAGCTTCTTAGTGAAAGTTTTAGTTTAGGTTTGTTATTTTCAGTGAGACCTGCTGGCAACAGGCTCACTGCATCGAGGGACTAAGGGGAGAAGAAGCGAACTCACCTGCGTGCAGAGTGGATTGGGCTTCTTGGCTACTGGACATTAGCTCCAGAGGGACGATCACAGGCCCAGCCTGGATGGGTCCCGGAGCCGCGCCGCCGGCCCCCTTACAGAGCCAGAAGAGCGAAGAGGTCCGGAAAAATCGGCGGCAGAAGACGTTCCTGTCTTCAATAAGGTAGCGCACAGCACTGCAGCTGTGCGCCATTGCTCTCAGCACACTTCATACTCCGGTCACTGAGGGTGCAGGGCGCTGGGGGGGGCGCCCTGAGACGCAATAAAACATGATAAAAATACCTTACATGGCAAAAAATACATCACATATAGCTCCTGGGCTATATGGATGCATTTAACCCCTGCCAGAATATACAGAAAAACGGGTGATAGGCTCCGCCCCCTTTTCGGCGGCCTTATCTCCTCAGCACACTGGCGCCATTTTCCCTCACAGCTCAGTTGGAGGGTAGCTCCCTGGCTCTTCCCTGCAGTCACTACACTACAGAAAGGGTTAAAAAAAGAGAGGGGGGCACTAATTAGGCGCAGTATTAAAACATACAGCAGCTATAAGGGGAAAAACACTTATATAAGGTTATCCCTGTATATATATATAGCGCTCTGGTGTGTGCTGGCATACTCTCCCTCTGTCTCCCCAAAGGGCTAGTGGGGTCCTGTCCTCTATCAGAGCATTCCCTGTGTGTGTGCTGTGTGTCGGTACGTTTGTGTCGACATGTATGAGGAGAAAAATGATGTGGAGACGGAGCAGAGTGTCTGTAACAGTGATGTCACCACCTAGGGGGTCGACACCTGAGTGGATGTACTGTTGAAAATTACGTGACAGTGTCAGCTCTATATAAAAAAACAGTGGTTGACATGAGACAGCCGGCTACTCAGCTTGTGCCTGTCCAGACGTCTCATAGGCCGTCAGGGGCTCTAAAGCGCCCGTTACCTCAGATGGCAGATACAGACGCCGACACGGATACTGACTCCTGTGTCGACGGTGAAGAGACAACCGTGATTTCCAGTAGGGCCACACGTTACATGATTGAGACAATGGAAAATGTTTTATACATTTCTGATAATACGAGTACCACCAAAAAGGGGTATTATGTTCGGTGAGGGAAAAACTACCTGTAGTTTTCCTGAATCTGAGAAATAAAATGAGGTGTGTGATGATGCGTGGGTTTCCCCCCGATAACAATTGATAATTTCTTAAAAAGTATTGGCTGTATACCCTTTCCCGCCAGAGGTTAGGGTGCGTTGGGAAACACCCCCTAGGGGGGATAAGGCGCTGACACGCTTGTAAGAACAAGGGCTCTACCCTCTCATGAGATGGCCGCCCTTAAGGATCCTGCTGATAGAAAGCAGGAGGGTATCCAAAAATGTATTCACACACATACTGGTGTTATACTGCGACCAGCAATCGCCTCAGCCTGGAGGTGCAGTGCTGGGTTGGCATGGTCGGATTCCCTGACTGGAAATATTGACATCCTAGATAAGGATAGTATATTATTGCCTATAGAGCATTTAAAAGATGCATTTCTATATATGCAGGATGCACAGCGGAATATTTGCCGACTGGCATCAAGTATAAGTGCGTTGTCCAATTCTACCAGTAAAATGGTCAGGTGATGCGGATTCCAAACGGCATTTGGAAGTATTGCCTTTGAAAGGGGACATTTTGGGTCGGTCTTTTAGACCTGGTGGCCACGGCAACAACTGGGAAATCCACGTTTGTACCCCAGGTCGCCTCTCAAAATAAGACGCCGTATTATCAGGCGCAGTCCTTTGTTGGCAAGCGGACAAAAGGTTCCTCTTTTCTGCTCATGACAGAGGGAGAGGAAAGAGGCTGGAGAGATTACCCAGTTCCCAGGAACAGAAATCCTTTCCCGCCTCTGCAAAGCCCTCAGTATGACGCTAGGGCCTTACAAGCTCAGGCACGGTGGGGGCCCGTTCTCAATGAATTTCAGTGCGCAGTGGGCTCACTCGCAAGTAGACCCCTGGATCCTTCAGGTAATATCTCAAGGGTACATATTGAAATTCGAGACGTCTCCCCCTCGCCGTTTCCAAAAGTCGGCTTTACCGACGTCTCCCTCTGACAGGGAGGCAGTTTTGGAAGCCATTCACAAGCTGTATTCCCAGCAGGTGATAATCAAGGTACCCCTCCTGCAACAGGGAACGGGGTATTATTCCACACTATTGTGGTACCGAAGCCAGACGGCTCGGTGAGACCGATTCTAAATCTAAAATCTAAAATCTTTGAACATTTACATACAGAGGTTCAAATTCAAGATTGAGTCACTCAGAGCAGTGATTGCGAACCTGGAAGAAGGGGACTACATGATGTCTCGGGACATCAAGGATGCTTACCTTCATGTCAAAATTTACCCTTCTCACCAAGGGTACCTCAGGTTATGGTACAGAACTGTCACTATCAGTTCAGACGCTGCCGTAGGGATGGTCCATGACACCCCGGGTCTTTACCAAGGTAATGGCCGAAATGATATCCCTTCGAAGGAAGGGAATTTTAGTTATCCCTTACTTGGACGATTCCCTGATAAGGGTAAGATCCAGGGAACAGTTGGAAGTCGGTGTAGCACTATCTCGGGTAGTGTTGCGGCAGCACGATTGGATTCTCAATATTCCAAAATCGCAGCTGGTTCCGACGACTTGTCTTCTGTTTCCTAGGGATGTTCCTGGACACAGTCCAGAAAAAGGTGTTTCTCCCGGAAGAGAAAGCCAGGGAGTTATCCGAGCTAGTCAGGAACCTCCTAAAGCCGAACCAAGTCTCAGTGCATCAATGCACAAGGGTTCTGGGTAAAAATGGTGGCTTCCTACGAAGCAATCCCATTCGTTAGATTCCACGCAAGAACTTTCCAGTGGAACCTACTGGACAAATGGTCCGGGTCGCATTTTCAGATGCATCAGCGGATAACCCTGTCACCAAGGACAAGGGTATCCATCCTGTTGTGGTTGCAGAGTGCTCATCTTCTAGAGGGCCGCAGATTCGGCATTCAGGACTGGGTCCTGGTGACCACGGATACCAGCCTGCGAGGCTGGGGAGCAGTCACACAGGGAAGGAATATCCAGGGCTGAGGGTCAAACCTGGATACATCACTTCACATAAATATCCTGAAGCTAAGGGCCATTTACAATGCTCTAAGCTTAGCAAGACCTCTGCTTCAAGGTCAGCCGGTGTTGATCCAGTCGGACAACTTCATGGCAGTCACCCACGTAAACAGACAGGGTGGCACAAGAAGCAGGAGGGCAATGGCAGAAGCTGCAGGGATTCTTCGCTGGGCGGAAAATCATGTGATAGCACTGTCAACAGTATTCATTCCGGGAGTGGACAACTGGGAAGCAGACTTCCTCAGCACGACCTCCACCCGGGAGAGTGGGGACTTCACCCAGAAGTCGTCCACATGATTAAAAAACTCGACAGGTATTGCGCCAGGTCAAGAGACCCTCAGGCAATAGTTGTAGACGCTCTGGTAACACCGTGGGTGTACCAGTCAGTGTATGTGTTCCCTCCTCTGCCTCTCATACCCAAGGTACTGAGATTGATAAGATGGAGAGGAGAAAGCACTATATTCGTGGCTCCGGATTGGCCAAGAAGGACTTGGTAACCGGAACTTCAAGAGATGCTCACGGAGGATCCGTGGCCTCTACCTCTAAGAAGGGACCTGCTCCAGCAAGGACCCTGTCTGTTCCAAGACTTACCGCGGCTGCGTTTGACGGCATGGCGGTTGAACGCCGGATCCTGAAGGAAAAAAGGCATTCCGGATGAAGTCATCCCTATCCTGATCAAAGCCAGGAAGGATGTAACCGCAAAAACATTATCACCGCAATTGGCGAAAATATGTTGCGTGGTGCGAGGCCAGTAAGGCCCGAAGGAGGAAATTCAACTGGGTCGATTCCTACATTTCCTGCAAACAGGAGTGTCTATGGGCCTGAAATTGGGGTCCATTAAGGTTCAAATTTCGGCCCTGTCAATTTTCTTCCAAAAAGAACTAGCTTCAGTCCCTGAAGTTCAGACGTTTGTAAAATGGGTACTGCATATACAGCCTCCTTTTGTGCCTCCAGTGGCACTTTGGGATCTCAATGTAGTTTTGGGTTCCAAAAGTCACATTGGTTTGAACCACTTAAATCTGTGGAGTTAAAATATCTCACATGGAAAGTGGTCATGCTGTTGGCCCTGGCCTGGGCCAGGCGCGTGTCAGAATTGGCGGCTTTATCCTGAAAAAGCCCTTATCTGATTTTCCATTCGGACAGGGCGGAATTGAGGACTCGTCCTCAGTTTCTCCCCAAGGTGGTTTCAGCGTCTCACCTGAACCAACCTATTGGTGGTGCCTGCGGCTACTAGGGACTTGGAGGCCTCCAAGTTGCTAGACGTTGTCAGTGCCCTGAAAATATGTTTCCAGGACGGCTGGAGTCAGGAAATCTGACTCGCTGTTTATCCTGTGTGCACCCAACAAGCTGGGTGCTCCTGCTTCTAAGCAGACTATTGCTCGTTGGATTTGTAGTACAATTCAGCTTGCACATTCTGTGGCAGGCCTGCCACAGCCAAAAATCTGTAAATGCCCACTCCACAAGGAAGTTGGGCTCATCTTGGGCGGCTGCCCGAGGGGTCTCGGCTTTACTACTTTGCCGAGCAGCTACTTGGTCAGGAGCAAATACGTTTGTAAAATTCTACAAAATTGATATCCTGGCTGAGGAGGACCTGGAGTTCTCTCATTTGGTGCTGCAGAGTCATCCGCACTCTCCCGCCCGTTTGGGAGCTTTGGTATAATCCCCATGGTCCTTACGGAGTCCCCAGCATCCACTTAGGACGTTAGAGAAAATAAGAATTTACTTACCGATAATTCTATTTCTCATAGTCCGTAGTGGATGCTGGGCGCCCATCCCAAGTGCGGATTGTCTGCAATACTTGTACATAGTTATTGTTACAAAAATCGGGTTATTATTGTTGTGAGCCATCTTTCAGAGGCTCCTCTGTTATCATGCTGTTAACTGGGTTCAGATCACAGGTTATACGGTGTGATTGGTGTGGCTGGTATGAGTCTTACCCGGGATTCAAAATCCTTCCTTATTGTGTACGCTCGTCCAGGCACAGTATCCTAACTGAGGCTTGGAGGAGGGTCATAGGGGGAGGAGCCAGTGCACACCAGTTAGTCCTAAAGCTTTCTTTAGATGTGCCCAGTCTCCTGCGGAGCCGCTATTCCCCATGGTCCTTACAGAGTCCCCAGCATCCACTACGGACTATGAGAAATAGAATTATCGGTAAGTAAATTCTTATTATTATTATACGGCAGCAGTGGACATATGGCTGCAGAGTATACCACTGTGACTGCCTGGTCACTGGAATGACTGATGGCTGATGCACAAGACACTACCACTGGACTGATGCAGCACAATACACCACCACTGAACTGATGCAGCACAACAGAGCAGCAATGGACATATGGCAGCAAAGAACACAACCACTGTGACTGCCTGGTCACTGGAATGACTGATGGCTTATGCACAGGACACTACCACTGGACTGATGTAGCACAATACACCACCACTGAACAGATGCAGCACAACACAGCAGCAACGGACATATGGCAGCAAGAGGACACAACCACTGTGACTGGACAAATAAAGCACAAGACGCGGACACTGAGAGAATAGAGACACGTCCTCTCTCTACACTCTCCAATGCCGCAGTTAAAATGGTGGGGAAGCGCAGCTCCTTAAATGGAATCCAAACCCTGCGAGAATCCGACAGCGGGATGATGATGTTTTACCTCATTCTGGTTTCTGAGTCAAGCGAGAAAACCCGAGCCTGACTCGGATCCGGGCTCGAATGGTGAAGTCCGGTACCGTTTGGTTCTCTGAGAAATGAACTCGCTCATCTCTAATGTTAATAGTATTTTGGCCTTTACTTTATTATTATTATTATTATTATTACATTTTATTTATAAGACGCCACAAGTGTTTTGCAGCGCCCTACAAAGGACAGTACAGGGAGACAAAATTTAGCATTACAGTAAACAAATAACAAAAATAGAGTACAGGTAACAAAGAGCACCACAATTCTCATACCATAATACAGGTTAGATGTAAGTAGCGATGGAGTAATCATCGTACTACTTGGGGCTGGCCGCCATAGATAGATATGAGCCTTTACCAGCAGGAGAAAAAGCAAGTAAAGATGGTCGCTGAGTAGGAAAGAGCTGCGAGTGAAATGTGTCGAGAATAGGGCTTTGACAACAAGAGGAAAGTGGGCCCTGGTCTGAAGAGCTGACAATCTAGTGGGAAGGGGCGACAGACAGATGACATGAGGTGCAAGCAAGCGGGAGGTAGCCTGATGGCAGTATGTGAGCAAAACAGAGATGTTCAAGGCATGAGTCAGGGGGATGGAGGAGCAACCTCAGGACTAGGTTATGCATTGGAAGGGTACACTTTGATGAATAGGTGGGATTTTAGTGCCTGTTTGATGCTTTGCAAGGTCAGGGAGAGTCTAATGGAGTGGGGGAGCGCGTTCCACTGAAGGGGTGCAGCACGGGTAAAATCTTGAACTCGAGCATGGGAAGCAGTGACCAGGGCAGAGGAGAGGTGACGGTCATTTGCCAACCGTAGTGTGCGGGAGGGAGTATGAAGGGTGAGGAGGTTAGAGATGTTGGGAGCAGTTGAATTAGAGATGGCCTTGTATGTGAGGGTGAGAAGTTTGAAGAGGATTCTGCAGGGGAATAGGAGCCAGTGTAGATTTTGTCGAAGGGGAGTGGCAGATGTGGAGCGGCGGGAGAGGAAGATGAGCCTAGCTGCGGAGTTGAGGACAGATTGGAGGGGAGCAAGATGGAAGCAAGTGAGGCAAGTGGGGAGACCATTGCAGCAGTTCTTTAGGAACGTGTGTCAGCACAAATCAATATTTATTTATTGAATTGAACAGCTCTATTTCTAATTGCAATCACTTGACAGTATGGTGTTATCATATCACATGGCAGTAGTAACATCATTATCACAGCTGCACTCTTGTGATGTCATTTTAAAACAGAGGAAAGGGCCCTTGCAGTATAGTTTGATGGTAAGCAGAGTATTAAGGAAAAATAAACAGTAGAATGTTTAGACTTCAAGATTTGAAAATGTGCAGCTTAGAGACTAGACAGGTGATCTGACAGAAACATTGAAATATATCAAATGTATTTATAGAGCTCAGGCAACATTTTTTAAAATAGGAGAATTTCTAGAGGACATTCTTTCAAATTGGGAGGAGGAAGACTAAGGAGTGTATTCAATAAGAGTCGGATCCATTCCGACATGCATTTGTCGGAATGGATCCAACAAGCCCTATTCGATGAGTGGCCAAATCCAACTGTCAGATTTGGACGTTCGCGGTGTCCCGTCCTGCTGCTGTTGTCAAATGTGTGTGAGATCACAGGGAGCTGCTGGAGGGAGCCGCAGTCAGCCATGTAGCCACTTGCGAGTTGCGACCTGGGGAGCGCTGCCGGGAGAGAGGAGCCTGGCCGGGGGGCGTCTGTCAGAGAGGAGTCTTCCACCGACCAGCTGCCACCACCGGTAAATACTCTCTCTCCCTCCGTCGCCCCACTCACCTGTCCGATCTCCTCAATCCAACTTTTTTTAAAGTCGGATTGAGATTGTCGGAAACAGGTCCAAAACCTGTCGGATTTGGCTTCGTTTCCGGCAGAAGCACATGGATCAGTGGCTATTCCGCCAATCCACGTGTTTTCCGCCAAGCCGGGAATTCCTGACTTGTAGGAAAAAAACAGCCCCTATTGAATAGGTTGGAACGCCTTCCAACCTAAATCAGTCGGAAACTACCGTCTTTCCGACAGACGGCAGTGTCCGACTCTTATTGAATACACCCCTAAAAGATGGCATAAGGAAGAAATGATTTTGCATAAACTATTCTGTATAACCTTGGAATAATTTCCCAGCAATTGTACAGAAAAGGAACACAGGGTTGCATGGGGAAAATACAATGCTTTGGATATGGATTTGGATTTTTTTTAAATAAATTTACAAAAAAAAGCTAAAATCACATAATTTGGGTCTTTTTCTGTTCCTAGATTATTATCAAATCAATAACATTAATTTTCAGTAATTTTTAGTTCATTTCACCTAACAGCTCACAATATTGTTTTTAACAATACTGGTCAAAGTCTGCAGCGAGCCAGCCTGTTACTATGCATCAGAACAGTGGCACAAACACACGGCAGTTGATAACACATCTATGAAACAGTGTACTGGGGTACAGTGCAAAGAACAGTACAAACAATAGATTTGTACTAGAGATGAGCAGGTTCAGTTCTCAGAGAACCAATCCCTTCCGGACTTCACAAACTGAGCACGGATCTGCCTGACTCAGAAACCAGAACGAGGGAAAATGTCATCATCCCGCTGTCGGATTTTCGCAGGGTTTGGATTCCATATAAGTCGCTGCGCGTCGCCACCATTTTCACTCCGGCATTGGAGAGTGTAGAGAGAGGGCGTGTCTCCGTCCTCAGTGTCCTGCATCAGTTCAGTGTTAGTGTCTTGTGCTGCATCAGTCCAGTCACAGTGGTTGGGTCCTCTGCTGCCATATGTCCAGTGCTGCTGTATAAGTCCAGTCCAGTGGTGCTGTGTTGTGCTGCATCAGTCCAGTGGTGGTGTCTTGTGTTGCATCAGTCCAGTCACAGTGGTGGTGTCCTCTGCTGCCATATATCCAGTGCTGTTGTATAAGTCCAGTCCAGTGGTGCTGTGTTGTGTTGCATCAGTCCAGTGGTGGTGTTTTGTGTTGCATCAGTCCAGTCACAGTGGTGGTGTCCCCTGCTGCCATATGTCCAGTACTGCTGTATAAGTCCAGTCCAGTGGTGCTGTGTTGTGCTGCATCAGTCCAGTCACAGTGGTGGAGTCCTCTGCTGCCATATGTCCAGTGCTGCTGTATAAGTCCTGTCCATTGCAGTGGTGCTGTGTTGTCCTGCATCAGTCCAGTGGTGGGGTCCCTGTACTGCTGTATATGTCCAGTGGTACTGCCATATATGTCCAGTGATTCTGCCATATATTTCCATTGATACTGACGTATATGTCCAGAGGTACTGCCGTATAGATCCAGTGATCCTGCCGTATAATTCCAGTGGTACTGGCGTATAAGTCCAGTGATCCTGATGTATAATTTCAGTGGTACTGGCGTATAAATCCAGTGATCCTGCTGTATAATTCCAGTGATCCTGCCGTATAATTCCAGTAATCCTGCCGTATAAGTCCAGTGATCCTGCCGTATAATTCCAGTGATCCTGCCATATAATTTCAGTGGTACTGGCGTATAAATTCAGTCCAGCAATACTGTCGTATATGTTCAGTGGTACTGCCGTATAAGTCCAGTGGTACTGCTGTATAATTCCAGTGATCCTGCCGTATAATTCCAGTGATCCTTCCGTATATTTCCAGTGATACTGGCTTATAAATCCAGTCCAGTGATACTGCCGTATATGTCCAGTGGTACTGCCATATGTGTCCAGTGATACTGCAATATATGTCCATTGATACTGCCATATATGTCCAGTGGTACTGCCGTATAAATCCAGTGATCCTGCAGTATAATTCCAGTGGTACTGCCGTATATGTCCATTGATGCTGCCGTATATGTCCAGTGGTACTGCCGTATAAATCCAGTGGTACTGCCTTATAATTCCAGTGATCCTGCCGTATAATTCCAGTGATCCTGCCGTATAAATCCAGAGATACTGGTGTATAAGTCCAGTGATCCTGCTGTATAATTCCAGTGGTACTGGCGTATAGGTCCAGTCCAGTGGTACTGCCTTATATGTCCAGGGATACTGCCGTATATAACCATTGATACTGCCGTATATGTCCAGCGGTACTGCCGTATAAATCCAGTGATCCTGTTGTATAATTCCAGTGTTCCTGCCGTATAATTCCAGAGATCCTGCCGTATAATTCCAGTGGTACTGACGTATAATTCCAGTGATCCTGCCGTGTAATTCCAGTGGTACTGGCGTATAAATCCAGTGATCCTGACGTATAATTCCATACAAGTCCATATAATTCCGTATAAGCACAGTCCTGTGCTGTATATTATTTACTCCAAATAAAGGGGTTTAATCCAAATAATTTTCACAGGGTTTTCCCTGTGTGGTGTAGAGGTACGCTCTCCTGTACTGCATACTGTTATACAACTCCAGAAAAATAATGGAGAACAAAAATTTGGAAGATAAAATAGGGAAAAATCAAGAACCACTTCCTCCTAGTGCTGAAGCTGCTGCCACTAGTCATGACATAAATGATGAAATCTCATCAACGTCATCTAACAAGGCTTATGCCCAATGTGATAATAGAGGGCATGTAAAATCCAAAAAGCCAAAGTTCAGTAAAAAGACCCAAAAAATTAATTTATATGGTCTGAGGAGAAACGTAAACTTGTCAATATGCCATTTACGACACGGAATGGCAAGGAACGGCTAAGGCCCTGGCCTATGTTCATGACTAGTGGTTCAGCTTCACATGACGATGGAAGCCCTCATCCTCCCACTAGAAAAATGATAAGAGTTAAGGTGGAAAAACAACAGCAAAGAACTGTGCATTCTAAGATGGTACCACAAATCCCCAAGGAGAGTCTAAGTGTGTTGACGGTTGCGATGCCTGACCTACCCAACAATGGACAGGAAGAGGTGGCTCCTTCCACCATTTGCACGCCCCCTGCAAGTGTTGGAAGTAGCAACCACAGTCCAGTTTCTGATATTCAAATTGAAGATGTCACTGTTGAAGTACACCAGGATGAACTGGCGCTGAGGAGGAAGTTGACGATGAGGATTCTGATGGTGATGTGGTTTGTTTAAGTCAGGCACTGGCAGAGACACCTGTTGTCCATGGGATGAATAAGTTCATTGTGATGCCTGGGCAAAATACCAAATAAGCCACCTTTTCTGTGTGGAATTATTTCTCCACAAATCCGGACAACAGGGGGTATATTTACAAAGATTCATGTTTTTGCCGTTTTTAAGGGTGTTTGATCTCGAATGGTATCGAGTGCATTTTACTGCAACTTTTTGAATCCTGATACGGTCATTCACTAAGCTGCCGACTTTTCCAAATTCGTATTTTCCGATGTCGATGTGATTCGTAATGTCAGGCAGTGTTTTACGGGAGTGATGAGTAAAACACTGCCTGACAAAACACAAGGAATCCCGGCCGGATCTGTGAGATCCGTGCTGGGCTTCATTGTGTACCTTAAAAAGGTGTTTAAATTGTTTTAAAATCTGAAAAAAATTGCGTGGGGTCCCCCTCCTAAGCATAACCAGCCTTGGGCTCTTTGAGCCGGTCCTGGTTGAAAAAATATGGGGGGAAAAATGACAGAGGTTCCCCCATATTTGATCAACCAGCACCGGGCTCTGCGCCTGGTCCTGGTGCCAAAAATATGGGGGACAAAAAGCGTAGGGGTCCCACATAATTTTTGGAACCAGCACCGGGCTCCACTAGTCAGAGAGATAATGCCACAGCCGGGGGACACTTTTATCTTGGTCCCTGCGGCCCTGGCATTAAATCACTAACTAGTCACCCCTGGCCGGGGTACCCTGGAGGAGTGGGAACCCCTTAAATCAAGGGGTCCCCCCCTCCAGCCACCCAAGGGCCAGGGGTGAAGCCCGAGGCTGTCCCCCCATCCAAGGGCGGCGGATGGGGGGCTGATAGCCTTGTGAAAAAAATAGAATATTGTTTTTTGTAGCAGTACTACAAGTCCCAGCAAGCCTCCCCCACACTTGGAGAACCACAAGTATCAGCATGTGCGGGGAAACGGGTTCGCTGGTACCTGTAGTACTAATACAAAAAAAATACCCAACAAAAAACAGGACACACACACCGTGACAGTAAAACTTTATTACATACATGCACACCTACATACATACATACATACTTACCTATGTTCACACGAGGCTCGGTCCACTTCTCCATGTAGACTCCACGGGGTACCTGAGAAAAAAATTATACTCACATAATCCAGGGTAGCTTCTGTCCTCTTTGTAATCCAAGTACTTGCCAAAAAACAAACCGAAAAAGCCGAACCACGCACTGAAAGGGGTCCCATGTTTACACATGGGACCCCTTTCCCCGACTGCTGGGACCCCCCCTGACTCCTGTCAAAGAGGGCCCCTTCAGCCAATCAGGGAGCGCCACGTCGTGGCACTCTCCTGATTGGCTGTGCGCTCCTGTAGTGTGATTGAGGCTGCGCACTGAAGATACAATGTAGCGCATAGGCGCTCCATTGTATCCAATGGTGGGAACTTTGCGGTCAGCGGTTGAGGTTACTCGCGGTCAACCGCTGACCGCAAAGTTCCTACCATTGGATACAATGGAGCGCCTATGGACCACCTAGGAACATCCTCCCTTATACGTCACCTGCTTCACATTCATCAGAAGTTAGTGTCAAGTTGTGAAACTTGGGTAAAAGCGTAAGCAGTCCACTGACATCAAAATCCCTTCTTCCTCTTGTACCCAAGCTACTGCAAGCCACACCACCAACTCCCTCAACGTCAAATTCATCCTCAGTCAGGAATGTCAGTAGTCCTGCAGGCCATGTCACTGGCAAGACTGATGAGTCCTCTCCTAACTGGGATTCCTCCGGAGGATCCTTGAGTGGTACGCCTGCTGTTGCTGCTGTTGTTGCTGCTGGGAGTCGATCGTCATCCCAGGGGGAAGTCGGAAGACAACTTGTACTGCTTCAACTAAGCAATTGACTGTCAGGAACTCGCATCACTGATGTTTGGAGCAGTCCATATTCCTTGGAATCCGGACTGCTCATCTCTAATTTATGTCTGAAATCAAATAAGCATTTGTGAAAGTTAAAGCTGCCTGAATCTTTAATTGTATGAATTATACAGCATAACACAACTCAACACAGGTGGCACAATTTGGACCCCTACCCCACTATCCTCTTCTCCCCCTCTGAATCCCCTGCTAATAAAAGTGTTCAAAATAAGGGATAGCCAGGCCACACAGGGAAAAGATCTGATCATAACCCATCCGATGCTGGTTGGAACAGAAGTACACACAAGGCTACAACATGTGATTGTGATTAACACTGCACTAGTAGGATCGGGCTACAGGTCAGGGCACCTTAGACTAGCTGTGACAGGAGTGTTATTGAAGCTACATGGTGATATAATATTACTCTTATGCAGACTAGAATTAGGATCTTAAATATCACAAATGAGAGATGACAGTTATAGCAGCATACTGCTGCACAGGTAGCAAAAGTCCACAAAAATAAAAGGTGCTGGCAGTGTCAGACTAGGGCACGAAAAGCCCACCAGAGGAATGCAATGGCATGGGCCTGTTAGGGTATTTTAACCTGTTCAGGTCTGGTCTATTAACTCTCTTCAGTAATCAGTCAGAATTCTGTTCCTTTAGCAACCGGTTGGAGGTCAGTGAATGAAAAGATGACACAGGATTATGTGTAACCTAAACAGACCATAGCTGACCTGCTTTAGGGGCCGTTACAGGTTTATTTTTATAGTTTAAAGACAAAGGAATCATGCTTGCCAATACATTTAGCCAATCAGAATACACCATGTATGTCTCAGAACCTGAAATACATCAATTGTCATACAAGATTCTAATTAGCAATTAGAACATTCTTGAATATGGTTTATTGCTTTGTGATTATCAGTCTCTTGGACATAAACTCAAAACATTCTTCAACATTCTTCCCGACTGGCTTTTCATACATCTGGCGTTGTATGTCCTTGAACAATTCATGCTTTAAACAAGATATTCGGAGTATATAGTTTTCTGAATATCTGTGCAATATTTAAGGATACATGAACACATTTTGTGATTAACAGTAAATATCTTAATCAATGCGAAAAAGCTTGAATCAGTATATTTGCTATACTGCGGAAGCTCCTACACCATCATTTCCCCTCTTTTTGATTCCACTTTTTTTCCCTATTCTACCTACACTAGGCCTGAACTATCCCCTTTCAGTAAACCAGTCCCCTGGACTTATAGCCCAAACCTTGGGGATTACCCCTAACAACAACCAAAGGATAAGCAACTTCATTCTTCTGGTTGGAGAGTCACTGTCAACTTCTTCGAGTGGGAGGCGTATAATCAGGTATCAAGACCTTTCACCTTAATTGAGATAGGCATGGTTAGCAGCACTTGATATGGACCATCATATCTTGGTTCAAAGGTCTTTTTCACATGTCTCTTTAAATAGACCCAATCTCCTGGGTTTAGTTTATGCGTAGCTGATTCTTCTGGGTCTGGAATGGAAGAAAACACTCGGCAATGGAGGTTAGTCAATGTTTTACAGACCTCCTGTACATAACCTGTTAAATCACCATGATTATGTTGTAACTGTTGTGGATAATAACAACCTGTTCTTGGAGCTAACCCAAACAATATTTTATATGGAGTCAGCTTACTAGGTCTCATAGGTGTGGTCCTAATATTGAACAAGACTATAGGTAGGCATTTTGGCCAAGTTCTTTTGGTTTCTGTCATCATTTTCTGTAGTTTTAGCTTAAGGTCAAAGTTCAGATGTTCCCCCCTCCCACTCGCCTGGGGACGGTAAGGCACGTGGAAGGCCTGCTGTACCCCCAAATCTTTCATTATATGCTGCATGACTTCTCCTGTGAAATGTGTACCTCTATCTGATTCTATAACCTCAGGTACCCCAAATCTACATACTACTTCTGCTATTAGTTTCTTTGCAGTGGTTTTTGCTGTGGCTTTGCTTACTGGCCAGGCTTCGGCCCAGTGACTAAACATGTCCGTTGCTACTAGTACATATTCATATGGACCGCTTCGTGGCAACTGTATATAGTCGATTTGTAGTCTTTGAAATGGGTAAGAGGCTTTGGGTATAGTTCCTAGAGGTGTCTTGGTTCTATGTCCTGGATTGCTGATTCCACAGATCCAGCATCCTGCTACAAAGTTTGTTGCAGCTTTATTGAAGCCTGGAGCTATCCAATGCTCTTGTACTCTATTCACCATGGCTTCCTTTGAATGATGTACTTGTCCATGAGCTACTTGTAACATAGGTGGAAATAGAGCTGCTGGTAGACAGTACTTCAATTCTCTTGACTTCCAAAGTCCATGTTCATCTTCTTCTGCCCCCGATCGTGTCCATTTTTCCTTTTCTCCTTGTGATGCTTGTTGTTGAATTTTGATCAACTCCTCTTCACTGGGCATTTGCTTCACATCTTGAGCTACTAAGACTTGCTCAGGTTCTTTTGATTGTAAGGCAATTCTCTTGGCTTCTGCATCTGCAAATGCATTTCCTTTAGCTTCCATGGTTTGGCTCTTAGTATGTGCTTGTACCTTGATTATGCCAATCCTTTTAGGTAGTTCCAATGCGCTGAAGAGTTCCATAATCAAACTGGCATGTTTGATGGGTTTTCCATTTGCACCTTTGAAGTCCCTACTATTCCAAATAACAGCGTAATCCTGGGACACCCCCCAAGCATAGCGTGAATCCGTGTAGATGTTAGCTGTCATGTTTTCAGCATGTATGCAGGCTTTGGTCATTGCTATGAGTTCTGCTTCTTGTGCTGACATGCTTGGTGGCAATGGTCCAGAATCTATGACTTCAGTTTCAGTTGTTACTGCATATCCTGTCCTTGGGGATCCATTATCATAATATCTTGTTCCATCGACGAACAGGTTCATGTCTGGATTGTCCAGTGGTGTATCTTGGACATTAGGAAGAGGTAAAGTCTCTAATTCCATGAGGGCTAGGCAATCATGTGGAGATGTTTGTGTTGTATTTTCTGCGTCTGTAGCAGCATTTTCCTCCTCATCTGACGATTTACCATCATTACCATTTCCCCCTCTCCTCCCCTCTTTTGAATCGTTGATGGGAAGGAGTGTAGCTGGGTTTAGTACAGTGCATCTTGTGATGGTGACATGGGAGGCGCTTAATAGTGCTACTTCATATTTGGTAAGTCTGGCTGCAGAAAGATGCTTGGTTTTTGCTTGACTTAGTATTTCTGTTACAGCGTGCGGTACTTGTATACACAGTGGATGATCAAGCACAATGTCTGTCACCTTTTCCTTAAGTATTGCTGCTGCTGCCACTGCTCGGACACAGGATGGTGCTCCTCTGATAATCGGATCCAGCTGGGCTGAATAGTATACCACTGGTCTTTGTTTTGTTCCGTATTTCTGGGTGAGCACCCCTAAAGAATGCCCTCTGTTTTCATGGCAGAATAGGTTAAAAGGCTTTTTGCAATCAGGCAATCCCAATACTTTGGCTGTTATTATGGCTTGCTTTAGTTTTCTTACTGCGTCTTCAATGGTGTCCCTGTTTTCTGCTGACGCCTCCTTTTTTGTTAATTCATATAGGGGTTGCATCAGTAATGAGGCTGAGGGTATCCATTCTCTGCAGTATCCAATAAGGCTCAGGAAAGCTCTGATTTCTTTTAATGTTCTTGGGGTTTTTTCTTGAGTTATTGCTTTTGTTCTTTCATCAGTAAGGTGCCTTGTTCTTTGGGATATGCAGTGTCCTAAAAAGACAACTTTTTTCTGTACTAGCTGTAGTTTGTCTTTTGACACTCTGCAATCTTCTTCTGCCAAAAAGATGAGTAGTGATACTGTTTCCTTTTTGCACTTCTCTTCTGTCTCTGCAGCAATAAGCAGATCATCGACATATTGAACTAACTGGGTGTCTGTAAAGTGCGGTCTCCATTTCTGCAGGATTAATGCCATTGCCTCTGAGAAATCTGATGGACTGGTTGCTCCCCCCCTGGGGTAATCGTGTCCAACAGTATTGTTTCCTTTGGACCAGAGTTTTTCTGGTACTGCCTTTAACCAGTCAGGTACATCAGCCAGTTCTTTTTTGGTGCTGGGTTGGAATCTTGTCTTATATGATATATATGTACGGCTGATTCCATCTGTTGATGAACCTTCTCTGGTAATTTTACTGGAAAATGTAATTCCTTTTGGTGTGTACTGTATGCAGGATTGAATCAACTTTAGAACATCTGCTCCTAATAAGTTTACTGGGCAAGTACTAGAGGTGAGGAATTGGACCGGAATGGGAGTTTCAACGTCTTCAATGGTTAATACCATAGGCTTACTTTCCTTTAATTTCACTGTAGTTCCTTCTAAACTAGTTGCTAGAAGTGTCTTAGTGGTCATTAATTCACTTGGTACCTCCTGTTGCTGTAAAATTGTTCGGCTTGCTCCAGAGTCTATAATGCATTGATATTGGTGACCTGTTGGCAGTACAAGGGTCACTTGATCATTTTCTTGTTCAGATGGTGTTTTGGCAGGAAGGTACCTCGGGAAGCCACTTTTTTATGCTTTAGGTTTTTCTTGCTGGTTTTCACAATTTCTTTGTATTTCCTGCAATTTTTTTTGAAATGTCCTTCTTGCTTGCAGAAATAACACTTTCTGTCATCTTGCTTGGTTCCTTCTTTTGAGTTCCTTCCGGTGGCCCCTTATGATGGGCTTCTGGTCTTCCACTTGCTTTGTTTCTATACAACGTGTACTGTTACCTTCGGTATTGCATTCTTTTCTTTGGCTTTTCTTATTTTTTCATTCTCCCTTTCCTCCATTCCTTCTAGCACCTGAAATATTGCGTTAAGTTCCATATAAGAGGTTTCTGGCCTGACCTGGAACAACTGAGTTCTGTAGGTTTCTGACAACCCATTTAGGAATTTAGTTTTTAACAGTCTTTTATGTTGAGGGTTATCCGTTGCATAACCTTCATCAGTGTGTCGTATAGTGACTTTATCATAGTAAGTTCTGATGGACTCAGTCTTTTCCTGTTTCAAATCTGGGGCTGCTGGTGCTCTGAGCTTCTGTGCATGACACCATCTCTTAAGTCTTGTCATGTACATCTGTCCACTCTCAAACGTTATTCTATTTTCCTCTGTCGGAGCGTCCGCTATGGCTGGGCAATCATCTACTGCATCTGCTTTTAACATGGTGCTTACTGTTTGGGCAGTTCCTGGTCCTAGTATAGCCTCACACAACTGGTGGTAGTCGACCCATGCCGGTGTACATATGGTTTGAATTCTTTCCATATAGGCATAAAATGCTGCTGGATTTTTTCTAGGATCTGGGGACTTGGCAACTATACTTGCGAGGTCGTTGCCATACCATGGTTTGTGGTGTTGACTCTATACGATATATGGTTTGTTCGTCCTGGCTACATCATCTGGGTTGCGTATTCTCTGTACTTGTACTGGATACAGAGAAACAGGCAATGATGACCGTCTTTCAGCATTTCTAGTTGCATAGATATCTTGGCATGGTGGTTCATGGGGTGAAATCCAGTTTCCACAATTTGGGCAGTGTTCATATCCTTCTGGAACGCAAAACTGACATACCGGACACAATCTTTCTGGAAAATATGTCACTTTATTCTGTACATTATGTACCTGGGCATGAAAAGCTGTAGAGGCTGTGTCTTGACCCCTTGCTTCTCCTCTCCACCTGATTTGCACCCTTTCGCCTATAGTTCCTGATTGTGGACTATTGTTTACTGGACTCATAGCTTGATTCCAGGTGTCCACCACTCGTTTAAACATGAGGGGAGCTTTAGGTGGCCAGTTTCTTTGGTTTGATCTTGTTGGGGTTTTTTGTGATAATGTATCAGGACACTGGGGCATACTCTGTACACATAGCTCAGGTAAATCATTCGGATTTTCAACCACAGATCCTTTCAAGATAGGGCTGATTATTCGCCACTCTTTTCCTGGCTCATCTCTTTTCAATTTTACTGTTAGTGAGCTTGTAGATGATTCCATTCTGTTCATACTATGGGTACCTTGGTGTGCATGCATGTCTGAGTATAGGGGTGGGGTATAGTGTGGAGGTGCTGTTGCTGAAATTACAGGCAGTGAGTTTAACGCTGGTTGTGGTGCTATTGGGTACTCTGGTACAATGGGGAAATCATTTTCCTCATCTCCTTCTATTTTCTGCTTCTAATTCTTTTGCTACAGTGATCCAGATGGATACTTGATCTCTACAATTATGCTTAATTATCCAACTCTTGTTACAGGAGGCAAATTTTTCCCATTTCTCTAAGTCTAGTGTCCCTTCTGACAGAAAACCTGCTCTTTTGAAAATTTTACTTATTCCTTTCAGAGCTTTCCTCCCCTCCCTGTTACTAACAATATCCACGGGTTTGTCGGGCCCTGACATCTTTACAGACTGCGCTCCCATGCCTGGGTGTGTGTGCGTGGAACCCCTCCTTATGTGGTATTTTAGTAACCCCTTATGAGGGAATTAAAATCTCCTTGTGAGACACTGACTCTGAAGAATCTCTTCTATCCTTGTACCTAAAGAGCTCCTTAAATCCGTCTGTGGACAAATGACTGGGGTTGTAGTGTTGCCCCTTCCTCCCTGTATTGGTGGAAAATTTATTAGTACTGCTCCCCAAGTGAGACCTGCATAATAGATTATTTCTTCTGGATCACTGAGATGCGTCCCTAATATTATTGTTAAGTCACTCCAAGGGTCTATCCCCCTGCCTATATAGACTCCTGCTTGTACCAGTACCCCCGTTGTTCCTTGTGTTTCCTTTCAGACAGTAGCTGTTCTTTATTACTGACCCAATCCTACCCCTTAACTGTCTTGCATAGGGACATACAATATATACAGTACAATGTGTGCAGGAGAATCTAGTTGCTGACACTGGTTCCATTATTTAGCAGACACCCGACTCCCCCCACCTTTTCAAAAGCATATTGACAGAGTACATACAACAGTGCAAGGATCCCAAAACAAGGATGACAATAAGTGCTATATCTGACACTCTCGACCACCTCTTATATCTGGTTTTTCTGTCTTCTGGATACCCTCTTACTGCTATGTCTGTTATCTGTGTGCACGGCAGCTGTTTGAGGCTGTACGGGCAAATGGGTCTTAGACCTGGGATTATGTGGTTCCTAGGCCAATAGGTTATGATTTTAGACCAATCATTCTCAATGTAATGTTCCAACAATTCCCTTTTTTTAAATGACAACCTATTGTACAATAAAATCCATCATCATTTTCCACATAACCAAATGAGACTTCAGTGCTTGTAATTGCCACCAATCTCGGTGCTACGGACCATTTGTATTTTCTTAACACAACAACACAGGTACAAGATTTGCATACACCTCATTGGTTATTTATCAATTCAAACTGTTTATCAGCATTAGAATACACCTTGGCCATACGCCACCTTTTAAAAATGTAAAAGTTTCCTGGATATTTGATTAATTCCCCCTGTGCACTTGTGACAAATTAGCTGAAGATATTTACCCACAATTTAACAATATGACATACATGTATGGTACCTTTAAAAAAATTTCTTCTGACTGACACTGGGCTCTTTAAGATATTCTCTGATCTTCCCAACTGGACTTCCCCAGATACATTCAAGAAGCGCTGAGTCAAGTGAGCAGGTAGAAATCTACACATTAAATCTCACTTACCGGTTTTTTTTTTATCAGCGGTTCCTGAAAGATCAGAGGATTTGTTGCCAGTGGAGGAGATGCTGGAAAATCCCCGGACGATGCTCCCAAAAATGTTAGGGTATTTTAACCTGTTCAGGTCTGGTCTATTAACTCTCTTCAGTAATCAGTCAGAATTCTGTTCCTTTAGCAACCGGTTGGAGGTCAGTGAATGAAAAGATGACACAGGATTATGTGTAACCTAAACAGACCATAGCTGACCTGCTTTAGGGGCCGTTACAGGTTTATTTTTATAGTTTAAAGACAAAGGAATCATGCTTGCCAATACATTTAGCCAATCAGAATACACCATGTATGTTTCAGAACCTGAAATACATCAATTGTCATACAAGATTCTAATTAGCAATTAGAACATTCTTGAATATGGTTTATTGCTTTGTGATTATCAGTCTCTTGGACATAAACTCAAAACATTCTTCAACATTCTTCCCGACTGGCTTTTCATACATCTGGCGTTGTATGTCCTTGAACAATTCATGCTTTAAACAAGATATTCGGAGTATATAGTTTTCTGAATATCTGTGCAATATTTAAGGATACATGAACACATTTTGTGATTAACAGTAAATATCTTAATCAATGCGAAAAAGCTTGAATCAGTATATTTGCTATACTGCGGAAGCTCCTACACCATCAGGCCCATTGAAGGGGCATGACCAGCTATTGGGTAGTTGTGGTCATACGCTGGAGGGGTATGGCTAGTGTCATAATTGTGTATGAAGAACCCACTGGGGAATTAGATGCCCACAAAATAATGTTACAACAAGCGGTAGTGCACTGCTAAAGGGGAAGCGGCCACCCTGTGGAGAAAACAAGATCAGCCCATTCAGTATGAAACTAGTGTCAATCAGCTGTCCTCAGAGAGTGGCTACATATACTGTACATCTAGCATGCCTGGACACATTTCTCTGTGAGCTAGGAGCCATGGCCAAATGTCAGGATCCATCAATTTTGCTAGTAAATATTTATGTTGTGCATAGTGCGCCATCTAAAAAGGAATTAGGGTAACCTGCATGATAACAAAGATAGGCCAACACCAATGTCCTACTTAATATACAAGCATCATCCGCCATAAAATGAGAGTAGATACAGGCATAGGGTGAACATACAAAGTCCACACAATTAGGGCAGGTGGGAATCTAGTCCAACACCTCAGTGCTGTGAGGCAGAAATGCTAACCATTGCACCATCCATGGTGCCCCAATTTCTACCACTTTTGCTATAGTCAAGTATACTAGCACCAGTGACTACATATACTGTACCAGCCCATGCTGTAACAGTACACAACCACCAGTGCACCCACACATCCCCTTGTCATTGCTCTCCAAAACCATCCAGCAAGCTGCCAATAACATTTTAAAAATGATATGCTGGTGTTGTAATTAAACAGTAGGATGTGTAAGTTTTACAGCACACTGCAGTGTCCTCAGTTCACATTACACCCCACTGTGCACCGTGTTCACTTTATGTAAATGGGCCCTTCCCTATAGTCACACATTAGAGCATAGTGTGATCATGCCTGTCACTATAGTCAAAAATTACAGATGTAGCCTCCGTTATCTTGACTGTTTCTCCGCCTAGACGGGCGTTTAGTCATGCTAAGGTGATAGCTTAGCTTGCTGAGTTTAATCACGGGCACGCGCGTTGAGGCGATACTAGATACTCAGCATGCATTACACATTTCCACCACTGGGTGGCTAATGCTCCACTAATCCAGTACTTTCGATCGTATAGCGGCGAATTTATCTACAGCTCTGGCAATTGGTCAGTGATGACTGTAATGTTAATACTGTAGATGGTGACCAATGGTCAGACAGTGAGAGTTCTCAATATACAGTACTGTAAATACTGTAGTTCATACAGACACAAACGAACATGTTAAAACACTTGTTTATGCAGACGCAAGTTTGTGTATGGTGTATGTGTATGGAGACACAACTAATTGTGGAAAAGGAAGAATGTACAATGTATAAACACCGTGCTTTTGAAATACATGTACATGAGTGTCTGAGTTCCGTAAGGCATAATGGGGATGGTGGAAAATACCGTGCTTTTGCAATGCGAGCATCTGAGTCCCCTAAGGCATAAACCAACACCAATGGGGAGGGGTCGCTGTTTGCAGTACTTTTATACATGATATTGTGAATCTCTCATGAGGCATCGTGGGCTAGCGATGAAGGCTCCCACCTCCCACGCTGGGGGTCCAAGGTTCGAGTCCTGAAGTGCCATTTTTTTTTATGTGTTCCCGTGACATTTACGTACAGTACTGTACATATTATTTTTTTCTTTGTAAGACATTCAATGGAATGGTGCACACAGGTTTCACATAAATCAGAGTAAATCTGCAGGAGCGATTCTTTACGCTAAATGTAGATACACCTTGGTAATAAATGAGTGTATTCTGACTCAGCAAAACAGTACTGTAGATCTTCGGCGTTTGTGTATTGCACATAACCTGAACTGCCTCCCTGTCTACTGCATGACCTGTGCAGGCTCCCAGGGGGGAAGGGCGATGTAGAAGCATAGTGTGATCATGCCCCTCCCTATAGTCACACATTAGGAGCATAGTGTGATCATCCCCCTCCCTATAGTCACACATTAGGAGCATAGTGTGATCATGCCCCTCCTTATAGTCACACATTAGGAGCATAGTGTAATCATGCCTCTCCCTATAGTCACACATTAGGAGCATAGTGTGATCATGCCCCTCCCTATAGTCACACCTTAGGAGTATAGTGTGATCATGCCACTCCCTATAGTCACACATTAGAAGCATAGTGTGATCATGCCCCTCCCTATAGTCACACATTAGGAGCATAGTGTGATCATGCCCCTCCCTATAGTCACCCATTAGGAGCATAGTGTGATCATGCCCCTCCCTAAAGGCACACATTCGGAGCATAGTGTGATCATGCCCCTCCCTATAGTCACACATTAGGAGCATAGTGTGATCATGCCCCTCCTTATAGTCACACATTAGGAGCATAGTGTAATCATGCCTCTCCCTATAGTCACCCATTAGGAGCATAGTGTGATCATGCCCCTCCTTATAGTCACACATTAGGAGCATAGTGTAATCATGCCTCTCCCTATAGTCACACATTAGGAGCATAGTGTGATCATGCCCCTCCCTATAGTCACACCTTAGGAGTATAGTGTGATCATGCCACTCCCTATAGTCACACATTAGAAGCATAGTGTGATCATGCCCCTCCCTATAGTCACACATTAGGAGCATAGTGTGATCATGCCCCTCCCTATAATCACCCATTAGGAGCATAGTGTGATCATGCCCCTCCCTAAAGGCACACATTCGGAGCATAGTGTGATCATGCCCCTCATTATAGTCACACATTAGGACCATAGTGTGATCATGCCCCTCCTTATAGTCACACATTAGGAGCATAGTGTGATCATGCCCCTCCCTATAGTCACAACTTAGGAGTATAGTGTGATCATGCCACTCCCTATAGTCACACATTAGGAGCATAGTGTGATCATGCCCCTCCCTATAATCACCCATTAGGAGCATAGTGTGATCATGCCCCTCCCTAAAGGCACACATTCGGAGCATGAGTGATCATGCCCCTCATTATAGTCACACATTAGGAGCATAGTGTAATCATGCCCCTCCCTATAGTCACACAATAGGAGTATAGTGTGATCATGCCTCGACTAGCACTGCGGTTATCTTATCTGCCTCAGTTTGCCCAGAGCTATCACAAATTGTTACAACATTTGTTCAAGCTTAGCACCATGCACCCTGTACTCATGACATTATGTGGCACCCCAGAGAAAATCGTGTGTGCATCTTTAAATTGTGTGGACAGTAGTTGCAAACCTGGAAGCGTGATTGCTGGCACAACAGGAGTTAACAAGAGCCAGTCACGTGTCCTGTCCTGTGAAGTGGCATGATCAGATTGGATGGTGAGCGGGAGAGTAAGCGGAGCCTTGAGGGAAGAAGGAGGCATGAACGGAGAGTTGGAAAGAAGCCATTGCAGGGAGCAGGGGTCTATGGAGGAGTGGAGCAGAATAGCTGTATGTGAGAGCCAGGTAACGCAGGCTGGTGGAGAGCAGGGGGTTAATGGGAGCTGACATTTATTGGGGCACAGATGTGTAGCTTAAATATGTATTGGGGGCATTGTGTGGCAGAGAATACATAAAGACTCAGTATGTCCACATGGGAGCCCCATAGTTTCGGCTATGGGTTCATTATATCAGCCTGTGTCAAAATATTTGGACACTTTACTACAGCCGAAGTCTGAAATGTCAGACCTGATATCGGCTTGCTAGGTAGCCATGGTGATGCTGAAGCGTCACAGGCTACGGAGACAGCTGCTTCTAGAGTCTCTATGGCAACGTGACAATGCTGTGAGGGGCGTGATCGCTAGCCGTTCGGAGGTTTCCGGATGTGAGTGACACGTCACCACAGTGCGCCACGGAGCCGCCGGCTGGGTCCCGCCGCCTCACGTGAGGTTCGTTTGTTAGTGTGGTTATAAGCAGGGTAAGTTAGCACTGTATGTTTGTCTGTCATTTGTGCTGATTATATTGCATATACATCCTGAAGACGGTGATATGAACACCGAAACGTCGATGATGATGTAATACTGATTATGGTGATTTGCACCACTTTGGACTTGGACACAGGGGTAAGAGACTTTGATATTTTAAGTGCCGGACACAGCAAATAAATATATATATATATATCCTTCTGACTTCCTCAGGGGTAATATATATATAATCCCAGCACTCAGCAAAAACGCGAAATTGTCCTTGATGTCCTATACAATTCCTAACATGCCAGCTAGCGTGTATACATAAGCAGAAAGAATGGTCATCACTCAAGGATTTGAAAGTGAAAGTAGGCTGTGAACAAAGTCACAAAATTTTGTGACTTTATTAACAATTAACTTTTTGACTTTAAACGTACAGTTTCTCTGTATATGTATAAAGATGGAGGTGGAGACAATACTGGGTCCTTGTACTATAATTATAAGGGTTTCTTCAGTATTGTCATGATGGTCATCATCAACGCTAACTATTAGTTTCTGTTTGTGGACGTTGGCAAGAATGGACGAGGCTTGGATGGTGGGTCCTTCAGGGAGACCGTGTCTTATGCAAGGCAGATCTCTAAAAGGCTCATTTTACCTACTGCTGAGGAATGCAAGTACAGACTAAATTTTGTGTTTGTTGCCGATGAGGCCTTTGCACTGCAGGAGCATGTCATGAAGCCATATGCGCAAAGATGCTGACCAAGGAGAGGCGAATCTTTAACTATTGGCTTCCTAGGGCACGTTGTATTCTGGAGAACGTGTTTGACATCCTCAGCAATTACTTCAGGATTTTCCATACAGCCATCTACCTACATGTGGAACAAGATAGAGTGGGTTGTCTTGGAAGGCTGTGCCCTACATTATTTCCAGAGGCGGAAAAACATCTAACAAAGAACAACAATCACACCAGTGCCAGATACCACAGACAAAATTGAGGACATAGGGGGTCATTCCGAGTTGATCGCTAGCTGAATTGTTTGCAGCGCAGCAATCAGGCTAAAAAATGGCAGTTCTATGCATACGTATATGGCGCAATGCGCACGCGCGACGTACGGGCACAACAAACGATGTAGTTTTGCACAGGGTCTAGCAATGCATTTCAGTCGCACTGCTTGCAGCAGAGTGATTGACATGAAGTGGGAGTTTCTGGGTGGCAACTGACCGTTTTCAGGGAGTGTGCGGAAAAACGCAGGCGTGCCTGGAAAAACACAGGCATGCCTGGAAAAATGCAGGCGTGGCTGGGCGAACGCTGGGCGGGTGTGTGACGTCAAATCCGGAACTGAATAGTCTGAAGTGATCGCAAGCACTGAGTAGATTTTGAGCTACTCTGAAACTACACAAAAATTTTGTGCAGGCGCTCTGCGATACAACCGTTCGCACTTCTGCTAAGCTAAAATACACTCCCAGTGGGAGGTGGCATAGCGTCTGCACGGCTGCTAAAACTAGCTAGCGAGCGATCAACTCGGAATGACCCCCATAGATAGGTGGACTTCTGTGGCTATAGCAGGGGCTACTCAAGTGGCCTTTGTATGCACTAAACAGGTCAGGGAGGATTACCTGACCTATTTCAGTGGAGCGGAGGCAGTGCCCTGGCAGGAAGACTGCATACAATAATGAACTTTACAAAAAATGTCACTTCCCCAGAGTTAAAAACATTAAAATTTGACATGGCTTGTGTGTACTGTTTCTCTACTCTACTACTGAAAAGTATTTTTAATGTTTGAATGTTTTTTTGCTAAATATTTTTTTTTTATAAAAAAAAAAAATTTAGTGTCCATATATTATAATGTAATTTAAGATACTGGGTGTCACGCATAATTGGTGGGCAATGGTACTATGGGGCATATTATGGTTGCATGCTTAAACATAGGTGGACAGGGGTACTATGGGGCATATAATTGATGACATGCTTAAACAATTTGTGGACAGGTGTACTATTGGCATATAATGGTTGGCATGCTTAAATATTGGTAGATGGAGTGTTGTCAAGGAATATACTGGGTGTAGACAGGCAGCGCTATACTCACCTAATCTGAATATACAGGCCGCGATCACCTCTGTAGACAGACAGGCTTCAGGAGGGGATAAATATACCAATGTAATATGTTGCTGCCCACCTATGGGTGCCACTCACATGTTATTGTTGCCCACCTAAATATGGTGTTGGCTACTGCGAAAGAAAAACACAACACATTTAATTTTTTTAATTTTTTTTACTAAAATAAATGAAAAGAACAGAGAATTCTGGTTTCACCAGACTCATTAATTTATAGCAGGCAAACAAGTGCCTCAATAGCAAAGATTACGCCAAAAAGTCAACTCAGGCAATTCAACAATGATCATGTACCGACATAACTTGAGACCAGAATTTGAGGCCAGTCCTTGTAAAAGAACACAAGATAATATAAGTGTTCACAACGTTCAGTAGCAGGGGTAAATTAACTTCAATAACCATCCTTATGGTACGAATTACCAAGTACTATTCATCTTGGAGCAAGAGCCCAAGAAAAGGTCAAGAACAATTTTTTAAACACTTTAAAAAAAACAAATTGAAAAATGTACAATTAAAAAACTGGGGTCGCCATGGAGAGTGGACTGTGCCCTCAGCATGTCTGAGTACATGCCACTAGACGAGTTGCTGGGATAGGTGGATGTTTTGTTATGGGTGGGGCCTGCTGGATAGATGGGGGTTATAGAGGAGGATTTTCAGGTGCAGGATAGGTGGGTGGGTGAGATGGGATAGGGACAATGGGGGTAATTCAGACCTGATCACTCGCTAGCATTTTTTTGCAGCGCTGCAATCAGGTCAGAACTGCGCATGCGTATGCACCGCAATGCGCAGGTGCATTGCACAGGTACAAAGCGGTTAGTTGCTCTGCGATGGGTTTGTGCGAAGAATCCATTCGCAGGGGCGATCGCAAGGTGATTGACAGGAAGAAGGCATTTGTAGGTGTCAGCTGACCCTTTTCTGGGAGTGGTTGGAAAAACGCAGGCATTCCCAAGCGTTTGCAGGGCAGGTGTCTGGTATCAATTCCAGTCCCGGACAGGCTGAAGTGATCGCAATGGCTCAGTAAGTCCTGGGCTACTCAGAAACTGCACAAAATCTTTTTGTACCGCTCTACTGCACATGTGATCGCACACTTGCACAGCTAAAATACTCTCTTCGGCGGGCGGCGACTATGTGAACGCAGGACTGCAAAAACCAGCTAGCGAACGATCAGGTCTGAATTACCCCCAATGCTGGGGGATGGTGTAGTGTGATACAGTTTGGTATCCGGTGTTATGGCACATTGCTCGTTCAATTGACGACCGAGCACACGTGTCACAATGTCATATACCAGACGCTTGAAAAGGAGTAGTTGTGTTTACTCCATTTCTCGCATATCACTGTCTACGTTGGTGGCGAAAATATAGAATTTTATTCGGGGCTTTTGAAGAACCTCCTCCACTTGCTTCAAAAATAGTACTGAACTGGACGGTCCGGAACTGGATTTCTTTGCAGACATCCTCCACTCTGTCATGGGGGATGGCTTAGGTGTCTGCTCCAGATTGGTCTCCTCCAGTTCTGTGGGCTTGCTGTTGGTAGGGTCCAGATCAAGCTCTGGAGTACAGATTTGTAAAATGAGAAAGTTGCATTAGGTCCATGTGAAATGGGCAAATTCGCCACTGACTCACTTCTCCACTCTTTTCACTGCTTCATGAATAGACCCCTTATTGAGCCCTCACTATCAGTGAGTAGCTAAGCTGCAAACATGAAGCAGTGATAAGAGTGAAGTTGCCCATGGGCAACTAATCAGCTGCTATGAATAATGTTACAGAATACATTTGACAAATGTTACTTAAAAGCTGATTGGTTGCAATGGGCTCTGGCCTGGTCTTCAGCTTTGGCTACCACATCTGCTCACATATAGAGTCTCAGTCCTGCTTCCTTGCAGGTAACTCACAGGCATTAGGCAAGGCACCTCCTTGCCTGCTCACTGGCCTGGCTTCTTCCCAGTAATGTGTGGCTCAGTCCCAGAGTTTGGTGCTCTCTCCTGTGTCTTATAGGGTTAGACTCAGGCCTCCTGTCCCTCAATGGCTATACAGCATAATGAGCTCTGGTTGGCTGTCACAAATCCACTTGGGCTGGTCCCACAAGCCCCAGCCTCTTTTGACTGCAGAGTCTCCCACACTGAGGGTGAGATGTACTAAGCCTTGGAGAGTGTTACATTTCAAGGTGATAAAGGGGTCTATTTACTAAGCCACGGATAGAGATAAAGAGGTTGGAGGTAAAGTACCATCATCTTACTGCCATGTCACAGGCTGGGTTTAAAAAGTTAGGAACTTGTTGGCTGGTTCTTTATCTCTGTCCACTTTATCTCTCTCCAAGGCTTAGTAAATAGACCAAACAGCTCCTGACTATCAGCGGTGAGGTTACTTTCGGTCAACCGCTGACCGCAAAGTTCCCACCATTGGATACAATGGAGCGCATAGGCGCTACATTGTATCTCTGCCGTGTGCTGCCTCACAGACACTACAGGAGCACACAGCCAATCAGGAGAGTGCCACGACATGGCGCTCCCTGATTGGCTGAAGGGACCCTCTTTGACAGGGGTCAGGGGGGGTCCTGGCAGTCGGGGAAAGGGGTCCCATGTGTAAACATGGGACCCCTTTCAGTGCGTGGTTGGGTTTCCATTTTTTTGTTTTGCCAAGTACGTGGATTATACAAAGGACAGAATCTACACTGGATTATGTGAGTATAATTTTTTTCACAGGTCCCCCAAGGATTCTACATGGAGAAGAGGACTGAGCCTCGTGGGAACATAGGTAAGTATGTATGTATGGAGGTGTGCATGTATGTAATAAACTTATACTTTCACGGTGTGTGTGTCCTGTTTTTTGGGGGGTATTTTTTTAGTAGTAGTACTACAGGTACCAGCGGCCCAGGTTTTCCACCGCATGCTGGTACTTGTGGTTCTCCAAGTACCAGCTTGCGGGAGAGGCTTGCTGGGACTTGTAGTACTGCTACTAAAAACAATATTCTTATTTTTTACACTTGGCTATCAGCCCCCCATCCGCCGCCCTTGGATGGGGGGGGACAGCCTCGGGCTTCACCCTGGCCCTTGGGTGGCTGGAGGGGGGGACCCCTTGATTTAAGGGGTTCCCACTCCTCCAGGGTACCCCGGCCAGGGGTGACTAGTTGGGTATGTAATGCCAGGGCCGCAGGGACCACTATAAAAGTGTCCCCCGGCTGTGACATTATGTACCTGGCTAGTGGAGCCCGGTGCTGGTTTTAAAAATACGGGGGACCCCTACGCTTTTTGTATTTTTGGAACCAGGCGCAGAGCACGGTGCTGGTTGATGAAATATGGGGGAACCCCTGTCATTTTTTGCCCCATATTTTGTCAACCAGGACCGGCTCAAAGAGCCCGAGGCTGGTTGTGCTTAGGAGGGGGGACCCCACGCAATTTTTTTTTTCACTTTTGACACTAAACACACCCTTTCCCATAGATAACCATGCACAGATCTCACTGATCCGTGCATGGTTATCCAAACTCGACTGGAAAAAGCAGGTCTATTTTTTTCCAGCTTTTTTTAACGAATCGAAAAAAAATAGACCCGCACTTGATCACTCAGAGACTAACACCCAAATACGAATGAATAGTGAATACCCGTATTGTATGAAATAACAGCCGCGTTTGACCGATGGTCTATTCATTCGTATTTCAGAACTTTGCCAATCAAACCATTACAAATAGACCAGACACTGCCGAGTTTTCTGCTTAGTGAATTCCCGGATTGGGACTTAGAAAAAAAAAACAAATCGGCAAAACTCGGATTTTTAGTAAATACTGGCCCAGGATGGAATGGCTATAAAGACATGAGTTGCTGCAAATCGGAACTTCATGCTTGGAAAGTAGGCAGGATGCTGGAGTGTAGGCTACTGTTGCAGAATAATAGGCATGTATGAGATAATTAAAGCCAGCTTTTGTCCCACTATGATGTATTTTCCTCTCCTCCTATCAGTGTGTCTTTTTGCTAGAGAAGTATTGTTTTAATGTTGTGCCTGGTGCGACATGTACTCTAATCATCAATTATATTTATTATCTATATTTATTTGTCCTAAACTTTCTATGCAGCATACCTTTATGTGTTGCATTGTGTATACTCAGTACTCAGTGTACTTTCAATTAATACGACTAGAATTATTCTGCATTTTATGTCCTCTTTTACAAAGGAGAAAAAACAACCTTGTTTTTGCCTTAATGTCAAAATATTCTCACTTTATAATTTTTAGTTTTAGTCCATCCTGTTATTTATTATCTATTACTGCTATTCCCTTTCTGTGCAGAATTCAAGCCATTAGTCTCTAATGCTCATGCCGGTTCAGTGTTAAATCTAGAGCATCCGAGGTCACACAGCCAATATCCAGCACTGTCACTGCGATGGAGTGGGTAGACATTGACTTTTGCAAAGTAAACACAACAAATTATTATGAATTCAAAAGTTGTTTTATAACTGAAGTATGAAAACTGTACCGAGAAGTGTGTCATTCATTACTTCGCCAGCACTTATTTCGGTTTAGTTCATACAAAATGATGGAGTCTTATAGCCACACTGCCATCTAATGATAAAACAATGCATTTTAGTTCCCATAACTTGCTTTCTTAAGCCATAAGTCCTTAAACTTAAAGTCTATTACAGGTTGAGTATCCCTTGTCCAAAATGCTTGGGACCAGAGGTATTTTGGATATCGGATTTTTCCGTATTTTGGAATAATTGCATACCATAATGAGATATCATGGTGATGGGACCTAACTCCAAGCACAGAATGCATTTATGTTACATATACACTTTATACACACAGCTGGAAGGTAATTTTAGCCAATATTTTTTGTAACTTTGTGCATTAAACAAAGTGTATCTATAGTCACAAAATTCATTTATGTTTCATATACACCTTATACACACAGCCTGAAGGTCATTTAATACAATATTTTTAATAACTGTGTGTATTAAACAACGTTTGTGTACATTGAGCCATCAAAAAACAAAGGTTTCACTATCTCACTCTCACGCAAAAATGTCCGTATTTCGGAATATTCCGTATTTTGGAATATTTGGATATGGGATACTCAACCTGTAATAACTTTTTTTTTGTAGTATGGTCAAATATATTAAGAGAGCTTCAGGGGAGGGAATAACAAGCACAAATGCAATATAACAGTATAATAACAGAGCTCTGATTTTTAAAGCCTCTGAGTTTTTAATTGGTCTTTTTCATTAAAAATTATGGAGTGTGATATTACGCACATCTTGCTTTATAACGCCTTAACAGTTTGAGAAATTACACTGTTATCAGCAACACCATGCTTGCCTTTAAATGTATTTTATGGACGCTTGTTGAAACAATTATCTATTCAAGAGTAATTAGTTTTTAATGTTCAAATAGTTGGGATGTGTAGTTTTAGCTATTCACATTGAAATCTTTTCTTTTGCTTCTCTTTGAACATTTTCTAGTCCAAATTCTGCATATTCATGAAAAGCACGCAAGGAAAACAAAACAGGAGAAATGAAAAAGCTTACAGACATATTTAAATACAGATTCAATTAAAGTGATACGATCTGCTAAATACATTACAATGAAACCAAAGGAGGTTATATTTATTGGTGGATATCCAAGTATGTAGAGCTGCATGCCGGAAGAATGAGGCAAAGATTATAGGCAGGTAATAAAAATGTTAATCTGTATTTTAGATTTGATTACACTCATTAGCTAATATGAAGCATAAAGAGTTGGGGGGGGGGTTTAATAATGCTGTACATATACTGTACATTATTATTTATTACCCATATGCATTATAAAGATAAACTGCATTGATAACACACATTACCAGCAATATTGTGATAAAGAAGTAGTAGAAGCACACACTGACTCTGAACTTCTTCAGGATAACTGCAGTCCAGTAAACATTACATCACTTACTAAAAGAGACCAACGGTCTGGTCACCAGCCAGCTTTTCCGCCGTTGATCATACAGACAAATGGCTTAGACAGTATTATATACGGTATACGTTAATGTGACCTCCGGTCAGGAGACCACCGGTCACAATACTGTTGCCAGGATCCCACACTCTCAATAGCCCGCCGGTTGGCATGCCGACCAACAGGGACTATTCCCACTCATGGGTGTCCACGACACTCAGAGTGGGAATAGAACCTGTGGTGAACGTAGCAAGCCTGCAAGGGGCTTTGTTGTGCTCACGTAACGTCCCCCCCCTCCCCCCCGCCGCCAGCCATCTCAAAGCCAAAACCCATCTCTCACACAAACCCAACCCTTATATTCCCTAGACTCCACCTACCCCTCCCAGAATGACAGGCATACAACACTCCCACCTTGCCTTTAAAAGAGTACTCTTCACAGGTGCTCTGTTTTGATCAGTCACATGACTTTAGCTGTGCTAGGCTCCAGGGAGAAATACAAATAAATCAACAAGTAAGATACAATTTTTTTTTTAACTCTGCAGCACACTGTTCCTATTGCCACAATATATTTTTGCCAGAACTGATGACAACACATATATTTCAAAATGCAAGATAACTGAAGATAAGATATTTTTTGATACATTATCATCTTTTGCTCAAGAAATCAAGTTAAGTTCAAAGTTTTTTTATTTCTGCCAGTGATTTTCTAAAAATTCAAAGAGGTCAATTCAATTATATGCGAGTTGCAATGGATTAGAAATGCAGACAATGACGCTAAATTCTCTCCTTTCATGACCTGGTCTTACCCAAGACTCATGGATTGCTGTACATTTGTAGCTGCAAAGAAAAATCCATGAATCTGGATGTACCTTAGGTATGGCATATAGCTGCACTTTTTCGTGAGTGCACTTAATTGAATTGACTCCATAATCTTATTGCTAATTTGCTTCTCCCCTTTCCTGTCAGACATTTTTCAGGCTTTGTAGAAGCAACAACCAGAATAGAGCATGTTACAAAGAGGATGCTTTTTTCAGTTTCCTAACACAAAAGGAGGGGTTGTAATTGGTTGCATATTAGTCACTAATAAACATAATTTTGCATATCCTATCAATAAATGGTGTATCTGTGCAATGAATTTGAAGATTTGAAGGGACAATCACCTTACTTAAGGGTTCAGACATGGCAGAGTTTCTGCGAATGCGTGGCTGGACCACAATGGCTCTTTGCCAATTGGAAAGATGGAGATTTGTGTTACTACCAATGGTGCAGAGGTGCATTGCACCAGGACCCCTGAGGACTAAGTGACTCACTGCTGCCCAGAGCAGTAATGCAATTTCCCGCGTCCTGCCGCCTGACTATTTTGTGCAATATTGGATGACTGGCACAGTGCTGTGAACAGGGTGGGCACCACAGCCTGCAGGGCTGGAACCTTACCTTAGGGAGGCAGTGTCGTGTGTGCAGTAGCATCAGTCGCCATCTGAGCTAGACTGATAGGGGAGTCCTGCCACCTATCAATGTCGATGATCAAAGCCATGTACATCATTAAATTGCACAGACAGCTGTGAATTCTTACTGATTCACCCACTGCCTCTCACTGTTATCCACTGCCTCCCTTTCCCCCTCAGCATCTCCCTGCCACCCTCTGCCTCTCCCCATCACAGTCTGCCTCTCCCCATCTTCTTCTGCCTTTCCCTGTCACCCACTTCCTCTCCCTGGCACCCACTGGTGTGTGTTATATTATAAACTGGGGTGGGGCAGAGGAGGGGACCCAAATTATATTTTTTCACTTGGGCCCATCACTCACAAGTTCTGCCACAGTATTTCACAACCACTCCTCTAGTGATTTATTTAACATTACAATCATTGAAGACCCTGCCAATACTGTGGCCAACAGAAAAATGTTAGGGTACTTTAGCGTAATTTGTGTTAGACCCCCAGAGTGAGTGAGAGGGTCTTCTACCAATAACAGACCCCTGCTGTTCCCTTAGTGCATAACATGCACATCGGTTCTTAGACGGCCTCCTGGACTTATACCTCTAGCAGTAGGGGCTCACACAATAGACTGAAGACCACAGGTAAACAAGATGGAATGTATTGGTAGTATACAGGAACAGGTGAGTACAAAGGAATGAAGGTCAGGAACGGACTAGGATCTCAGCATCGGTAGAAGTGCAGTGAGATTTTAATGCAGGCACTTTGATGTGGATGGTGTATGCATTGCAGACAATATAATCTGTTAAAATAAACACTGATCTTCTTTGACAAAGCTAGAATGCATTTTGACAGGTGTGCCAAGAGGGGAGCAACTGGTACGTTTACTCAGGCCCAGACCTCTGCATGCCTCCCAACTTTGATGGAGGTAAATCGGTAACTCGCATGCCAGTGGTGTGACCGCATCTAAAAGGGATAATGGTCTTGAGTAGAGGGGTAGTGGCCTTATCGCATAACCCCTGTGATCGTCATTTTGGGGGCATGCCCAGCACTCCCCCCTGCTCACCTTCTTACACAGTAAGATACCATCTGCATGCATACCGCATCTATTCAGTGATCACCAGCTGCTACCCCCCCCCCATCTGCGGTGCACTGCGGCCAGAGGATGGGACAGCGGGACAGTGTCCAAATAATGGGACCGTGCCGCTGGAATCGGGACAGTTGGGAGGTATGCCTCTGTAGAGCCCTGGGACTGCAGTTTAAGTGCAATCACACCCACTGCAATGCCTGAGCATACCTTAGTGTGTGCACCACCACAAATATACTGAATGAGTTAGTGTAGACTTCCAGTGGCCACACCCCACCACCACCCAGGTCCGCCGGAAATTATGGGTGCCCTGACTGGAAATTAAGTTACACAAAAAATGCAAGCACTAATCACATTTTATAAAATAATATGTAATTTGTGTAATATGCAGAATTTTTGTGTCACATTTTTTTCTTTTTTTTTAATAGCCTGTGTCTGTTGTTTTTTTTCTTTTCTTAAATTATTTGTGTAGCACATTACACATCGCAGAGTGGCATGGATGGCAGTGCATGTTGGTACTTTAAAATAAACACTTCCCAAATTCGAGACACACACTGGAGTCGATAAAACACCTGATAGAATTAGTATGCTCCTCCTAATTAGAGAGTTAATGAGAGTTTAGAGAGCTTAACAATTACATAAAAAAGTAATGATTTTAAAATAACCAAACCAGATATTAGAAGCCGTACAATGGAAATGCAATTAATATTTGTAATGAAAATACATTGTGTGTTAGGTAATTACAGGAGCGCAATTTTAATAAAAATAAAAAATATTACATGTCTATTAATAAAATAATTCCAATGAAAGGTAAAATTATTAAAAACACCAGTCATACATTTACCCACTGTTTGAAATGAGAAAAGTCTATAGAAAAGACCTTCTGACAATTAATCCGTAACAAATATAAATCCCTAATCCAGGTCCATTCAAGAGGATAATGCTGTTTAAATATGTGGAACAAAGGTGCAATGTGCAGCTGATGAATTTGAAGCATGAGCTTGCATTAGCCGCAGTGCTTAGGTCTGTAGCCACAGAATTGATAAGCTGTCATAGAGTGCACTGTACACTTCCAACACAATAAATCTGCAATCGGGGCATGCTAAACTGGGTGCAGGGGACATCTGTCTCTGGGGCCAGTACAATTTAGTTTCTAGGAGGGAATTACATGCACATAACTGACATCTGGACAGTAGGCAGAGAGTTCTCCCTGTCACTCTGATTGTGAGACAATTATGAAAGCATTCCCTGCTGGCCATCCTGCCGAAAGACACATCCATGCAGGTTGTGTCTGCATACTGTGCTGTAATGCTGTGAGTCTGAGGCGCTTACTGTGTTTCCTTTGAAGAACGGCAGATTGTAGGTGGAGTCACAGATACACTTCAGAACAGACCTAGTGGGGTTTTTAAACTGTACACTAGTGTTATATTGCCAGCAAGGATTGTTTTAAAGAGCCAGATGCAATACCAAGACTCCAGGTAGATGTTTATATTTATATATTTACATACATTTTTTTTTTAGGACTATTTCAAGTCAGTAAGGCTGGGCACACACTTAACTGACCTGTCTACAAACAGCCGTATCCCTCCATCCGAGCGGCCAATTATTGTAAGCATACACACTTACCGATTGGCTGCTCAATGTGTCTGCTCTGACATCACAACTGGGCGGGCATTTAAATTTGCCTGCTTAGTTGAGTTGTCAGTCACTTGTGATCCCTGCAGCAAATGTACAGGCAAGCGGCATGTCGGCTGTACACGCAGCCAGATGCTCCGATATATGTGCAGATATATCAGGTATCAGCTGATCTGTAGGGACAATACCATTTATGGTAGAGATGAGTGGGTTAGGTTCTCTGAGAACTGAACCCCCCCAAACTTCACATCCCAAGCCCGGATCCGAGTCTGGCAGGAAGTCCCGAGCCAGACTCAGTGTTGTCTTGTGCTGCATCAGTCCAGTGGTTGTGTCTTGTGCTGCATCAGTCCAGTCACAGTGGTGTGTCCTGTGCTGCCATAAGTCCAGTGCAGTGGTGCTGTGTTGTGCTGCATCAGTCCAGTGGTGGTGTCCTGTGCTGCCGTAAGACCAGTGGTGGTGTCCTGTGCTGCCATAAGTCCAGTGCTGCTGCTGTATAAGTTCAGTGCAGTGGTGCTGTGTTGTGTTGCATCAGTCCAGTGGTGTCCTGTGCTGCCATAAGTCCAGTGGTGGTGTCCGGTGCTGCTGCTGTATAAGTCCAGTGCAGTGGTGGTGTCCTGTGCTGCCATAAGTCCAGTGCTGCTGCTGTATAAACCCAGTGCAGTGGTGGTGTCCTGTGCTGCCATAAGTCCAGTGCTGCTGCTGTATAAGTCAAGTGCAGTGGTGCTGTGTTGTGCTGCATCAGTCCAGTGGTGGTGTCCTGTGCTACCATAAGTCTAGTGGTGGTGTCCTGTGCTGCCATAAGTCTAGTGCTGCTGCTGTCTACGTCCAGTGCAGTGGTGGTGTCCTGTGCTGCCATATATCCAGTGGTGGTGTCCTGTGCTGCCATAAGTCCAGTGCTGCTGCTGTATAAGTCCAGAGGTACTGCCGTATAAGTCCAGTCCAGCGGTACTGCCATATAAGTCCAGTGGTACTGCCATATAAGTGAAGTCCAGTGGTACATGCCGTATAAGTCCAGTGGTACATGCCGTATAAGTCCAGTGGTACTGCCATATACGTGAAGTCCAGTGGTACTGCCATATAAGTCCAGTGGTATAGCCGTATAAGTCCAGTGGTATAGTAGTATAAGTCCTGGGGTACTGCCGTATAAGTCCTGGGGTACTGCCGTATAAGTCCAGGGGTACTGCCGTATAAGTCAAGTCCAGTGGTACTGCCGTATAAGTCCAGTGGTACTGCCATATAAGTCCAGTGACACTGCCGTATAAGTCCAGTGGTACTGCCGTATAAGTCCAGTGGTACTGCCGTATAAGTCCAGGGGTACTGCCGAATAAGTCCAGTACAGTGGTGCAGCCATATAAGTTCAGGGGTACTGCCATATAAGTCCAGTGGTACTGTCCTGTGCTGTATATTATTTACTCCAAATAAAGGGTTTATTAATATTTAATCCAAATAATTTTTACAGGGTTTGCCCTGTGTGGTTTAGGGGTACGCTCTTCTGTGCCGCATATTGTTATATAATGCAATCCAAATAAAAGGGTTATTATTATCCCAAAAATGTTTACAGGCTTTGCCGTGTGTGTGGTTTAGGGGTACGCTCTTCTGTGCTGCATATTGTTATATCTCTGTCCAAATACAAGGGTTATTATTATCCAAATTACTTTTACAGGCTTTGCCGTGTGTGTGTAGTTTAGGGGTACGCTCTTCTGTGCCGCATATTGTTATATTACTCCATCCAAATAAAAGGGTTATTATTATCCAAATTATTTTCACAGGCTTGCCGTGTGTGTGAGGGTTAGGGGTACACACTCCTGTGCCACCAATATTGTGCATGTATTTCATCTGGGCAAATTCCAGCACGTCCCATGTTTTGCACATACAATTATGGCCGGCAGCGACGTGACAAAGTGGTGGCAAGTGGTGGGATGATAATTGTTTGTTTTTATCTAAGAACTTAAGTGAATGTGGCAATAATTCCGTGAGCGGAACACCCACTTCACCAGAATCAGTAGTCAGAGCTTTACTATAATTTTAAAAATCCACACAGTGAGTGGCAATCTCTGTTCCCCTCCCCATTCTCTTGTTTTTCTTTTCTATTATTTTATTTTGGCGAAAATGAGATCCAAGATCACTAAGTCTAAGCATCTGATGAAGGATGGCTGCAAACCTGTGCGTAGGAATGATGCATCGGCCTGGGCTGCGGAGACAGTAGGAGATGTATTACATACTGGACTGTTATGTACTGCGGGATGTGACAGTGTGACGCTGGATTCTGATGTGGACTCTGTTATCGATGTGAGGCCTGCTGTGGCTGCCTCAAATTTGGATCTTATCCCCCTATTCCTGGAAACTGTCGGAGCTGCATGCCGGGCAGGGAGAAAGTGTTCCAGTGCACAAGAGGAGAGAGAGATAGAGCTTGCCAGTGCAGCTCCCTGGTGCAGAGGGAGAGTTATATGGCAGAAAGGAGTTCGCCAACCAACAAGCTGAGAGAGAATGTAAGCTACAAATGGCACCGCGACAAGAAAGTGATTGCTCGCGACACCATGAGACCAGGGAGGTCATCGTTAAACCTTGCCTGAAACAAGTCCCTAGTATGACTGACTATGGGAGCTTGGACAGTACAACAGATACCAGATAGAGGTCTGACACCTCTGCCAGTACCAGGGAGATGGCAGATGGTGCTTCAGCCGGAGAGGCTGCAGAGTAACCATCCGAGACAGTGTCAGAAGAGCAATAGGGGTATGCTGCTGCAGACCCAGATGCCCTTTTTTCCAAGATGAGTACGGATGAGCTAATTAAAGAATGTCAGCTGCAGGGTCTCACCTGCAGTGACAATGACTGCAGCGATATGCTCAGGCAGCTCTGGTGGGCAGAGGAGAGCAAGTGCCATGCCTTCAGCCAGTATCGAACCTCACTTCTGTGGTTAGGTCCCGAGGTGAGTCCTGGGTACCTGCTGCGTGAGCTGGAGGAATGTTTTGAAGACTCATGGAGTGAGGCACACAATTTAAGGAAGCTTGATACCCCATTCTGGCGCAATCAGTGTCGCAAAGTGGATGATGAAAGACAATGACTATGAAAGCTTCTTTTATCATTGGAAGAAGCAGTAGTCCAGCCTGCAGGTGTGCCCAAAGAGGAACAGGTACCCCCAACATCTGCAGTCGGTGTGGACTATGTTACAGAGTTCTCGCATTCCAAGGTGTAGTGTACCCTACTGGGAGGAGCTGTTGGTGGCGAATAGCATATTACCACCGTCTGCGCAGAATTTGCAGCTGGAAGAGGCTGATTTTCAGGAGGAGACTGTCGATCAGAGAGATGGGAGTGTTTGATATTATTCCCAGGAATAGCACAATGTGTGCCTGACATTTCTAAGTCTGTTGAATTATGTGACTCATCTCAGGTAGTATGTGATGATGCTAAACCTTGCAATGGTGTTATTCTGTGTACAGTATCTGTAATGCTACAGTATGTGATACTGCTGGATCTTGCACAGAAGTGACTTTAGGTAAAAACGTATTGCCCCGTGAATATTTAGCATTTTCTACTGTGAAAGAGACTTGTGATAGTACCAGTGATATGAACTGTATTGCTGCAGGAACTAACCCTTCTTTTCCTCAGGTGACCCCTGCTGATCTGCACAACATTAATGCCAATGAATGTGATGCTGAGAATGTTACCAACAAGGGTGTACTAGAATATAACTCTTTGTCGTTACACAGGGTTGAATATACTCTGTTAGAAAGTGCATGCCCTGATATAGAGTTGTGTGGGATGTAGAGATGAGCGGGTTTGGTTCGTTGAGATCCGAACCCCCCCCCCCCCCCCCCCGAACTTCACGTGCTTTCCACGGGTCCGAGGCAGCCTCGGTTCTTCCCGCCTTACACGCAAAACCCGAACGGGAGAAAATGTCATCATCCCGCTGTCAGATTCTCGCAAGATTCGGATTCCATATAAAGAGCTGCGCGCCACAGCCATTTTCACTCGTGCATTGTCGATATAGCGAGAGGACGTGGCTACGTTCTCTGCCTGAATAGCCCAATATCAGGTAAATATTAGCTCAATATTTGTGCTTAGCATCAGTGCTGCATTGTGGTGACCAGTATATAGTAGTACAGTACAGTAGTCCATTGCTGTATTTTGCTGCTCCGTGTCAGTTCTATTATCCTGAATAGTGCTCAGTATCTGTGCTCATTATTATCATTGCTGCATTGTGGTGACCACTGACCAGTATATAGTAGTACGGTACAGTAGTCCAGTGCTGTTCTCCCTGCCCAGTGTCAGTTCTATTATCCTGAACAGTGCTCAATATCTGTGTCATTATTATCATTGCTGCACTGTGGTGACCAGTATATGGTAGTACAGTACAGTAGACCATTGCTGTATTTTGCTGCTCCATGTAAGTTCTATTATCATGAACAGTGCTCAATATCTGTGCTCATTATTATCATTGCTGCACTGTGGTGACCAGTATATGGTAGTACAGTACAGTAGACCATTGCTGTATTTTGCTGCTCCATGTAAGTTCTATTATCCTGAACAGTGCTCAATATCTGTGCTCATTACTATCATTGCTGCATTGTGGTGACCAGTATATGGTAGTACAGTACAGTAGTCCATTGCTGTATTTTGCTGTTCCGTGTCAGTTCTATTATCCTGAACAGTGCTCAATATCTGTGCTCATTATTATCATTGCTGCATTGTGGTGACCAATATATGATAGTACAGTACAGTAGTCCAGTGCTGTTCTCGCTGCCCAGTGTCAGTTCTATTATCCTGAATAGTGCTCAGTATCTGTGCTCAGTATCAGTGCTGCATCTTGTTGTTGTAGGGTGCTGTGGTAGTGTCCTGTCACTGTGCATAGGTCATCATCATTCCGGTCACAGTGGTATCTGGTATCTATCTAGTGGTATCTAATTCCAGACATTACTGCCGTCTAATTCCAGATATATTACTGGCATATAATTCCACACATTAAAAAATGGAGAACAAAAATGTGGAGGGTAAAATAGGGAAAGATCAAGATCCACGTCCACCTAGTGCAGAAGCTGCTGCCACTAGTCATGGCAGAGACAATGAAATGCCATCAACGTCGTCTGCCAAGGCCGATGCCCAATGTCATAGTAGAGAGCATGTAAAATCCAAAAAACAAAAGTTCAGTAAAATGACCCAAAAATCTAAATTAAAAGCGTCTGAGGAGAAGCGTAAACTTGCCAATATGCCATTTACGATACGGAGTGGCAAGGAACGGCGGAGGCTCTGGCCTATGTTCATGGCTAGTGGTTCAGCTTCACATGAGGATGGAAGTACACATCCTCCCGCTAGAAAAATGAAAAGATTTAAGCTGGCAAAAGCACAGCAAAGAACTGCGTTCTTCTAAATCACAAATCCCCAAGGACAGTCCAATGGTGTCGGTTGCGATGCCTGACCTTCCCAACACTGGACGGGAAGAGGTGGCTCCTTCCACCATTTGCACGCCCCCTGCAAGTGCTGGAAGGAGCACCCACAGTCCAGTTCCTGATAGTCAAATTGAAGATGTCACTGTTGAAGTACACCAGGATGAGGATATGGGTGTTGCTGGCGCTGAGGAGGAAATTGTCAAGGAGGATTCTGATGGTGAGGTGGTTTGTTTAAGTCAGGCACCCGGGAAAACACCTGTTGTTCGTGGGATGAATAAGGCCATTGACATGCCTGGTCAAAATACACAAAAAAAATCACCTCTTCGGTGTGGAATTATTTAAACAGAAATGCGGACAACTGGTGTCAAGCCGTGTATTGCCTTTGTCAAGTTGTAATAAGTAGGGGTAAGGACGTTAACCACCTAGGAACATCCTCCCTTATACGTCACCTGGAGCGCATTCATCAGAAGTCATTGACAAGTTCAAAAACTTTGGGTGACAGCGGAAGCAGTCCACTGACAACTAAATCCCTTCTTCCTCTTGTACCAAAGCTCCTGCAAACCACACCATCAACTCCCTCAATGTCAATTTCCTCCTTAGACAGGAACGCCAATAAACCTGCAGGCTATGTCACTGGCAAGTCTGACAAGTCCTCTCCTAACAGGTATTCCTCCGATGGTTCCTTGAGTGGAATGCCTACTGCTGCTGTTGCTGCTGGCGCTGCTGTTGTTGCTGCTGGGAGTCAATCGTTATCCCAGAGGGTAAGTCGGAAGACCACTTGTACTACTTCCAGTAAGCAATTGACTGTCCAACAGTCCTTTGCGAGGAAGATGAAATATCACAGCAGTCATCCTGTTGCAAAGCGGATAACTCAGGTCTTGACAACTATGTTGGTGTTAGACGTGCGTCCAGTATTCGCCATTAGTTCACAGGGACTTAGAGAATTGCTTAAGGTAGTGTGTCCCCGGTACCAAATACCATCTAGGTTCCACTTCTCTAGGCAGGCGATACCGAGAATGTAGACAACCGTCAGAAAAAGAGTCACCAGTGTCCTAAAAAATGCAGATGTACCCACTCTCCACTTAACCACGGACATGTGGACAAGTGGAGCAGGGCAGAGTAAGGACTATATGACTGTGACAGCCCACTGGGTAGATGTATTGCCTCCCGCAGCAACAACAGCAGCGGCGGCACCAGTAGCAGCATCTCGCAAACGCCAACTCATTCCTAGGCAGGCTTCGCTTTGTATCACCACTTTCCATAAGAGGCACACAGCTGACAACCTCTTACGGAAACTGAGGAACATCATCGCAGATTGGCTTACCCCAATTGGACTCTCCTGTGGATTTGTGACATTGGAAAACGCCACCAATATTGTGCGTGCATTACATCTGGGCAAATTCCAGCACGTCCCATGTTTTGCACATACAATGAATTTGGTGGTGCAGAATTTTTTTAAAAATGACAGGGGTGTGCAAGAGATGCTGTCTGTGGCCTGAAGAATTGCGGGCCACTTTCGGCATTCAGCCACCGCGTGCCGAAGACTGGAGCACCAGCAAACACTCCTGAACATGCCCTGCCATCAGCTGAAGCAAGAGGTGGTAACGAGGTGGAATTCAACCCTCTATATGCTTCAGAGGATGGAGGAGCAGCAAAAGGCCATTCAAGCCTATACATCTGCCTACGATATAGGCAAAGGAGGGGGAATGCACCTGACTCAAGCACAGTGGAGAATGATTTCAACGTTGTGCAAGGTTCTGCAACCCTTTGAACTTGCCACACGTGAAGTCAGTTCAGACGCTGCCAGCCTGAGTCAGGTCATTCCCCTCATCAGGCTTTTGCAGAAGCAGCTGGAGAGGTTGAAGGAGAAGCTAAAACGGAGCAATTCCGCTAGGCATGTGGGACTTGTGGATGGAGCCCTTCATTCGCTTAACCAGGATTCACGGGTGGTCAATCTGTTGAAATCAGAGCACTACATTTTGGCTACCGTGCTCGATCCTAGATTTAAAGCCTATTTTGTATCTCTCTTTCCGGCAGACACAAGTCTGCAGATGTTCAAAGACCTGCTGGTGAGACAATTGTCAAGTCAAGCGGAACGTGACCCGCCAATAGCTCCTCCTTCATTTTCTACCGCCACTGGAGCTGCCAGAAAAAGGATAAAATTTCCAAAACCACCTGCTGGCGGTGATGCACGGCAGTCAGAAGCGATAGCTGACATCTGGTCCGGACTGAAGGACCTGCCAACGATTACTGACATGTCGTCTACGGTCACTGCATATGATTCTGTCACCATTGAAAGAATGGTGGAGGATTATATGAGTGACAGCATCACTGTAGGCATATCAGACAGTCCGTACATATACTGGCAGGAAAAAGAAGCAATTTGGAGGCCCTTGCAAAAACTGGCTTTATTTTACCTAAGTTGCCCCCCCTCCAGTGTGTACTCTGAAAGAGTGTTTAGTGCAGTTGGTAACCTTGTCAGCGATCGGCGTAGAAGGTTACTTCCAGAAAATGTGGAGAAGAGGATGTTCATCAAAATGAATTATAATCAATTCCTCCGTGGAGACATTTAGCAGCAATTGCCTCCAGAAAGTACACAGGGACCTGTGATAGTGGATTCCAGTGGGGACGAATTAATACTCTGTGAGGAGGGGGATGTACACAGTGCAAGGGGTGAGGAATCGGACGATGAGGATGAGGTGGACATCTTGCCTCCGTAGAGCCAGTTTGTGCAAGGAGAGATTGATTGCTTCTTTTTGGTGGGGGCTCAAACCAACCAGTCATTTCAGCCACAGTCGTGTGGCAGACCCTGTCGCTGAAATGATGGGTTGTGCATGTCCTGTTTATACAACATAAGGGTGGGATGGAGGGCTGTTTGGGGACTATTTTTTTATGTGCCATCCTGTCTGACACAGCAGTGCCACTCCTAGATGGGCCAGGTGTTTGTGCCGCCCACTTGGGTCGCTTAGCTTAGTCATCCAGCGACTTTGGTGCAAATTTTAGGACTAAAAATAATATTGTGAGGTGTGAGGTGTTCAGAATAGACTGGAAATAAGTGGAAATTATGGTTATTGAGGTTAATAATACTATAGGATCAAAATTACCGCCAAATTCTATGATTGAAGCTGTTTTTGAGGGTTTTGGAAAAAAAAACACCCGAATCCAAAACACACCCGAATCCGACAAAAATTCTTAAGGGAGGTTTTGCCAAAACGCGTCCGAATCCAAAACACGACCGCGGAACCGAATCCAAAACCAAAACACAAAACCCGAAAAATGTCCGGTGCACATCTCTAGGGATGCAGTTAGCAGATTATGGGGGTAATTCCAAGTTGATCGCAGCAGGAAATTTTTTAGCAGTTGGGCAAAACCATGTGCAGTGCAGGTGGGGCAGATTTAACATGTGCAGAAAGAGTTAGATTTGGGTGTGGTGTGTTCAATCTGCAATCTAATTTGCAGTTTAAAAATAAAGGAGACAGTATTTACCCTGCACAGAGATAAAATAACCCATCCAAATCTAACTCTCTCTGCACATGTTATATCTGCCTCCCCTGCAGTGCACATGGTTTTGCCCAACTGCTAAAAAATTTCCTGCTGCAATCAACTTGGAATTACCCCCTATGTTCCTCCTGTATCAGTAGTTGGGTTGAAGGCTGTATGCAACAATGTGTCCCATGCTACCCCAATTAATGTGATAGGATGTAACCCTGTCTGTCCACAGGCATTTTTCCACGAGGTGGGGGTAGGGGACCCTGTTCCCATATGTGTGTTACCCAACCGGCCTAAGAGTGAGGTACTTGGAACTGGTTTCGGGCGAATGCACTCCATCTGCATGAATGATGGTGATGTCATTACTGATGCAACGATATGTGATAACCCTATTTTTCCCAGCATCTGTGGTAATAATAAACTGTCTGGTGTCAGTTTGATAAATAATGAAGGGTCAGAGATTGGATGGAGCACCATGTGCCTCAATGATGGTGACCAGCAGGAGCTCGGTAAAAGATGGATCGTTATGTTCACTCAGCGTGCAGTTTCTGTGGGGAAACATGCTCCTGATGATAATACTAGAGATGAGCGCCTGAAATTTTTCGGGTTTTGTGTTTTGGTTTTGGGTTCGGTTCCGCGGCCGTGTTTTGGGTTCGAACGCGTTTTGGCAAAACCTCACCGAATTTTTTTTGTCGGATTCGGGTGTGTTTTGGATTCGGGTGTTTTTTTCAAAAAACACTAAAAAACAGCTTAAATCATAGAATTTGGGGGTCATTTTGATCCCAAAGTATTATTAACCTCAAAAACCATAATTTACACTCATTTTCAGTCTATTCTGAATACCTCACACCTCACAATATTATTTTTAGTCCTAAAATTTGCACCGAGGTCGCTGTGTGAGTAAGATAAGCGACCCTAGTGGCCGACACAAACACCGGGCCCATCTAGGAGTGGCACTGCAGTGTCATGCAGGATGTCCCTTCCAAAAAACCCTCCCCAAACAGCACATGACGCAAAGAAAAAAAGAGGCGCAATGAGGTAGCTGTGTGAGTAAGATTAGCGACCCTAGTGGCCGACACAAACACCGGGCCCATCTAGGAGTGGCACTGCAGTGTCACGCAGGATGGCCCTTATAAAAAACCCTCCCCAAACAGCACATGACGCAAAGAAAAAAAGAGGCGCAATGAGGTAGCTGTGTGAGTAAGATTAGCGACCCTAGTGGCCGACACAAACACCGGGCCCATCTAGGAGTGGCACTGCAGTGTCACGCAGGATGTCCCTTCCAAAAAACCCTCCCCAAACAGCACATGACGCAAAGAAAAAAAGAGGCGCAATGAGGTAGCTGTGTGAGTAAGATTAGCGACCCTAGTGGCCGACACAAACACCGGGCCCATCTAGGAGTGGCACTGCAGTGTCACGCAGGATGTCCCTTCCAAAAAACCCTCCCCAAACAGCACATGACGCAAAGAAAAAAAGAGGCGCAATGAGGTAGCTGACTGTGTGAGTAAGATTAGCGACCCTAGTGGCCGACACAAACACCGGGCCCATTTAGGAGTGGCACTGCAGTGTCACGCAGGATGTCCCTTCCAAAAAACCCTCCCCAATCAGCACATGATGCAAAGAAAAAGAAAAGAAAAAAGAGGTGCAAGATGGAATTATCCTTGGGCCCTCCCACCCACCCTTATGTTGTATAAACAAAACAGGACATGCACACTTTAACCAACCCATCATTTCAGTGACAGGGTCTGCCACACGACTGTGACTGATATGACGGGTTGGTTTGGACCCCCCCCAAAAAAGAAGCAATTAATCTCTCCTTGCACAAACTGGCTCTACAGAGGCAAGATGTCCACCTCATCATCACCCTCCGATATATCACCGTGTACATCCCCCTCCTCACAGATTATCAATTCGTCCCCACTGGAATCCACCATCTCAGCTCCCTGTGTACTTTGTGGAGGCAATTGCTGCTGGTCAATGTCTCCGCGGAGGAATTGATTATAATTCATTTTAATGAACATCATCTTCTCCACATTTTCTGGATGTAACCTCGTACGCCGATTGCTGACAAGGTGAGCGGCGGCACTAAACACTCTTTCGGAGTACACACTTGTGGGAGGGCAACTTAGGTAGAATAAAGCCAGTTTGTGCAAGGGCCTCCAAATTGCCTCTTTTTCCTGCCAGTATAAGTACGGACTGTGTGACGTGCCTACTTGGATGCGGTCACTCATATAATCCTCCACCATTCTATCAATGTTGAGAGAATCATATGCAGTGACAGTAGACGACATGTCCGTAATCGTTGTCAGGTCCTTCAGTCCGGACCAGATGTCAGCATCAGCAGTCGCTCCAGACTGCCCTGCATCACCGCCAGCGGGTGGGCTCGGAATTCTGAGCCTTTTCCTCGCACCCCCAGTTGCGGGAGAATGTGAAGGAGGAGATGTTGACAGGTCGCGTTCCGCTTGACTTGACAATTTTGTCACCAGCAGGTCTTTCAACCCCAGCAGACTTGTGTCTGCCGGAAAGAGAGATCCAAGGTAGGCTTTAAATCTAGGATCGAGCACGGTGGCCAAAATGTAGTGCTCTGATTTCAACAGATTGACCACCCGTGAATCCTTGTTAAGCGAATTAAGGGCTCCATCCACAAGTCCCACATGCCTAGCGGAATCGCTCCGTGTTAGCTCCTCCTTCAATGTCTCCAGCTTCTTCTGCAAAAGCCTGATGAGGGGAATGACCTGACTCAGGCTGGCAGTGTCTGAACTGACTTCACGTGTGGCAAGTTCAAAGGGCATCAGAACCTTGCACAACGTTGAAATCATTCTCCACTGCGCCTGAGACAGGTGCATTCCACCTACTATATCGTGCTCAATTGTATAGGCTTGAATGGCCTTTTGCTGCTCCTCCAACCTCTGAAGCATATAGAGGGTTGAATTCCACCTCGTTACCACTTCTTGCTTCAGATGATGGCAGGGCAGGTTCAGTAGTTTTTGTTGGTGCTCCAGTCTTCTGTACGTGGTGCCTGTACGCCGAAAGTGTCCCGCAATTCTTCTGGCCACCGACAGCATCTCTTGCACGCCCCTGTCGTTTTTTAAAAAATTCTGCACCACCAAATTCAAGGTATGTGCAAAACATGGGACGTGCTGGAATTTGCCCATATTTAATGCACACACAATATTGCTGGCGTTGTCCAATGCCACAAATCCACAGGAGAGTCCAATTGGGGTAAGCCATTCCGCGATGATCTTCCTCAGTTGCCGTAAGAGGTTTTCAGCTGTGTGCGTATTCTGGAAAGCGGTGATACAAAGCGTAGCCTGCCTAGGAAAGAGTTGGCGTTTGCGAGATGCTGCTACTGGTGCCGCCGCTGCTGTTCTTGCGGCGGGAGTCCATACATCTACCCAGTGGGCTGTCACAGTCATATAGTCCTGACCCTGCCCTGCTCCACTTGTCCACATGTCCGTGGTTAAGTGGACATTGGGTACAACTGCATTTTTTAGGACACTGGTGAGTCTTTTTCTGACGTCCGTGTACATTCTCGGTATCGCCTGCCTAGAGAAGTGGAACCTAGATGGTATTTGGTAACGGGGGCACACTGCCTCAATAAATTGTCTAGTTCCCTGTGAACTAACGGCGGATACCGGACGCACGTCTAACACCAACATAGTTGTCAAGGCCTCAGTTATCCGCTTTGCAGCAGGATGACTGCTGTGATATTTCATCTTCCTCGCAAAGGACTGTTGAACAGTCAATTGCTTACTGGAAGTAGTACAAGTGGGCTTACGACTTCCCCTCTGGGATGACCATCGACTCCCAGCAGCAACAACAGCAGCGCCAGCAGCAGTAGGCGTTACACGCAAGGATGCATCGGAGGAATCCCAGGCAGGAGAGGAATCGTCAGAATTGCCAGTGACATGGCCTGCAGGACTATTGGCATTCCTGGGGAAGGAGGAAATTGACACTGAGGGAGTTGGTGGGGTGGTTTGCGTGAGCTTGGTTACAAGAGGAAGGGATTTACTGGTCAGTGGACTGCTTCCGCTGTCACCCAAAGTTTTTGAACTTGTCACTGACTTATTATGAATGCGCTGCAGGTGACGTATAAGGGAGGATGTTCCGAGGTGGTTAACGTCCTTACCCCTACTTATTACAGCTTGACAAAGGGAACACACGGCTTGACACCTGTTGTCCGCATTTCTGGTGAAATACCTCCACACCGAAGAGCTGATTTTTTTTGTATTTTCACCTGGCATGTCAACGGCCATATTCCTCCCACGGACAACAGGTGTCTCCCCGGGTGCCTGACTTAAACAAACCACCTCACCATCAGAATCCTCCTGGTCAATTTCCTCCCCAGCGCCAGCAACACCCATATCCTCCTCATCCTGGTGTACTTCAACACTGACATCTTCAATCTGACTATCAGGAACTGGACTGCGGGTGCTCCTTCCAGCACTTGCAGGGGGCGTGCAAATGGTGGAAGGCGCATGCTCTTCACGTCCAGTGTTGGGAAGGTCAGGCATCGCAACCGACACAATTGGACTCTCCTTGTGGATTTGGGATTTCGAAGAATGCACAGTTCTTTGCTGTGCTGCTTTTGCCAGCTTGAGTCTTTTCATTTTTCTAGCGAGAGGCTGAGTGCTTCCATCCTCATGTGAAGCTGAACCACTAGCCATGAACATAGGCCAGGGCCTCAGCCGTTCCTTGCCACTCCGTGTCGTAAATGGCATATTGGCAAGTTTACGCTTCTCCTCCGACAATTTTATTTTAGGTTTTGGAGTCCTTTTTTTTCTGATATTTGGTGTTTTGGATTTGACATGCTCTGTACTATGACATTGGGCATCGGCCTTGGCAGACGACGTTGCTGGCATTTCATCGTCTCGGCCATGACTAGTGGCAGCAGCTTCAGCACGAGGTGGAAGTGGATCTTGATCTTTCCCTAATTTTGGAACCTCAACATTTTTGTTCTCCATATTTTAATAGGCACAACTAAAAGGCACCTCAGGTAAACAATGGAGATGGATACTAGTATACAATTATGGACTGCCTGCCGAGTGCAGACACAGAGGTAGCCACAGCCGTGAACTACCGTACTGTACTGTGTCTGCTGCTAATAATATAGACTGGTTGATAAAGAGATGTCGTAGTAGTATGTATGTATAAAGAAGAAAGAAAAAAAAACCACGGTTAGGTGGTATACAATTATGGACGGGCTGCCGAGTGCCGACACAGAGGTAGCCACAGCCGTGAACTACCGCACTGTACTGTGTCTGCTGCTAATATATAGACTGGTTGATAAAGAGATAGTATACTCGTAACTAGTATGTATGTATAAAGAAAGAAAAAAAAACCACGGTTAGGTGGTATATACAATTATGGACGGGCTGCCGAGTGCCGACACAGAGGTAGCCACAGCCGTGAACTACCGCACTGTACTGTGTCTGCTGCTAATATAGACTGGTTGATAAAGAGATAGTATACTCGTAACTAGTATGTATGTATAAAGAAAGAAAAAAAAACCACGGTTAGGTGGTATATACAATTATGGACGGGCTGCCGAGTGCCGACACAGAGGTAGCCACAGCCGTGAACTACCGCACTGTACTGTGTCTGCTGCTAATATAGACTGGTTGATAAAGAGATAGTATACTCGTAACTAGTATGTATGTATAAAGAAAGAAGAAAAAACCACGGTTAGGTGGTATATACAATTATGGACGGGCTGCCGAGTGCCGACACAGAGGTAGCCACAGCCGTGAACTACCGCACTGTACTGTGTCTGCTGCTAATATAGACTGGTTGATAAAGAGATAGTATACTCGTAACTAGTATGACTATAAAGAAAGAAAAAAAAAACCACGGTTAGGTGGTATATACAATTATGGACGGGCTGCCGAGTGCCGACACAGAGGTAGCCACAGCCGTGAACTACCGCACTGTACTGTGTCTGCTGCTAATATATAGACTGGTTGATAAAGAGATAGTATACTCGTAACTAGTATGTATGTATAAAGAAAGAAAAAAAAACCACGGTTAGGTGGTATATACAATTATGGACGGGCTGCCGAGTGCCGACACAGAGGTAGCCACAGCCGTGAACTACCGCACTGTACTGTGTCTGCTGCTAATATAGACTGGTTGATAAAGAGATAGTATACTCGTAACTAGTATGTATGTATAAAGAAAGAAAAAAAAACCACGGTTAGGTGGTATATACAATTATGGACGGGCTGCCGAGTGCCGACACAGAGGTAGCCACAGCCGTGAACTACCGCACTGTACTGTGTCTGCTGCTAATATATAGACTGGTTGATAAAGAGATAGTATACTCGTAACTAGTATGTATGTATAAAGAAAGAAAAAAAAACCACGGTTAGGTGGTATATACAATTATGGACGGGCTGCCGAGTGCCGACACAGAGGTAGCCACAGCCGTGAACTACCGCACTGTACTGTGTCTGCTGCTAATATATAGACTGGTTGATAAAGAGATAGTATACTCGTAACTAGTATGTATGTATAAAGAAAGAAAAAAAAAACACGGTTAGGTGGTATATACAATTATGGACGGGCTGCCGACTGCCGACACAGAGGTAGCCACAGCCGTGAACTACCGCACTGTACTGTGTCTGCTGCTAATATAGACTGGTTGATAAAGAGATAGTATACTCGTAACTAGTATGTATGTATAAAGAAAGAAAAAAAAAACCACGGTTAGGTGGTATATACAATTATGGACGGGCTGCCGAGTGCCGACACAGAGGTAGCCACAGCCGTGAACTACCGCACTGTACTGTGTCTGCTGCTAATATATAGACTGGTTGATAAAGAGATAGTATACTCGTAACTAGTATGTATGTATAAAGAAAGAAAAAAAAACCACGGTTAGGTGGTATATACAATTATGGACGGGCTGCCGAGTGCCGACACAGAGGTAGCCACAGCCGTGAACTACCGCACTGTACTGTGTCTGCTGCTAATATAGACTGGTTGATAAAGAGATAGTATACTCGTAACTAGTATGTATGTATAAAGAAAGAAAAAAAAACCACGGTTAGGTGGTATATACAATTATGGACGGGCTGCCGAGTGCCGACACAGAGGTAGCCACAGCCGTGAACTACCGCACTGTACTGTGTCTGCTGCTAATATATAGACTGGTTGATAAAGAGATAGTATACTCGTAACTAGTATGTATGTATAAAGAAAGAAAAAAAAACCACGGTTAGGTGGTATATACAATTATGGACGGGCTGCCGAGTGCCGACACAGAGGTAGCCACAGCCGTGAACTACCGCACTGTACTGTGTCTGCTGCTAATATAGACTGGTTGATAAAGAGATAGTATACTCGTAACTAGTATGTATGTATAAAGAAAGAAAAAAAAACCACGGTTAGGTGGTATATACAATTATGGACGGGCTGCCGAGTGCCGACACAGAGGTAGCCACAGCCGTGAACTACCGCACTGTACTGTGTCTGCTGCTAATATAGACTGGTTGATAAAGAGATAGTATACTCGTAACTAGTATGTATGTATAAAGAAAGAAAAAAAAAACACGGTTAGGTGGTATATACAATTATGGACGGGCTGCCGAGTGCCGACACAGAGGTAGCCACAGCCGTGAACTACCGCACTGTACTGTGTCTGCTGCTAATATAGACTGGTTGATAAAGAGATAGTATACTCGTAACTAGTATGACTATAAAGAAAGAAAAAAAAACCACGGTTAGGTGGTATATACAATTATGGACGGGCTGCCGAGTGCCGACACAGAGGTAGCCACAGCCGTGAACTACCGCACTGTACTGTGTCTGCTGCTAATATAGACTGGTTGATAAAGAGATAGTATACTCGTAACTAGTATGACTATAAAGAAAGAAAAAAAAACCACGGTTAGGTGGTATATACAATTATGGACGGGCTGCCGAGTGCCGACACAGAGGTAGCCACAGCCGTGAACTACCGCACTGTACTGTGTCTGCTGCTAATATAGACTGGTTGATAAAGAGATAGTATACTCGTAACTAGTATGTATGTATAAAGAAAGAAAAAAAAACCACGGTTAGGTGGTATATACAATTATGGACGGGCTGCCGAGTGCCGACACAGAGGTAGCCACAGCCGTGAACTACCGCACTGTACTGTGTCTGCTGCTAATATAGACTGGTTGATAAAGAGATAGTATACTCGTAACTAGTATGTATGTATAAAGAAAGAAAAAAAAACCACAGTTAGGTGGTATATACAATTATGGACGGGCTGCCGAGTGCCGACACAGAGGTAGCCACAGCCGTGAACTACCGCACTGTACTGTGTCTGCTGCTAATATATAGACTGGTTGATAAAGAGATAGTTATACTCGTAACTAGTATGTATGTATAAAGAAAGAAAAAAAAAACCACGGTTAGGTGGTATATACAATTATGGACGGGCTGCCGAGTGCCGACACAGAGGTAGCCACAGCCGTGAACTACCGCACTGTACTGTGTCTGCTGCTAATATATAGACTGGTTGATAAAGAGATAGTATACTCGTAACTAGTATGTATGTATAAAGAAAGAAAAAAAAAACACGGTTAGGTGGTATATACAATTATGGACGGGCTGCCGAGTGCCGACACAGAGGTAGCCACAGCCGTGAACTACCGCACTGTACTGTGTCTGCTGCTAATATAGACTGGTTGATAAAGAGATAGTATACTCGTAACTAGTATGTATGTATAAAGAAAGAAAAAAAAACCACGGTTAGGTGGTATATACAATTATGGACGGGCTGCCGAGTGCCGACACAGAGGTAGCCACAGCCGTGAACTACCGCACTGTACTGTGTCTGCTGCTAATATATAGACTGGTTGATAAAGAGATAGTTATACTCGTAACTAGTATGTATGTATAAAGAAAGAAAAAAAAACCACGGTTAGGTGGTATATACAATTATGGACGGGCTGCCGAGTGCCGACACAGAGGTAGCCACAGCCATGAACTACCGCACTGTACTGTGTCTGCTGCTAATATAGACTGGTTGATAAAGAGATAGTATACTCGTAACTAGTATGACTATAAAGAAAGAAAAAAAAACCACGGTTAGGTGGTATATACAATTATGGACGGGCTGCCGAGTGCCGACACAGAGGTAGCCACAGCCGTGAACTACCGCACTGTACTGTGTCTGCTGCTAATATAGACTGGTTGATAAAGAGATAGTATACTCGTAACTAGTATGACTATAAAGAAAGAAAAAAAAACCACGGTTAGGTGGTATATACAATTATGGACGGGCTGCCGAGTGCCGACACAGAGGTAGCCACAGCCGTGAACTACCGCACTGTACTGTGTCTGCTGCTAATATAGACTGGTTGATAAAGAGATAGTATACTCGTAACTAGTATGTATGTATAAAGAAAGAAAAAAAAACCACGGTTAGGTGGTATATACAATTATGGACGGGCTGCCGAGTGCCGACACAGAGGTAGCCACAGCCGTGAACTACCGCACTGTACTGTGTCTGCTGCTAATATAGACTGGTTGATAAAGAGATAGTATACTCGTAACTAGTATGTATGTATAAAGAAAGAAAAAAAAACCACAGTTAGGTGGTATATACAATTATGGACGGGCTGCCGAGTGCCGACACAGAGGTAGCCACAGCCGTGAACTACCGCACTGTACTGTGTCTGCTGCTAATATATAGACTGGTTGATAAAGAGATAGTTATACTCGTAACTAGTATGTATGTATAAAGAAAGAAAAAAAAACCACGGTTAGGTGGTATATACAATTATGGACGGGCTGCCGAGTGCCGACACAGAGGTAGCCACAGCCGTGAACTACCGCACTGTACTGTGTCTGCTGCTAATATATAGACTGGTTGATAAAGAGATAGTATACTCGTAACTAGTATGTATGTATAAAGAAAGAAAAAAAAAACACGGTTAGGTGGTATATACAATTATGGACGGGCTGCCGAGTGCCGACACAGAGGTAGCCACAGCCGTGAACTACCGCACTGTACTGTGTCTGCTGCTAATATAGACTGGTTGATAAAGAGATAGTATACTCGTAACTAGTATGTATGTATAAAGAAAGAAAAAAAAACCACGGTTAGGTGGTATATACAATTATGGACGGGCTGCCGAGTGCCGACACAGAGGTAGCCACAGCCGTGAACTACCGCACTGTACTGTGTCTGCTGCTAATATATAGACTGGTTGATAAAGAGATAGTTATACTCGTAACTAGTATGTATGTATAAAGAAAGAAAAAAAAACCACGGTTAGGTGGTATATACAATTATGGACGGGCTGCCGAGTGCCGACACAGAGGTAGCCACAGCCATGAACTACCGCACTGTACTGTGTCTGCTGCTAATATATAGACTGGTTGATAAAGAGATAGTATACTCGTAACTAGTATGTATGTATAAAGAAAGAAAAAAAAACCACGGTTAGGTGGTATATACAATTATGGACGGGCTGCCGAGTGCCGACACAGAGGTAGCCACAGCCGTGAACTACCGCACTGTACTGTGTCTGCTGCTAATATAGACTGGTTGATAAAGAGATAGTATACTCGTAACTAGTATGTATGTATAAAGAAAGAAAAAAAAACCACGGTTAGGTGGTATATACAATTATGGACGGGCTGCCGAGTGCCGACACAGAGGTAGCCACAGCCGTGAACTACCGCACTGTACTGTGTCTGCTGCTAATATAGACTGGTTGATAAAGAGATAGTATACTCGTAACTAGTATGTATGTATAAAGAAAGAAAAAAAAACCACGGTTAGGTGGTATATACAATTATGGACGGGCTGCCGAGTGCCGACACAGAGGTAGCCACAGCCGTGAACTACCGCACTGTACTGTGTCTGCTGCTAATATATAGACTGGTTGATAAAGAGATAGTATACTCGTAACTAGTATGTATGTATAAAGAAAGAAAAAAAAACCACGGTTAGGTGGTATATACAATTATGGACGGGCTGCCGAGTGCCGACACAGAGGTAGCCACAGCCGTGAACTACCGCACTGTACTGTGTCTGCTGCTAATATAGACTGGTTGATAAAGAGATAGTATACTCGTAACTAGTATGTATGTATAAAGAAAGAAAAAAAAACCACGGTTAGGTGGTATATACAATTATGGACGGGCTGCCGAGTGCCGACACAGAGGTAGCCACAGCCGTCAACTACCGCACTGTACTGTGTCTGCTGCTAATATATAGACTGGTTGATAAAGAGATAGTATACTCGTAACTAGTATGTATGTATAAAGAAAGAAAAAAAAACCACGGTTAGGTGGTATATACAATTATGGACGGGCTGCCGAGTGCCGACACAGAGGTAGCCACAGCCGTGAACTTCCGCACTGTACTGTGTCTGCTGCTAATATATAGACTGGTTGATAAAGAGATAGTATACTCGTAACTAGTATGTATGTATAAAGAAAGAAAAAAAAACCACGGTTAGGTGGTATATACAATTATGGACGGGCTGCCGAGTGCCGACACAGAGGTAGCCACAGCCGTGAACTACCGCACTGTACTGTGTCTGCTGCTAATATAGACTGGTTGATAAAGAGATAGTATACTCGTAACTAGTATGTATGTATAAAGAAAGAAAAAAAAACCACGGTTAGGTGGTATATACAATTATGGACGGGCTGCCGAGTGCCGACACAGAGGTAGCCACAGCCGTGAACTACCGCACTGTACTGTGTCTGCTGCTAATATATAGACTGGTTGATAAAGAGATAGTATACTCGTAACTAGTATGTATGTATAAAGAAAGAAAAAAAAAACCACGGTTAGGTGGTATATACAATTATGGACGGGCTGCCGAGTGCCGACACAGAGGTAGCCACAGCCGTGAACTACCGCACTGTACTGTGTCTGCTGCTAATATAGACTGGTTGATAAAGAGATAGTATACTCGTAACTAGTATGACTATAAAGAAAGAAAAAAAAACCACGGTTAGGTGGTATATACAATTATGGACGGGTTGCCGAGTGCCGACACAGCGGTAGCCACAGCCGTGAACTACCGCACTGTACTGTGTCTGCTGCTAATATAGACTGGTTGATAAAGAGATAGTATACTACTAATATTATATATACTGGTGGTCAGGTCACTGGTCACTAGTCACACTGGCAGTGGCACTCCTGCAGCAAAAGTGTGCACTGTTTAATTTTAATATAATATTATGTACTCCTGGCTCCTGCTATAACCTATAACTGGCACTGCAGTGCTCCCCAGTCTCCCCCACAATTATAAGCTGTGTGAGCTGAGCACAGTCAGATATATATATACATTGATGCAGCACACTGGGCTGAGCAGTGCACACAGATATGGTATGTGACTGAGTCACTGTGTGTATCGTTTTTTTCAGGCAGAGAACGGATATATTAAATAAAACAAACAACTGCACTGTCTGGTGGTCACTGTGGTCGTCAGTCACTAAACTCTGCACTCTCTTCTACAGTATCACAGCCTCAGGTCAATCTCTCTCTCTCTCTCTCAACCCTAATCTAAATGGAGAGGACGCCAGCCACGTCCTCTCCCTATCAATCTCAATGCACGTGTGAAAATGGCGGCGACGCGCGGCTCCTTATATAGAATCCGAGTCTCGCGAGAATCCGACAGCGTCATGATGACGTTCGGGCGCGCTCGGGTTAACCGAGCAAGGCGGGAGGATCCGAGTCTGCTCGGACCCGTGAAAAAAACATGAAGTTCGTGCGGGTTCGGATTCAGAGAAACCGAACCCGCTCATCTCTAGATAATACTGTGTTGAAAATTGGTATCATTAATAGTTCTGAAAATGTCTGTGAGATAATGAGCTGACAGAATTCCCTGCAGGTGGGGATGGTGATTCCCAAGCAACAAATCCCCCTCCACCCCCCTCCCTTCCTGTAGAAGTTGCAGAGCAACAGACTGATCCTAGCTTGATCTCTGTGAGGGAGGGAGCCCATGAGGAAACCCTGGGAAATGAATCAGAAAGTATTTTGTTTGAAAATGGACTGTCTCCTTTACATTTAGTAATGAAAGTAGAAATCTTATCAGGGTCAGGAATTGCTGGGCATGATATAGGCACTAATGTATGTGATATGGTTAATTTGTCCATTATGAACCATGACCCTGTGAAGCTGCAAGGTACTCAGCCAGAGCCATGTAAAAAGTGTGAAATTGTGTTTAATCAAGATGAGATATGGTAGATGCTAGATCCAAGTGGCCTAAGGGACCTATGATGTCAGGGTGAGGAGCCATGTCACCAGGGGGAGGAGCTAGGCAAGCGGGATAGTTCTTCTACTATCCATGCCACCAACTATTACCTTTAGTAACCTGGTAGCGAGCAAAGCGAGACACCAAGCCCGAAGCACGGCGAGCGAAGCGATCCCGCAAGGGTACTTTTCGGATACCCTGTTCGGGCATGGATCCTCCCCCTGGTGATGTGGCTCCGCCCCCTGGTGGTGTCAAAGGTCCCTTACCCCACTCCGATTTAGAACCAACCGATGAGATACCTGTGGATAAGATGGAGGGTGACAATCTCTATTTACAAGTGCCAGGGGGTAATATGAACAAAAGTTTTGGTCAGGAGTGTGATGCAAGTCATGCCATGCAATCCCCCCCCTGCCCTGGGAGGGGTGGGACCCTTCAGAGAGAACCACAGTCAGATGCTGCAGAATCTCTGAGGGCCTAACAACCTTTCCCTGAGGCTGAGCCAGAGAAGGAACATGTACTCTCTCTCCAGATGTAGGTAACAGGGGAGTAGAGGTATATTACTTATTACCAGTTTTATATATATATATATGTCTAGAGAAAATAGAATAATGGGGGGCGCCAATAGTGCATTAAAAGATGACAATTTATTGACACATCATAAAATACAGGTCTAAAAATGTAAGCGTACCAAAGATGGCGGTATAATCACCACTGATACATTCGTTTTAAAATCAAAGATACAAGATGGATTCACCACTGCATGTTGCCTTGTTCAGCGTCCATCCATAAGCCACGCCCCTACCGGTTTCGTCACCAGGACTTCATCAGAGGGCTTGGCTTAACATTTCCCTTAGAGCTTTTAAATCCTAAAAACCTGTTTGCATTCTCCAATCAGTGTTATACATTAACAGGTTCAAGTAATCATTCATTAGTGAGTGAGATTTATCAACAACACATACATTTACACAGAAAAAGACTGTCTAATACAAATTAATATCATGCTGTCATATTTTATCCTAAAATTACACTGATAAAACATTTGTAATAAATGAACAGTTACAAGCAGCAAAGTACACCGTTCGTTAAACCAAAAAAGGAGTGAGTTCATAACCTTCATTTAATCCATCTGGAGATAAAGTATTCAAAGTAATGATCCAGAAGGTTTCTCGTCTGTTAAGTCTATTTATTCTATCCCCACCACGTTTATCCACAGGTATATGTTCCAAACCTAAAAATTTTAATGAAGATGGATCACTATTATGGCACTGTTTAAAGTTGCGGGGGACACTATGATTATCCATATTATTTTTTATATTTCTTAGATGTTCTAATATCCGCAGTTTTAGAACTCTTTTGGTTTTTCCTATATACCTCTTTCCGCAACCACATTCCAGCAAGTATATAACATGAATAGTGTTACAATTAATAAACTTGTCGATTTTATATTCTTTTACAGGAGTGCCCCTGTCCTTAAATGATTTCATGCCTTTCATACCGTGGCTGCACACTTTGCATCTGCCACATGTGAAAAACCCTTTAATCTGATCAAACATTGGAGATTTCCGTTGCCAAGGGGAGTAAACTTGGTGCCAGGTGTGTTTTCAAGGTCTTAGCTCTTTTAAAAACTACATCCGGCTTTTGTGACACATGTTCTGCTAACACCGGGTCCATTTGTATAATATGCCAATGGCGTGTCAGAGACTTTTGAATGTCACTATTAAAAGAGTTATACTGTGTTGTAAAGGGACAAAAAATTACACCCTCCCTATCCTTTTTATTTTTATTACTTTCTTTATATTGTAACAGATCTTTTCTTTCTAGACTTCTTGCTCTTGAAATGGCTGTTTCTATTAAAGGGATAGGATACCCTTTTTCAATAAACCTTTGTCTATACACTTCTGCTTGTTCTTCAAATTTGGATATTGATGTACAGTTGCGTCTAAGTCTAATTAGTTGAGAATAGGGCAAATTTTGTTTCCATTTTCTATGATGGCAGCTTTTATAGCCTAGATCACAGGTTCTCAAACTCGGTCCTCAGGACCCCACACAGTGCATGTTTTGCAGGTCTCCTCAGAGAATCGCAAGTGAAATAATTAGCTCCACCTGTGGACCTTTTAAAATGTGTCAGTGAGTAATTAATACACCTGTGCACTTGCTAGGTTACCTGCAAAACATGCACTGTGTGGGGTCCTGAGGACTGAGTTTGAGAAACACTGGTCTAGATAATTGTTGCTGTCAACTTCTTTAAAAAAAATGAATGTTTCCACATTCATGCTGGTTCCCTTTTGATAATCCTTGGCACTGAGGACTAAGTTTAGGAATTCAATTTCTTGCTTATGAAATTTTGACGTGAAGCTGAGGTTATATCGTTAATATTCAAATACTGTACAAAATCCCCAAAATCTGATTCATTTCACGATAATATCGTCAATATAGCATTTAAATAATATTAATTTGTCAGAATAGGGATTTTCACTAAGAACTTTGTCTTGTTCCCATATCCCCATAAATAAATTTGCCACACTTGGGGCACAAATCGTCCCCATCGCTAAACCACATCGCTGTACAAAAAATGTATCTAAAAAAGTAAAATAATTGTGCTCAAACACAAATTTGAGACAGTCTAATAAAAAAGCAATTCTGTGTGTATTCATTTCTGGGTCTTTTTGTACAGGTTGAGTATCCCTTATCCAAAATGCTTGGGACCAGAGGTATTTTGGATATGGGATTTTTCCGTAGTTTGGAATAATTGCATACCATAATGAGATATCATGGTGATGGGACCTAAATCTAAGCACAGAATACATTTATGTTACATATACACCTTATACACACAGCCTGAAGGTAATTTTAGCCATTTTTTTTTATAATTTTGTGCATTAAACAAAGTGTGTGTACATTCACACAATTCATTTATGTTCCATATACACCTTATACACACAGCCTGAAGGTCATTTAATACAATATTTTTAATAACTTTGTGTATTAAACAAAGTTTGTGTACATTGAGCCATCAAAAAACAAAGTTTTCACTATCTCATTCTCACTCAAAAAAGTCCGTATTTCGGAATATTCCGTATTTCGGAATATGTGGATATGGGATACTCAACCTGTAATACCATCTCTATACATTGTATACCTTTAACATGGGGGATAGAAGTGTACAGCGACTGTACATCTATGGTACCCCAGCTATATTCATCACTTCAAAGAAATGAATCTAATAATTGTAAAACATGCATTGAATCCTTAACATAGGTGTCTAGCAACGGAACATATTTTTTAATAAAAACGTCAATGTATTCTGATAAACAAGCAGTTAAGGAATCAATGCCCGAGACGATGGGGCAACCCGGCGTGTGCTCCCTATTTTTATGGATCTTAGGCAAATAGTATATTGTTGCAATTCTCGGACTTTGATTCCATAAATAGTCAAATTCATCTTTATTTATCACCTGTGATGCAATACCTTGATCTAATAAGCCTTTTAGATCTGTCAGATATTCAATTGTAGGATCTTTTTTTATTCTAAAATAACAGTTGGTATCAGACAACAACCTGTACATTACAGATTCATAATCCACCCTATCCAGTAATACCACGCCTCCACCCTTATCTGCCTGCTTAATAACTAAATTTTTATTCTCAGAAAGTTGTTTTAATGCTTTTTGTTCAAATTTATTCGAATTATTTATCGGATGATTTTTAGATGTACTAATTTTTTTGAAATCTTTTTTGACTAGCTGGGCAAATAATTCAATACAAGAACCTCTAGATTCTAACAGATAAAAGGTTGAATTATTTTTTAATCCTGATGCATTATCCAATTTTTTATTTTCATAATTTTTCATTAATGCAAGAGATTTATTATCTTGTCGAATAAAGTGACGTTTTAAGGTCATCCTTCTAACATAAAGGTTTAAGTCCATATATAAATTGAACTTATTAACACCTGCAGTGGGTGCATAGGACAAACCTTTTTTAAGTACAGTAACCTCGGCATCTGACAAATCAACTTTTGAAAGGTTAAATATACCCTTTTTTTCACCCTCTGTACAAGCTAAAGATGTTATATTACGGCTCTCCTTTTGTAAGGTGCCTTTTCCTCCTCACTGACCTCTTCGTCTCTGTATCTTTTTCCTTTGCCTAGGGGACTTCCCCGATATTGATCTTGATTCCCCCTCATAAAAAACTGTTTTTTTTCCCTTTGTCTAAAAAATTTGGGCCAGAGTGGTATTCTTGATCTCCTAAATGATTCAATGTTTCAAATCTATTGGCTGTTTTTAAAGTGGATTTTTCTGGGGAAAACGGATTGGATCTCCAACTTTTTCTATTCCTGACTTTTTGCCATCTCTGTACTGGTTTTTACCATCTAGTAGCTGGTCTGTAATCAATAAGATTCTGATTACATCTACCCTCAAACCTGAACTGATTCTGGTTCTGTGCCTCATTAACCCTTCTCCGTCTGGAGATGGATCTATTTTCTATTCTATTTTTTTATATATATATATATATATATATATATATATATATATATATATATATAGCGCACACATTTTCCGCAGCGCTTTACAGAGAATACTTGGCCATTCACATCAGTCCCTGTCCCAGTGGAGCTTACAATCCATATTCCCTACCACAAGTACACACACACATTCACGCTATGGTTAAGTTTGTTGGGATCCAAATAACCTACCAGTATATATTTGGATTGTGGGAGGAAACCGGAGTACCTGGAGGAAACCCACGCAAGTACGGGGAGAATATACAAACTCCACACAGTTAAAGCCATGGTGGGAATCGAACCCATGACCTCAGTGCTGTGATGCAGTAATGCTAACCATTACACCATCCATACTGCCAGGGGGTAATATGAACATAAGGTGTGGACAGGAGTGTGATGCAAGTCATGCCATGCCATTTATTCACAGAGCTTGTGTATGGAGCTGAGCGACCCCAGTCTTGTGAAGATGAGGCAGAGTGACAAAGACACTAGCTGTGACGCACCTATTACCCATACAATAACAGCAGCAATAGCAACACAGGTAGCACAGTGTACGAAGGAGAGTGTGTCCATCACAAAACACATATTTGCCTTGACAGGTGGGACGTTAACCAATGCTCACTATAGCAAGGAAGGGCTGCCTCCTGCTTTGTTCCCTCATGCTGATCAACTTATCGGAGGTAAGGAAGACTAAGCAGGACAACCAGCTGACTCTGACATAGTATCCGCAAGGACGCAGGGACAGGCTGGGGAGATAAATCAAGAAGAATTTCTCTTAGAAAGGGACATTCAGGTGATGATCCCAATGTCCTAGTTATACCCCAAACTATGTGCAGTGATCCTGTCAAGAGCATCCTGTAGAGCAAGGCACCCCCCCCCCACACACACACACTCTTCAGGGCCCATGTGGGTGTGGGGCAGGCCACCACATCAGGAAAGGGCACAAGGTGAGATTGTGTGGGAAAAGAACATAATCACCTGTCCCACCGTGAGCATTAATCATGACAGTACTCCCGTTGGTAATGTTTTCAACCATGTAGAGTTAAAGATACCAGGGGAACATGTGAACAAGTGGTCAGTAACGCAGCAATGAGTCGGTGACGTGGGTCACCGCCCCTTGTGCGTCATTTGCCGGGGGAGATGTCATGTTTAAATGCTTAAAGGAGAATCACAAATTATATATGATCTACGGTGTGGTGATAACCTGCAGAAATAATCACCAATAATGTTTTCAAGTGACTGTGTATATATAATTTTGTATTCTTTCAGCTTAGATGTGACAAAATGGCTGACAGGTGATGCCCTGCATTTGACCTCCATGCAACTAGGTTGTGTGTGTGAGAGAGAGTAGATTCTGTCTTACTGAAATCAATTTTTATCTACAGACCGTAAACTTAGGGATGAAAGCATTGCTCCATGTGCAATGACCAGACCAGAGGTTATAAACCCTGATAAGAGGGAGATGTCTGGATCAATCACCTGATGGAAAGTAAAGGAATTCCACATGTTTAGATGGCTAAGCCACTAAACTTCCTGGCTAGTCATAAAACCAGCCAGGGGCGATAAGGTACAGATCCTCACAGACCCCACTTTCTTTGAAAGAGATTCCAATTCTTTGAGCTACACCCCCTCCCCCCTGCCTGTTGCCAAGCACCAACAGCAGCTAAGGTGTTTGATTAATCCTGTGTGTCAAAAGTGACCACCACGTCACATGTGGCAATTCTAAAAATTGGTTATGGAAGAAGTGACAGGAAGTCACGAAACGCGTCTAGGACTCCCCATCTAACACCAATCGAACAGAGGTGATCCTTGTCCGGCTCATTTAAAGTCCTTAGTCCACCTCACTGCCGATTGCATAGGCACATTTGCCATCGTGCTAGTGCTGCCGCGGGGAGACGCTATGGCTCGTCTGAGCCTTAAACTGTCAGCTCCCTGCGCGGCTTCCGCGCAGACGGAAGCCGAAAACAGCTTGGCTGTATGGACGGAAGCTCCTAGCTGTTATTAGGAAACCGCTCCGGCTCCAAGGTAACGAACATCACTGCTTGCAAATTGTGTGTACCAGGGGATGCTCGGGCTATACACACTCCTTACATACTCTCCTCATACTTGACAAACAGGTCCCTGAACTGAGCATACACGGGACAGAGGGAGTATTAACATCTGCGGCTGGCTAATAGTGCTTTATGCGGTTATCAGGACATTATAACAGTGACAAAATTAGGTTCATGGGAACCCCAGCATATTTTTCTCTTACGTCCTAGAGGATGCTGGGGACTCCGTAAGGACCATGGGGTATAGACGGACTCCGCAGGAGATAGGGCACCTAAAAAGAACTTTGACTATGGGTGTGCACTGGCTCCTCCCTCTATGCCCCTCCTCCAGACCTCAGTTAGATTCTGTGCCCAGAGGAGAAAGGGTACACTGCAGAGAGCTCTCCAGAGTTTTCTGTTTTAAAAGAATTTTGTTAGGTTTTTTTATTTTCAGGGAGTCCTGTTGGCAACAGGCTCCCTGCATCGTGGGACTGAGGAGAGAGAAGCAGAGCTGGCTTTACGGTTGGGCTCTGTTTCTAGGCTACTGGACACCATTAGCTCCAGAGGGTGTCAGAACACAGGTCTCACCTGGGGTTCGTCCCGGAGCCGCGCCGCCGTCCTCCTCACAGATGCCGAAGATAGAAGCTGGGTGAGTATGAGAAGGCAGAAGACATCAGGCGGCAGAAGACATCAGATCTTCATGAGGTAAGGCGCGCAGCGGTAAGCTGCGCGCCATTGCTCCCACTATACACACACAGAGCAGCACTGAAGGGTGCAGGGCGCTGGGGGGGCGCCCTGGGAGCAATATTCCTCACTTCTGGGCATGTTAAGATGGATTAGGCTGCGGAGGCAGTAAATCCAAGAATCCCCCGCCATTTTAATAAAAAAAGCACTGGGACCGAAGCCCGCCGTCGGGTGTGCGGGGCTTGATCCTCAGCACTAACCAGCGCCATTTTCTCCACAGAAACTGCATGCTGAACGCAGGCTCCCTGGTCTCTACCCTGCTGAACTTCACAGGCTGGAAAAAAGAGGAGGGGGGCACATTGGCGACGCAGTTAGTGGGAATTGGAATATTATTATATAAATAAGCGCTATCTGGTCATATTTTTCAACAGTGTTATTAAGCGCTGGGTGTGTGCTGGCATACTCTCTCTCTGTCTCTCCTAAGGGCCTGGTTGGGGTTTTGTCCCCTTGTAGGGTAATCCCTGTGCGTGTGGGGTGTCGGTACGTGGTGTCGACATGTCTGAAGCGGAAGGCTTCTCCAAGGAGGAGGTGGAGCAAATGAGTGGTGTGTCCCCGTCGGTTGTGGCATATGTTGAATGGATGGACATGTGGCATATGTTGAATGCAAGTGTGTCATCTTTACATAAAAGGCTTGATAAGGCTGAATTAGGGGGGACATCAGGGGGTCAATCCTCGGATTGGACCGACTCACAGGGCCCGTCGGGGTCTCAAAAGCGTCCCTTAACACAAGACACTACTACCGACATGGATTCTGATTCCAGTGTCGACTATGACGAAGTAAAATTGCACCCTAGGGTGACTAAAACCATTCAGTGTATGATTGTGGCAATAAGGGATGTGTTGCATATTGAGGATGAACCCTCGGTCCCCGACACAAGGGTACACATGTTTAAGGAAAAGAAGCAGATTATTAATTTTCCCACATCTCATGAATTAAATGATTTCTTTGGAAAAGCTTGGGAGACTCCGGAAAAGAGACCTCAGATCCCCAAAAGAATTTATATGGCATACCCCTTCCCTAAGCAGGACAGGGAGATTTGGGAATCACCCCCCACTGTGGACAAGGCCCTGACGCGCTTGTCCAAGAAAGTGGCGCTACCGTCTCCTGACACAGCGGCCCTTAAGGACCCTGCAGATCGCAGGCAAGAAACTACCTTAAAGTGTATTTATTCTCATACGGGTGCTGTGCTAAGACCGACAATTGCGTCGGCATGGGTGTGTAGCGCAATTGCAGCTTGGACAGATGAGCTGACAGATCAATTTGATAATATGGATAAGGATACTATATTCTTAACTCTAGCCCATATTAAAGACGCAGTCTTATTTATGATGGATGCTCAAAGGGACATTGGACTGCTAGCTTCTAGGGCCAATGCCATGTCTATCTCGGCGAGAAGATCCTTATGGACTCGCCAATGGACGGGTGATGCGGATTCCAAAAAACATATTGAAGTTCTACCCTATAAGGGTGAGGTATTGTTTGGGGATGGGCTGACGGACCTGGTTTCCACAGCTACAGCAGGTAAATCAAATGTTTTACCATATATTCCCCAACAGCAAAAGAAAGTAACACCCTATCAGATGCAGTCCTTTCGGTCGCACAAGTCCAGAAGAGGTCGGGGATCCTCTTTCCTCGCCAGAGGTAAGGGCAGAGGCAAAGGAGCACCTGCTTCGGCTGGTGCCCAGGACCAAAAGTCCTCCCCGGCTGCTCCAAAACCCACAGCATGACGCTGGGGCTCCCCTGAGGGAGTCCGCACCGGTGGGGGCACGTCTTCGACTTTTCAGTCAGACCTGGGTCAGATCAGACCTGAATCCCTGGGTGTTGGAAATAGTTTCCCAGGGGTACAAACTGGAATTCGAGGAGGTGCCCCCGCGGCGATTTTTCAAATCGGCCCTACCAGCTTCCACATCGGAAAGGGATGTAGTGTTAGCTGCAATTCAAACGCTGTGTATACAGCAAGTGATAATCAAGGTTCCCCTGCACCAGCAGGGAAGAGATTACTACTCAACCCTATTTGTGGTCCCGAAACCGGACGGTTCGGTCAGACCTATTTTGAATCTGAAATCCCTAAGCCTGTACATTAAAAGATTCAAATTCAAAATGGAATCACTCAGAGCGATAATAGCCAACATGGAGGAGGGGGAGTTTATGGTGTCTCTGGACATAAAGGATGCGTACCTTCATGTCCCCATACATGCCCCCCATCAGGAATACCTGAGATTCGCTGCACAGGATTGTCATTACCAATTTCAGACGTTGTCGTTTGGACTTTCTACGGCCCCGAGGATTTTCACCAAGATAATGGCGGAAATGATGGTGGTCCTGCGCAAGCATGGAGTCACAATTATCCCATACTTGGACGATCTCCTGATAAAAGCGAGATCAAGGGAGAAATTGCTGAGCAGTGTGGCGCTCTCTCTGAGAGTGCTCTAGCAACACGGTTGGATTTTAAATCTACCGAAGTCACAGTTGATTCCGACAACTCGACTACCGTTCCTAGGTATGATACTGGATACGGAACAAATGAAGGTCTTCCTCCCAATAGAGAAAGAAAGCAATTGGTTTCCCCAGCACCCTGAATGATAACAGTAACCAGATATAAATCCCACATGATAATAGAATTCAGAGATCTTCGTTACACATATTTGCGCAAATGTGTGGTTAAGCCCCAAAGCCGCATCAAGGCCTCTCTGTATATTTGGGGTCCCTAGCGCTATATCTAGGTGCAGGGTGTGGCACCCCAAAACACCAGAATGAGCCAGAAAGCCCAGCGTGGCATACCAGTGTAAAAAACTATAGTGTTAATAAATTAGTAGTTAGGAAGCCGAAGCTATAGAGGGGGTGGTACAAACATGAAATGTAATTAAAATAGAGAAAATAGTGTTAGAAAATTAATAAGTGAAAAGTGTTAATAGAATGTAAAGGTATGCCACACTAAAGCCATCCAGCCCAGCCAGTCCAGAGGCACCACACCTCACACCTCCATTACCTCAATCTGGGTCTAATATTAACCAGCAAGGAGCCACATGATAATGGCTCCTTACTAAAATATGTCTAAGCTAAGAGCTACCTACCTTGGAGCAACCCCATAATGCTCCATGTGGCATGTCAGGGCCTGCACCTCCTCCTAATGCAGGAACCTCTCTGCCTCTCACAACAGACATATAGATTGGTAAATGCTCAATTAGCTTAGTGATATCATTCAGGTGCTCGAAAGGAAGGGGTATTTCTGAGCAAGAAAAAAAGCAATTGGTTTCCCCAGCACCCTGAATGATAACAGTAACCAGATATAAATCCCACATGATAATAGAATTCAGAGATCTTCGTTACACATATTTGCGCAAATGTGTGGTTAAGCCCCAAAGCCGCATCAAGGCCTCTCTGTATATTTGGGGTCCCTAGCGCTATATCTAGGTGCAGGGTGTGGCACCCCAAAACACCAGAATGAGCCAGAAAGCCCAGCGTGGCATACCAGTGTAAAAAACTATAGTGTTAATAAATTAGTAGTTAGGAAGCCGAAGCTATAGAGGGGGTGGTACAAACATGAAATGTAATTAAAATAGAGAAAATAGTGTTAGAAAATTAATAAGTGAAAAGTGTTAGTAGAATGTAAAGGTATGCCACACTAAAGCCATCCAGCCCAGCCAGTCCAGAGGCACCACACCTCACACCTCCATTACCCCAATCTGGGTCTAATATTAACCAGCAAGGAGCCACATGATAATGGCTCCTTACTAAAATATGTCTAAGCTAAGAGCTACCTACCTTGGAGCAACCCCATAATGCTCCATGTGGCATGTCAGGGCCTGCACCTCCTCCTAATGCAGGAACCTCTCTGCCTCTCACAACAGACATATAGATTGGTAAATGCTCAATTAGCTTAGTGATATCATTCAGGTGCTCGAAAGGAAGGGGTATTTCTGAGCAAGAAAAAAAGCAATTGGTTTCCCCAGCACCCTGAATGATAACAGTAACCAGATATAAATCCCACATGATAATAGAATTCAGAGATCTTCGTTACACATATTTGCGCAAACGTGTGGTTAAGCCCCAAAGCCGCATCAAGGCCTCTCTGTATATTTGGGGTCCCTAGCGCTATATCTAGGTGCAGGGTGTGGCACCCCAAAACACCAGAATGAGCCAGAAAGCCCAGTGTGGCATACCAGTGTAAAAAACTATAGTGTTAATAAATTAGTAGTTAGGAAGCCGAAGCTATAGAGGGGGTGGTACAAACATGAAATGTAATTAAAATAGAGAAAATAGTGTTAGAAAATTAATAAGTGAAAAGTGTTAGTAGAATGTAAAGGTATGCCACACTAAAGCCATCCAGCCCAGCCAGTCCAGAGGCACCACACCTCACACCTCCATTACCCCAATCTGGGTCTAATATTAACCAGCAAGGAGCCACATGATAATGGCTCCTTACTAAAATATGTCTAAGCTAAGAGCTACCTACCTTGGAGCACCCCCATAATGCTCCATGCGGCATGTCAGGGCCTGCACCTCCTCCTAATGCAGGAACCTCTCTGCCTCTCACAACAGACATATAGATTGGTAAATGCTCAATTAGCTTAGTGATATCATTCAGGTGCTCGAAAGGAAGGGGTATTTCTGAGCAAGAAAAAAAGCAATTGGTTTCCCCAGCACCCTGAATGATAACAGTAACCAGATATAAATCCCACATGATAATAGAATTCAGAGATCTTCGTTACACATATTTGCGCAAATGTGTGGTTAAGCCCCAAAGCCGCATCAAGGCCTCTCTGTATATTTGGGGTCCCTAGCGCTATATCTAGGTGCAGGGTGTGGCACCCCAAAACACCAGAATGAGCCAGAAAGCCCAGCGTGGCATACCAGTGTAAAAAACTATAGTGTTAATAAATTAGTAGTTAGGAAGCCGAAGCTATAGAGGGGGTGGTACAAACATGAAATGTAATTAAAATAGAGAAAATAGTGTTAGAAAATTAATAAGTGAAAAGTGTTAGTAGAATGTAAAGGTATGCCACACTAAAGCCATCCAGCCCAGCCAGTCCAGAGGCACCACACCTCACACCTCCATTACCCCAATCTGGGTCTAATATTAACCAGCAAGGAGCCACATGATAATGGCTCCTTACTAAAATATGTCTAAGCTAAGAGCTACCTACCTTGGAGCAACCCCATAATGCTCCATGTGGCATGTCAGGGCCTGCACCTCCTCCTAATGCAGGAACCTCTCTGCCTCTCACAACAGACATATAGATTGGTAAATGCTCAATTAGCTTAGTGATATCATTCAGGTGCTCGAAAGGAAGGGGTATTTCTGAGCAAGAAAAAAAGCAATTGGTTTCCCCAGCACCTTGAATGATAACAGTAACCAGATATAAATCCCACATGATAATAGAATTCAGAGATCTTCGTTACACATATTTGCGCAAATGTGTGGTTAAGCCCCAAAGCCGCATCAAGGCCTCTCTGTATATTTGGGGTCCCTAGCACTATATCTAGGTGCAGGGTGTGGCACCCCAAAACACCAGAATGAGCCAGAAAGCCCAGCGTGGCATACCAGTGTAAAAAACTATAGTGTTAATAAATTAGTAGTTAGGAAGCCGAAGCTATAGAGGGGGTGGTACAAACATGAAATGTAATTAAAATAGAGAAAATAGTGTTAGAAAATTAATAAGTGAAAAGTGTTAGTAGAATGTAAAGGTATGCCACACTAAAGCCATCCAGCCCAGCCAGTCCAGAGGCACCACACCTCACACCTCCATTACCCCAATCTGGGTCTAATATTAACCAGCAAGGAGCCACATGATAATGGCTCCTTACTAAAATATGTCTAAGCTAAGAGCTACCTACCTTGGAGCAACCCCATAATGCTCCATGTGGCATGTCAGGGCCTGCACCTCCTCCTAATGCAGGAACCTCTCTGCCTCTCACAACAGACATATAGATTGGTAAATGCTCAATTAGCTTAGTGATATCATTCAGGTGCTCGAAAGGAAGGGGTATTTCTGAGCAAGAAAAAAAGCAATTGGTTTCCCCAGCACCCTGAATGATAACAGTAACCAGATATAAATCCCACATGATAATAGAATTCAGAGATCTTCGTTACACATATTTGCGCAAATGTGTGGTTAAGCCCCAAAGCCGCATCAAGGCCTCTCTGTATATTTGGGGTCCCTAGCGCTATATCTAGGTGCAGGGTGTGGCACCCCAAAACACCAGAATGAGCCAGAAAGCCCAGCGTGGCATACCAGTGTAAAAAACTATAGTGTTAATAAATTAGTAGTTAGGAAGCCGAAGCTATAGAGGGGGTGGTACAAACATGAAATGTAATTAAAATAGAGAAAATAGTGTTAGAAAATTAATAAGTGAAAAGTGTTAGTAGAATGTAAAGGTATGCCACACTAAAGCCATCCAGCCCAGCCAGTCCAGAGGCACCACACCTCACACCTCCATTACCCCAATCTGGGTCTAATATTAACCAGCAAGGAGCCACATGATAATGGCTCCTTACTAAAATATGTCTAAGCTAAGAGCTACCTACCTTGGAGCAACCCCATAATGCTCCATGTGGCATGTCAGGGCCTGCACCTCCTCCTAATGCAGGTACCTCTCTGCCTCTCACAACAGACATATAGATTGGTAAATGCTCAATTAGCTTAGTGATATCATTCAGGTGCTCGAAAGGAAGGGGTATTTCTGAGCAAGAAAAAAAGCAATTGGTTTCCCCAGCACCCTGAATGATAACAGTAACCAGATATAAATCCCACATGATAATAGAATTCAGAGATCTTCGTTACACATATTTGCGCAAATGTGTGGTTAAGCCCCAAAGCCGCATCAAGGCCTCTCTGTATATTTGGGGTCCCTAGCGCTATATCTAGGTGCAGGGTGTGGCACCCCAAAACACCAGAATGAGCCAGAAAGCCCAGCGTGGCATACCAGTGTAAAAAACTATAGTGTTAATAAATTAGTAGTTAGGAAGCCGAAGCTATAGAGGGGGTGGTACAAACATGAAATGTAATTAAAATAGAGAAAATAGTGTTAGAAAATTAATAAGTGAAAAGTGTTAGTAGAATGTAAAGGTATGCCACACTAAAGCCATCCAGCCCAGCCAGTCCAGAGGCACCACACCTCACACCTCCATTACCCCAATCTGGGTCTAATATTAACCAGCAAGGAGCCACATGATAATGGCTCCTTACTAAAATATGTCTAAGCTAAGAGCTACCTACCTTGGAGCAACCCCATAATGCTCCATGTGGCATGTCAGGGCCTGCACCTCCTCCTAATGCAGGAACCTCTCTGCCTCTCACAACAGACATATAGATTGGTAAATGCTCAATTAGCTTAGTGATATCATTCAGGTGCTCGAAAGGAAGGGGTATTTCTGAGCAAGAAAAAAAGCAATTGGTTTCCCCAGCACCCTGAATGATAACAGTAACCAGATATAAATCCCACATGATAATAGAATTCAGAGATCTTCGTTACACATATTTGCGCAAATGTGTGGTTAAGCCCCAAAGCCGCATCAAGGCCTCTCTGTATATTTGGGGTCCCTAGCGCTATATCTAGGTGCAGGGTGTGGCACCCCAAAACACCAGAATGAGCCAGAAAGCCCAGCGTGGCATACCAGTGTAAAAAACTATAGTGTTAATAAATTAGTAGTTAGGAAGCCGAAGCTATAGAGGGGATGGTACAAACATGAAATGTAATTAAAATAGAGAAAATAGTGTTAGAAAATTAATAAGTGAAAAGTGTTAGTAGAATGTAAAGGTATGCCACACTAAAGCCATCCAGCCCAGCCAGTCCAGAGGCACCACACCTCACACCTCCATTACCTCAATCTGGGTCTAATATTAACCAGCAAGGAGCCACATGATAATGGCTCCTTACTAAAATATGTCTAAGCTAAGAGCTACCTACCTTGGAGCAACCCCATAATGCTCCATGTGGCATGTCAGGGCCTGCACCTCCTCCTAATGCAGGAACCTCTCTGCCTCTCACAACAGACATATAGATTGGTAAATGCTCAATTAGCTTAGTGATATCATTCAGGTGCTCGAAAGGAAGGGGTATTTCTGAGCAAGAAAAAAAGCAATTGGTTTCCCCAGCACCCTGAATGATAACAGTAACCAGATATAAATCCCACATGATAATAGAATTCAGAGATCTTCGTTACACATATTTGCGCAAATGTGTGGTTAAGCCCCAAAGCCGCATCAAGGCCTCTCTGTATATTTGGGGTCCCTAGCGCTATATCTAGGTGCAGGGTGTGGCACCCCAAAACACCAGAATGAGCCAGAAAGCCCAGCGTGGCATACCAGTGTAAAAAACTATAGTGTTAATAAATTAGTAGTTAGGAAGCCGAAGCTATAGAGGGGGTGGTACAAACATGAAATGTAATTAAAATAGAGAAAATAGTGTTAGAAAATTAATAAGTGAAAAGTGTTAGTAGAATGTAAAGGTATGCCACACTAAAGCCATCCAGCCCAGCCAGTCCAGAGGCACCACACCTCACACCTCCATTACCCCAATCTGGGTCTAATATTAACCAGCAAGGAGCCACATGATAATGGCTCCTTACTAAAATATGTCTAAGCTAAGAGCTACCTACCTTGGAGCAACCCCATAATGCTCCATGTGGCATGTCAGGGCCTGCACCTCCTCCTAATGCAGGAACCTCTCTGCCTCTCACAACAGACATATAGATTGGTAAATGCTCAATTAGCTTAGTGATATCATTCAGGTGCTCGAAAGGAAGGGGTATTTCTGAGCAAGAAAAAAAGCAATTGGTTTCCCCAGCACCCTGAATGATAACAGTAACCAGATATAAATCCCACATGATAATAGAATTCAGAGATCTTCGTTACACATATTTGCGCAAATGTGTGGTTAAGCCCCAAAGCCGCATCAAGGCCTCTCTGTATATTTGGGGTCCCTAGCACTATATCTAGGTGCAGGGTGTGGCACCCCAAAACACCAGAATGAGCCAGAAAGCCCAGCGTGGCATACCAGTGTAAAAAACTATAGTGTTAATAAATTAGTAGTTAGGAAGCCGAAGCTATAGAGGGGGTGGTACAAACATGAAATGTAATTAAAATAGAGAAAATAGTGTTAGAAAATTAATAAGTGAAAAGTGTTAGTAGAATGTAAAGGTATGCCACACTAAAGCCATCCAGCCCAGCCAGTCCAGAGGCACCACACCTCACACCTCCATTACCCCAATCTGGGTCTAATATTAACCAGCAAGGAGCCACATGATAATGGCTCCTTACTAAAATATGTCTAAGCTAAGAGCTACCTACCTTGGAGCAACCCCATAATGCTCCATGTGGCATGTCAGGGCCTGCACCTCCTCCTAATGCAGGAACCTCTCTGCCTCTCACAACAGACATATAGATTGGTAAATGCTCAATTAGCTTAGTGATATCATTCAGGTGCTCGAAAGGAAGGGGTATTTCTGAGCAAGAAAAAAAGCAATTGGTTTCCCCAGCACCCTGAATGATAACAGTAACCAGATATAAATCCCACATGATAATAGAATTCAGAGATCTTCGTTACACATATTTGCGCAAATGTGTGGTTAAGCCCCAAAGCCGCATCAAGGCCTCTCTGTATATTTGGGGTCCCTAGCGCTATATCTAGGTGCAGGGTGTGGCACCCCAAAACACCAGAATGAGCCAGAAAGCCCAGCGTGGCATACCAGTGTAAAAAACTATAGTGTTAATAAATTAGTAGTTAGGAAGCCGAAGCTATAGAGGGGATGGTACAAACATGAAATGTAATTAAAATAGAGAAAATAGTGTTAGAAAATTAATAAGTGAAAAGTGTTAGTAGAATGTAAAGGTATGCCACACTAAAGCCATCCAGCCCAGCCAGTCCAGAGGCACCACACCTCACACCTCCATTACCTCAATCTGGGTCTAATATTAACCAGCAAGGAGCCACATGATAATGGCTCCTTACTAAAATATGTCTAAGCTAAGAGCTACCTACCTTGGAGCAACCCCATAATGCTCCATGTGGCATGTCAGGGCCTGCACCTCCTCCTAATGCAGGAACCTCTCTGCCTCTCACAACAGACATATAGATTGGTAAATGCTCAATTAGCTTAGTGATATCATTCAGGTGCTCGAAAGGAAGGGGTATTTCTGAGCAAGAAAAAAAGCAATTGGTTTCCCCAGCACCCTGAATGATAACAGTAACCAGATATAAATCCCACATGATAATAGAATTCAGAGATCTTCGTTACACATATTTGCGCAAATGTGTGGTTAAGCCCCAAAGCCGCATCAAGGCCTCTCTGTATATTTGGGGTCCCTAGCGCTATATCTAGGTGCAGGGTGTGGCACCCCAAAACACCAGAATGAGCCAGAAAGCCCAGCGTGGCATACCAGTGTAAAAAACTATAGTGTTAATAAATTAGTAGTTAGGAAGCCGAAGCTATAGAGGGGGTGGTACAAACATGAAATGTAATTAAAATAGAGAAAATTGTGTTAGAAAATTAATAAGTTAAAAGTGTTAATAGAATGTAAAGGTATGCCACACTAAAGCCATCCAGCCCAGCCAGTCCAGAGGCACCACACCTCACACCTCCATTACCCCAATCTGGGTCTAATATTAACCAGCAAGGAGCCACATGATAATGGCTCCTTACTAAAATATGTCTAAGCTAAGAGCTACCTACCTTGGAGCAACCCCATAATGCTCCATGTGGCATGTCAGGGCCTGCACCTCCTCCTAATGCAGGAACCTCTCTGCCTCTCACAACAGACATATAGATTGGTAAATGCTCAATTAGCTTAGTGATATCATTAAGGTGCTCGAAAGGAAGGGGTATTTCTGAGCAAGAAAAAAAGCAATTGGTTTCCCCAGCACCCTAAATGAGAACAGTAACCAGATATAAATCCCACATGATAATAGAATTCAGAGATCTTCGTTACACATATTTGCGCAAATGTGTGGTTAAGCCCCAAAGCCGCATCAAGGCCTCTCTGTATATTTGGGGTCCCTAGCGCTATATCTAGGTGCAGGGTGTGGCACCCCAAAACACCAGAATGAGCCAGAAAGCCCAGCGTGGCATACCAGTGTAAAAAACTATAGTGTTAATAAATTAGTAGTTAGGGAGCCGAAGCTATAGAGGGGGTGGTACAAACATGAAATGTAATTAAAATAGAGAAAATAGTGTTAGAAAATTAATAAGTGAAAAGTGTTAATAGAATGTAAAGGTATGCCACACTAAATCCATCCAGCCCAGCCAGTCCAGAGGCACCACACCTCACACCTCCATTACCCCAATCTGGGTCTAATATTAACCAGCAAGGAGCCACATGATAATGGCTCCTTACTAAAATATGTCTAAGCTAAGAGCTACCTACCTTGGAGCAACCCCATAATGCTCCATGTGGCATGTCAGGGCCTGCACCTCCTCCTAATGCAGGAACCTCTCTGCCTCTCACAACAGACATATAGATTGGTAAATGCTCAATTAGCTTAGTGATATCATTCAGGTGCTCGAAAGGAAGGGGTATTTCTGAGCAAGAAAAAAAGCAATTGGTTTCCCCAGCACCCTGAATGATAACAGTAACCAGATATAAATCCCACATGATAATAGAATTCAGAGATCTTCGTTACACATATTTGCGCAAATGTGTGGTTAAGCCCCAAAGCCGCATCAAGGCCTCTCTGTATATTTGGGGTCCCTAGCGCTATAGCTAGGTGCAGGGTGTGGCACCCCAAAACACCAGAATGAGCCAGAAAGCCCAGCGTGGCATACCAGTGTAAAAAACTATAGTGTTAATAAATTAGTAGTTAGGAAGCCGAAGCTATAGAGGGGGTGGTACAAACATGAAATGTAATTAAAATAGAGAAAATAGTGTTAGAAAATTAATAAGTGAAAAGTGTTAATAGAATGTAAAGGTATGCCACACTAAAGCCATCCAGCCCAGCCAGTCCAGAGGCACCACACCTCACACCTCCATTACCCCAATCTGGGTCTAATATTAACCAGCAAGGAGCCACATGATAATGGCTCCTTACTAAAATATGTCTAAGCTAAGAGCTACCTACCTTGGAGCAACCCCATAATGCTCCATGTGGCATGTCAGGGCCTGCACCTCCTCCTAATGCAGGAACCTCTCTGCCTCTCACAACAGACATATAGATTGGTAAATGCTCAATTAGCTTAGTGATATCATTAAGGTGCTCGAAAGGAAGGGGTATTTCTGAGCAAGAAAAAAAGCAATTGGTTTCCCCAGCACCCTGAATGAGAACAGTAACCAGATATAAATCCCACATGATAATAGAATTCAGAGATCTTCGTTACACATATTTGCGCAAATGTGTGGTTAAGCCCCAAAGCCGCATCAAGGCCTCTCTGTATATTTGGGGTCCCTAGCACTATATCTAGGTGCAGGGTGTGGCACCCCAAAACACCAGAATGAGCCAGAAAGCCCAGCGTGGCATACCAGTGTAAAAAACTATAGTGTTAATAAATTAGTAGTTAGGAAGCCGAAGCTATAGAGGGGGTGGTACAAACATGAAATGTAATTAAAATAGAGAAAATAGTGTTAGAAAATTAATAAGTGAAAAGTGTTAGTAGAATGTAAAGGTATGCCACACTAAAGCCATCCAGCCCAGCCAGTCCAGAGGCACCACACCTCACACCTCCATTACCCCAATCTGGGTCTAATATTAACCAGCAAGGAGCCACATGATAATGGCTCCTTACTAAAATATGTCTAAGCTAAGAGCTACCTACCTTGGAGCAACCCCATAATGCTCCATGTGGCATGTCAGGGCCTGCACCTCCTCCTAATGCAGGAACCTCTCTGCCTCTCACAACAGACATATAGATTGGTAAATGCTCAATTAGCTTAGTGATATCATTCAGGTGCTCGAAAGGAAGGGGTATTTCTGAGCAAGAAAAAAAGCAATTGGTTTCCCCAGCACCCTGAATGATAACAGTAACCAGATATAAATCCCACATGATAATAGAATTCAGAGATCTTCGTTACACATATTTGCGCAAATGTGTGGTTAAGCCCCAAAGCCGCATCAAGGCCTCTCTGTATATTTGGGGTCCCTAGCGCTATATCTAGGTGCAGGGTGTGGCACCCCAAAACACCAGAATGAGCCAGAAAGCCCAGCGTGGCATACCAGTGTAAAAAACTATAGTGTTAATAAATTAGTAGTTAGGAAGCCGAAGCTATAGAGGGGATGGTACAAACATGAAATGTAATTAAAATAGAGAAAATAGTGTTAGAAAATTAATAAGTGAAAAGTGTTAGTAGAATGTAAAGGTATGCCACACTAAAGCCATCCAGCCCAGCCAGTCCAGAGGCACCACACCTCACACCTCCATTACCTCAATCTGGGTCTAATATTAACCAGCAAGGAGCCACATGATAATGGCTCCTTACTAAAATATGTCTAAGCTAAGAGCTACCTACCTTGGAGCAACCCCATAATGCTCCATGTGGCATGTCAGGGCCTGCACCTCCTCCTAATGCAGGAACCTCTCTGCCTCTCACAACAGACATATAGATTGGTAAATGCTCAATTAGCTTAGTGATATCATTCAGGTGCTCGAAAGGAAGGGGTATTTCTGAGCAAGAAAAAAAGCAATTGGTTTCCCCAGCACCCTGAATGATAACAGTAACCAGATATAAATCCCACATGATAATAGAATTCAGAGATCTTCGTTACACATATTTGCGCAAATGTGTGGTTAAGCCCCAAAGCCGCATCAAGGCCTCTCTGTATATTTGGGGTCCCTAGCGCTATATCTAGGTGCAGGGTGTGGCACCCCAAAACACCAGAATGAGCCAGAAAGCCCAGCGTGGCATACCAGTGTAAAAAACTATAGTGTTAATAAATTAGTAGTTAGGAAGCCGAAGCTATAGAGGGGGTGGTACAAACATGAAATGTAATTAAAATAGAGAAAATTGTGTTAGAAAATTAATAAGTTAAAAGTGTTAATAGAATGTAAAGGTATGCCACACTAAAGCCATCCAGCCCAGCCAGTCCAGAGGCACCACACCTCACACCTCCATTACCCCAATCTGGGTCTAATATTAACCAGCAAGGAGCCACATGATAATGGCTCCTTACTAAAATATGTCTAAGCTAAGAGCTACCTACCTTGGAGCAACCCCATAATGCTCCATGTGGCATGTCAGGGCCTGCACCTCCTCCTAATGCAGGAACCTCTCTGCCTCTCACAACAGACATATAGATTGGTAAATGCTCAATTAGCTTAGTGATATCATTAAGGTGCTCGAAAGGAAGGGGTATTTCTGAGCAAGAAAAAAAGCAATTGGTTTCCCCAGCACCCTAAATGAGAACAGTAACCAGATATAAATCCCACATGATAATAGAATTCAGAGATCTTCGTTACACATATTTGCGCAAATGTGTGGTTAAGCCCCAAAGCCGCATCAAGGCCTCTCTGTATATTTGGGGTCCCTAGCGCTATATCTAGGTGCAGGGTGTGGCACCCCAAAACACCAGAATGAGCCAGAAAGCCCAGCGTGGCATACCAGTGTAAAAAACTATAGTGTTAATAAATTAGTAGTTAGGGAGCCGAAGCTATAGAGGGGGTGGTACAAACATGAAATGTAATTAAAATAGAGAAAATAGTGTTAGAAAATTAATAAGTGAAAAGTGTTAATAGAATGTAAAGGTATGCCACACTAAATCCATCCAGCCCAGCCAGTCCAGAGGCACCACACCTCACACCTCCATTACCCCAATCTGGGTCTAATATTAACCAGCAAGGAGCCACATGATAATGGCTCCTTACTAAAATATGTCTAAGCTAAGAGCTACCTACCTTGGAGCAACCCCATAATGCTCCATGTGGCATGTCAGGGCCTGCACCTCCTCCTAATGCAGGAACCTCTCTGCCTCTCACAACAGACATATAGATTGGTAAATGCTCAATTAGCTTAGTGATATCATTCAGGTGCTCGAAAGGAAGGGGTATTTCTGAGCAAGAAAAAAAGCAATTGGTTTCCCCAGCACCCTGAATGATAACAGTAACCAGATATAAATCCCACATGATAATAGAATTCAGAGATCTTCGTTACACATATTTGCGCAAATGTGTGGTTAAGCCCCAAAGCCGCATCAAGGCCTCTCTGTATATTTGGGGTCCCTAGCGCTATAGCTAGGTGCAGGGTGTGGCACCCCAAAACACCAGAATGAGCCAGAAAGCCCAGCGTGGCATACCAGTGTAAAAAACTATAGTGTTAATAAATTAGTAGTTAGGAAGCCGAAGCTATAGAGGGGGTGGTACAAACATGAAATGTAATTAAAATAGAGAAAATAGTGTTAGAAAATTAATAAGTGAAAAGTGTTAATAGAATGTAAAGGTATGCCACACTAAAGCCATCCAGCCCAGCCAGTCCAGAGGCACCACACCTCACACCTCCATTACCCCAATCTGGGTCTAATATTAACCAGCAAGGAGCCACATGATAATGGCTCCTTACTAAAATATGTCTAAGCTAAGAGCTACCTACCTTGGAGCAACCCCATAATGCTCCATGTGGCATGTCAGGGCCTGCACCTCCTCCTAATGCAGGAACCTCTCTGCCTCTCACAACAGACATATAGATTGGTAAATGCTCAATTAGCTTAGTGATATCATTAAGGTGCTCGAAAGGAAGGGGTATTTCTGAGCAAGAAAAAAAGCAATTGGTTTCCCCAGCACCCTGAATGAGAACAGTAACCAGATATAAATCCCACATGATAATAGAATTCAGAGATCTTCGTTACACATATTTGCGCAAATGTGTGGTTAAGCCCCAAAGCCGCATCAAGGCCTCTCTGTATATTTGGGGTCCCTAGCGCTATATCTAGGTGCAGGGTGTGGCACCCCAAAACACCAGAATGAGCCAGAAAGCCCAGCGTGGCATACCAGTGTAAAAAACTATAGTGTTAATAAATTAGTAGTTAGGAAGCCGAAGCTATAGAGGGGGTGGTACAAACATGAAATGTAATTAAAATAGAGAAAATAGTGTTAGAAAATTAATAAGTGAAAAGTGTTAATAGAATGTAAAGGTATGCCACACTAAATCCATCCAGCCCAGCCAGTCCAGAGGCACCACACCTCACACCTCCATTACCCCAATCTGGGTCTAATATTAACCAGCAAGGAGCCACATGATAATGGCTCCTTACTAAAATATGTCTAAGCTAAGAGCTACCTACCTTGGAGCAACCCCATAATGCTCCATGTGGCATGTCAGGGCCTGCACCTCCTCCTAATGCAGGAACCTCTCTGCCTCTCACAACAGACATATAGATTGGTAAATGCTCAATTAGCTTAGTGATATCATTCAGGTGCTCGAAAGGAAGGGGTATTTCTGAGCAAGAAAAAAAGCAATTGGTTTCCCCAGCACCCTGAATGATAACAGTAACCAGATATAAATCCCACATGATAATAGAATTCAGAGATCTTCGTTACACATATTTGCGCAAATGTGTGGTTAAGCCCCAAAGCCGCATCAAGGCCTCTCTGTATATTTGGGGTCCCTAGCGCTATAGCTAGGTGCAGGGTGTGGCACCCCAAAACACCAGAATGAGCCAGAAAGCCCAGCGTGGCATACCAGTGTAAAAAACTATAGTGTTAATAAATTAGTAGTTAGGAAGCCGAAGCTATAGAGGGGGTGGTACAAACATGAAATGTAATTAAAATAGAGAAAATAGTGTTAGAAAATTAATAAGTGAAAAGTGTTAATAGAATGTAAAGGTATGCCACACTAAAGCCATCCAGCCCAGCCAGTCCAGAGGCACCACACCTCACACCTCCATTACCCCAATCTGGGTCTAATATTAACCAGCAAGGAGCCACATGATAATGGCTCCTTACTAAAATATGTCTAAGCTAAGAGCTACCTACCTTGGAGCAACCCCATAATGCTCCATGTGGCATGTCAGGGCCTGCACCTCCTCCTAATGCAGGAACCTCTCTGCCTCTCACAACAGACATATAGATTGGTAAATGCTCAATTAGCTTAGTGATATCATTAAGGTGCTCGAAAGGAAGGGGTATTTCTGAGCAAGAAAAAAAGCAATTGGTTTCCCCAGCACCCTGAATGAGAACAGTAACCAGATATAAATCCCACATGATAATAGAATTCAGAGATCTTCGTTACACATATTTGCGCAAATGTGTGGTTAAGCCCCAAAGCCGCATCAAGGCCTCTCTGTATATTTGGGGTCCCTAGCGCTATATCTAGGTGCAGGGTGTGGCACCCCAAAACACCAGAATGAGCCAGAAAGCCCAGCGTGGCATACCAGTGTAAAAAACTATAGTGTTAATAAATTAGTAGTTAGGAAGCCGAAGCTATAGAGGGGGTGGTACAAACATGAAATGTAATTAAAATAGAGAAAATAGTGTTAGAAAATTAATAAGTGAAAAGTGTTAATAGAATGTAAAGGTATGCCACACTAAATCCATCCAGCCCAGCCAGTCCAGAGGCACCACACCTCACACCTCCATTACCCCAATCTGGGTCTAATATTAACCAGCAAGGAGCCACATGATAATGGCTCCTTACTAAAATATGTCTAAGCTAAGAGCTACCTACCTTGGAGCAACCCCATAATGCTCCATGTGGCATGTCAGGGCCTGCACCTCCTCCTAATGCAGGAACCTCTCTGCCTCTCACAACAGACATATAGATTGGTAAATGCTCAATTAGCTTAGTGATATCATTCAGGTGCTCGAAAGGAAGGGGTATTTCTGAGCAAGAAAAAAAGCAATTGGTTTCCCCAGCACCCTGAATGATAACAGTAACCAGATATAAATCCCACATGATAATAGAATTCAGAGATCTTCGTTACACATATTTGCGCAAATGTGTGGTTAAGCCCCAAAGCCGCATCAAGGCCTCTCTGTATATTTGGGGTCCCTAGCGCTATAGCTAGTTGCAGGGTGTGGCACCCCAAAACACCAGAATGAGCCAGAAAGCCCAGCGTGGCATACCAGTGTAAAAAACTATAGTGTTAATAAATTAGTAGTTAGGAAGCCGAAGCTATAGAGGGGGTGGTACAAACATGAAATGTAATTAAAATAGAGAAAATAGTGTTAGAAAATTAATAAGTGAAAAGTGTTAATAGAATGTAAAGGTATGCCACACTAAAGCCATCCAGCCCAGCCAGTCCAGAGGCACCACACCTCACACCTCCATTACCCCAATCTGGGTCTAATATTAACCAGCAAGGAGCCACATGATAATGGCTCCTTACTAAAATATGTCTAAGCTAAGAGCTACCTACCTTGGAGCAACCCCATAATGCTCCATGTGGCATGTCAGGGCCTGCACCTCCTCATAATGCAGGAACCTCTCTGCCTCTCACAACAGACATATAGATTGGTAAATGCTCAATTATCTTAGTGATATCATTCAGGTGCTCGAAAGGAAGGGGTATTTCTGAGCAAGAAAAAAAGCAATTGGTTTCCCCAGCACCCTGAATGATAACAGTAACCAGATATAAATCCCACATGATAATAGAATTCAGAGATCTTCGTTACACATATTTGCGCAAATGTGTGGTTAAGCCCCAAAGCCGCATCAAGGCCTCTCTGTATATTTGGGGTCCCTAGCGCTATATCTAGGTGCAGGGTGTGGCACCCCAAAACACCAGAATGAGCCAGAAAGCCCAGCGTGGCATACCAGTGTAAAAAACTATAGTGTTAATAAATTAGTAGTTAGGAAGCCGAAGCTATAGAGGGGGTGGTACAAACATGAAATGTAATTAAAATAGAGAAAATAGTGTTAGAAAATTAATAAGTGAAAAGTGTTAATAGAATGTAAAGGTATGCCACACTAAAGCCATCCAGCCCAGCCAGTCCAGAGGCACCACACCTCACTCCTCCATTACCCCAATCTGGGTCTAATATTAACCAGCAATACCCCTTCCTTTCGAGCACCTGAATGATATCACTAAGCTAATTGAGCATTTACCAATCTATATGTCCCAATAGAGAAAGCCCAGGACATCCAGAACATGGTCAGAGACCTGCTAAAACCGAAAAGGGTGTCAGTTCACCAATGCACTCGAGTTCTGGGAAAAATGGTGGCGGCCTACGAGGCCATTCCCTTCGGAAGGTTCCATGCAAGGACTTTTCAATGGGACCTTCTGGACAAGTGGTCCGGGTCCCATCTGCACTTACATCGGAAAATAACTCTGTCCCCAGGGGCCAGAGTGTCTCTCCTGTGGTGGTTGCAAAGTGCTCACCTGCTGGAGTGCCGCTGGTTCGGAATTCAGGACTGGATCCTGGTTACCACGCACGCGAGCCTCCGAGGATGGGGAGCGATCACACAGGGAAAAAATTTTCAGGGACTTTGGTCAGAACAGGAGTCCTGTCTACACATCAATGTGTTGGAACTCAGGGCCATTTACAACGGCCTTCGACAAGCGGAGAGTCTTCTTCGAAACCTACCAGTTCTGATTCAATCAGACAATGTCACAGCAGTGGCTCATGTGAACCGCCGAGGCGGGACAAGAAGCAGAGTCGCGATGGCGGAAGCCACCAGGATTCTTCGCTGGGCGGAAAATCATGTAAGCGCTCTGTCGGCTGTCTTCATTCCGGGAGTGGACAACTGGCAAGCAGACTTCCTCAGCAGACACGATCTCCATCCAGGAGAGTGGGGACTTCATCAAGAAGTCTTTACAGACATAACACGTCTTTGGGGAACTCCTCAAATAGACATGATGGCGTCACGCCTCAACAAAAAGCTTCGGAGGTATTGTGCCAGGTCTCGGGACCCTCAGACAGTGGCAGTAGACGCTCTGATAACACCGTGGGTGTTCAAATCGGTCTACGTGTTTCCTCCTCTTCCTCTCATCACAAAAGTGTTGAGGATCATAAGGCAAAGAAGAGTACAGACGATACTCGTTGTCCCAGACTGGCCTCGAAGGGCCTGGTACTCAGATCTACAAGAGATGCTCACAGGAGATCCCTGGCCTCTTCCTCTGAGGGAAGACCTGTTGCAACAGGGGCCCTGTGTATTTCAGGACTTACCGCGGTTTTGTTTGACGACATGGCGGTTGAACGCCGAATCCTAGCGAAAAAGGGGATTCCGGAAGAGGTCATCCCTACTTTAATAAAGGCTAGGAAGGAGGTGACGGTTAAGCATTATCACCGTATCTGGCGAAAGTATGTGTCTTGGTGTGAGACCAAGAATGCACCTACGGAAGATTTTCATCTGGGTCATTTTCTCCACTTCCTACAGACAGGAGTGGATATGGGCCTGAAATTAGGCTCTGTTAAGGTTCAGATTTCGGCCCTCTCGATTTTCTTTCAGAAGGAATTGGCTACTCTTCCAGAAGTCCAGACGTTTGTAAAGGGAGTGCTACACATCCAGCCTCCTTTTGTGCCTCCAGTGGCACCGTGGGACCTCAACGTGGTGTTGCAGTTCCTAAAATCACACTGGTTTGAACCGCTTAACAAGGTTGAGTTGAAATTTCTTACTTGGAAGGTGGTCATGTTGTTGGCCTTGGCTTCAGCAAGGCGAGTTTCAGAATTGGCGGCTTTGTCACACAAAAGCCCCTACTTGATTTTTCATGTGGATCGAGCTGAATTGAGGACACGTCCGCAATTTTTGCCTAAGGTGGTTTCTTCATTCCATGTGAATCATCCTATTGTGGTGCCTGTTGCTACAAGTGACCTGGAGGATTCCAGATCCCTGGATGTAGTCAGGGCCTTAAAGATTTATGTAGCCAGGACGGCTAGAATTAGGAAAACAGAGGCTCTGTTTGTCCTGTATGCGGCCAATAAGATTGGCGCACCTGCTTCGAAGCAGACTATTGCTCTCTAGATCTGTAATACGATTCAGCAGGCTCACTCTACGGCTGGATTGCTGGTACCAAATTCGGTTAAGGCCCATTCCACTAAGAAGGTGGGCTCTTCTTGGGCGGCTGCCCAAGGCGTCTCGGCATTACAACTTTGCAGAGCGGCGACTTGGTCGGGGTCAAACACTTTTGCTAAATTCTACAAGTTTGATACCCTGGCTGATGAGGACCTAGCATTTGCTCAGTCGGTGCTGCAGAGTCATACGCACTCTCCCGCTCGATTGGATGCTTTGGTATAAACCCCATGGTCCTTACGGAGTCCCCAGCATCCTCTAGGACGTAAGAGAAAATAAGATTTTAAACCTACCGGTAAATCTATTTCTCCTAGTCTGTAGAGGATGCTGGGCGCCCGTCCCAGTGCGGAAACTCTGCAACACTTGTATATAGTTGTTGCTTACATAAGGGTTATGTTACAGTTGAAATTGGTCTTGGACCGTTACTGTTGTTGTTCATACTGTTAACTGGTTATGTATGATCCAGGTTACATGGTATGATTGGTGTGGGCTGGTATGAATCTTGCCCTTGGATTTCTAAATCCTGCTTGTATTGTCCATCTTCTCTGGGCACAGTTCTCTAACTGAGGTCTGGAGGAGGGGCATATAGGGAGGAGCCAGTGCACACCCATAGTCAAAGTTCTTTTTAGGTTCCCTATCTCCTGCGGAGCCCGTCTATACCCCATGGTCCTTACGGAGTCCCCAGCATCCTCTACGGACTAGGAGAAATAGATTTACTGGTAGGTTTAAAATCTTATTATAATATATATTGGATCAACCTCTGTCAAATTGGTATGTTTACAATATATATTTTTAATTCATTGCAGTAAAGCTAGCTAATGAAACCTATTTAAATAGATTCATTGTTTCACAGTTTAATTTATTTTCTTTGTATTTATATCAACTGGCTATACATCAGAGGGTGTTGCTATTACTCCTGGTTTTATTATATGCTAAATGATATGTTTTTTATTATCTGTATAATCAATAAATATTTTTAATTAAGACCAGTGCAGAATTTATTTAATTGGTTCTCTAGCGCGAATCCTTATCAATAATTTGTTATTTACCCCCTCCCCCTGCCTGTTGCCAAGCACTAACAGTATGTAAAAATGGTGTATGTTTCGTGTCCAGCTGGGAAGTGGTTAAAAATCCCAAGGGTGGGGGGCTGCTGCAGCTGAGGGCTATATCTGTCCCTCTCACTGGGATAGAGAGTACATTTCTTGGGGACTCAACTACATGTTGAAAATGACCAGGGCTATTCTGTGAAACTCCCCCACAACAGAACCACCTAAGTTCGTTTCAGTAAGTGAGTTAGGTTTTCTGTATCTTTATTGCTTTTCATTTGTTGAGATCATACCATAAACTGTGTTGTTTTTTTTTAAATATTCTTAATAATCTTTGTAACACCTTTTTGTAACTAAAGCTCTGAAGTATTCTTGAAATTAAACATCTAATTTTTAGTTCTAATTCTGTGATTGTTATGTACTAAAACCTCATGTGGCCCACGTCTACCTACTTTTCTAACTATTGCAGTGTGTGTGACAGGTAGATGAGAAGACTACCTTGCGTTTAGATGCTAAATATCTCTTGCTGGTGGCAGCTAAGGTGTTTGATTAATCCTGTTTGTCAAAAGTGTCCACCACGTCACATGTGGCAATTCTCAAATTGGCGTATTTGTGGAATTGGCCAGCAGCGTTGTGACACCCATAGTAACCAATCAGACTTTGGGGGTCATTCCGAGTTGTTCGCTCACAAGCTGCTTTTAGCAGCTTTGCACACGCTAAGCCGCCGCCTACTGGGAGTGAATCTTAGCTTATCAAAATTGCGAACGAAAGATTAGCAGAATTGCGAATAGACACTTCTTAGCAGTTTCTGAGTAGCTCCAGACTTACTCGGCATCTGTGATCAGTTCAGTCAGTTTCGTTCCTGGTTTGACGTCACAAACACACCCAGCGTTCGCCCAGACACTCCTCCGTTTCTCCAGCCACTCCCGCGTTTTTCCCAGAAACGGTAGCGTTTTTTCGCACACACCCATAAAACGGCCTGTTTCCGCCCAGAAACACCCACTTCCTGTCAATCACATTACAATCACCAGAACGAAGAAAAAACCTCGTAATGCCGTGAGTAAAATACCTAACTGCACAGCAAATTTACTTGGCGTAGTCGCACTGCGGACATTGCGCATGCGCATAACGACTAATCGCTCCGTTGCGAGAAAAAAATAACGAGCGAACAACTCGGAATGACCCCCTTTAGCTAATATCTTTTAGAAGGTGCTAAATGATAAGTACAATCTGATTGGTTACTATAGACAACATCTTCCATTCTATGAACCCGCACTTTAGTTAATATACTCCATCATGTGTACACACCCGCTGATCCACAAATTATATACTGACTGTTCCATAGAGCACACTATATATCATTCAGTGTGTGTTCCCAGCATAACTGAGTGCTGTAAACATTCTTTCATATGTTTCCCTGCTGCTGTCCTTCTTGGATGTGCTGAAATTAGATACTGTACGTACTAATTGCCAGTGGACGGGATCCCAGCTGTCATGATCCTGGCAGCGGGATCCCATCTGCCAGAATGCCGGATGGGATGCAACGGGCCTGTTGGAGGGGCCCAGCAGGGACCCGGGTTCCGCTACCCCGCCTCCTCATTCCCCGTTGCACAGAGCCACAGTATACGGGGTCGGAGGAATACTGCTTTAGCAGCCTCTCTACCCAGCTGAGCACACGCTGCTGTGTGCTGCGCTGGGAAGACAGACAGCTGCAGCAGCATTACTCTCTCTCCCTGTGTGTGTATTAGCAATCGCACCCACACCGGCACATGCACACCTCCTTGTGCTCGGCTGGGGAGGGAGGCTGCTGAAGCAACATTCCTCTCTTTCTCTCTATCTCTCTCTCTCTCTCCCTGTGTGTGTGGTAGCAATCGCACCTGCACTTGCACCCACACACCACGCCGCATGCTGCTGCACAACAGAACGGATACAGTGCACACAATAAAAGTGGCTCCGCGGCCGCACATAATGAAAGTTATTTTTTAATGTGAGGTCTGGCCACACCTCTGCCACTTTAGCCACACCCCAACCTTCTTTATAGAGGCCCGGCAGAGCTGTTGGCTCCCCTGGATATGTGATAATGGATCATTTTCCTTAATAAAGAAATGAGCACATCTAAGTTTTTTGCCTCATTTGTTTGATTCGGTACTCTCAATCTACTTTTAGGACTTGTGTGCAAATTGGAGGTAGCTTTAGGGCAAATTTCAGCAGAAATATAGAATATTCTGAAGGGTTCACCAACTTTGAAGCACCACTGTATATATTGATTTTGTGTGTGTGTGTGTGTGTGTGTGTGTGTGTGTGTGTGTGTGTGTGTGTATATCTCCCTATCTAATTACATCCTCTTCATATATTATACATCCTGTTCATAATATACTTCATATATTTTGTCTTTCTTCACTTTCACATCCTTCTGACCCTTGGCTAACACTGCTGGGTGACCATATCATACAGCTCATTAAGAACTTTTGCAATCTGGCAGGGCCATTATGCAATAGGTAGCATCTATCCTTGTGTATTAGTGCCTATTTCCCTATAGATTGTAAGATTCAAGCAGGGCCATCCTACCTCTATATCTGTCTGCTATTACTAAAGATGAGCGGGTCTGGTACTCCGACAACCGGATCCACCCGAACTTCGTGATCCGGGCTGGAATCTGAGTCTGGCTTGGGGTTTCCTGCCAGACTCGGATCCCAAAACGAGGCAAAACTTCATAATCCCACTGTCGGATTCTCACAGGGTTTTGGATTCGATAAAAGTACCAGTGATCTGCACCATTTTCACTCCGGTTGTAGGGTGATATGTCTGTTCATCCAGGGGCTCCACCCCAGTGTCAAATTCAAATAATAAAAGCTAAAAAGCCTACAATATAAAAATAATATTCTTTTTTGTGCTGTACCCCACTGTATACAATTTTTATTTTATTTATCATAAGTACTGTGACACTGCCAGTCAGACTGCGGTATATTTTTATTTCGTACTCATACATACTGTGGGTAGTACCACAGTAATATATTTCATACTCATACATGCATTGTGTGACACTGCTGGTGAAATTAAACTGCAGTGTTTGATAACTATTTCTGACTCATACACGTAATGGGCAACACTGTGGGTGAAGGCGGTTCCACATTAATATACAGTATTTTCATACTCATACACATATTGTGTGACACTGGGTGAAGGTAGTACTACAGTAATATATTTTCATATTCACTACACCTATTTGCGACACTGTTGGTGAAATTAAACCGCAATGTTTGATTACTATTTCTGACTCATACACATAATGGGCGACACCGTGGGTGAAGGCTGGTTCTACAGTAATATATTTTCATACTCTTACACATATTGTGTGACACTGGGTAAAGGTGGTACCACTGTAATATATTTTCATACTCATACACGTATTGTGTGACACTGTGTGAAGGTGGTACCACAGTAATATGTTTTCATACCCATACACGTATTGTGCGACACTGTTGGTGAAGGTGGTACCACAGTAATATATTTCATACACATATTGTATGACACAGTAGGTGAAAGTAAACCATTGTGTTAGATTATTATCTCTGACTCATACACGTATTCTGACACTGTAGGTGGTACACTTTTTGTATAAATTGTGGTATGTGCTGTACCCAACTTGGTTCGTGTTTGTTGATAGATATGAAAGACGAACAATTGAGGGGAGTGCAGAAAGCTCATACTAGTGCTGCAGGTGCTGCCACCAGTCATCATGATACAAGTCCATCAATGTCATCTACAAAGAGCGATTTCCAATGGCATAAATGGTTTAAATCATGGCATGTAAAATCAAAGAAAAAGTAAAAGTTGGATTAGAAAACATCAGAATAGTGCAATAATAACCAATAAAAATGATTGTCTATGCAATAACAATGCCTCCAATGATTAAATAACGTTTTGAAAATCAAAGTAAATTAAATTACTAATCAATCCATCCTTTCACTACATACATACTCTACCTACATTGGGCATCTGATCTAGTTATTGTTAAAGATCTGCGTCAGACCATTTTTGCTGATTTTGGTTTCATATTTTTTTATTTAAACAATTACAAAAACAGCTAAAATCACCTGATTTTGCCTTTTTTTGTTCCTAGAGTATTAATAACCTTAATTTCCAGGCAATTTTGACCATAGTTCAAATAGTGAAAAATATACATTTTACATTATATATTTTTAGATGTTGTAATGATCTGTACAGATTTTTTCCTCCTCAAGGTGTTACAAGCTGTGAATGCAACTTGCATTCTGTTTATGTTTTTATGTTATGAGCTTGTTGTATTTCTGTTAGCATTCCAGGTTTTCTTATGTGCTTGTTTGGGGTACTGTTGCGGGCCACCTTTGGTGAGTCTGTGTAACTGCAGCCTGTCTTCTGTATGTGTGGCCTGTGCAGTCTCACCTGTCAGATAATTAGGCCATTACCTTGTGTCTGGTTTTCCAGTTGCAGTTAATTTGTGTTTCAGGAGGCTTGTCCTTTCCAGCCATCCTGATTGGGGCTTGCTCTCTTTATTACCCAGCTGGCCCTTCACATGAGGCTGGTTATAGTTTCTTGTTCCTAATTGTACCTGGTGCCGTTCCCTGTTCCTTGGTGGAATCTAGAATCTGTGCAGATTGTGCTATTATATCACTGGTGATACCCAGTCCTGTTTGTATCCTGTGTATCCTGTCCTGCCAGAATCCTGAGTACCTTACCAGTGTCACCTGAGTTCCTGCTACATGTGAGAACCTGTCAGCCTTGTGAACTCCTGAGATTCTAATACCCTGTCAAGATCATATTCCTGATTGGATCGAGCTAGTCTTGAGTTCAGGTATTGTGTGGAAATTCCACACAGGCTCTTGCCTTTACATTTCATTATTGTTACCACCTTGTGCATTGTTGCATTTATATTTGGTTACGTTGCTCATATCATCCCGTGCATTGTTGCATTTACATTAGCGTTCATTATTATACCACCCTGTGCATTGTTGCACTTGTGTACAATTAGTTTATAATCTTTGTTTGAGTATTAGGCAGGGTTATCAAGGTTGTGTTCTGTGACGTCTCACTGAAATGCATTTACTCCTGCCCAGCCTCCAATAGTCGCCTTGTCCTTACATAAGACCTAGGGGCATCTGAGTACGGGGTGGAACTAATTCACCCTGGAAAAATGGCTGCTATAGGTGAAGCCTAGCATCACAGGAGGCTAAAAGACTGCTGGGCAGGGGGTAATTGTGTGTGCATCACTATGTACCACCTGATAACCCAGAAAACGGAGCACTCTTCATAACACAATGTAGGATCAGTTCCTGAAATGTATGTTTTACCTGGATAAAGTAACCACCTATTGAAGTAGTTTGCTAGAAAATGGGTGGAGTGCCTCAAGTTGCTTCAGCCAGCTTTACGCAAGGTATGTGCCATGTAAATAAATATGTATGTTTCTGACCAATATATATATATATATATATATAAAACTAATTCTTGTATTAATTAAACATATTTCAACTTTATAGCAGACACCCTGGGAGAAAGGGAGTGAAATTTTGCCAAGTTCCAGCTGCAGCTGCCTTATATGGAATCCAAAATCTGCAACATCTGACGCTGGATGAAAACAATATCATGAGGTTGAAAAATTGACTGGAAATGAGTGGAATTTAATGTTATTGAGGTTAATAATACTGTAGGAACACAAAGAGGCCAAAAGCTTAAAAAAAATACAGATCTAAAACCAAAACCCGCAAAGGCTGTTTTGGCAAAATCAATACAGATCCAAAACATGAAAGAGATACAGATCCAAAACCCAAGATATGGGCCAGTGCGCATCTCTAGTTATTATTTCCCAATTTTGTTCTATTACTGTTGTTCCAAATGTAAAGCGCAACGTAATATATTCTGCTATATATGTTAATAAATACAGAAAATGGGGAAATGTGTATGAATGAGGGAGTGATATCCAGCTCTATAGCTCAAGAGAGATCTCACGCAACTGACGTGTCACGTTAAGGTTATAGAGAAGTCTCAGGTTTCTTGGACTTTTAACCCCCAGATATGTAAAGTGATCTGATCACCAAGACAACAAAACAGCATCCATTCCAGCAGGACAGGGATCATCCCTACCCATACATAGTGCAATGGATTTGGCCAAGTTGACAGTAAAAACGGACACTACCCTGAAAGGAATACATATCATTTCTCTGCTCCTTGGATGCTGGCTGTCAAGATACCGACAGCAACATCCCAGAGTTCAAAATCTCGTCAGCTGTCTGTTAGCTTAACCCTGAACCTCCCCCCTAACCGTAACACACCTTTCCTGCAGCCTGACCCTAAACCCTTTACCCCCCTGCCTAAACCTCCCTACCCTGCAGCCTAACCATAACTCTCCCCAGTGGGTGCCTAACTGTAATAACCCTCCCCGCAGCCTAACCCTCCCTTGTAGCCTAAATCTAACCACCCCCTCGGCTTACCAGTGGAAAACTGCTGTGCTGGGTCGATCACGATTTAAGAGTTTGGCATTCCAACCGCTGAGATGCCATACGCCGGCATCTTGACTGCACCCCCCATGAACAACTGTAATTGTTTAATTATGTGAGCTAATGAGTCAGATGGGTTGGATATGTATAGTAGAATGTCATCTGCAGAGGCGGTTAGTTTTGTTTCTTTTAGGATAAACACATGAGTAAAGCACTGGATGTGTAAAATTTACACTGACCACAAGGAAGCAGTAATAATCAACTCAATGTCAGTTATTCTAGGTTTTAGTTGTTTTGAATAGAGATGTGTGGTGGGCACTTTTCGTGTTTTGGTTCTAATTCTCCGCTCGTGTTTAGGTTTTGGATTGGTTTTGCCAAAACCACCCTTTCATGTTTTGGTTTTCGTTTTGGATGTGGATGATTTTTGAAAAAAACATAAAACGGCTAAAATCACAGAATTTGGGGGTAATATTGATCCTACCGTATTATTAACCTCAATAACATTCATTTCCACTCATTTCCAGTCTATTCTGAACACCTCACACCTCACAATATTGTTTTTAGGCCAAAAGGTTGCACCGAGGTGGCTGTATGACTAGCTAAGCGACACAAGTGTGCGGCACAAACACCTGGCCCATCTAGGAGTGGCACTGCAGTGGCAGACAGAATGGCAGATTTAAATAATAAGCCCCAAACAGCACATAATGCAAAGAAGATAAAGAAGTGCACCAAGGTTGCTGTATGACTAAGCTAAGCGACATAACCACCTGGCCCATCTAGTAGTGGCATGCAGTGGCTGAATGTCGAAAGTGGCCCACATTTTTCAGTCCACTGACAGCATCTCCTGCATGCCCCTGTCATTTTTAAAAAATTCTGCAATTAGTGGACTTATACGGCAGTAACCCTGGACAGGATGGCACTTTAAAAAACCATGCCCTAAACAGCACATGATGCAAAGATGAAAAAGAGGTGCACCAAGGTTGCTGCATGACTAAGCTAAGTGACACAAGTGTGCAGCACAAACAATTGGCTCATCTAGGAATGGCACTACAGTGTCTGACAGGAGGGCAGATATAAAAAAAGGCCCCAAACAGCACATCATGCAAAGATGTAAAAAAGGTGCAATGAGGTGGCTGTATGACTAAGTTAAGCGACACAAATAATTGGACCATATAGGAGTGGCATTGCAGTGTCAGACAGGATGGAACTTAAAAAAAAATAGTACCCAAACAGCACATCATGCCAAGAAGTAAAAGAGGGCAATGAGGTAGCTGTATGACTAAGCAAAGCGACACAAGTGTGCGGCACAAACACCTGGCCCATCTAGCCAGTGGCGGATCTTGCTATGGGCATACAGGATTTTTGCCCGGGGCGCCGCCTTCCAGAGGGCGCCGCTGCCATCCGGTAGGCACTGCCGCAGTGGCAAGATCTGCTACTGGTGGTGCCCCCCAGTGCAGTGCTGTCACTGCTGTGCGGTGCACGATGACATCATCGTGCACTGCAGGGCATTGTGGGACCGACACATAGATGCAAGGGATCATAATTGACATCTCTCCCATAGATCAGAGAAGCGGCGCCGGCGGCCGGAGACGGAGGTCAGCAGCGGTCGGGAATCGGGATCGGGGATGGTGAGTATTAATTTATTAAAAATTTTTTGGAAGCGGCACAAACGGGGGCACAACTGTACAGGGGGCACAAATGGGGGCACAAACAAGGGCACTACTCTACAGGAGGCACAAAAGGGGGCAAGACTCTACAGGGGGCACAAATGGGGGCACAACTCTACAGGAGGCATACCTGACCATGCCCCTTTATGAAGCCACACCCCTATTTTTGCCCGGGGTGCCACAAGGGCTAGAACTGGCCCTGCATCTACGGTTGGCAATGCAGTCCCACTTCACTAATGGCGGATACCGGACGCACGTCTAGCACCAGCATAGTTGTTATGGCCTCAGTAATCCACTTTGCAACAGGGTATATATATATACGGCAGTATCACTGGAATTATATTGCAGTACCACTCGACATATACGGCAGTATCACTGGAATTATACGTCAGGATCACTGGAATTATACGGCAGGATCACTGGATTATACAGCAGGATCACTGGATTTATACAGCAGGATCACTGGAATTATACAGCAGGATCACTGGAATTATATGGTAGTACCGCTGCACATATACGGCAGTATCAATGGACATATACAGCAGTATCACTGGACATATACAGCAGTATCACTAGACTGGATTTATACGCCAGTACCACTGGAATTATGCGGCAGGATCACTGAAATTATATGGCAGGATCACTGGAATTAAACGGCAGGATCACTGGACATATACGGCAGTATCAATGGACAGATACGGCAGTATCACTGGACATATACGGCAGTATCACTGGACTGGACTTATACGCCAGTACCACTGGAATTATATGGCAGGATCACTGGATTTATACGCCAGTACCACTGGAATTATATGGCAGGATCACTGGAATTATATGGCAGGATCACTTGAATTATACGGCAGTACCGCTGGACATACACAGTAGAATCAATGGACATATACGGCAGTATCACTGGACATATTCGGCAGTATCACTGGACTGAATTTATACACCAGTACCACTGGAATTATACGGTGGGATCAATGGAATTATACGGCAGTACCACTGGACATATACGGCAGTATCAATGGACATATACGGCAGTATCACTGGACATATACGTCAGCATCACTGAATATATACGGCATTATCACTGGACTGGACTTATACACCAGTACCACTGGAATTATACGTCAGGATCACTGGAATTATATGGCAGGATCACTGGAATTATACGGCAGCACCGCTGGACATATACGGCAGGATCAATGGACATATACGGCAGTATCACTGGACATATACGGCAGTACCACTGGACATATACGGCAGTATCACTGGACATATACAGCAGTACCACTGGACATATACAGCAGCACAGGTACACCACCACTGGACTGATGCAGGACAACACAGCACCACTGCAATGGACTGGACATATACAGCAGCACTGGACATATGGCAGCAGAGGACACCACCACTGTAACTGGACTGATGCAGCACAAGACTCTACCACTGTACTGATGCAGGACAACACAGCACCACTGCAATGGACTGGACTTATACTGCAGCACTGGACATATGGCAGCAGAGGACACTACCACTGTGACTGGACTAATGCAGCACAATACACCACTGAACTGATGCAGCACAACACAGCACCACTGGACTGGACTTATACAGCAGCACTGGACATATGGCAGCTGAGGACACAACCACTGTCACTGGACTGATGCAGCACAAGACACTAACACTGAAGTGATGCAGGACACTGAGGACGGAGACACGTCCTCTCTCTACACCAGAGATTTTTAACCTTTTACAACTCGCGGCACACTGAACAAGATTTAAATATTACCAAGGCACATTCAAATATAATGGTGATGCATGGTGCAGTTGCGTGTCCTAGGATGTCATGTTGCCATAGATAACTCCTGAGCCACATCTGAGAAAGCCAGAAGAGCCCAACACTGCCCGGGCCAAAAATTAGAACTGGCTCTGCAACCACTAAACCCACCAGTATTGATCGATCCAGGGCCTCAGTAGCAGCAAAACACTGATGGGCCTGGCTCTGCTTCTATGGCGGCACACCTGCCAGGGCACACTAGTGTGCCACGGCACAGTGGTTGAAAAACACTGCTCTACACTCTCCAATGCCGGAGTGAAAATGGACGTGCAGCTCCTTATATGGAATCCAAACCCCGCGAGAATCCGACAGCGGGATGATGACGTTTTGCCTAGTTCTGTTTTCCGAGTCAGGCGGGAAAATCCGAGTCTGACTCTGATCCGGGCTCGGGTAGTGAAGTTCGGGGGGGTTCAGTTCTCTGAGAACCGAATTCGCTCATCTCTAGTTTTGAAGACAATGATGGATAAATTAATTAAAGGTTCTAAAAATGAAAAGTGGTGATGTTATCCATTGCAACCAATCAGATTCTGTCTATCATTTCTCAAATTCATCCTAGAAATGATAGACAGAATCTGATTGGTTGCTATGGGCAACATCACCACTTATAACTTTTAGAACCTTTAGTAAACTTACCCACTAGTGTTTAGTTTCAGGTAGGGGTATAATTAAGCATTTAGACGCATGCCTAACACAAATCAAAAAATAACACCAAAAATAAAGTGATGCAATATAATGGGCAATCTTTGTCATTAAGAATGCACACTAATATCAGTTAAAGCCACCTGGCTCCATAGTTTCAATTTCAATGATCTACGTTGTATAAATGTGTTTCCCATAACAACATAAACATCACTGTAATGTAATTTCAATCCAATAAATGCAGCACACAAATATGACACTTTGATCTTTGTTGCGTAAATGTAAAATTAGGTATTGCCAATGGAGTGTCTCTCATAGGTGCATAGTGTCCCAGAAGCAAGGGACCCTCTGCATCCAAAATGACATAGCAAAGCAGCATTATGTCAACAACTTCTGGTTTCCAGGAATGCATACATACCTTCAGCCGTATCTTGTTACTTGGCCCACCCCTACCACTGCTTCCACTTGCTCATGGGCCACTAATCAGTGGTGGATTTGTGCAGTCCCCCCAGTAAAATCTGCCACTCGCAGGAACCAGTGCCAGATTAAGGTCCACATGGGCCTGGAGCTGAAATTTATGAAGGGCCTATTATATGCCACCGCAGAGGAAGTGAAATACGCTGTGGGGGTATGACTAGTAATGGGGGTGTGTGGTTGATGTTATGAGGGTCTGTCTGCACAGGGGATGTGGCCTGTGCCATAGGGTGTGACTAGCGCCTACCTTGAAAAACTTCAATCTCCCTCCCTTCTTCTCTTATATCAATAGTGTAATCTGACAATCTACAAATGGACAAAGGAAAACATCTTGTTAACATGACCGTAATATGAAAAATATAGTGATGACGTAAATATGAAACCTCTCAACGAAAGAGGCTAAGGGTTGCTTAGTGATGTCATACTGTAAATGTGAAATCTTTCTATATGTAAAAAATAATAGCTATGCTACAGTGGCGCACCCAGGGGGGGTTTCCGAGTACCCAGAAACCCCCTCCACTAAAAAAAAAAAAAAAATTTTTTTTTTTTTAGCTGCATGAGTATTATTAATGACTGTCTAGCGTCCTCTGCAGCCTGCTGTCTTCCTGGTGGCACTTGCAAGTGCAACAAAAGTTTACTTTATTTTAATTATAGTACATATATATCCATGTGCCTACATATATACACATGTATATACATACATACATACAACACACACACACACACACACACACACACACACACACATGATATATATACATGTGTATATATATGTGTACTGTATGTGTGTGTATATATATATATATATATGTATGCATGTTTAATATGCTATGTATATGTGTATATGGGTTCACTACGATCTCCTGGCAGCCGGCCTCCCGGTGACCAGCATACCGGCGCTGGGAGGCCGGCCGCCGGCTTACCAACAGTGTGGAGAGCGCAAATGAGCCCCTTGCGGGCTCGCTGCGCTCGCCACACTATTCTATTCTCCCTCCAGGGGGGTCGTGGACCCCCACGAGGGAGAATAAGTGTCGGTATGCCGGCGGTCAGGCTCCCGGCGCCGGTATGCTGGTCGCCAGGAGCCCGACCGCCGGCATACTGAAGACCACCCGTGTATATGTATGTATGTGTGTGTGTGTGTGTGTGTATGTGTATATATATATATATATATATATATGTGTGTAGATATATGTATGTATATATATATATATATGTGTGTGTATATATATATATATATATATATATATATACACACACACACAGACACACTAGTTTTACGGACCCAGCATATACTGGGTCACCTCAGTCCCCACCCCCGTGATTGGCTCCGCCCAGTTCTGGAAACCCCCCCCATGCAAATCCTGCGTTTGCCACTGTGCTAAGAAGAGATACGTATCTCAGGACTGGTGGATAGATGGTGTGGGGTTGGAAAGAGGGTGTCGCCTGAACAGGGCCAAACAGGGGGAATACTGACTGGCTACATCTGTACATGCATGCGTCCGAATGTGCGAGGATTGAGACACCTATTGTCACACACATTCTCTCCCCACTGTAATAAAACAGCACCTACTGTACATGAAAAAAGAAATGGGATTAGATAGAAACCGGAACAGTTCGGAACCTGGAAAGCCGGACCGGACTAGCTTCCTGGAGGTTGTAGTGCTCGTCTCTGTCCAGGGGGTGTCCTACCTATGGGGAGCTGTCACCAGGGAGTTGGGGAGGGAAAGATTACAACCTCCCTGTATAATCCAGAGATGAGGTAATAGCCGTAACGGTTGGAATCATACAGGGAGGCTGTAATCTCTCCCTCACTGCCTCCCTGGCGACAGCTGTCACAAGCACCCTCCTGAACATAACACCACCCAGATGAGGACAAGTACTACATGCTCCAGAATGACAGTTTGCTGCAGGGAGCAGGTCCTGTCCGGCGTTCTAGGGTCCGAACCATTACGGTTTTTACCCAATCCCCCAAAAAATTTACAGGAAATAACACTGTCCCCGCTACAGGAAACAAAACTTAATAGCTGCAATAGGAAAAAAATATTGGCCCTACACTTCCTCCCCGTCACCCTATCACACTCACACATTCCGCCCCCTGCACCCTATCACACTCACACATTCCGTCCCCCTGCACCCTATCACACTCACACATTCCCTCCCCCTGCACCCTATCACACTCACACATTCCCTCCCCCTGCACCCTATCACACTCACACATTCCGTCCCCCTGCACCCTATCACACTCACACATTCCCTCCCCCTGCACCCTATCACACTCACGTATTCCCTCCTCCAGCACCCTATCACACTCACACATTCCCTCCCCCGGCACCCTATCACACTCACACATTCCGTCCCCCTGCACCCTATCACACTCACACATTCCGTCCCCCTGCACCCTATCACACTCACACATTCCGTCCCCCTGCACCCTATCACACTCACACATTCCCTCCTCCTGCACCCTATCACACTCACACATTCCCTCCCCCTGCACCCTATCACACTCACACATTCCATCCCCCTGCACCCTATCACACTCACACATTCCCTCCCCCGGCACCCTATCACACTCACACATTCCCTCCCCTGGCACCCTATCACACTCACACATTCCGTCCCCCTGCACCCTATCACACTCACACATTCCCTCCCCCTGCACCCTATCACACTCACACATTCCCTCCCCCTGCACCCTATCACACTCACACATTCCCTCCCCCTGCACCCTATCACACTCACATATTCCGTCCCCCTGCACCCTATCACACTCACACATTCCCTCCCCCTGCACCCTATCACACTCACATATTCCCTCCCCCGGCACCCTATCACACTCACACATTCCCTCCCCCGGCACCCTATCACACTCACACATTCCGTCCCCCTGCACCCTATCACACTCACACATTCCCTCCCCCTGCACCGTATCACACTCACATATTCCCTCCCCCGGCACCCTATCACACTCACACATTCCCTCCCCCGGCACCCTATCACACTCACACATTCCCTCCCCCTGCACCCTATCACACTCACACATTCCGTCCCCCCACGGTCTGCTTACTATCACACTGACACACTCCCTCCCTTTGCGGCCTGCGCTCTATCACACTTACACAGTCCCTCCAACATGCGGCCTGCTCGCTATCACACTGATGCACTCCCTCCGCCTGTGGCCTGCGCTCTATCACACCTACGCACTCCCTCCCCCGCGGCCTGCGCTCTATCACACTGACGCTCTCCCATCCTCCGTGGCCTGCGCTCTATCACACTGATGCAATCCCTCTGCCTGTGGCCTGCGCTCTATCACACTTACGCACTCCCTCCCCAGCGGCATGCGCTCTATCTTACTGACACACTTCCTCACCCTGCAGCCTGCGCTCTATCACACTGACACATTTCCTCACCCTGCAGCCTGCGCTCTATCTTACTGACACTCTCCCTCACCCTGCAGCCTGTGCTCTACCTCACTGACGCTCTCCCTCACCCTGCAGCCTGTGCTCTACCTCACTGACGCTCTCCCTCACCCTGCAGCTTGCTCTCTATCACACTGACGCTCTCCCTCCCCCCTGCAGCCTGCGTTCTATCACACTGACACATTCCCTCCCCCGGCACCCTATCACACTCACACATTCCCTCCCCCGGCACCCTATCACACTCACATATTCCCTCCCCCAGCACCGTATCACACTCACACATTCCCTCCACCAGCACCGTATCACACTCACACATTCCCTCCCCCAGCACCGCATCACACTCACACATTCCCGGCACCCTATCACTCACACTCATTCCCTCCCCCCACATTCTGCTTACTATCATACTGACACACTCCTTCCCCCTGCGGCCTACGCTCTATCACACATACACACTCCCTCCAACATGCGGCCTGCACGGTATTACACTTACACAGTCCCTCAACATGCGGCCTGCACGCTATCACACTGATGCACTCCCTCTGCCTGTGGCCTGCGCTCTATCACACTGACGCTCTCCCTCCCCCCGCGGCCTGCACTCTATCACACTGACGCTCTCCCATCCCCCGTGGCCTGCGCTCTATCACACTGATGCACTCCCTCCCCCGCGGCCTGTGCTCTATCACACCTACGCACTCCCTCCCCCGCGGCCTGTGCTCTATCACACTGACGCTCTCCCTCCCCCCGTGGCCTGCACTCTATCACACTGACGCTCTCCCATCCCCCGTGGCCTGCGCTCTATCACACTGATGCACTCCCTCTGCCTGTGCTCTATCACACCTACGCACTCCCTCCCCCCCGCAGCCTGTGCTCTATCAAACTGACACTCTCCCTCCCCCCGTGGCCTGCGCTCTATCACACTGACGCTCTCCCTCACCCTGCGCTCTATCACACTGACGCTCTCCCTCACCCTGCAGCCTGCGCTCTATCTCACTGACGCTCTCCCTCACCCTGCAGCCTGCGCTCTATCTCACTGACGCTCTCCCTCACCCTGCGCTCTATCACACTGACGCTCTCCCTCACCCTGCAGCCTGCACTCTATCTCACTGACGCTCTCCCTCACCTTGCGCTCTATCACACTGACGCTCTCCCTCACCTTCAGCCTGCGCTCTATCTCACTGACGCTCTCCCTCACTTTGCGCTCTATCTCACTGACACACTTCCTCACCCTTATGCTATATTTTACCCTACTCCCTGCAGAAGTTCACAATCAAGACACACACACACATATAGAAGCACACACACACTGTGTCCTCCATTCACTCTTACCTTACACACTACAGCAGAGTGCAGTCTCACAGGCTGGGCCGTCCCTGTATGATGTGCAGCAGCTTCTCCTCTCCCCTCTCACAGCATGTGAGCAGCAGCCTGCCCTGAGTCCCGTGTAGCTCCGCCCCCGAGTCCCGTGTAGCTCCGCCCCCGAATCATGTGTCCGGCTGTGACTGTTCCATCCTGACGGTTGTTTCTGTATCCCCTGCGCTGCAAGTGGCCCTGCGGCTGCCAGAGCGGCTCCTGGAAGCGTGGGTATGGCTGGCATGAAGTGGCATCTACGCTGCTGGCAGGAGGGGGCTGCTCTTGCTGTAGCAGGGAATAAAATTCCCTGGCTGCAGCAGCAGCAAAGCAGATCCTGTGGGCCTATTTTGATGGGGGGCCTGGAGCTGCAGCTCCACCTGCCCCATTGTTAATCCGGCCCTGGCAGGAACTGTCCAGCATGGCAGTGACTTCCCATTGCACACACTCCCTGTTTTCTTCTTCTGGGACTGCCATCTGGACTGCGATCCCATGGGAGGCACCTCCCCTGCTTTTAACATCAGCCCTATCTGGCTTCTAGGGGCTGCAGCGGATGCAGTCCCTGGAAGCCAGCCTGTTTGAGTGCCTGGCTTAACCCCCACTCCTGGATTTAGGCACCATCTCCTGTTGCCTCTGGTCCTAAGCCCACCACCTGATAACATCAGCTGTCAATCACCGGGATTGCAGGGAGAAGACAACATGCAGGCCCCCGGGCCAGACAGATAAGACAGCACCGCTGGCCCACTTTATTCATGAAATATACCTGTGAGCATGTAGTAAAATCTATATATTTGTCACAGGACTCTCTTGACCTTATTGGGTAAAAGCCACATATTGGTTGTAATACACATTTTGAACTACAAATGACAACATGGAAAACTACAGTACATGATTATGTGATTGTATCTTTATTTTACCTTTGATTTATATTTTACTAGTGATGTGCACCGGACATTTTTCGGGTTTTGTGTTTTTGTTTTGGATTCGGTTCCGCGGCCGTGTTTTGGATTCAGACGCGTTTTGGCAAAACCTCCCTGAACATTTTTTGTCAGATTCGGGTGTGTTTTGGATTCGGGTGTTTTTTTTCAAAAACAGCTTAAATCATAGAATTTGGGGGTCATTTTGATCCCATCTTATTATTAACCTCAATAACCATAATTTCCACTCATTTCCAGTCTATTCTGAACACCTCACAATATTATTTTTAGTCCTAAAATTTGCACCGAGGTCGCTGGATGACTAAGCTAAGCGCCCCAAGTGGCCGGCACAAACACCTGGCCCATCTAGGAGTGGCACTGCAGTGTCAGACAGGATGGCACTTAAAAAAAATTGGCCCCAAACATCACATGATGCAAAGATAAATTAAATAAAAAAGAGGTGCAAGATGGAATTGTCCTTGGGCTCTCCCACCCACCCTTATGTTGTATAAACAGGACATGCACACTTTAACAAACCCATCATTTCAGCGACAGGGTCTGCCACATGACTGTGACTGAAATGACTGGTTGGTTTGGGTCCCCACCAAAAAAAAAGCAATCAATCTCTCCTTGCACAAACTGGCTCTACAGAGGCAAGATGTCCACCTCCTCCTCATCGTCCGATTCCTCACCCCTTTCACTGTGTACATCCCCCTCCTCACAGATTATTAATTCGTCCCCACTGGAATCCACCATCTCAGGTCCCTGTGTACTTTCTGGAGGCAATTGCTGGTGAATGTCTCCATGGAGGAATTGATTATAATTAATTTTGATGAACATCATCTTCTCCACATTTTCTGGAAGTAACCTCGTACGCCGATTGCTGACAAGGTCAGCGGCAGCACTAAACACTCTTTCGGAGTACACACTGGAGGGAGGGCAACTTAGGTAGAATAAAGCCAGTTTGTGCAATGGCCTCCAAATTGCCTCTTTTTCCTGCCAGTATACATACGGACTGTCTGACGTGCCTACTTGGATGCGGTCACTCATATAATCCTCCACCATTCTTTCAATGGTGACAGATTCATATGCAGTGACAGTAGACGACATGTCAGTAATCGTTGGCAGGTCCTTCAGTCCGGACCAGATGTCAGCACTTGCTCCAGACTGCCCTGCATCACCGCCAGCAGGTGGGCTCGGAAATCTTAGCCTTTTCCTCGCAGCCCCAGTTGCGGGAGAATGTGAAGGAGTAGCTGTTGACGGGTCACGTTCCGCTTGACTTGACAAGTGTCTCACCAGCAGGTCTTTGCACCTCTGCACACTTGTGTCTGCCGGAAAGAGAGATACAACGTAGGCTTTAAACCTAGGATCGAGCACGGTGGCCAAAATGTAGTGCTCTGATTTCAACAGATTGACCACCCGTGAATCCTGGTTAAGCAAATTAAGGGCTCCATCCACAAGTCCCACATGCCTAGCGGAATCGCTCCATTTTAGCTCCTCCTTCAATCTCTCCAGCTTCTTCTGCAAAAGCCTGATGAGGGGAATGACCTGACTCAGCATGGCAGTGTCTGAACTGACTTCACGTGTGGCAAGTTCAAAGGGTTGCAGAACCTTGCACAACGTTGAAATCATTCTCCACTGCGCTTGAGTCAGGTGCATTCCCCCTCCTTTGCCTATATCGTAGGCAAATGTATAGGCTTGATTGGCCTTTTGCTGCTCCTCCATCCTCTGAAGCATATAGAGGGTTGAATTCCACCTCCTTACCACCTCTTGCTTCAGATGATGGCGGGGCAGGTTCAGGAGTGTTTGCTGGTTCTCTAGTCTTCGGCACGCGGTGGCTGAATGCCGAAAGTGGCCCGCAATTCTTCGGGCCACCGACAGCATCTCTTGCACGCCCCTGTCGTTTTTTTAAAAATTCTGCACCACCAAATTCAATGTATGTGCAAAACATGGGACGTGCTGGAATTTGCCCACATGTAATGCACGCACAATATTGGTGGCGTTGTCCGATGTCACAAATCCCCAGGAGAGTCCAATTGGGGTAAGCCATTCTGCGATGATGTTCCTCAGTTTCCGTAAGAGGTTGTCAGCTGTGTGCCTTTTATGGAAAGCGGTGATGCAAAGCGTAGCCTGCCTAGGAACGAGTTGGCGTTTACGAGATGCTGCTACTGGTGCCGCCACTGCTGTTCTTGCTGCGGGAGGCAATACATCTACCCAGTGGGCTGTCACAGTTATATAGTTCTGAGTCTGCCCTGTTCCACTTGTCCACATGTCGGTGGTTAAGTGGACATTGGGTACAACTGCATTTTTTAGGACACTGGTGACTCTTTTTCTGAGGTCTGTGTACATTCTCGGTATCGCCTGCCTAGAGAAATGGAACCTAGATGGTATTTGGTACCGGGGACACAGTACCTCAATCAATTCTCTAATTCCCTGTGAATTAACGGTGGATACCGGACACACATTTAACACCAAAGCAGCTGCCAAGACCTGAGTTATCCACTTTGCAGCAGGATGACTGCTGTGATATTTCATCTTCCTCGCAAAGGACTGTTGGACAGTCAATTGCTTACTGGAAGTAGTACAAGTGGTCTTCCGACTTCCCCTCTGGGATAACGATTGACTCCCAGCAGCAACAACAGCAGCGCCAGCAGCAGTAGGCGTTACACTCAAGGATGCATCGGAGGAATCCCAGGCAGGAGAGGACTCGTCAGACTTGCCAGTGACATGGCCTGCAGGACTATTGGCTTTCCTGTCTAAGGAGGAAATTGACACTGAGGGAGTTGGTGGTGTGGTTTGCAGGAGCTTGGTTACAAGAGGAAGGGATTTAGTTGTCAGTGGACTGCTTCCGTTGTCACCCAAAGTTTTTGAACTTATCAATGACTTCTGATGAATGCGCTCCAGGTGACGTATAAGGGAGGATGTTCCTAGGTGGTTAACGTCCTTATCCCTACTTATTACAGCTTGACAAAGGCAACACATGGCTTGACACCTGTTGTCCGCATTTCTGTTAAAATAATTCCACACTGAAGAGGTGATTTTTTTTGTAATTTGACCAGGCATGTCAATGGCCATATTCGTCCCATGGACAACAGGTGTCTCCCCGGGTGCCTGACTTAAACAAACCACCTCACCATCAGAATCCTCCTTGTCAATTTCCTCCACAGTGCCAGCAACAACCATATCCTCATCCTTGTGTACTTCAACAGTGACATCTTCAATTTGACTATCAGGAACTGGACTGCGGGTGCTCCTTCCAGCACTTGCAGGGGGCATGCAAATGGTGGAAGGCGCCACCTCTTCCCGTCCAGTGTTGGGAAGGTCAGGCATCGCAACCGACACAATTGGACTCTCCTTGGGGATTTGTGATTTAGAAGAACTGGGCTTTTGCCAGCTTAAGTCTTTTCATTTTTCTAGCGGGAGGATGAGTACTTCCATCCTCATGTGAAGCTGAACCACTAGCCATGAACATAGGCCAGGGCCTCAGCCGTTCCTTGCCACTCCGTGTCGTAAATGGCATATTGGCAAGTTTACGCTTCTCATCAGACGCTTTTAATTTAGATTTTTGGGTCATTTTACTGAACTTTTGTTTTTTGGATTTTACATGCTCTCTACTATGACATTAGGCATCGGCCTTGGCAGATGACGTTGATGGCATTTCATCGTTTCGGCCATGACTAGCGGCAGCAGCTTCAGCACGAGGTGGAAGTGGATCTTGATCTTTCCCTATTTTACCCTCCACATTTTTGTTCTCCATTTTTTAATGTGTGGAATTATATGCCAGTTATATATCAATAGCAATGGCCTACTGTACCGTACTGCTATATATATATATATATATATATAAATATATATATACTGGTGGTCAGCAAAATTCTGCACTGTCCTCCTACTATATACTGCAGCACAGGTATCGATTGTATACTTGACGACACAGAGGTAGAGCAATGGACTACTGTACTGTACTGCTATATATATACTGGTGGTCAGCAAAATTCTGCACTGTCCTCCTGCGATATACTGCGCACAACTACAATGCAGCACAGGTATGGATTGTATACTTGACGACACAGATGTAGAGCAATGGACTACTGTACCGTACTGCTATATATATACTGGTGGTCAGCAAAATTCTGCACTGTCCTCCTACTATATACTGCACACAACTACAATGCAGCACAGGTATGGATTGTATACTTGACGACACAGAGGTAGAGCAATGGACTACTGTACCGTACTTCTATATATATACTGGTGGTCAGCAAAATTCTGCACTGTCCTCCTACTATATACTGCACATAACTACAATGCAGCACAGGTATGGATAGTATACTTGACGACACAGAGGTAGAGCAATGGACTACTGTACCATACTGCTATATATATACTGGTGGTCAGCAAAATTCTGCACTGTCCTCCTACTATATACTGCACACAACTACAATGCAGCACAGGTATGGATTGTATACTTGACGACACAGAGGTAGAGCAATGGACTACTGTACCATACTGCTATATATATATATATATACTGGTGGTCAGCAAAATTCTTCACTGTCCTCCTACTATATACTGCACACAACTACAATGCAGCACAGGTATGGATTGTATACTTGACGACACAGAGGTAGAGCAATGGACTACTGTACCGTACTGCTATATATATACTGGATATATACTGGTGGTCAGCAAAATTCTGCACTGTCCTCCTACTATATACTGCGCACAACTACAATGCAGCACAGTTATGCATTGTATACTTGACGACACAGAGGTAGAGCAATGGACTACTGTACCGTACTGCTATATATATACTGGTGGTCAGCAAAATTCTGCACTGTCCTCCTACTATATACTAGAGATGAGCGGGTTCGGTTCCTCGGAATCCGAACCCGCCCGAACTTCAGGTTTTTTTACACGGGGCAGAGCGACTCGGATCTTCCCGCCTTGCTCGGTTAACCCGAGCGCGCCCGAACGTCATCATCCCGCTGTCGGATTCTCGCGAGGCTCGGATTCTATTGCAAGACTCGGATTCTATATAAGGAGCCGCGCGTCGCCGCCATTTTCACACGTGCATTGAGATTGATAGGGAGAGGACGTGGCTGGCGTCCCCTCCGTTTATAGAGAAGAGAGTGAGACTAGAGTAGAGAGAGACACAGTATTTACTTTAGTAATTTTGGGGAGCATTAGGAGGAGTACTACTACTTGCTGAAGTGATAGTGTGACTGTATATCTGACTTGTGGGGGAGACAGTGGGGAGCAGTTAGAGTCTGAGAGCAGGAGTACATATTTTAACGTACAGTGCACACTTTTGCTGCCAGAGTGCCACACTGCCATTGTGACCACACTGACCACCAGTAAATATTGTGATTGTCTGCTTAGGAGTACTACTTGCAAGTTGCTGATAGTGTGACCAGTGACCTGACCACCAGTTTAATTAATCACCACCAGTTTAATATATATATATATACATATATATATAATTGTATATAATATATATATAATTGTATACCACCTACCTGTGTTTTTTTTTTTTCTTTCTTCCTGATACATACTACTATAGTAGCTTACTGTAGCAGTCTGCGGTGCTGCTGAGCTGACAGTGTCCAGCAGGTCCGTCATCAGTCATTACATAATAAATATATATACCTGTCCGGCTGCAGTACTAGTGATATTATATATATATATATGAATTTCATCTCATTATCATCCAGTCTATATTAGCAGCAGACACAGTACGGTAGTCCACGGCTGTAGCTACCTCTGTGTCGGCAGTCGCTCGTCCATCCATAATTGTATACCACCTACCCGTGGTTTTTTTTTTTCTTTCTTCTTGATACATACTACTATAGTAGCTTACTGTAGCAGTCTGCGGTGCTGCTGAGCTGACAGTGTCCAGCAGGTCCGTCATCAGTCATTACATAATAAATATATATACCTGTCCGGCTGCAGTACTAGTGATATTATATATATATATATGAATTTCATCTCATTATCATCCAGTCTATATTAGCAGCAGACACAGTACGGTAGTCCACGGCTGTAGCTACCTCTGTGTCGGCAGTCGCTCGTCCATCCATAATTGTATACCACCTACCCGTAGTTTTTTTTTTTTCTTTCTTCTTGATACATACTACTATAGTAGCTTACTGTAGCAGTCTGCGGTGCTGCTGAGCTGACAGTGTCCAGCAGGTCAGTCATCAGTCATTACATAATAAATATATATACCTGTCCGGCTGCAGTACTAGTGATATTATATATATATATATTAATTTCATCTCATTATCATCCAGTCTATATTAGCAGCAGACACAGTACGGTAGTCCACGGCTGTAGCTACCTCTGTGTCGGCAGTCGCTCGTCCATCCATAATTGTATACCACCTACCCGTGGTTTTTTTTTTCTTTCTTCTTGATACATACTACTATAGTAGCTTACTGTAGCAGTCTGCGGTGCTGCTGAGCTGACAGTGTCCAGCAGGTCCGTCATCAGTCATTACATAATAAATATATATACCTGTCCGGCTGCAGTACTAGTGATATTATATATATATATATTAATTTCATCTCATTATCATCCAGTCTATATTAGCAGCAGACACAGTACGGTAGTCCACGGCTGTAGCTACCTCTGTGTCGGCAGTCGCTCGTCCATCCATAATTGTATACCACCTACCCGTGGTTTTTTTTTTTCCTTTCTTCTTGATACATACTACTATAGTAGCTTACTGTAGCAGTCTGCGGTGCTGCTGAGCTGACAGTGTCCAGCAGGTCCGTCATCAGTCATTACATAATAAATATATATACCTGTCCGGCTGCAGTACTAGTGATATTATATATATATATATATATTAATTTCATCTCATTATCATCCAGTCTATATTAGCAGCAGACACAGTACGGTAGTCCACTGCTGTAGCTATCTCTGTGTCGGCAGTCGCTCGTCCATCCATAATTGTATACCACCTACCCGTGGTTTTTTTTTTTTTCTTTCTTCTTGATACATACTACTATAGTAGCTTACTGTAGCAGTCTGCGGTGCTGCTGAGCTGACAGTGTCCAGCAGGTCCGTCATCAGTCATTACATAATAAATATATATACCTGTCCGGCTGCAGTACTAGTGATATTATATATATATATATATATATATATATTAATTTCATCTCATTATCATCCAGTCTATATTAGCAGCAGACACAGTACGGTAGTCCACGGCTGTAGCTACCTCTGTGTCGGCAGTCGCTCGTCCATCCATAATTGTATACCACCTACCCGTGGTTTTTTTTTTTCTTTCTTCTTGATACATACTACTATAGTAGCTTACTGTAGCAGTCTGCGGTGCTGCTGAGCTGACAGTGTCCAGCAGGTCCGTCATCAGTCATTACATAATAAATATATATACCTGTCCGGCTGCAGTACTAGTGATATTATATATATATATATTAATTTCATCTCATTATCATCCAGTCTATATTAGCAGCAGACACAGTACGGTAGTCCACGGCTGTAGCTACCTCTGTGTCGGCAGTCGCTCGTCCATCCATAATTGTATACCACCTACCCGTGTTTTTTTTTTTTTCTTTCTTCTTGATACATACTACTATAGTAGCTTACTGTAGCAGTCTGCAATGCTGCTGAGCTGACAGTGTCCAGCAGGTCCGTCATCAGTCATTACATCATAAATATATATACCTGTCCGGCTGCAGTACTAGTGATATTATATATATATATATATTAATTTCATCTCATTATCATCCAGTCTATATTAGCAGCAGACACAGTACGGTAGTCCACGGCTGTAGCTACCTCTGTGTCGGCAGTCGCTCGTCCATCCATAATTGTATACCACCTACCCGTGGTTTTTTTTTTTCTTTCTTCTTGATACATACTACTATAGTAGCTTACTGTAGCAGTCTGCGGTGCTGCTGAGCTGACAGTGTCCAGCAGGTCCGTCATCAGTCATTACATAATAAATATATATACCTGTCCGGCTGCAGTACTAGTGATATTATATATATATATATGAATTTCATCTCATTATCATCCAGTCTATATTAGCAGCAGACACAGTACGGTAGTCCACGGCTGTAGCTACCTCTGTGTCGGCAGTCGCTCGTCCATCCATAAGTATACTAGTATCCATCCATCTCCATTGTTTACCTGAGGTGCCTTTTAGTTGTGCCTATTAAAATATGGAGAACAAAAATGTTGTGGTTCCAAAATTAGGGAAAGATCAAGATCCACTTCCACCTCGTGCTGAAGCTGCTGCCACTAGTCATGGCCGAGATGATGAAATGCCAGCAACGTCGTCTGCCAAGGCCGATGCCCAATGTCATAGTACAGAGCATGTAAAATCCAAAACACCAAATATCAGTAAAAAAAGGACTCCAAAATCTAAAATAAAATTGTCGGAGGAGAAGCGTAAACTTGCCAATATGCCATTTACCACACGGAGTGGCAATGAACGGCTGAGGCCCTGGCCTATGTTCATGGCTAGTGGTTCAGCTTCACATGAGGATGGAAGCACTCAGCCTCTCGCTAGAAAAATGAAAAGACTCAAGCTGGCAAAAGCACCGCAAAGAACTGTGCGTTCTTCGAAATCCCAAATCCACAAGGAGAGTCCAATTGTGTCGGTTGCGATGCCTGACCTTCCCAACACTGGACGTGAAGAGCATGCGCCTTCCACCATTTGCACGCCCCCTGCAAGTGCTGGAAGGAGCACCCGCAGTCCAGTTCCTGATAGTCAGATTGAAGATGTCAGTGTTGAAGTACACCAGGATGAGGAGGATATGGGTGTTGCTGGCGCTGGGGAGGAAATTGACAAGGAGGATTCTGATGGTGAGGTGGTTTGTTTAAGTCAGGCACCCGGGGAGACACCTGTTGTCCGTGGGAGGAATATGGCCGTTGACATGCCTGGTGAAAATACCAAAAAAATCAGCTCTTCGGTGTGGAAGTATTTCAACAGAAATGCGGACAACATTTGTCAAGCCGTGTGTTGCCTTTGTCAAGCTGTAATAAGTAGGGGTAAGGACGTTAACCACCTCGGAACATCCTCCCTTATACGTCACCTGCAGCGCATTCATAATAAGTCAGTGACAAGTTCAAAAACTTTGGGCGACAGCGGAAGCAGTCCACTGACCAGTAAATCCCTTCCTCTTGTAACCAAGCTCACGCAAACCACCCCACCAACTCCCTCAGTGTCAATTTCCTCCTTCCCCAGGAATGCCAATAGTCCTGCAGGCCATGTCACTGGCAATTCTGATGATTCCTCTCCTGCCTGGGATTCCTCCGATGCATCCTTGCGTGTAACGCCTACTGCTGCTGTCGCTGCTGTTGTTGCTGCTGGGAGTCGATGGTCATCCCAGAGGGGAAATCGTAAGCCCAATTTTACTACTTCCACCAAGCAATTGACTGTCCAACAGTCCTTTGCGAGGAAGATGAAATATCACAGCAGTCATCCTGCTGCAAAGCGGATAACTGAGGCCTTGACAACTATGTTGGTGTTAGACGTGCGTCCGGTATCCGCCGTTAGTTCACAAGGAACTAGACAATTTCTTGAGGTAGTGTGCCCCCGTTACCAAATACCATCTAGGTTCCACTTCTCTAGGCAGGCGATACCGAGAATGTACACGGACGTCAGAAAAAGACTCACCAGTGTCCTAAAAAATGCAGTTGTACCCAATGTCCACTTAACCACGGACATGTGGACAAGTGGAGCAGGGCAGGGTCAGGACTATATGACTGTGACAGCCCACTGGGTAGATGTATGGACTCCCGCCGCAAGAACAGCAGCGGCGGCACCAGTAGCAGCATCTCGCAAACGCCAACTCTTTCCTAGGCAGGCTACGCTTTGTATCACCGGTTTCCAGAATACGCACACAGCTGAAAACCTCTTACGGCAACTGAGGAAGATCATCGCGGAATGGCTTACCCCAATTGGACTCTCCTGTGGATTTGTGGCATCGGACAACGCCAGCAATATTGTGTGTGCATTAAATATGGGCAAATTCCAGCACGTCCCATGTTTTGCACATACCTTGAATTTGGTGGTGCAGAATTTTTTTAAAAAACGACAGAGGCGTGCAAGAGATGCTGTCAGTGGCTAGAAGAATTGCGGGACACTTTCGGCGTACAGGCACCACGTACAGAAGACTGGAGCAACACCAAAAATGCCTGAACCTGCCCTGCCATCATCAGAAGCAAGAAGTGGTAACGAGGTGGAATTCAACCCTATATATGCTTCAGAGGTTGGAGGAGCAGCAAAAGGCCATTCAAGCCTATACAATTCAGCACGATATAGGAGGTGGAATGCACCTGTCTCAAGCGCAGTGGAGAATGATTTCAACGTTGTGCAAGGTTCTGCTGCCCTTTGAACTTGCCACACGTGAAGTCAGTTCAGACACTGCCAGCCTGAGTCAGGTCATTCCCCTCATCAGGCTTTTGCAGAAGAAGCTGGAGACATTGAAGGAGGAGCTAACACGGAGCGATTCCGCTAGGCATGTGGGACTTGTGGATGGAGCCCTTAATTCGCTTAACAAGGATTCACGGGTGGTCAATCTGTTGAAATCAGAGCACTACATTTTGGCCACCGTGCTCGATCCTAGATTTAAAACCTACCTTGGATCTCTCTTTCCGGCAGACACAAGTCTGCTGGGGTTCAAAGACCTGCTGGTGAGAAAATTGTCAAGTCAAGCGGAACGCGACCTGTCAACATCTCCTCCTTCACATTCTCCCGCAACTGGGGGTGCGAGGAAAAGGCTCAGAATTCCGAGCCCACCCGCTGGCGGTGATGCAGGGCAGTCTGGAGCGACTGCTGATGCTGACATCTGGTCCGGACTGAAGGACCTGACAACGATTACGGACATGTCGTCTACTGTCACTGTATATGATTCTCTCCCCATTGAAAGAATGGTGGAGGATTATATGAGTGACCGCATCCAAGTAGGCACGTCACACAGTCCGTACTTATACTGGCAGGAAAAAGAGGCAATTTGGAGGCCCTTGCACAAACTGGCTTTATTCTACCTAAGTTGCCCTCCCACAAGTGTGTACTCCGAAAGAGTGTTTAGTGCCGCCGCTCACCTTGTCAGCAATCGGCGTACGAGGTTACTTCCAGAAAATGTGGAGAAGATGATGTTCATTAAAATGAATTATAATCAATTCCTCCGTGGAGACATTGACCAGCAGCAATTGCCTCCACAAAGTACACAGGGAGCTGAGATGGTGGATTCCAGTGGGGACGAATTGATAATCTGTGAGGAGGGGGATGTACACGGTGATATATCAGAGGATGATGATGAGGTGGACATCTTGCCTCTGTAGAGCCAGTTTGTGCAAGGAGAGATTAATTGCTTCTTTTTTGGTGGGGGTCCAAACCAACCCGTCATTTCAGTCACAGTCGTGTGGCAGACCCTGTCACTGAAATGATGGGTTGGTTAAAGTGTGCATGTCCTGTTTATACAACATAAGGGTGGGTGGGAGGGCCCAAGGACAATTCCATCTTGTACCTCTTTTTTCTTCTTTGCGTCATGTGCTGTTTGGGGAGTATTTTTTGGAAGGGCCATCCTGCGTGACACTGCAGTGCCACTCCTAGATGGGCCAGGTGTTTGTGTCGGCCACTAGGGTCGCTTATCTTACTCACACAGCTACCTCATTGCGCCTCTTTTTTTCTTTGCGTCATGTGCTGTTTGGGGAGTGTTTTTTGGAAGGACCATCCTGCGTGACACTGCAGTGCCACTCCTAGATGGGCCAGGTGTTTGTGTCGGCCACTAGGGTCGCTTATCTTACTCACACAGCTACCTCATTGCGCCTCTTTTTTTCTTTGCGTCATGTGCTGTTTGGGGAGTGTTTTTTGGAAGGGCCATCCTGCGTGACACTGCAGTGCCACTCCTAGATGGGCCAGGTGTTTGTGTTGGCCACTAGGGTCGCTTATCTTACTCACACAGCTACCTCATTGCGCCTCTTTTTTTCTTTGCATCATGTGCTGTTTGGGGAGTGTTTTTTGGAAGGGCCATCCTGCGTGACACTGCAGTGCCACTCCTAGATGAGCCAGGTGTTTGTGTCAGCCACTAGGGTCGCTTATCTTACTCACACAGCTACCTCATTGCGCCTCTTTTTTTCTTTGCTTCATGTGCTGTTTGGGGAGTGTTTTTTGGAAGGGCCATCCTGCGTGACACTGCAGTGCCACTCCTAGATGGGCCAGGTATTTGTGTCGGCCACTAGGGTCGCTTATCTTACTCACACAGCTACCTCATTGCGCCTCTTTTTTTCTTTGCGTCATGTGCTGTTTGGGGAGTGTTTTTTGGAAGGGCCATCCTGCGTGACACTGCAGTGCCACTCCTAGATGGGCCAGGTGTTTGTGTCGGCCACTAGGGTCGCTTATCTTACTCACACAGCTACCTCATTGCGCCTCTTTTTTTCTTTGCGTCATGTGCTGTTTGGGGAGTGTTTTTTGGAAGGGCCATCCTGCGTGACACTGCAGTGCCACTCCTAGATGAGCCAGGTGTTTGTGTCAGCCACTACGGTCGCTTATCTTACTCACACAGCTACCTCATTGCGCCTTTCTTTGCGTCATGTGCTGTTTGGGGAGTGTTTTTTGGAAGGGCCATCCTGCGTGACACTGCAGTGCCACTCCTAGATGGGCCAGGTGTTTGTGTCGGCCACTAGGGTCGCTTATCTTACTCACACAGCTACCTCATTGCGCCTCTTTTTTTCTTTGCGTCATGTGCTGTTTGGGGAGTGTTTTTTGGAAGGGCCATCCTGCGTGACACTGCAGTGCCACTCCTAGATGGGCCAGGTGTTTGTGTCGGCCACTAGGGTCGCTTAGCTTAGTCATCCAGCGACCTCGGTGCAAATTTTAGGACTAAAAATAATATTGTGAGGTGTGAGGTATTCAGAATAGACTGAAAATGAGTGGAAATTATGGTTTTTGAGGTTAATAATACTTTGGGGTCAAAATGACCCCCAAATTCTATGATTTAAGCTGTTTTTTAGTGTTTTTTGAAAAAAACACCCGAATCCAAAACACACCCGAATCCGACAAAAAAAATTCGGTGAGGTTTTGCCAAAACGCGGTCGAACCCAAAACACGGCCGCGGAACCGAACCCAAAACCAAAACACAAAACCCGAAAAATTTCAAGTGCACATCTCTACTATATACTGCGCACAACTACAATGCAGCACAGGTATGGATTGTATACTTGACGACACAGAGGTAGAGCAATGGACTACTGTACCGTACTGCTATATATATACTGGTGGTCATCAAAATTCTGCACTGTCCTCCTACTATATACTGTGCACAACTACAATGCAGCACAGGTATGGATTGTATACTTGACGTCACAGAGGTAGAGCAATGGACTATTGTACCGTACTGCTACATATATACTGGTGGTCAGCAAAATTCGGCACTGTCCTCCTACTATATACTGCGCACAACTACAATGCAGCACAGGTATGGATAGTATACTTGACGACACAGAGGTAGAGCAATGGACTACTGTACCGTTCTGCTATATATATACTGGTGGTCAGCAAAATTCTGCACTGTCCTCCTACTTGTTATGCACACCAGTGCCTGCAGGAAAGTACTGGTGTCAGGACTGTTATGCACTCCAGTGCCTGCAGGAATGTACTGGTGTTTGAACTGTTATGCAAAACAAATGGACTCACAGACAGACTAGGGAATATGACATAACGTACACAGAAGGTGGTAGGGTAACAAAATACACACAACGTGAACAGAGAAGCCCAGAGGCTAAGGAACTGGGTATCTCCCTTGTATTAGAACTGCTCAGATGTGAAAAGCAAGATGTTGTGTTTTAATACATAGAAAACCCGAAATGCTGTTGCTAAGGGCAACAGCAAAACCCTAAAGGGTTACCAACGGGTGTGGCAGTAAACTCCTTGGTCAGAGATGGAATGATAGACACAAGGAGATACTCCACAATCCTAATTCTCACTTGCAGTGCACAGGTTCGGTTTACTGCCACTAAACTGACCCCTGACACCTAGCACAGTGAGACAGGATTAGACAGGCAAGTCTTAGAATACAGCCGCAAACTTGCTAAGTTCACAGAGTAGTAACAGAACCCCAGCAAGCTAAACGACTGACTCCAGTCTTACTGCTAGGTCTGGATTGGCAGAGTGTAATACCAAATCCCCAGGCCTATTTGCAGTAAGCAACAAACAAATACAAAGCTACACAGTACTGGCTAACTTTCAGAAACTGACTAACCAACAAAGATTCAGCAGCATCTGCTTACCCTGAAAAAAGGCCTTATAAAGCAGGTGCTGTCCACGCCCCACTCAGACCTCACAGACTGTGAGCACAAAAACCAGCACCGGATCCCCTGCCATGCACAGAGCCTATAACCACTGCACAGCAAAAGACCCGAACCGGAGTATCAGCTGCGCTCAGGTTACTCCGCTAGCACTTGTCTCCCGGTTGCCATGACGACGTGGCAGCACAGGGCAGGAGACCCTAACACTACTATATACTGCGCACAACTACAATGCAGCACAGGTATGGATAGTATACTTGACGACACAGAGGTAGAGCAATGGACTACTGTACCGTACTGCTATATATATACTGGTGGTCAGCAAAATTCTGCACTGTCCTCCTACTATATACTGCGCACAACTACAATGCAGCACAGGTATGGATTGTATACTTGACGACACAGAGGTAGAGCAATGGACTACTGTACCGTACTGCTATATATAAACTGGTGGTCGTCAAAATTCTGCACTGTCCTCCTACTATATACTGCGCACAACTACAATCCAGCACAGATATGGAGCATTTTCAGGCAGAGAATGTAGATATTTGCAGCACACTGAGCACACTGAGCACAGATATTTGCAGCACACTGAACACAGAAACCGAGAGAACGCAGCCACGTCCTCTCGCTATCATCTCCAATGCACGAGTGAAAATGGCAGCGACGCGCGGCTCCTTATATGCAATACGAATCTTGCAAGAATACGACAGCGGGATGATGACGTTCGGGCGCGTTCGTGTTAACCGAGCAAGGCTGCCTCGGAACCGTGTAAAATGGGTGAAGTTCGGGCGGGTTCGGATCCCGAGGAATCGAACCCGCTCATCTCTATATTTTACCTAACATTTACCCTATATTTATTTACATTACTAATTTTACTTTACACTCACATTTCAACAGGTGCATCAGGTTTAGTATACAAGTTCAGCAACCATTAATGTCGACACTCAACACATCAATAGAAAAATGTTGACATGGTCTAAATATTGACCTTTTAAATGTCAACAGGATGTAAAAGTCAACATTTCACATGTTGACGGTCACCACATCGACACTGCCAAAATGGCGACGTGTTCCACATGTTGGCATTACGCATGTCAACCATACTATCTATAGACATTTTATTAATGGCGACATGTTGCCAGGACCATCTTAACGTATAGGCACACTGGTCTACAATTTTAGGGGGCTTTGTGCAGGGGTGGGCTGAATTATACACCAGCATACTATGGAAGCATGTCACAATGAATTTAGGCACAGATGTGTCCACTTACATCTAGCCTCCCTGCATGTTAAAAAGCCCTTCTAGTCACGTCATGCCGTGGCTCAGTAGCGCCAAGCGTCCTTACATGTGACTTTTTTCATTAAAGTTCCTCTTATTCGCAAAATGTTGTAAATAAGATGCACAATCAGCTTATACTGATTAAAATGATATGCAGCACGCCTATATTTTGTGTACTACTGTGGCTGCATCTGCATACGAAATGCTACGTTACATTGTTTTCAAGGGAGAGTAATGGGGTCATCTTTTGGCTCTGGGGGTAGGAAGGAGTGGGATTGCTGCCCAACAAAAAGTTGTTTTTGATACACATGTACCAAAGAGATGTCTCAAGTATTGTAATGTTATGATTGAATTTCTGTCATATTGCTGTATGTACCCAAAGCTGGCCCTTCCTATCCCCTCCCTTTTTTTTTTTGTACCCACTTCCCATCCTTATGTTTTTGATATTTTGACATATTTAATAAACATTTAAATTTGGGGATAATAATTTGTTTTTGATTGGGAGGTGGGGTGGATATATTTAAAATAATAAATTTAAATGTATAATGCAGAGGTGGATTTAGACTTCATAGGGCCATAAGCAAAACACCGATTTGTGGCCCCCCATCCTCTTACAATCCATAGCACTTTATACGGTTATCACCGCTCCTGGCTGTGCCTGCTGTTTCTGCCTCCTTCCCTCGCATGTCAATGAAGCAACAGCAGCGCAGGTCCTACCTGCACAGGGGGCAGATTCCAGAGCCTCCTCTTGGGCAGCGTGGGGACCGTTTCTGCTCATCTCCAGCCCCCGACACCAGCAGCAGCTCTCCCAGTAGCCACGCTCCTGCTGGTGATAGAGGCTGGAGATGAACAGAATCATTACCGAACAGCAGGGGCAGATCTATACTTTTCTTTTAGGGGGAGCTGGCAGTGGACATCCCTCTGTTGTGAGAAGTTTGTGTTGCAGTTTCAGGGGGAGATGTACTAAAGATTGGAGAGTGATAAAGTGGAGAGAGAGAGAGAAAAAGTACCGCCAATCAGCTACTATCTTCCATGTTACAGGCTGTGCTTGAAAAATAACAGGAGCAGGTTGGTTCTTTATCTCTCTCTACTTTATTACTCTCCAAAGCTTAGTACATTTGCTCCACAGAGAGAAAAATGAACAACAAACGGGACAGAGAGAGACCGTGGACAGGTAAAAGAAGCAAGATGGGAGATGGCGGAAGACATTTAAGAGAGAGAAAGAGGGGAGGCAGAGAGAGGAGAAAAAGAGGCAGGCAGAGAGGATAGAGGGGTGCAGAGAGAGAAAGAGAGGCACAGAGAAGAGAAAGAGAGGGGAGAAAGGGGGCAGAGAGAGAGGCAGAGAAAGGATAAAGGAAAGAGTGAGGCAGAGAGGAAAAAGAAGCACAGAAAGAGAGAAAAAAGAGATAGAGAGAAAGAGTTAAAAAGAGGAAAAAGAAAAGCAGAGAGAGAGAGGCACAGAGAGGAGAAAAAGAAGAGAGAGCAAATAGAGAGGCACAGAGAGGAGAGGAGGCAGAGAGAGAGAAAGGAGTGCGAGGTACAGAGAGGTGAGAGAGAAGCAGAGAGCAAATAAAGAGGCACAGAGAGGAGAGGAGGAGGCATAGAGAGAAAGGAGATAGACACAGAGAGGAGAGAGAAGCAGAGAGAGCAGCAGAGAGAGCAAATAGAGAGGCACAGAGAGGAGAGGAGGAGGCAGAGAGAGGAGAGAGAGAATGTGAGAGAGGGAAGAGAGACAAAGGTGGAGTGGAGAGAGAAGCAGAGAGAGAGAGGGGGGACAGAGAGAGAATAAGTCAAGTGCATATGTACTGTTATCCACGTTAACCAAAACCCATTATTTTCCCACAAACATCTCCTCCCAAAATGTGGGCATTTGCATTGGCAATATGGTAAGCCTACTGCTCACATCTTGGTATTTTACTGTGTTAAATGATACTGGATTTGTTGTTGACAATACTAGTTATAAATATTGAAAATTGTATAATAAAAAGAGAATGTGAACAGAAAGCTATATTCTATCTTGAACTACAATGTGGAGGGTGGGACATAGGTTGTAGATACCAGTAGTACCGCAGTGTCACACACATATACCGAGGGCAACTATTACATATGCGGCTGCAGTAGCTGATGTCTGCTCGTCCACCTCCCTTAAGTTGGTGGTGCCAGTATCATTACACTATAGCCCGTCATTATGGAGGAAGAAATGTAGGATTATAGCTACATTACAGGCTAGAGTGATCATTTCTGGGGCACCGCAAATAGTTCAACAGCTTATCTTGGGGAACGTAGGCAGTGTAAAGGGAGGAGAAGGGCTGGGTTGCTATCCAGAGGGGATGGCAGCGGATGGAAGAGGGGCTTTGGCAGCTGTCAAATCACTGTGCTGACAGTCTGTAGTGGCCCGGAAGCAGGGCCGCCATCAAAAACTGTGAGGCCCAGCACAAATTAAACAGGCTGCCTCCCCTGCTGACTCAGTAGACATAGAGATGTAATACCCCTTTCGGGCCCCTAAAGCCAGGACCCATAGACATGGTACTTCCCGTGTGCAACCCAGCTGAGAACTCTTTCAGACTGACGGGCCGCTTATTGCTGGGTTAGTGACATCACACCGATGAGTGTGGAGGTGGCGCTTAAAGATGAGTGATAATGGCGGCCTATGGACACGGGATGGGGGATGCAAACCATACCCTAGGTATATATTTTTAAAATAAAATATTTTAAATATATCCTTAAAAATACTTTTTAGACTTTATCAAATAAAAAACAAAAATTCTGAGCACTTTTTTTATTTAAATGTCAGTTAATTGGTTAAATTTCCATAAGGTGAGCTTTGTATCTAATACCTTATTGTGGTTTTTGAGAATGAGACTGAGTGACAAAGATGTTAGTAAGGAGATCCATCTTGCTGGCTGGGGCAGGGGCTGACTAATCCCAAGACAATTTGCAGTATATCATAAAAATTTATTGATTACCGTATCTTCCACGGGCAACAGAGTCACACATATATCATCCCCATATGTACACGTCACATCATAGAATGTGAGTTACCTTAATTTTTCTGTGAAGAAAATGTTGATGACTACTGTAACACGAGTATTGTAAATAAGAACTCGCAGGCAGGTTTTCCAGTTACAACCACAGTGTTTTTACTAGCATTAGACACTGTAGCACAGCATACACAGGCTTGGGCCTGATCACACAGGTATATACAGAAAAATGAAAGAAACAAACACAAAAGGTCCTAGCACTTCACAAGCTCATTCTCCTGCAGTGGCTTGCAGCTACGCATGCCATGCTCTCCTGGCACGGCCAATGTCCACAGTCCCTGGCACTATAAACTCAGCCCTGCTCACTGGCCTCTAACAGGCACCAGTGCAATGCATTGTGAGCAAATGGGATTTTGAAACCCCTCTCATGCAATTGACTTCCTGCTGTCTCTGGGTAAGCTGGAAAATCTGGACCTCCTGTTTCTCCAGCTACAGCTGTGTAATTTAGAAAGCCTGGAATTATAAACATCAATTACAGGTGCAGAATGTGCAGGCCGTGTTTTCTTCTCCCTTGGAGGGAGCTTATCCCACCACAATGTGGTCAATTGTGATGAGACACAAGCCCTCTCAACACATTACCTATTTACAAACTTTTTACCCAGACATAGGTGGTGTAAGTATGTGCTTAACAATTTGTATACATGTGTGAGATAGATAGATAGATAGATAGATAGATAGATAGATAGATAGATAGATAGATAGATAGATAGATAGATAGATAGATATAGAGAGAGACTGAGTATTAAAAAATTGAGCTGCAAATGAGTCCCAAGGTACAGATGTGTCCTCACGCATCTTTGCCTGGGAAGCAAGCGCATCGCTGGCTCCTAATCGTGGCGTGGCATTCTTTAACCCAATACGTCACTTGCTCAATGCAAATGCAGGCAGTGGGGGAGCAAGTCTCCCACGGCCCGATTACACAGGGTGGGGGGGGGGGGGGGCAGCAGCACTTAAGAGATATGGGCAGCCAGGAGCTGTGCGTCCGCAGCCCATACTAGTTTACAGATTCACTCTGTGCGATCGCGGGAGTGTGCATACGCAAGCATCCGTGTATAGTAGCAGCACAATAGCCTCCTAGAGTTCCGTTATGGGCAATGCCACGCTAGCAGGCTATTTAAAGCAAAGATGTGTGAGGACATATCTGTAGTTACATAGCTTGGTACATATAAAAGACAGACAGACAGACAGATTATTATATCCTGCAGTTCATCCAAGTTGAGGAAACAATTATGGATTAATGAAATGACGGGTGAGTCAGCTCACCCCAAATGTAAGTGTGCATATATGCAGCACTTTCAGTAGCACTGGAGTCGCTGATTTCTGTTTGCAGCTCAATAGTGCTGTGTACAAAATCCATGAGTTCCAGGTGAGAGTGGGGGCTAGGAAGGGGACAAGAAAAGGTGCCATTGCAATAACACCGAATTGAATTGACCCCTTGAAGAGATCTTGAGCAAATACATTTCTTACTTGCTTAGAAAATCTATATGCCTTTAATATTGAAAGAATAATACAAGCTGTTTTGGAGGAGAAGGTTGGCTTAATTAAAATTGATATATTTGTAAAGATGTTATCTCCTTTCCAGATATTGCCTGTAGTGCTTCCCGAGAATAAATGACACATGTAGAAACTTTATGTAGCAGAATCAATGTGCCAGAAGTTTGTCCAAAGTACAGCAAACTGTGTATGGGGGAGGGATACATAATGCAATTTCCAATATTAACTGAGATAATTATATAGATATTTAAAAAAGTTTAAGAAATAAAATGAATTGATAAATTAAGTACCTCTTGTTAGAATTTCTAATTTTATAATTCCTGAAAATCTTTGGGTCTTCATACAATATATTCCAATTGAGGTTCTATGTATGGTATTACTTCTCTCATTCTAAATCCAACTTCACTAGCAGACACAAGTATCAGTTTTTGTATTTAGACAATTTACTTATCAGTAGTCTTTATTTTTTATATATTGTATTCTCCATAGGGATGGGACATCGAAAGGAAGCATCAGCTAAATATAACCATTTACTATAGGCCCACAGAATTTCAGTGGTTTATGTTTCGTGGTAGGGGCCAGTACGTAGTACCACATTACCTACCATCCCAGCTACTAAGATACCTGCCGCCTGATGGAGAGTCTCACTGTATCCAGTGGGTCGTTAGGGTAATCTGCTATTTCTTTTTCCACAGTCCTCAAGTAGTGCGGCCTGGCAGCTGGCACCAGGATCACAGGCAGCGGTGCAGACGTCAAACTGTAGGATGAAGACCAGCGGCAGAATCAAGAGCAGTATAGGAGCTCAATAGGTATGTGCACAATACAAAACATAGAGGGAAAAAGGACAATCAAAATAGGGGTGAGGGGCAGAGGACATAAACAAAACATAGGGTGGAAGAGGACAATGCAAAACCTCAAGAGTTGAAGAGGACAATATCCAGAGGTGACGTATCGGTGAGGCCTAGCAATACCAAAATGTCAGGAATGGTAGTGTCGAGGAACTGGCAGTACCAATGAGTCAGGGTTTGCAAAGCACACCTGTGACCACACAATGCAAGATATATAGATGGGGATGGGGCGGACAGCACAATGCAGAACATGTCAATGGGGTGCTGTACAATACAGGACATAGGGATGGGGAGGTGGCAGGCAGCACAATGCGGGCATAGACAGGGCCACAACTAGGGGGGGATAAGGATTTGATGGGGCGCCGAGGAGAGCAGTTTTTTTTGTTTTGTTTTTACCAGCAGTGCTGTGCTGCTTCAGTGAGACAGCAGATGGATCCCAGGGCAGTGTCTCTGACCCACCTTCTGCCCGCAGCTGGCACTGACGCTGTGCAGGTGAGCTCCAGTGCCTGGGATCTCTCTTATGCCGGCTGATGTTTTAAACTGTATTTATTGCCATGCAGTGCTGCGACTAGGCTTTTGCTTGTTAACAGGTGCAGTCACCAATGTTACAGAAATCAAAGGCTCAATTTGCTAACTATCCTCTTGACAACTGGACAACCTCCAACTCTCACCGAGTATCACTACAGCAGCTTTGTGGTGAGTTTAAAGACAGACTTTATTATTGGCACTGTGCTCCCACTTAGCAGTCTTAACCTCCGCTTTGCCTTCCAGATGGGGGTATTTGGAGTAGCTTATAGGGGGATGTAGTGTAGTGATGTAGATTACCATATAGGGTATGTAGTGTAGTAATGCATTGCAGTATATAGGGTCATGTAGTGCACTGACGTGGTGTAGCATATAAGGGGATGTAGTGTAGTGATGTAGTACAGCGTGTAGGGGATGTAGTATAGCAGTGCAGTGGATTTGGGGCACATAGGCAAATATTGTAAAATAACATCCCCTTCTTTTACATTTTTTGATAATCTGATTATTTTAGTCTGACAGGGTTTGTTTTTTGTTTGTTATTTTGTGTGTGTGTGGGGGAGGGGTGGGGGGTGCAAATTACTACCTTGCCCTGGGTGATGAATATCCTAGTTTTGGCCCTGACATAGAGTTGGGCAGGGAGTGGACAGCACAATGCAGGGCATGTTAAACAAAGTGGAGGGCAGGACAGGGCAAGGTTAGGGGCGCAGTCAAACACAAGAAAGCCCCAAAACATTGAGAACACATCGGGGGGGGGGGGGGGGGGGGGATGGGAATCTTGCGATGTTGAGGAAACATTGTATTCTCACCAATGCAGGGTTGAACATTGACCATCGGAACCATTTAACCTATAGTTCCAATGAAACATCACATGATTCCCATCCCTAGTTCTCCAGTATAACTTTGGATTTCCTTTCATGTATTGGCAATGAGGAGTTTCGTCATGGTCAAACTTTTTACCATTTTACTTATGTATGACAAGTGAATTATTAGATTAGATGTTTTGCAGCACTAGAAAAATTGTTTTGATCAGACGAATCACAGAGAAAAATTCCCTCCATTTTATGTATTGTCGTTATTCCAGCAACAACATTATAGCGATAATTCAAAAGTTTTCTCCAGTCATTTGCCTCTCCCAAATTATAAAGTGTTATCCATTTTCCCCAGAGAGTTACTTGTAGATAACCCTCCTATTATTTTTGATGAAAACAAATCAGAACAAAATAATTAATTTATATATTGTGATTCTTTCTCCTTTATATATGTAATTACAGACTCTTTTCTTGATTTATGGATTTTATATTGTGTGTATGGCAGCTATTCTACCATTGCCATCCTATTCTGGAGATATATTTCTATTGTTAAAATACAGTATGCTTAACTATATTTATTGTAACCCACACACAAGGGAAATTTATGATTTCATTACAGTGATAGAGTAAAAAAAAGTAGCAACAATAGCATCATCTGTAAAAATAGATATAGCCTAATGTTAATAGCAAATGTAATCAAGATGTCAAACTGCAGTGTAATATGATCCAGCAGATCGCGGTTTCTGTGTCTGCACAAAATGTGTTTTTTTTTTTGTTTGTTTGTTTTTTTGTTTTTTTGACAGCTAAAATATAATAATGGTGACTTCAGTGCAGTGGAACCAATTTTAGGATTAAAGTAACGTACAAGGGGTCTAGCATCCCACTTTAGTCTGTGAACCATGGATAATTGGTAATTTGGAAGGTTCAAGCAAAATGACAGAATATCACAGACAGATAGATAGATAGATAGATAGATAGATAGATAGATAGATAGATAGATAGATAGATAGATAGATAGATAGATAAGGCAGGAAAAAACGGCTGGCACTCAGAGACTTGCAAAAACGACTTTTTTATTTCTATTTTGGTTAGAATTTGCCATATGCCCTTCCCCTCACTGACTGCATCTTGCACTGCAGAATACTGGACAGGAATGAGTCATTGTTTACATTTTCTCCTACAGCCGTTTCTATGTTTGGTTTCCTTGGTGATGGGTTCACTTCTCACGTCATCCGCCACGCCCCCCTCTGACGCCGGGTCGCCGGCGCTGGCCAGCGCCAATGACGTCATCGGGTCCCTGCGGGTGCCGTGGTCGGATTGTACACGCGGTGATTAGGTAAGCTATAAATTTTATTATATTGTACTATCTGGTTGTCTTGATAAAAGGGTTATCCCCTGAAACGTTGGCATTTAACCACTTAGTCTGAGTCGTTTTTGCAAGTCTCTGAGTGCCAGCCGTTTTTTCCTGCCTTATACTGACTTCAGCTGGCAGGGCACCGGAGCAGCTTTCAGCTTTCAAGTACAGAGTGCCGAACACCACCTCCATTTATTTGCATCCAGTTTGGATTAATTTCCAACCAGGACTGTTCAGGCACCAGTTGGATTGCAGCATTACTCTAAGACTGCTGCTTACAGTTTTTAACAGTTTACTGGCTGGAGAAGCATGACCACTGCAGATGCAGTGCCAGGATTTTGCAGTGTAACGCTTCCAGTTGGGGAAGGACTATGTCTGACGGATTCTGAAGCAGACGCAATTTTATTCACTGACAAACTAGAGGATGCTTGTGGAGCAGAAACAGCTGAACAAGTATTCACAACCCTAAATCGTTTAAAGAAAAGGGAAATTGATTATTACTTCCATGGAGTAACGCTATCTGATTATTACCGGGATAAAAAAATCCCTCGTGGATTTAGGATCCGGAACATTCCGACGATTGGTCGACACAACCCAGATTTTTGCCGGCGTTGGGCTGCCGTATTGAATAAGTGTTCCTACGATTTGATCCTCTTAGTAATAGAGGAATCGCGTAGGGAACTGGGCATTTCTAAAGAACGAATAACAACTTACGAGCAGAGTCATATCGATATCATCCAAGCAGAGACGTCTCTGGATTTGTCTAACAAACTAGCAGTGGACATTGAAAAATATCGCCAGGAGCTGATTCAATTTAAAAAAACTAAACGTAATACCGTGGATAGAGACTACTTAGAACAGAAAGTCTACGCCTGGGCTTTTAGTCGACATCCAGACACAAACAGGAAACCTAAATATAGACGCCAAAGAAAATTTAATCTGGAAACAGATAACTCTAGCGCTCAATCATCTAGCGAGGCAGAATGTGTAGAGGCTACAACGTCAAAAAACGTAAAGAAACCCCCAGCGGGGGTCACTACTCGGGCAGCTCGACAACCCAAAAAAGGCCCTACACCCGCAGAGGTGGACAATGGGCAAGGCAAATCAAGCAAAGCCAAGAACAAGAAAACATAGTTTTCAATTTATCTACCCGGACTTTAACACCAGACGAGCTAGCCGTACTCAATAGAGGCCTGTCATATGTCCCAACCCAGAAACCAGATGTATTCACCAACAAAGTAGATCTATACAAATTCGGTCGGAGGGTAAGACTGAAGGAATACTTTGGAGAAGATGCATCATCTATGGCGCAGGACATCCCTCTACACAAACCTTCACAATTTGATCCGGTTTCCACAAATTTAAACATTAAATGTTTCATCAACCATATCAATGGCGTTTATGAAGATCTTCAGCCACATCATAACTCTAAAGAGAATAATCTATCTGTTGCTGAACATACAGCATTGAACAACCTGGCTAAATACACTGATATTGTCATCCGCCCAGCAGACAAGGGCGGAGGCATAGTGGTACAAGACCTACAGGCTTATAAATCAGAAATCTACAGACAACTCTCTGATACAGCTACATATCATCTGCTGCTCTCGGATCCAACGACAACCTACAAAAGAGAAATTGACGACATTCTGGATGAAGCTGTCAAGGAAAGCGTCATTAATTCTAAGACCAAGGATCTTCTTACAGTGGAATGGCCGGTAATTCCGGTGTTATACACCATTCCAAAACTCCACAAGAACCCTACGAGCCCACCCGGCCGGCCAATCATTGCAGCCCGGGATTCCCTTTTCTACAACATTTCAAAATTTTTGGATTTCTATCTACAACCGATTGTGCAGGATCAAGCAATTTGCCTCAAAGACACCACTGCATTCCTGATAGAAATTGAGAAATTATCTCCACTTCCCGAAAAGTATTTGATGTGCACCATTGACGTCATTAGCCTATATACCAATATTCCCCATCACAGAGGTATTGAGGCAGTCAGGCGTTACATCACGGGTTCACAAAAATACTCTGGTCCTGATTCTGAATTTTTCATTCGGCTCTTAGAATTGACCCTGACTCACAATTATTTTTTGTTTGATGGGAAGATATACAGGCAGGGCTCGGGCTGCGCCATGGGGTCTTGCGTGGCTCCGAGCTTTGCCAACCTCTTTATGAGGGAGGTTGAAGATGATTTGTTCTTATTCAACCCCAAAGTATCTAACAACATCAAGGCATACTATAGATACATCGATGACATCTTTGTTTTGTGGTCAGGCACTGAAAATCATTTCGTACAAGCAATGCAAGAAATCAATAATTTAGATTCTTCAATCAAGTTCACTTTTTCCTCTAGTTATAATGAGATTCATTTTTTAGATGTGTCCATCAGACAAGACGCTTCCCATCAATTGCATACCTCCCTGTTCACAAAGGACACTGACAGAAATACTACTCTACATGCGAATAGTCACCACCCTCCAGCATTGAAATGGGGATTACCCTATTCGCAGTTCATCAGAATCAAGCGCATTTGCAGTGATCGTTTGGAAGCAAGTAAACAAATGGATATCATGATACGCAAATTTATCCTCAGAGGGTATAAATTAAAACCTTTAAAAAAAGCTAAAGAAAGAGCACTATCACAAGATCGTGCAAATCTATTATTGAAAACACAGTCCAAAAAGAATTTCAATTGCATAGTATGGCCACAAGAATATTCTACTTCTAACGTTGAAGTTATGCGAAAGGCGAAAAAAATTTGGCCAATTGTGACACGAGACAAACAACTCAGTGCACTCAAGGACACTTCTATCCTACCCTCATACCGGCGGGGGCGTAACATCAAAGATGCAGTGGTACATAACGATATCACTAACTTCAGATCCCCTCAGACCACACATTTTCTATCTCGCAAACCGGGCAACTTCAAATGCCTCGGTTGCACCACATGCAGCAGCTTGGAAACAGGAGCCACCTTTTATCATCCAAGGTCGGGCAAAGAATTCAAGATCAAGAAACCTTATACATGCACGAGTCGGTATGTAGTCTATTACATCAAGTGCCCATGCGGCCTATTATACATTGGAAAGACTATTCGTCAATTCAAGGAACGAATAGCACTACACCGATCAAGTATAAGAGCTGCCTTAGAAGGTCGTGGAGGGGACCAGCCTGTGGCTCGGCATTTTAAAGAATTCAACCACAGCATCTCTTCCATTCGCTACAAAATTATAGATGGAGTGTCAGAATCCCCAAGAGGAGGAAATAGAGGTCGCACGTTGTTACAGAAAGAGGCCAATTGGATCCATACGCTACAGACCGTCAAACCCCAGGGACTTAATGATGTTCTTTCTTACACTAGCTTTCTTTGATGCGACATGAACTTCCTTTAATTGATCACTTTATAGTCTGTTAGTTGATTGGAGTATAGTCATCAGTATATACATTATATAGTTATTGATGGGGCAATAGTATAGCCTAGAATCACATGTCTTCTTTTGTGATTCATTAACCACAGCTTAACTATTTATGCATACCGTTTTTCCACGTTGATATTTTAATGCATTATAATGTTTCATTTTTGGATAGAAGTTGCTATTTGCTCTCACTGACAGCATCTTGCATTGCATAATGCTGGACAGTTATTGAAGGGGCAACAATACAGCTTAGAAACACATGTCTTCATTTGTGATTCATTAACCACAGATAAACTGTTTATGCACACCGCTTTTTACGTAGACAATATAGTGCATAATATTATTTCTATTTTGGTTAGAATTTGCCATATGCCCTTCCCCTCACTGACTGCATCTTGCACTGCAGAATACTGGACAGGAATGAGTCATTGTTTACATTTTCTCCTACAGCCGTTTCTATGTTTGGTTTCCTTGGTGATGGGTTCACTTCTCACGTCATCCGCCACGCCCCCCTCTGACGCCGGGTCGCCGGCGCTGGCCAGCGCCAATGACGTCATCGGGTCCCTGCGGGTGCCGTGGTCGGATTGTACACGCGGTGATTAGGTAAGCTATAAATTTTATTATATTGTACTATCTGGTTGTCTTGATAAAAGGGTTATCCCCTGAAACGTTGGCATTTAACCACTTAGTCTGAGTCGTTTTTGCAAGTCTCTGAGTGCCAGCCGTTTTTTCCTGCCTTATACTGACTTCAGCTGGCAGGGCACCGGAGCAGCTTTCAGCTTTCAAGTACAGAGTGCCGAACACCACCTCCATTTATAGATAGATAGATAGATAGATAAAGACAGACAGATATATTTATTAAAATGTTCAGTCACTGATGTAATAAATGAAAGTTTCATTTGCCTCCAGGGCCCGACTTAGATTTTCTATACTGTTATTTATGTTTTTAGAGTATTGTTTTTATTGCATTATCCTGTATAGATTTTAGGAGCAACTGCGCTAGAAAATGTACAGGATTAGAGTAGACCAGCAAGTACATAGCCAAACATTGGGGGTCATTCCGAGTTGATCGCTCGCTACGGATTTTCACAGCGCAGCGATTATGGCAGAACGGGGCTAATCTGCGCACGCGTATACACCGCAATGTGCAGGTGCGTTGTACAAGTACAAAGAGCTTTGTGGTTTTGCACAGGTTCTAGCGACGCTTCCAGTCGCACTGGTGGACGCAAGGAGATTGACAGGAAGTGGGAGTTTCTGGATGTCAACTGACCATTTTCTGGGAGTGTTTTGAAAAACGCAGGTGTGGTCGGGCGTTTGCTCGGCGGGTGTCTGACGTCAATACCGGGACCTTTGTCACAGCAATCATCTCACAGAATAATTAACTACTGGGCTTGTCTTGTTCTGCACAAAATGTGTTTGCTGCTGCTCGGCTACACAGGCGTTTGCACTCCTGCAAAGCGAAAATACACTCCCCCGTGGGCAGCGACTATGTGTTTGCACAGCTGCTAAAAGTAGCTAGCGAGCGATCAACTCGGAATGAGGACCATAGTACTAGACCAATACCAGGATGTTAGATTTTGTATTCTGCAACAGCTACAGAATGGTAGTCTCTTCTTTCTAAACTGCAGGTCATACCTCTAATTAGTGATTACCATTCATCACAGAGTAGATTACTAAACATCTGATGGCCTGTGACTAACGCTGATAAGTAGCAGTCAGCTGTGAGTTTAAGAAGTGTGGTGTTCAGCAAGGAATGAAGTTTAACAAAGGTGGAGAGTTGCTAAGCAAAACTTGCATTCGAGTCTGTTATCAATGAGCATAATATGTAGACGCTGAAGCTACTGCAAATAGCAGTGTTAAAAATGTGATGACAAGCAAATATTCTCCACGGCCTATAGCTGGAAGTTCTAGTCTTAGGTACCTAGAGGGAGATTATGTCCAGTCACTCCCTTCTGTGTAAGAGTTCCAATCCCAACATCAATAATAACAAAACACCCAATTAGCGAACTGTGGGATTGCAGAAATACTTAATCAAAGCCATGTTAGAGAAAGCATAAATAGAACCTAGGCTTACACTGTGTAACTACTCTGCCCTCCCAGTGGTCTCAGTAACATGTTAGGAGCAGACAACTCCTCTAGTAGAGTTGGGACTTGATGTACGTCACCTCTAGAATTACTGTTCCAGGTGGGTTTGGAGACTGAGAAGAATGCTCAGGTGACCAGTGAGGTGCGGTAAGGTGAATGACAGGGGAGGCATTGGCTAGTATCACAGCCAGATTTACACACGTAAAATTATTAGAATAAAAGAAATGTGACTATAAAAATGATTACAATAATATATCCTAGGATTACATCCCACTGCACAGATATAATTGGGCAACAGAGAGTGTTTTAGGAAGTAATAGTAATGAGATTACTCATGCTAACAATCTGTTGACTTGCAGTTTATTGCCTACATCAGGGGTTCTCAAACTCGGTCCTCAGGACCCCACACAGTGCATGTTTTGCAGGTAACCCAGCAAGTACACAGGTGTATTAATTACTCACTGACACATTTTAAAAGGTCCACAGGTGGAGCTAATTATTTCACTTGTGATTCTGTGAGGAGACCTGCAAAACATGCACCGTGTGGGGTCCTGAGGACCGAGTTTGAGAACCTGTGGCCTACATTGATTGATGGAGGCAGTGAACCACTGTTGAAACAAGTTCATGTGGGAATGCATACCTCCCAACATGACCCTCTCCAGGAGGGACAGAATGCTCTGCTCCTGGACTTTCTCTTAATGTATGATTGCCGGCACCTGTGTGGAACAGGTTAATGGATATGAAAGGTGTTTCAGCACAGGTGCTGGCAATCATAAATTAAGAGAGAAGCCCATGAGCAGAGCATTCTGTCCCTCCTGGAGAGAGTCATGTTGTGAGGTTTGGGAATGTAATAGCATCTCATTTTGCAAAAATGGAAAACTACCAGTGATTTTCCAACAACAACATATGTATATTAGAATGTGAATATCCACAAAGTTAAATGGAATCCATTTGTCTTGATGTGACACAATGTTAGACAAACAAGTCACCAGATGTAACAGGGAATGAGTTGCACTTTAGCGATATGCATCAGAGAAACTTGCAGAATTCCCTCTGGCCAATAAGATCGCTGATAATTCAGATGTCTCTTCTGGCTTCTTACCTCAAATATTGTATTAAATGAATAAATGTATAATATCCTGTGAGATACTTTCCAAAAGGATTTAGCTGAGTAATAAATGGGTAAATATGGAGTCTGGGTGGTTGTTGTTTTACTACAAGATATGTGCAATGGCATTTGTGTGCTGTGTCTTTTGTAACAAACAATTTACAGGTGCACTAAAGGTGCCAGTGGTCCCTATCTGCCAGGGCATGCTGGCACTTGTGGCTCTTTATATACTAACATGTCACAACAGCCAGCTAAGATCATCACCCATGGGTGTAGGAGCAATATCCATAGTGCTATCAACACAGGCCTGTTTTTTCACTTTGGGGGGGAAGCAGCATTTTGTTTTGTTGGTCCCACTTCTCTAGTGATGACAGTCCGGTGCTGACCAGCCTATAACTGGATGGCAGTATAGCGAGGGGTCCTGACATTTCATATCTCCATGCTTTAGCACCACGTACAAATGCCTGGTGTGTCAGTAATTGAGATTTGAGGAGATAGAGATATTTTTTGATGTATTAAGAAGAATAAAGAATAGATAAGTGAGCCATTGGAGAATATGCACATGGCAACCAATCATCTTTGAAGTAACATTTATAATTTGCATACTATAAAATTATACAGAGCAGCTGATTGGTTACTATGGGCAGCTTCTCCACTGGCTCATTTCTCCACTCTTTTCACTGCTTAATACATTTTCCCTTAGACCTATTACAGGCTAAAATTGTTTGTGATAGTTTATCTTTGAAGTGTGCAGTGTGGTGTAGCAGTGCTTTTTCTCCATAATAAAAGGTGTTGATACTCATAAAAAGTTACAGGCACTCACCTAGAGTTACAAGTTGATACAAGATTTATTGTGACTTCCACACTTTAGCTACTGTGTGCATTATACGCATTTTATTCATTTCTGAAATGATTTCGGAAAAGTGCTGGTACTGCGTACCCCTGAGTACCACCATAAAAGAAGCACTGCAGCGTACTAGATTACATTGTTATCAGTATATTTTTAAGGGGACTAGCAGAAATTCATTTTTACATTCCAGAGGCATCACAGCCAGCCATGCATTAATAATATCCTCTCTGGTCAAAACCTTAGGTCAAAGCACAACTGCACTTTTGGATGTGGGTTTTCAAACTCAAATTGAAATAGTGGATAAAAGGTTTCAGTAGATAGGATACAATCATAACTAGGTCAGAAAGCCAAAAATACAAGTAGCAATCTGACAGATCATCTTTTCTTAGATATATGAAGAACAAAACTTGGAAAAATAAATAAAGAGAAAAATGTTAGTGGTCCATTATTTTAAAGCAGGGCTCAATAATATTTAACTCCCATGTTAGTTACAGCAAAGACATAAACTATAAGTGGGGAAAAACACAAATTAGCTAAAACTTTTTGTGAAAAGACTGTTTCATTCTATTACTTTAAAAATAGTTTTGTATTCGTACTATTATATGTAATTAGAGATGTGTGCTGACCCCCATGTTTTGGTTTTGCCAAAATCTCCCACTGTGTTTTGTTTTTGTTTCTGGTTTTGGCAAAACCACCCTCATGTGTTTTGGTTTTAGATATAGTTTCTGTTTTACAAAATTATAAAAAATAAAAAAAATGCTAAAATCTTGTGTAATTTGGGCCTGTTTTTGTTCCTACAGTATTATTAACCTAAATAACATTAATTTCCATTCAATTTTGACCACCTCACAGCTCACAATATTGTTAGCCAGTATAGGCCAAAGGCAGGATGGCAGTTTAATAAACTATGTGACACCACAGAAAGAATGTTTTCAAAAGAAGAGGCCCCATATCAGTACAGGGAAATGGAGGTGGAGTATGTAGTGGTAGGTAGGTAGGTACAGGATTGATTGATTGATTGATTGATTGATTGATTGATGGATGGATTGAAATTGTTTTGTTGAATTGATTAATTTAGAAAATGAAATAAATGCAAAAGAAAATCACAACTATCTGTTTTGCAGCAGCTGAGAAGAGAAAATGCCATAAAAGAGAATAATGTTAATAGCCAAGGATTGAAAAAGAAGCCAAGAAACATAAAACTTGCACTGCAGAGCTGCAAATTCCAAATCAGCCTATCTAACAATAACAAATAATAGGAGGCTGACCTGAGGGCCATACTGCAGTAGTACATTTATGACGTGCCCCAGATAGACTGAGTATGATGGATAATCACATGTTTTCATCCTAAATCTAGTCCACAAGTGGTGCAAGATGGAATTGTCCTTGGGCCCTCCCAGCCACTCTTATGTTGTATATTAATTTAAAAAGGACATGCACAGTTTGACAAACAAAGCAAAGTGCTTGGTTTGTGTGGGCTCCCACCCAAAAAATTTTTAGGAAGGACTACCTCCGATCAGCAATGTTGTTGATGAAGGTGTTGGTGGCATGTGCTAACCCAAATTGCTGGTAGTTGATACTGGACTGCTTGTTATTATTTTACAGGATTTTTACAGAATTTGATAAATAACTTGCATGTACTGTAAATTACATTTAACTGGGAGTAGGTGCCTAGATAGTTAACATACCTACCTCTAGTAACTTTGGCCTCACAAATGGTACAGATACCTTCACAAATGTTGTCAGTAGTTGGGTAACAATAATTTCACACATAAGAGGTAGCTTTTTTGGTCTTATGCTCAGGCATGACAATGTCCTTCTTTTTATTACAAGTAAAAACTGCTGCCACTGGTGGCTGACTTACTTTCACACAAACAACATCTTCATCATTAACATCCTAATCATCAGTATCCTCATTAGCGTCAGAGAGTACATAAATACTCCCCTTATCCTGTTGCATTTCTTCCACAATAGCATCCTCAATTTATGTGTCACTATCTTTACTTGTACTGCTCATTGCAACATTTGCAGAGGTTCCATGTTATGGAACTCCATCAATTGTGAAGGAACACAGAAACAGCCAGCACACAATAATGAGAGAAAACAATGTAGCTGAATCTCTGCCCAAGTCTGACTTCCGGACTCACTATGCAACTGGGGACACAGTAGTTTTCCAGTGTCCCAGTTGCCTAGCAGAAACTATCTGAAGAATAATTTCTTAAGATCGGGTGCATGAAATTTTTTTTCCAGGTATCCACAACTCTCTATTCAGGACCATAGTCCTTCTAATGAACCATGAAATAAACCTGTCCATGAACGAACTTAGAGTCCAGAATTTTTTCCATGACCACTGGACCAGAACTGGAGACAGCCTTCTAGGACAGCAAACTAAACTTAGTGGAAAAGAAAGCCAACTATAAGAGTGAGCAGTGAAAAGTGTTATTAATCTTCAAAACCTTGAGTAACCTGAAGTTAAAGACTACAGGGTTTATTCCTTTATGATCCGGAAAGGCCCAATATATCTAGGTCCTAACTTCTGAGAAGGATGGTGAAGTTTAATACTCCCGACATACAGCCACACCGTGTCACCCACTTTAAACGCACAAATTCTTCTATATCTGTCCACAAAATATTTTGAGCGAAATAAAGCCTTTCTTGAGAGCATGATGCACCTTTCTCCAGATCACTCTCAGATGAGTAACAGGATTAGAAGTAGAAACACCATCTTGTACTGCATGTGGTCAAAAGCATTTGCCATGGGATGATATCCAGAAACACAGACAAAGGGAGACATCGTAATAGAGAAGTGACAGGAATTGTTGTAGGCAAATTCTGCTAAAGGCAAATATTTAACCCAATCGAGATGACATTTTGAGACATTGCAGTGGATATATTGCTTAAGGGACTGATTAACATGTTCAGTCTGCCCATTTCATTGCGGGTGGTAACCAGAGGAAAGACTGACATTGATACCCAATTTGATACAAAATTGTGTCCATAATCAGGTGATGAATTGGGTACCCCTATCAGAAACAATGTCCAAAGGCAGACCATGTAATCGTAGGATGTGCTGGATATATAATGTCACCAGGTGCTTTGCACAGGGTAATTTAGCTAAAGGGACAAAATGGGCAATCTTGCTAAAGCAATCAATTAATACCCAGAGAGTACTGCATTAAGAGGATAATGGAAAGTCCACAATGAAATCCATGGAAATATATGAGATCAGGGCTTGGTAGGCAGAGGCAACAGTAAAAGATGCCCAGTGGGCGATACCCTAGGGGTCTTGTTCCTGGCTCCGGTTCCACAAGACTGAATGAAATCCTGAACATCCTGAGAAATGGAAGGCCACCAGACTGGTCCTGGTGATGCCAGATGCCCAGAAGTTGTATTGGTAAGAAAGTCAGTGAGAACTGCCCTGAGTTTTTCAGGAACAAATAGATGTACCAAAGGCATCTCGGGAGCTGCTCAAGCTTGCAGGGACTGGATCCGAGCAGCTAGATCCTGAGCAATACTGACATGAATACATGTAGCTGGAATAATTGGAACCTATGGAGACACAGACTCTGGCACTGGTAGTAAACAGCGAGAGAGGGCATCAGCCTTCACATTCTTTGATTCAGGCCTCTAGGTAATTAAGCAATTGAAACTAGTGAATAAAAATGCCCAGTGTGCCTGTCTAGAGTTTAACCTTTTTGCAGACTCAGTTTATTCCCAATTTTTGTGGTTAGTATGGACTGTAATTACATACTTTGCCCCATCCAACCAGTGTCTCCAGTCCTCAAAGGCCCACTTAATGGCCAGAAGTTCCCAATTTCTGACATTATACAATTAACTTCAGCAGTAGAAATCTTCTGAGAGAAGTAGGCACAGTGATGTAATTTGTTGTCTTTGGAATCCCTCTGGTAAAGGACTGCCCATACCCCTACCTCAGATGCATCCACTTCCACAACAAATGCCAGATCTGGTTTGGGATGGTGGAGGACTTTGCATTTACACAAAGGCTTACTTTAAGACTTTAAAAGCTTGGATAGATTGGGATGACCATTGGAAGGTATCTGCTCCTTTCGTGTTAGCTCAACGTCTGGTGAGCTAACACGTCCCTTAGGTGAGGTTTATTAAAAATCTAATTACGTAGTTTTCCTATTAACCACCTGCAAAATACCTACAGTATGTTAAATTTCATCTTTCTAACATATCGGGAAGTAAGAGAATTAGTGATGAGTCAGTCAGTGAGTGAGTGAGGGCATTGGCTTTTTTTTTTTAAACATGTTTTTATTAAACACATCATAAGTTCACAAAGTACAGTTAGCCATTATTGTACAGAATAAAAGGCCGAACATAATATCCACATAGTTACAATAAATATGAAGCAAAGCCTATATTCATATTCAACATGTGGAATACTGTGAATCGTGCCCTAGATAGTACATCTATGTTGTATTTATGTGTGTTTACTTTTTTTTTCCTCTTTTAAACTTCCCAGTAAGTAACAAACATCATCACTTAAGTAACAAATAGTGACATAAAATAACAAAACAATCAACATAACAGAGAAAGAAAAGAAAAAAAGAGAGGGGGGGTAAGAGGTATCTCAGTCCTCCAAGGGGGCAAACCTTAAACCCGAATATGTAAAAACAATTACACTTAAATAGGCTCATCCTCCAACAGCATTCTAGTTTCATACCAAACTACCAAAGCAAAGTATCCACATAGCTTTCCCATAATTCAAATTTTTTCACTCTAGCCTCCTTATGAAGGGATGCCTCAAGCCAATCCATTTTAAAAAGAAAAAATTATTTTTCCTCAAAAAGAGACAGACTCGGAGGATTGGGATGAATCAAGTGCTGGAGGATGGCTTTTTTTGCAGCCACTGAAATAATAAGTTGTAGTTTCTTGCTGCCTTTAGTGTATTTAGACCCCGGGGTGTTACTCCAAGTATGGCCCACTCTTGGGATAGTCCCACAAATAGTGATATAATGAGGCCTCTACACAGGAACATTCAGGACAACATGGATGGGACTGTAAGCCCATCAGGCTTCGTCTAGACGGGGATAAATATCCTCTATAAAATAAACGAAAATGCATTTCTTTATACATGGCAGCAGGTAAGGTTTTATTTGTATAAAACAACTGGGCCACAATTTTCTTCTCCTCTAGATGTAAAAATTGAGAAACCCACTGATGAATACCAATACGTCTGTGTTTATCATAATACGGTGCATGCAGAGTAATATAAAAATATGAAATGGCTTTGGACAACACATCCTCATTTTAAAAATCACATCCAAGGAGGTAGATATATCTGTTAGATAAGGAAGCCAGGACAGTTGAAGTATAATGTTGTGCTTGTAAGAATCTAAATTCATGAACTGTAAGAAAAGAAAAAAGCAAACTCGCTTCTGCAAAGGAGAGCGGCTTTTTAGCATTATTATTGGTTAAATGCCGGATGTACTTAAGGCCTTTCCCTGCCCAAGAGCGGAATGGAAGTGCCACTTCACCGTTTTGAAATTCAGGATTTGCCAAAAAGGGAGAAAAAGAGAATGATGACTATTAAGATTCCAAGCATTCCTCACAGTATGCCAGGTTGACCAAGCAGTCATTAAAAGCGGATTGTCTAATAAATGAGGGGGAAAATCTCTTGCTTGTGCAAGAAATAGATCAGATCTGTCTGGGGTAAAAACTGCTGTTCTAAAAGTGTATCAGCGTAGGTGTCTTGTTTATGTAACCAATCTCTAATGTATCTACACATTACAGCCTGTGAATAAAGCCACACATCCGGAAAATTGATGCCACCCTTCAATCTCGTCTTCTGCAGAACAACCATACTAATTATAGTTTTTTTGTCTTTCCAGATAAAGGAACGAAAGGATTTAAGAATATTAGCCTCGTCTGATTTAGAGAGTATAATCAGCAGCACCTGTAGGGGATACAATATTCTTGGAAAGACAATCATTTTAATAAGGTCTGCTCTGCCTAAAAAGGAAAGAGGGAGGCGGCGCCAATCCCGGAGCACATCAAGCGAACGCAAGATAAGATGTTTAACATTAAGAGAGTATAAGTCAGAAATATTACGGGGTAAATAAATTCCCAAATATTTAATAGATTTTGCCCCCCAGTGTAGACCAATGTCGCGTGCCCAAGAGGGTTGTACCTCAGCACCTAGGGAAAGAGACAATGATTTTTCAATATTAATTACAAAACCCACTATTTCACCAAAGCAGGCAATTTTATCTAATAGGGGCAATAAACTCACAGCCGGATTACCCAAATATAACAGTAAATCGTCCGCAAAAGCTGTTAACTTAACCTCCAACCATCCTATCTGAATATCTTTGAACTGTTGCCAATTTTGCAGTATTCTAATGAGAGGGTCCAGGGCAAGGTTAAAAAGTAGCGGAGAGAGTGGACAACCTTGTCGGGTGCCCCTAAATAGAGGTAAAGGGTCACTCCGCGAGTCGTTAATAATCAATGAGGTTGTTGGGGGAAGTATAAATAAATTTTACAAATTGTGTGAAAGAGGAACCAAAATCTCTAATCGTCAGAACATTATGCAAATGAGACCATAAAATCTTATCAAAGGCCTTCTCGGCGTCTAAACTTAAAATTATATTTTGTGATTTACGCTGGCCCATGGATGCCAAAATGGCTGCCAATGCTGTTCTAACTCCTTTCACCAAGTGCCTACCATGTGTAAAGCCTAATTGATGATACGTAACTAAGGATGGCAATAATCGCTATAATCGGTTTGACATTATTTTATTAAATCATTTTTAGTCTTGATTTAAAAGGGAGATAGGATGGTAGGAAGCAAGCAATTATGGGTTCCTATCTGGTTTCGGAATGAGTATAGTATAAGAAGCATTAAAGGTAGGATAGGGTAAATTATCTGCACGCAACCTTTGAAACAAGTTTGTCAACATGGGCACCAAGTCATCCTTCAAGAGTTTATAATAGTTTCCATTTAGACCATCGGGGCCTGGGGACTTGTAAGATGGCAATGAGGAAATGACACTGAGAACTTCTTCCTCCGAGATCTCCTCATCCAAAACCTCCCTTTGTGAGGAAGTAAGTTTGGGTAGGGAGGCCTCCGAAAGAATCTCACGGGAAAAACCAGTATCAACATCCACAGCTTCATATAAAGCAGGAATATATTTATAAAATGACAATGCTAAATTCTTTTGTCGTGTAAACAATCCTAAATGAAGTCTAAGAACACTGTACGCTGTTTACTTAAGAAGTACCGTAAGGGTACGCTAGTTGCGTAACGATCGCTCAGCCGTAGGCGAGACGCTCAAGCGTCACGTTCGCTCACGGCCCAGTGATCACAGGACAGCACGTTATTGGCTATGACTAGAGTAATGATTCGCTATGGCGTAGCGGACGCTCGAGACCACGAGGAGATCACCAGCGGCGCAGACGCTCACAACGCTATACCTTTATGTCTAAACCTTTTATCAATGAAATACACAGAATACCTTAATGTGAATACAGGGTGTAAGTGCAACCTTGTGTAACCTGACTAACTACAAAGCTGCTTGAGCGTCACCGACGCTCAAGTGAACACTTAAAACTATAGGAAATACACAGATACTGGTTTAGGGTCCAAAGCCTATTAACTGTATTATATCTAATATACTTGTAAAAGAGAATAACAGTACAAATGATACACTACAATATAACAGATACTTCCTAACCAAAATACGATACTATCTAATACAATACAATACTAATCTAGGGGAGATGTGAGAGAAAAGAGAAGGGAGAGAGAGAGAGAGAAATGGAGAGAGATGAGAGAAATTGGCTCACAGTAAGACAATGATTACGGAGAGAAAACTTACGCACAAAGGGTATGATCGCATGCGCCTCGATATCCAGCTCCCGATTATCAGCAAGAAAACCGTTGATGAGAGTGAAGTTGGATATGGTCGGCCTGCCTATTTATGCCCCACACACAATGCAATCTCATAGTCCCTACAATCCCATTGTCCATTGGACGAAGGAATTCGGCCCTGCATCATAACAATAGGTCATAGGTTGATTCATACAGGTGGGCTGTGACGATTTCCAACAGCTCAGGTGGGTGGGAAAAAGGGTTTCCCGCCGCATACCTGAGTATGAGTAAATAATAGAAATGGACATAAACTTCTTATGTCCATAACTATCCGCACGAGCGATTAATACGCTCCAAACCAACACCGGAATATTGTTAATTAAATACTCTTCCGATGGGTACCAAACACTGCTGTATGACTCCTGTTAGACCCTTCGTACAATACAAAGAGGGATTCCTCCGTTCAGGGACATTCTATATTAACCAAACTTTCAGAAACTATCAAAGGGATCATGATCTACAAACTACATTAATTATGAAAATGTGTAACGAATGAGTCGCACGCTACGACTACATACTCTTTACCGTAAATACGCATACCGAGTGCGAGCGAGTG